>NC_079335.1:15154123-15875030 GCF_029582105.1 Oenanthe melanoleuca
AAGTGATTTTTTTTTTCAATTGCTGCAAGGCTGCTCTAAAAGTCTCTATCAGTAATATTGAAGTACTGCAATGGTTTGATCTCTGATATTATGGAGAACTATTTTTCTTTTTTCTATTGTCCTCATTTTAAGAGATGATGAAGCAATGAATAGAACAATAATTTGAGTATTCACACACTGTATGTATACTTTCATTATACATTTATAGAAGACCTATTGTGTAGTATTTTCTGCTGGAGGCTAGTCTTGTAAAAGAATAGTCTAGAATAGACTCACTCAGTGCATGTGTTGTCCATTTGCCTGTCAGCAATAGTTTTGACATTAAAAACAGGGAGTTTGAGTGACTGCTGGTCTGTCTTAAGGTATGGTAATGAGGCTAATTAGGAGAGATGAGAGCTGAACTGGATATGTGAAGGCAATTATCCGTGAAACTTTTGTCATGCTTTATCTTTATCAGATCTCTCTTTCTCTGTTTTTGGCATTTGCTGGTGACACGCAGAATGGAAATACTTGAAGTGATACATATTTTAGAAAAGCAAAGGAAAGAAAGAAGGCAGAAGGAAATTTATATGAGGACATCTCATTATTAAACTGTACAGTTTATCATGGATATTGTAGATCAGCAGGAAAAGACCTTGTCTGTGTTATTCTTGTCACTTGCATTTACATGAATTAAAATCAATTGCTTTTTGTGATAATGAACTTACTAGACAACTACATCCCCCCTGTTCAGCGTACATTGTTTTGTTTGCTCTTTTTATGTTATGACTAACTTCAACAAGCATGTTATTAAACATACTTGAAAGAAAAACACGTAAAAAGCATGAAAAAAGAATAAAAGTGCATTTAATGGTATGGCTTTTTTTCAAGCTGAAATTTTCTCATTTCTGTTTTAAGGAGGCTACTGTGATTTACGTTTAGGCTTTTTCTTACAATCTTGTACAAACTGATTTAAAAAGAAGCACTGAATAGAGCAAATGAAAACCATGTGTCACAAGTCTTGATGAATCAATGCATATAATCCTCAAAGAAAGAAGGTGATAAATGAAACTTGCACATTAATGAGACCATAACCAGGCTCAATTACTAGGCCTTTTTGAAGAGCCATAGTAACTTCACACATCTTTTTATGTTAGAAGGAAAAAATTACATCCTCTGAGCTGTCTGCACACTCCTGTGTCGTGCGCTGTCAAAAGACAGTGTACCTCTAATCCATTTTTAAAGAGACCATAATCTTAAAGAAAAGCCCATCTATATAAGACACACTCAATGAGTTTTTAAAGGAAAAAAAAATCGTCACTGTAATTTAGATCATTTTACTTGGACATTTTATGTGAGTCTACCAAATGTGCTTATAAAGTAATACTACAGACTTCAGGTCAAATTTATCTTAGTAGTCCTCTCTTCTGAACTTGCTAGAAGTATGGCAAGGAGTATAATGAATAGATGTGTAATAGAGATTAACATTTATGGCCCTAATATTTTTCCATTAAGCAGCAGTTCTCTTTCTCAGATTTAGTTTTGTAGTACATATGTTAAAAGCTTTGAATTTAGTGCTAGCAACAGCATTACACATGTCCAGAATGCCAGCACAAAATACTTGGGATTTACAATAATAATCCTAAATCTTACATGAAGGACTGAATTGTATTTTGTATCTTTAATTTCATTTGCTTTTAGCAGTAATAAGGAAAGTTGCTTGATCTCAAACCCCTTTCCTGCTTGCTCCTGTGACATCTCCTTGTTCTGTGAGGCACAGCAGAACATTGCTGCTCTCACTTGTCACTTCCAATCTTTCCCCTGTATTGTTCATGCACACAGGTACACACACAAAACCACCCCATTCTTTCTACCCTGCAAAGGCTCTAAAAGGGGGTTGTTGCAGATTATAATTTGTAGCCATTAGCTTCTTGGATATCTTCTACTGAGTTTTAGTAAAAAGGTTACTGTCGCCTCCATGAGAGAGCTCAGAGAACTCCACTTTCCACTGGCTTTTATGTGATGGAGAAAGATGAAAAACCTTAGCCCATAGTCCACAGGAATAACAGTATGAATAATATTATTATTATTATTATTATTATTATTATTATTATTATTATTATTATTATTATTATTAATAATAATAATAATAATAATAATAATAATAATAATAATAATAATAATAATAATAATAAACAAAAGTAATCAAAAACCAAAATACCCAAACCAAAACTGGCTTGGCAGTTTTCTGCAGAGCAAGAATAAGAGAGTGACAGAGACACAGAAATGCCACTTTAGTAGTCTGCAAAAGCAGTGCCAGGGAAAAAGGACTATGCATGGCACCCTTTCTCACTCTAGAGTTCAAATTTGGTATTCACAGTTATAAGGAGTACAGATTTGTGCAAGGTGGAAAACTGAAAGCAGTCTTTAGATCATTTATATGGTACCTCTGAGCTTGACTAAACAGATTCCTCATATGCATTCCCACTCCCTTCAGCTCTTCATCTCCTCTATTGACAGTCAGTTGTATTATGCATGGCTGCTCTTTAATATAAATTTACAAAGAGAACAAATGTGCTGGTCTCCAGTGTCACTAGGAAGAGTATGCAAAATCTTGTGATCCAGTACCACAACTAAACAATCTATAGAAGCAATTTGTATAGTTGCAGAAGGTAGCCTTTTTTAAAATTGTGTCTGGATGTCTTCATCGTATTTTCATAAGCAGCTGACAGTGGTGGTATATAAACACTTTAAACATTTTATTATTGTACTGAGGCAACAGGTTACCTATGGTGCTTGCACCTAATAGGTTACTAATGAAGTGTCATTTCCCTGCCTTATTTGGTTTGTGTTGCAACCTTAATTATATTTCGATTTTAGAATAAGCTCTCAAAGTAGTGTACAGGGATTTGGCCACACGACTTGCATTAACATTAATCAGAATCGTGTGTCTGAATTCCCACCACACTCCAAGTGTACCCTGGGATTGTTGGTGGGGATTGTGTACAGGAGGTGCACGTGCAATAGGTTTTGCCACTGGTTCCTCTTACTCTGAGTTGCAGTCCTGCTCTTCATACCTGAAATAAAAGGTGGCAGGGGAATACTGTAGCCCATTGTTCACAGGGTGTCAGTGAGGTCAGTGACAATTCATGTTTCCTCACTTTAATCCACGTGCACCAGCTTTGCTGAGAGCTGAGGTGGCAGCTGTAACCCAGAGAATCAGTCATGTCTTTCAGGGAGCTGCAGGATTTTGAACCTGAGATTGCAAAGCCGTTCAGTAAAATGCAGCTTCTTCATCTCTGTCATCATCCTCTGTGCCAACCAAGGCTTTGTGGAAAATGGTGGCTTTTATCATTGATGTTCATGCTCTAGGAGTTCTGCATTTTCCTGTTTCTGGTTACAAAGTGAAGTGTCAAATATTACCCCTAGGAGGGGAAGTGTTCCAGCAGTTCTTGCAGTCCCAGTGAGGCTGTGCCTGCAGTTCAGTGAGGTGCCTGCTCAGAGGTGCTCCTGACAAACTGAAGTCAGCTCTGGAGATCAGACTCATTTTGGTGTGGTTGGCCATGGATTGAAAAGGGTTGGTGGTTTTTTTCATGCAGATATTGTATAGGCTTCGGTCACTTATGGTCACCCATTACAGACATGATTCTATCATGGGTTTAATTCCAGAATTTCTCACAGAAGCAAAATAAAATAGTATTTTCCAGTCTTCTTTAATACTCAAATGAAGTTTTCTCATTAAAAATACATTCTAAAAAGGCTGTGTGTATTGCTCCAGTACCAAACTTTAGAGAATTTCTGTCTGAAAATTTGAGTCAGTAAAACTTTATAAGTTGATCATGGTTATAAGTTGTGTTTTTGCAGCTATGTCTTCTGCTGGCTTCTTTGGAGCATCTTTAAGAGGAGGGAAAAATAAAATATAACCTTCCATGTCAAAACTAATCATGACATCAGAAGAAACCTCTAGGAGAAAATCTGAAGTTTCTTTGAATATCCTGTCTTGGAATGATGGGTGCTGACAGATTGAAAAACAGGAAAAATATGTTTAATTTACTGGATTTGGAAGCGGTTACCTCATAAAATAAATAACAGCTTTCCATAATGCTTTTCCATTAATCCATATATGTAATGCAAATAAATTAATAAAAAGTTTAATATCCTCCACCATTTACAGTGATTCCACCACAATAAGACCACTGTAGTGATGACTCATTGACTTCATGTAGCACCCCTTTACTTGTTTAAGCAAATATAGTTATGTCATTTTTGCTGCCTGAGGCTCTACCATTTGATAAAAACAGAACTTCAGGTATTTTCCTGATTTTTGTCTTAGGTCCAGTCTTGGAAAAGCTTGTGGATGTGCTTAACTTTAAGCAGGTGAACAGGCTCATGAAAATAAATTAGCTTTCTCCCATGCTCAAAATGCATTGCAACTTTTTTATTTTCATTTTGTATGAGCAAAGCTTTTCTGTGCGGCTGTAAAATTCATTCTTATTTTTACTTTATCACATACAGATGATTTTTTTGCTTTGGATTCTGTTTTAAACCAAGACTTTTAGAAATACAATGTTCCCACTGTTGCACTGGATAGAAGAAGAGAAAATACATATTTGTGGTTTGTATGGCTCCATAGAAAGGGTTAAAATGGGTTACCTTAGTCCTAGAATCCAGCTAAAACCCATTAAAATGGTTAATGAACAAGCCAAGAGGTATCATGTAATGAAACAGTTAAAGTAGCACTTGTTTCCTGGCAATGATAGAAAGGATTTTTTAATTTTTAAAAACTGTTTCAAAATCATCTTTCAGTGTGTAGTCTTTTTCAGTTTGCGTCTGTCTGCATCATAAGCGATCTTTTCACCCTCTTTTCAAAGCCATATGAAGCTTGAAATGCAAGATAATTAAAACAAATCTTGAGTAAACTGTTTTGTGGAGATAGAAGTTTGATGGTTGAATATATGAAAAATTGTAACCAGATGTTGTGCAGAAGCCGTAGTAGTTTAAAGATCATGAGCTTTTTCTTTTTTCTTTTTTTTTGTATGAAGCAAAAATATTCTAATTGAAGTTGTCAGCAGGAGTGAGACTAATATGCCTGTATTTGATTAAATAATAGTTTATTTAACATTCAGTGTGGCCCAAAATTGGCTGAGACTAAAATAAAGAAACTTCTTACTTTAATTTTTAGTATTTAAATAGTGTGAAAAGTAAACCTAGTTAATGTTAACATCTTTGCTTGATATTCCTAGCCATTATATTATTTATCCACTTCGGTCTCTTATTGGAATGCTTTGTTATCCATTGCACACACGTTTTCTTCCTATTCTCTTATTAACTTGTTGGTTGATGGAAGAAATTGTAAAAGAAAGATGTGCAATAAAGTCTGGAATGCACTAGTTGATCAGAGTTATTACTAAAATCTGTTAGAACTCAAGAGCATAACGCAAGCATCATCCAACATCCCTTCTTGCAGATCTGTGCAAAGCACAACATCTCCAGACACATTAAGGGATACCCATGCATGAAAAGGGTTATGTGTTTTAAAAGTGCCAGAATATTGAACTAGGAGCAGTGGATTTCCTGGCAGTTATTTATCCAGAATAGCAGTGTTTAATGGATAAACTCAGAAGAGGTAGTGGTTAGGAGTCTTTACTAGGTGAGTGCTAGATTTCTTACTGCTTTCCTAATAAACATAGTGATGTCTTCTGAAGTTGCATGTCGAGATTCTTTGTCTCTTTTTTTTGGTACTACTTTGCTGCTTAAATAGCTGTGTAATCTTAGGTGGTGCTGTGATAAACAAGGGGATCCCTATCTTGCCTTCTGTGAGTAACCATTGTTAAAAATGGAGGAATTTAGTTCTCACTCTGCTCTCTCCCTGTTTGGCCTTTTGTGTAAGGATGGACTGTGTGACTCATGATCCACAGACAGCACTGGATTCAGAAATGAGCCATAAAGTTGTGAGTTGTTTGGCTTATTGGTGGCACATGTGTGTGTGTGTGTGTGTGTGTGTGTGTGTGTGTGTGTGTGCAAATATGTCCTTCAGGAACACTTCAAAGCAAGCGCTGGGATTAGCCATTTTTAAGGCTGACACATCTTTAAATTAGCTCGTTCCAGTTGTTGAGCTATGTTGCCCAAAGTATAATGTCTCGGTGTTTCTTTTGTCCCCATCATGTGAGCAGCACCCTTTCAGAGCCCTCGCAGGACCCTCTGGTGCCAGCAGCTGATGGTGACAATCCTGCCCAGCTGCCTCCTGCCCCTTCTCCTCTGTACCTGAGACTGCACCCAGAGCTTTGAGCAGCGCTCTCTGCTGCTCCTACAACCTGCCAGTAAATAGCAGACAAGACCAAATTTGTAGGGAATTCTAACATTCTGTTGGAAACTTGTATTCCATTACAAGGCCATTAATCAGCTGAAACATAGGAGAAATCACAGCCCTGGCTGTGTGCAGACAATCTGTGCTTCAGGACTGTCACTCCTGAAATGTAAAATTATGCAGGTCATCTTCAAGATTAGTCTACCATGTCTGCTTTAGTTTTGACACACACTTTGGAGCCAGGGCTCCAAAGGTAGATGGCAAGGCCATAGTAAAATCAGCCAAGAGTTCTCCTTATCATAGCTAAAAGCAAACTCAATGCAGTCACTTTTTAATCTTTCTCTTTTCTTCTTCTGTGTTGAAAGACATAGAATCAAGTCAGGGCTAGCTATGTAGATTTTCTACTGTCTTCAGTTTTCCTTGTACTTTATGCAATAGGTTAGCTGAGTATGAAGTAGGAGAGGATTTGGCAATGGAAGAGTCAGTTGCAAAGAACTGATTTGTTGAATGTTGTGGCTAAGTTGCTTAGCTTTGCACTGCTTATAGTAACTTCTGGAAGCTGTTCCCTCATTAACTCAGACTGTTATTAATAAAGGAAACAGGGCCTGGTATTTATATGCTAGGAATTATTTCTGGGAGGTATAACTCATTGGTAATTGCACTCTGATTTTGGAAAGATCTTTCCATATAAAAATCCATACATGTCACATCCTCTTACATGTGTGGGCATTATTTAAAAGAGCAATACTCTCTCTGTATCGTGCTCAGATTTACAGCCTGCTTTAGAGGGTGCAAGATGCTGGTCATAGTCAGGTAGCGTTGGCAGCCATCTCAAAATCTCCTCAAAGGATCCAGAGGTTGTTACTGCATGAATCATTCAGTGTTCTCCACACCTTCCTCATCTTCCTGCTGATTTTACTATCACGGTTTTGCAGCCATGAAGTTTCCACAGTCATATCCATTTCCACAGGACCAGCCACTAAGGTGTGAAATCCTAGTCCATGACACAGAACCAAAAAATGTTTCCTATAAAATATATGTAGGAAATAAAGACCCTTCTCTTTTCAGTTCCTGAAAGGGCTTTTGGCAAAGATGCTGATGAAATGGAAGGTTTGTTGTTTTTTTTTCTCCTAGAAAAAAAGGCATGTCATTATAAATGTTCTCCTTTCTGGTGTATGTATTTTTCCTTCTCACTTCTAAAGATTCCAGTAGGTGATAAAGATAAAGAAAGGGAGTGAAAACAATTTGGCATTCACTGTTAAATAAAACCTGTATTAAATTGAAAAGTGAATTCTTAAGAGTGTCAGAGTTTTTGTTCTATCAGTAAGATAGAAATGGCTTTGAATATAGACTGTTCACAGCTAGCAGCTATGATTTCATACAGCATGTCCAAATTTAAAGGTTTGGTTTTTTTTCAAATTTGTGTATGTGGGCCTTCTGCAGGCCGGTTTCAAAATCAGATGAATTCTGATACTTGCAGGTGGAAGGCAAAAAGGAAGCTGTTTCCTGATGTTTCCTATGTAAAGTCTGATAAATTGACTAGCAGAGTGGGACCAGTCAGTTCTGTGAGCCTGTGTGCAGGACGTGCACGGGCGCACGCACAGGCAGCGCTGTGGTTTTGCCGCGCAGCTCCGTACGGATCAGCCTGGGAGCCAGGCTGCAGAGTGCTCCTGCCACTGCACAAAGGAGGGAGAGGGCTTGTTTTACAAGGCATTTCTGCACAGTCAGCTTCATTTAAGAAGACTCCGAAGGATGTGAAAAATAAGGTAGCTGTGGGCTGGCAGGACAGTTTTCGCCATGCCTCTCCTTCAGGCGGTGCCGATTTTCAGTCCTTCACAGCACTCTGAACTAAGCCTGAGTATGTGACAGGGTGGGTACATTTTGTCCTCGGCACGCAGAACTCCTGATGGAAAACCCCGCTAAGTTACGTGTTTCTCTCTTGCTGCTCTTGTCAGGCTTGTGCCATTTCGGAGAATGACTGCCCCCAGCAGTAAGCTGTCCCTTGCTACTTGCATTAAAAACAATTCCTTTGGTGAAATGCAGTCTGATTCCAACAATACAGATTTTGGAGCTGGTGTCTTAAGCAATTTAAGAGCCACTTTCTTAACAGTAAGGGAAAAATTAGACAGGGCTGCTGGAAGCACTGCTGTGCAATTATAACAGTATTCTCTTCAGGCAGAAGTGAATGAGAAGAGAAGGAGCAGAGGGAATTCCAGCTTCTAAGGCTGCAAAGGCAGAAAAGCCCCCAAATCCTTCATGAATGTTCCTAAGATAAATATTGTTTGTTATTTGTTGTTTGTTTGGTTTGGACTTTATTTTTATTATTTCCTAATGGGTTGATTCTCCTAAAGGGGAAAAAAAAAGATGTTAAGGCAGTTTGGTTAATGAGGTTAAGCTTGATTAACAGGGGATTCAGAGTATTCCTTTGTGCACAACAATTACTATCACTGTACTTTTTCTTGTGCTTTTACATGCCTCTACTGCCTGTATTGTATCAGCAAATATTTGTTTTTCTGTATTTTTTTCTTTCTCACTTTTTTTAACCCTGTGTTGTATCACAGATTTTAAGGTCTCAAGTCATTGTGCTGTGGCTCTGTCTTGAATTCCATGAAATGTTTCCTATCAAACTAGGATACCATATGCCCATGTTGGCCTAAAATTCACAGTGCATCATGTACCAGAAATAGAAGCTGGTAAAGATTCTTCAGAGATTGTGTTCACTTGTTCCAAAGACCTGGTTTGTTTATGGAAGGGATGCTTGCAGTACATAAACACTATTTAAGGAGAAATGTCTCTAAAATGTAGAACAGTTGTTCTCTTCTTCTCATCTTAATGGTATTTTTAAGGAAAGCTATATAATACAGTATGTTGACTCTCATTTACAAGTAGGCATTAGGATCTTGATAGGAAAGAGCAAGCAGTGAAATATTTTTGTAAAAACTACTTTAGATACTTTGCAATGTTCATTGTAAACATTCTGAAATTATTTACAGTGGAATTTGAAAGTAGGCTTATCCATTTTTAATAGCTGTGTGGTTTGCAATCTGTAAAATTTTGTCTGGTCTATTCTAATTAATGCTTTTATGGCCTTGAAATTTAAAATACTTTCTGTTATAAAGCAAATGAATAGCAATTAAGGCTAAAATGGATAGAAATTAATAGAACAGAAGAGTGACAAGCAATCTACAGCCTTTCACTGAAGAAAGCTTCACAGAAGAGTTGAGACTGGGAGACGGCTCTGGAGCTCATCTAATCCAACCCCACTGCCCAGAGCAAGATCAGCCAGTGCATGGTGCTCAGCTCTGTGTCCTGTCAGTCTGGAATTTCTCCAAGGACAGACACTCCACAGCCTCTCAGGACAACCTGCTCTTGTTTTCAACAACCCTCACAGTAACAAAGATTTTCCATTATGTTCACATGAAATTTCCTGTATTTCAGTTGGTGCCTTTGCCTCTTGTCCTCTCATGGAGCACCACTGAGAAGAGCTTGGCTCTGTTTTTTCTTCCCCCCATCAGGTACATAATGATAAGATCCCCCTGAGCCTTTAGGTTACACAGTCCCAGCTCTCTCAGGCTCTCCTTGTGTGATATAAGACTGTGTCCCTTAATCATCTCTGGCTGGACTCTCTTTGATACATCCAGGTATTTCTTGTGCTGGGAGCCCAGAACTGGACACAGTGCTCCAGGTGTGGCCTCACCAGGGCTGAGCACAATGAAGGATTCCCTCCCTTAAATGCTGGCAGTGCTTTGCCCAGGGCAACCTGGGAGGCTCTAGGCAGTTTGAGATGGGTTAGCTTTTAAAAAATACATATATAGAGGTGGTAATGGGTTTTTTTTCCCCTTTTCTCTGTCAGGAGTTACTTCCTTAGGTAGGTGTTGGAGTTGATCACAGCTCTAGTCCGTTCTTACTTCCTAAAGGAAAGGAAGCCATCAAGTGTTTTTGCTGAAACTGTGATCACAGGATGGAAAAAGATGATTATGTTAGAACCAACCACTTAGACACAGACTCTGGCATAGTGTCTTTTTATCTGGAAGTGTTTGGAATGGATTGGATTAGATGAAAATGTCCATTATAAAAAGGCCACTAATTTTCAATATTTACCACACCATGGTGTCTGGGATACCACAGTTTCTCCCTAAGCTCACAATAGGAAATAACTATGGTAATTGTGTGGTATGGGTTGGCAAATGTCGATTTTTCTGAATGGAAATCATTCTAGCAACAGCACGTAACAAGATCTTCAATAAGACTGCAGTCCTAAGTGTAGTGAAAATAAAAGGTGGACATAGTCTGCTTTGTATCCTACACTAGGAGTGACTTTCTCACAGGGACTACATGAGACTCAAATTATAGTTATTACAGTTCCTGAACAAGTATAAGTATGTGAGCTATAGTTGCCCATATGAAATATTTTCTCATTACATTTTTTCTTTAAATAAAATTAATGGTCCTAAGGGGAATTTTTTTAAAGTACAAGTAACAGGTAAGTTTTACCTCACCGATTTCACCAAGGAGTAGACACCTAATTGACATTTCCTCTCTGAGTCTTGAAGACTTCTACGAAAAGTTCAGATCCTAATTTTGTAACTTTGAATTAAATGTTATTCTTACAGTGTAGTTTCCAGATTTGGGGTGCAAATTTGGAAGGATGTATGTGATAAAAAGTCAGTGGGACTGAGGCTTCTAAAACTCTTAATGGCTTTTGAAATTTTTACCCCTGAGGAGCCTTTCCCCTGCTGATTTTGGCAGCCCTCAGCCAAAATCTACAAATGAGAGTTCCTCTTCTCAGATGCTGGCTTTCTGAGCTATTTTCTATATAAATAGAGATCACGTGGCCTTTAATAAGGTCAGGGAATGTTTTTTAAATGTCTGTGATTTTTTTTTTCCTCAAAACTTAATTTTGCCCATCTGATTTCTGTGGAAGTGGGAACAGATGCCAGAAGCTGAGAACTCCAGCAGCTTTGTGCTCACGCTTGCTGCAGAGCACTTGTGGGATTGGGACCCTCAATTACTATCACATGTAGAGTTACATACTGGCTCGTAGCTGAGATCTGCAAAAGCAGTCTGCTGCTTCTGCCATGTCAAAGCTGGGCTGTTTTAGGAAATACAGAAAGAGCTTTGCTCCAGTTTTGTCTGTTCATTTAATGAGTTAGATTACTTTGTGAAGGAAGGGGTACATGGAGTGCCTTCTTGAACATAAATCCTCTGGTATTGGTGCCTAAATTTAAGCACCTAATTCCGTCCTTAGGCACCATCTTAAATGACTCTTTATCTCAGAAAGTCAGTTAGTTTGTAGCAAAGTCTGACTATTGGTTTAGATTCCCCATTTGAGACAGCAAAGGTTGGGTGACTTTGCTTTGTGCCAAGAAGTTTTCTCGATGTCACTTACAGCATGCATAGTTCTGAGGATACTACTTCTAGCCAGTTCTGATCAGAAGAGGAGTCTAATTTTGTACATTTTATAACATTCTATATTGTGTTTCTAATTTGAAACTAAAATGCAGGAGACTCATAATGACTTAGTTTTGTTCTCTAAGAAAAGTTTGTTTGGAAGCATGTGGTATTTGGGAAGGAGCAGTGATCTCTCTCTGCGAGCACTGAGGTTTCAAGCAGCCATTCAGCATCAGAGCTGCTGCATGAATCTTTTGCAGCAAAGTGCAAGCAGAGAAAGGTTATGGGGCCAGGACTGTAGTTCCCAAACCAGGCTCCATCTGTCCTGCTTATGTACACTAATATGTCTACTTAACCATTTTTCCTAGATAATATTATTATTATTATTGTTCCTAAATTAAACTTCTTTTTTAATCTTATTTTTCAATGCTTCGCATAAATGCTGTTTTAAAATTGTCTGAGTGGTCAAGCTGATTTAGAAAAGTGTGAAGTTGTTTATCCAGCAACTTAGGAATTTTTACAGCAGTACTTAAAAAGCATTGATAAAACCTGCTGCAAGAATAACGCCATAATTCCAGTGAAGATGCTGAGAGATGCTGCTTGCAGGTTTTTACTGTGTTAGATAAACTGTGAAAAGATAACAGGACTCAAATCTGGCCAGATTTTAGTTTAAAGAGTTGTGGGCACACCTCAACAAAGATAATGCGTTACCTTGAGCTGAGGTACAGAAGGAGAAAAATGGTTCCTACATGGAGGGGAAACAAAGACAATCAGAGCTTTCTTCTTGAGCAGCTGCAGCCAGTTCCACTAATGGAAGTGCAAGAGCAGAAACTGGCAGCACAAGGTATGCGTTCGTTTTTACAGATGGCAATGCAGACAAGTTGGTAATTGAGCAGGAAGTGGTGTACGTGAGCTGTGTGACGGGGGACAGCCCATTACAGTACTTTCCTGTGTAATTGACTCGGTGACTTATTGGAGGCAGAATTTCTGTTCCTCTTGAATAGGTTTCAGTTGCTGCGAGGTGACATCATTCTTGTGCGGGAAATGCAGGTTTCCAGGTTGCTTTTTGCTGTTTGCTATTGGTCTTAATAAAACCTTAAAAATAAATTTTTGGGTTGCCTGCATGGCATTCTTTGTCATAGTGCTGATATTCAGTGGCAAAATACACCAGAAATGAGCCTATACCATGGTGTGCTGGCTGCTTTGAGGCACTGGAAGAGATTTAATGGTGGTCCTTGTGCAGATTGAAGGCTAAGACCATAAACATACATTATATCCAGTAAAAGACAGTTTAAGGCAACTGCTTTAGAAAAAAATAATCATACTTTGTGTAAAATTATTAAACAATTATTTCGCTCTTTGTAAACCAGACTAACACATAGCTAATCAGAAAATATTTCTCGTTGTTCATTACAAATGCCTCATACCATAAATAAATGGTATAAATATATAAATAATTATGCATATTTAAAAAAATATCTATTTAGTCTTTGTGTATTTGGCCTCTCAGAAGATCATATACATTCTTAACACACTACGTTTAAAAATTAACTGCCACTAACTGTGACAAGGAAATCTCACCAGCAGAAAAAGTTTTATTGTTTCATATTTCTGTCACTGCAGATATTGAGGGGGGGACTATGAAACTGCATTCCATAATTGTTTGGATTGACAAGGAAATATGATTTGAACTACCTGATTTTCACTGATAAATGCTTAAGTGAATGAAAAATTAGTAAGTCATTGTAAAGTGTATTATGATTATTTAAGTGATCCTATAGTTGCATATGGCTGTTAACAGAAGATGGAAGTGATGGTAAATTCCTGCCTGTGGAGCTCAGGCTCTGGCTCAAGGTGGTGTCCAAAGCAAGGTCCTGCACAGTGCAAGGGTTGGGTCAGCTGTAACTGGAGGGAGGATGTAAAGGTGAGGAGGTGGCAGTGAAAGAGTTCCAACAATTTACTGGCTTCTTTCATAGCTCTGTTTTCATTAGTTTAGTAATTTATTTTGATCAGTCATTGTTTTATTTCAGGACAAATAATCCTAAACTAGTATCTTATTTAGCCGTTCTTGCTCAATACAACACAAAAAGACTGTAGTTTGCTGCCTGGTTTTTGGGGTGGAGTTGTTTTTTGCTGTTTTTGTGAGTAGTGAATACTGCTGTCTCTAAGGTAGCTTTACAAAATACAGCTTCAGATTCTGGGACAAAATCTACTCATCTTCATTTTTGTTGCTGTTAAAAAAATAATTGTCGTTTACATGCGCATTAAAATATTTACTCTCCCTAAGGGATCAGGGGTAGGATTCTAAAAGGCTGCACTAGCAGTAATGTTTAATTTACTGCCTGTGTTTTTTCTCTCCCTAAAACCTCCTTGATTCCTCTCATTAAAAGTTTATGGTACAGTATATATCATAAAAAGATGCTGTCACGATAGAGCATTAAAAATTCCAGTAAACTTTCTGTATGGATTAAGTGTGTAATTTTGACTTTCCTTTTTGGCATTTTTACTTTCTTGTTGCCTTGTGTTTCCTAATGTCATTCTTATGTGTCTTTCAAATACAGCTATTTAATGCAATTGTTCTTGAAAATGTCTTAGATAAAGAGTTTGGATTTGGCACATTAAATTGACTTAGAGGCATCTGTTAGCTGATACTTAAGGTTGAAAACAACTTCTATAAACTCTGCTTTTTGTGTTTCAGTTTTTCATTTCTGGAACAAAAACTTGCTATGTCTGGTGTATTCCTTAAAGCTATTGGGGTTATAAAGCGAAGAAAACCTCAATGAGTTTCTTTTTAATTTGGACATAGTTACAGCAAAAGCAACTAAATTTTTAAAATGTGAAAAACTTCACTGAAACATAGTTCTGTCTGTTTTCACAGTAGAGAGAGAAAGCAATTTTGATTAAAAAAACATTCAGAAAGGTCCGAGTACCTTTGCAACCTAACTAAATGAGGTCTGAAAGATGCCTTTCCCATCTTAAACAGAAGATAGCTCTTACTCCAACATCCAGATGCTGTCTTGCTGCCCAGGTTTTAAACTTTAATTAATCTAAACCTCACCAAAACACAAGATAATCAAATACCTGCTTATGTAAGGAGAACAAAGCAGGAATAACGTAGTAGTGGAACAAGAAACTCTTTCATACTTACGGCAGTGCAAACACAACAAAGATAGATGCAGTCATGAGTGCTTTATAATACTTTTCAGTAATGTATGGTAGCAGCCCGGTGATTAAAGGTATGAGACCAGCTGTTTAGAATTGTTGCTCTCCACAGCCAGTCACCTGGCTCACAGTGAGGATGTGTGCAGGTTTCCTGGAGCTCTCCTTTTGAACCTCCCGTGTTGCCGGAGAGCATCCAGAGCCGGCGCTTTGCCTTTTTTCAGTGAGGTGTATATGGTTGTATTCCCAACTTCAGCACTGGAAATAGGTCAGGCACATGCTTATTCTTGGGCAGCACTTATGATTTCGCTGCACCTCATGTTCTGGAGCCATGATTACACTGTGCTCTGTTTCTGGCACATTGGAGAGGCCAGAGATGGTAAAAAATCCACTCAGTCCTCATCAGATTGTCGTTTTGTGTTGGGGAAGTGAAAGTAATCAGCAATAAGACAAGTTTTGTTGTGTCCAAAACCAGGAGGGTGATGTAAGAAAAATGCTTGGCTGCTGCTTGTTGAGCCTATTTGAGTTTCTAAAAGCATCTTCTGGCAGAAATTTTGAAAACAGGATGTATTTGGCACTAGCAGAGTGTCAGGCACTGTTGCCTCGTCTAGCTAGCTAAGAAGTCTCAGTTCCTGAGCAGTGTTTTTGGCTGTGCTCTTACAGGATATATTTTGCTCCATGAAGTTCCACTGGAAAAAACCCTGAAAGTTCAGTACATTATAAAATAGTTTTTGTATAATGTGGAACATAGATATTCTGCATGGCTGCAGACTTTGTAGTCATGTGAACTGTAGAGTCAATCCTTTAAAATCGAAAGCAGTTTTTATGAAGAAGGGCCTGAGCCTGGCAAGACATCTGAGAGGATCACTTGTTATCATATTTTCTCCTCATTTATTGTTTAGCAGAAAGGACTACTAATAATTGCCTTGTTTCAATGAAACATTGGTAACTAGTGAAAATCATCTAAGGAGTTAAAAAAAAATTATTCATTCAGGCTTGACGCAGTATATACCAAGTTTAAGACTTGTTCAATTTGAAATGGTCAAGATATGAAACCATAAAAAATGTGAGTAAATACTCTGCATATCAAGGGTTGTTATGCAATTACATGCTTTCATCATGGTTCTTACTGAGGGAAAACAGTTAGTAGAGAGGTCTGCAAGACATATTCAGTGAATAATTACAAACTTTCATAACTTAGCTACATAAAAATAATAATCCACTTGTTCCTTTGCTACTACTAAAATACTAAAATGTGTGCATACTTTTTTTCCCCAGAGCAAAACCATTCTGTAGATTTGTTCGAAAGTTTTCTGAAAAACTTGAAATCTCCTCTCCCCCCACTCCCCAGTTTGGCCAATCTCCAGATTATAAACAGCTGAACTGATTTAAATAAAGTTTTCAGTACCAAGGAAGGAAAAAAAAAGTTACATCTGGGCTGACAAAAACATACGCCAAGTTTTAGCCTAATGTGATTTGAGACAACTGTGATATTAAACGCCCAGACCTCAAAGCTGGTATGGAAATAGAGACAGGCTCTTCTCTGCACTGGCCCCTTCAGGATTTGGGATTGTAATGTAGTGGCTGTAAGGCTCCAGATGATTAAAGCTTGACTTAGTAGATACATATTTTAGTTATTTACACCCTTTTGGTTTATTCTTCCAAGGATGTACATGACATTTTCATGGATAACTCCAGCTAGAGCTAGTGGCATTGATCACAGACTGAAACCTTTTTATCTGTGGCTCAGATTCCATCAGGGCTAGTCATGTTGACCTACCTTTACTATGCTGATTTAAGAAATGAACTGTGGTAAGATCACATTAGGAGGAGAGCAAAGCTCTCTAACATATTTCTTGAGAATTCTGGTGGTGGTGCTTAGCAGAGCATGAGCCCACGGATGGGTCTTATGGGGGCTGTGGGCCATAGTTGCTGCACAGACTTTGCTGGATTTGAGCTCAAGTGCCTGTTTCTTTGCAAGACTACCCAGAAAAGCTGTAATATTGACCAATATTATTGACTAGTTCAAGTGATGAGTATGCAAAGCCAAACAGACCCATGCAGAAGTACCATCACTAACAGTAGAATTGGTAATTAACATTTAGCAACAACAAAAAAAATAAATTTATACTGACCAATAACTTAGAAAATTTGGTATATGGCAAGTAAAGGCCAAGGTTTTTGTTGGTTTTCTTTTTAAGAAACTGTATTTGTTTAAGATAATAGGATTACTACATTGTAGCCTTTTAAAAAGGCCCTCAATTTTTTTCTTGCAGGCAACAAAATTTCTGAGGTGTATTTTGACAAGCAGGTCCATTCTGTGGTTAGTAGCATCTGAGAGTCAAGAATCTTTAGTCCAATTCTGCCATAGTTCTGTTTTGTGGCAGGAAATCCATTCTAAAGCTGTGTGTCTCTGCTAAAAATAGCAGTTTCATAACCAAAATGTTCAAAAAAGTAGCAGCATTTGAGTTTTTCCAGACATGATTTAATTCTTCATTTATTAGTATATGTAAACTACGTTGAAACACTTCAGTACTGAAATAATCGATGTTGATTATCCTGTAAGGTCCTTAAATAATACAGAAATAGGAGAAAGTAAAGGAAGATAAGATGCAACACTTAGAACAGCACAAAAGATGAACTTACATACTTTGTATTAAGTTTAGGGAAGGATGTTTAGCTGGACTACTTGAAATTTTAAACAGATAAATATTCTTAAGTAGTGGATAAGATTTCAATACATACAGCTACTACTGTGTATTTTGTAGGTTTGTCAGCTGTAGTCATTGTGCGATTTCACTGCAACTAATACCCTGTTTGAATCAGATCTTTCTTTAGAAGAGAGAGAAAAAAATAAGTACCTTTTATCAATGTTTTATAGATACACTAGCTCCATTCCATTTAATGAAGATTTCTGTGTAACTTCACCTTTTGTCCCTCTTCAGGTGTGTAGAAATGCATACAAGCTTGACCACTCTCTCTATATTTTAATAGACTTTAGTGACTTTTTAGAGGGTACTTCCCAAACTCAGGGAACACAAACAGAAATAAAACGATGGAAAGACTGACTCAGATTAAGGCTCCACTTGGTTAATACACCACACCAAGAAACTATAGGCCAGGAGACAAGTAGGAATGAAAAGGAACAGTTCTGCAGTTGTAGCTGGATCCTGGCTGTATACAGTCATTTCCGCTTGGAAACTTCTCACCCTCCAAGTGGACCAAATTGGGATTAGTCTAGTGAGGCTTTTATTGTACTCTGATGGAAAATATTTCAGCAGCCAGGTGAAGGTGATCAATGATATCCAGCCACAAAAGTAATTAGGACCTTCAATGTACTTGTAGACGACTGCACCTTTCCAGGGTGAGCTGAATCTCAATGCACATCTAGTTAGATGTTTGCTGAAGGACATCAACTACCATTTAGTTCTCCCCTTAGCTACATTGAGAAAAATGTCATTTACTGCTACATCTGATTTAAGAGACAAAGTAGAGGATGATGTAAGGGGGTGAGAGAGAGATTATCTTGATGACAATCTTGATTTTATTGTATCACTTTAAAGTAGCACAACCTGCTCTACAAATGAAATTGTGTTCTTGGTTTAAAAGGGCAATTGTTAGCCTGACTTTGTGCTCACTAAAAACATTTCCCCAATCTTGTTAAATTATTGCACTCATTTCAGATTTTTATGGCTGTGCAGCTTACCAGCCCTCATTTCTTTACGTTTCATTCATTTTCCTTGTATTGATGATTAATGGAGGATGTCGAACGTTAGAGTGAGCAGGCATCAGCAAATGCAAGATCATAATTAGTTTAGCTGACGAGGGCCTCTGATAGCACTTGCATCTGGATGGAAAAATTACCCTATAGGGAACTGGCTGCTCACCAGGTCTTTTTAGTGATACATTGTGAAACACCCGATGAATCAAATGCCCTTTCAATGCCAAGAAAGTGTTCCAGTCTTGAAGCCAAAATTATGTCTGCAGAAAGCTTTCCATTTGAAATGTATCAGAGTACAATTATAACCATTGTATTTTTTTGGCATGAACACCAGTCTTCTTCAGTATGAACTAAAGTTAAATAAATTACTTAAATTTTATGAAACCCTGAAATTTTTACTTATAGTGTTAGTAATTTTTAATTTATAATAAAATTAGTTTTCACCCAGACTGTTTTTCCCTGTACTCACTCATTCTTATCTTAGATGCTGAAGGTTTTCTTACTGATAATTTTTTCCCTTGGCAAAAAGGGAACAGAGTTAAGATTCGGATTTTCTGCTCAGCAAAAGAATTCCATTTCCTGCTTATTATTATCTGGGCCCACAAACACAGCCTGACTTTTGTTTAGATGAGAAGTTTTATGAAATCATTACTCCATAGAAAAAATTTAATGAGCAAAAGTCATAATCATGCCTGCTTTTAAATATTCCTGGATCATTATGAAAGCTGATGAATGCACAGCTCAGTCTGGTTAAAATCAGTTTGTATTTAGGGAAGCTTTACTGTGCCCTTCCTTGCCTGACTAAAATAAAATAAATCTATCTGTCGATGAGACAGTGTTTTCTGGGGTTTCAAATGAAGTTCAGAAGAGGTCGCATTCAAGAATACTGTGCTTTTATTTGTTGATAGTGGGCTGCAGGAATACATGGTGTCTTATACTGATTTCAAAAATAGGTGGAAAAGACTGGAAGTGAATATCATGTATTCAAGTATAATCTCTGTTAAAGGAATTAGTATAACACAGGTATAAACTGTAATTAATTGAACTGGTGGTGTTTCAGAATTCTTGTTACCAATCACACTTTTAAATAAAGCTAGCTAAAAAGAAATAATCTGTTGTGAAACCAGGAGAGTTTACAGAATGTTCTATCAGCTTCCAAGGGGGTTTTCAGAATTTGCTGTTTAGAAACCATCATTAAATGCACAAAACCTGAAGTTCAAAAAGTTAAAGTTGTTATTCTGAAAAGACTTTGGTGTTTCACACACCTCATCCATCACTCTGGGGTTAATTATAATGAAAATCAGTGGTGCCTATTAAGCACAATTGAACCTGACCTCATTATGGGCAGTGTGGTTTTATACTGTCATTGTTGCCAGTCTAGAGACAAAACTCCTGTGTTGATTTGTCCTAACTCCACAGCTCATGTGACTCACCTCTGACCTGGTTTTTTCCCTTTTCCTTGCCTGTTTCAGAGACGTAGAGGCTCGGGTGTGTTCTGTGCCAATTGCCTGACCACAAAGACCTCTCTCTGGCGGAAGAACGCCAACGGTGGATATGTGTGCAACGCGTGTGGCCTCTACCAGAAGCTTCACTCGGTAGGAAGAGCTGACCAGTTTGTTCAGCAGGAAAAAGAGCTGCACAGCTAAGCTGGGCAGCTGTGGTCCTGTCTGCTTGTGTGATTAGTACCACTCCCTGGCCTGCAGTTAATTTCCTAGCAGGGTTTTGCAGAATGGTCACTTTGGGATCAGATGTGATTCATTATGAAACAGCCTGGGATGCTGTGAGTGGATGTGTTTGAGATCACCAGTGATGCATTTAATTATTTTGATACAAAATGAGGGGAAAATTATTTATTTTCTGGGAATTCCTTTTAAAGGCATCATAATATATGGTGATGAAAGCTCTCTAAATTCTAGAGTCCTCATAATAAAAAACAAAATTCTTGAAATTAGACATCACATCTATTTAAAATATCTCTTGAAACAGTTTTTGTATACTTTGACATCCCTTACCTCCTTTATTCTTGATAATATATTTCCTGGAGATGTGGGGTGAGGGGTTTTGTGTTCTTTTTTCTACAGCTCCTAAAGTCAGCTGGAAATTAAATAACTCAACAAGGAAGCTATTCACTGGAAGGCACTCATCACTTGGTGAGTGGAAGATTCACCATCTCTCAGGATCAGTCAGGGAATAAATAATGATCATGGCCTGTCTATATTGCTTTTCATCTTATTGACACTTGACTTGATCCTGAAAGATGTTGAATATTCTGGTCCAGGTCCAGGAAAGCCATACTGAAGTGTTTCCTTGGATCAGTGCCAAAATGCTTGGAATCTTTTAGGTTAAGACCCACTGGTTAAATATTAAATTATATGTCTTTATTAGGCACACATAGGAGAGTCAGGTGACTAATTAATTAATTTTTACAACATTCCCATGAAATTCAAAAGTGTTACTATTATTCAGAAATGGAAACCGAGGTAGTCTTTGGGAGTTTGCCAGGGCAATGTATCAGATCAGGCTTAGAGCCTAACTCAGAAATAAATGTGGTGACTGAGAGTATGCATATTTTTAAATGTTTTCCAGATATTAAATTTGAGACATAAGTTTCTCAATGGTCTTGTCTAGTGCCCATACAATAATCCTGTTTACACAACATCCTGCCAAACCAGCCCACTTAATAAAACAAGAAAAGAAAAATTACAATTTTCAAAAGCAGCATGACTATCACCAGTCTGATGGGTTGGCTCTGTTTGCCATGTGTGTCATTCTGGGGTCACTCACTGTTTTTAAGGCTCAGAATAACTCAGTCAGGCCAGTAATACCTAAGAAGCTGGACTAATGCATGGTCATGACCAGCATCTTGGCTGGGTCTTGCTCCAGGTATCATCTTCCTGGACACCTCTCAAAGTTATAGATAAAATATCTAATTTGAGGAAATTGATCAGTGGTGAACATCCACAACGATTTTAAGAAGGACAATGTGGCTTTTTAATTTGACATTTGAGTCTGGTTATTTTTAGAACTTCCATTTGCAAACTCCTTTTTCCCTTTCTAAGTATACTTTTCTCAGCTGTAGTGCTGGATCTTACCATGATTTTCAGCATAACTTTTTGAGTAGATAAAAGCTACAAGAACCAGTTTTGAATTCAAGCACAACTTGGATCATCCTTATGAACCAGTAGGAATGAACTAGTGCACTTCCAGCAACATTTCTTAGAAATACAATGTCAAAGTTTATTTTATGCATCTCAAAAGCAAGAAGCTGGCACTATCTCTCAGCTCCACTGTTCAAGCATGGCAATAAGCTGCCATTCAGTAGACATTTGACATTAATATCTTCAACTGAACTTTGACCAAACAAACGAAAAGAATTTAATTAAGCCCTGCTCTGCTGTGGTATGATAGAAACGCCTTTATAAGTAGGAGTCTGAAATAATCCAGCAAATCTCTCCTTTGGGACACCTTTTGAGATAGTCCCATGCAAAGAGTTGCTCTTTAGACTGACACCAGAAAGATGAAAGTTTCTTTTATCTGTCTGCCTGTCTGTTCAGGAAAAATTGCAGTAAGTATGTGTCATGTATGGTTTTGAATTAAGGGGTCTAGGATGATGCAGTTATTAGAGAAATGTCCAAAACTATATTCAACTGAATAGAATTCCCTTCTGTATGACCCCTGTTCATTTAAATTATGCTACACTTCAGAGCAAAACTCACCTGTACCTTTCTTAGCTCCCTTTTGATTGGATTATCACTGTCTAGCACTACCATCCTCATTAACTCAAGCCTAAGGTTCCTTTTTCACTTTCATTTAGTAAGAAGAAAAATCTGTGATCTATCAGATGCTACTAGGTGATAGTGACTGACAAATGTTAACATGGTAGTGATTTCTGCTATAAGTTACATTTCTATTTCTATGATAGACTTGAATAATTTTTCAATGTATTTTCAAAAGTGTTCCATCTATCTAAGGGATAATTTACATTAAACTTGGCGCATTTTTCACATTTCTCTCCTTTAATGAAAACAACTATGTTAAGAAATGTGTAATTAAAATCCAAGAGACTATTATTAAAATAGTTTTAGTGAAAAATTGCGTCTTACTGCAAACATGTACACAGTATTCACATTTGCTGCCTCCCCAGAGTCATGAATTTGCCCATTATTATCATGGTGCTGTACTTCATTTTTAAATAACTTGAACTTGGTCATGGAACACTACGTTTTGTTCCATGGTGATTCCTTGACAACATCCTTGGATTAATGCAGTGAAGAACTGCAACATATTCTAGGATTAGTGTAGAGGAGGCTCCACTTTGCCATGGCATTTGAGAAATCTAATCACAATAATTTATTGAAGCATTTGTTGAATTTTTTGTTTTATTTTTTTAAGTTACTCATATTATTGGAGTGAGAAGATTTTCAGTTGATACAGATATGGCAGAAATATTTGTGTTCATCTTCAATATATTATGTCTTACATATAATTAAGGATCTGATACAGGCCATTTTAAAAGTAAAGTTCTGGTAATGTTTCCACTATATTCTAAATTTAATGCTCCATTGAAAGTCAAGAAGTGACCTTAAACTTTTCTATTTGCCTTGGTTATAACCAAATACAGGATATTTTTATCTGTACCTTACTACTATGAATAAGGAAAATTAGTAGATTTACAGCACTAAAGACTACTTTTTTAATTATCTAATGGCTGGTTTAATCAGATGAGCACAGTCATTGGCAAACTGAAGAATTATAAAGTGGAACCTACAATAACTTTGAATAGCTGGAGCCTCAAGTAAGTGTGTGAGGGTCCCTAATCTCAGGTAGGAAGATGTTTCTTTCAACTTCTTCCATAATCAGACTTCATACCTGTAGCATGAAGAGTAAGACTAAAAGTATTTCCAAAATATTGGAGGGTTATCTGGAAGCCATATGAAAATGGTCTGTAGTGTTTAACATTTAAGAACAACAACATTGTAAGATCTCACACAGCATCTGAGTTACAGTTGTCATAAAAAGGCAAGGCGGTTATACAGACCTTATAAAATAAGTATATGCCCATGCATAATAATTGACTATTGATTGTGCAAACTATAATCTTTATCTGAATAGAATTTACATAGAAAATATTGAAATTTTTTTTTAACACAATTTTGTCTTAACTTTGATCTGTGTGAGGAGGTTGGTTCAGGTGCTATTTTTCTGCCAAGTTTAAATTTCTCTTATTAAAAATCTAAATCAAAGTGTGTGTATACTTCTGATTCAGCATTGTAATAGAAAGTAAAATCTTTAAAAATGGCTTAAATGTAGTTAACCATTAAGAGTAAGCCAACTGCAGGAAAATAAATAAGTGAAAGGAGAGGAATATGGGAACTCAAGAGAGAGACTAAATCTCTACAAATAATAGAGTGGGTGCTCTTCCAGCTCTGGATGTTTTCATATTAGCTTGAAGTTATGAGTATATTAAAAATTTAGTTACATTCAAGGTACAGATTACTTTGGATATTGACTGTAAGCCAAAATTAAATCTGCTTTTTTAAACAATGTTAAAATTTCTAAATAAACATAATAGTGGAATACTGGGGCTGGGGGCACTCTTCTGGCCTCCAACCAAAACAGGATTATGTGCCTCTGGGAGGAAAAATGTCAGCTGCCAGCACACCAATCTGAATGACTTTTGTGTTGCTCTACCATCTGCCCAGTAGAGAAACATACTGAAGGCTCAGCACAATTTTTCATTCAGATACTATTGTTTTTCTCTTGGTGAGCCTTTAAAAAAGGAAACCTAACTGCTGTCCTTCCTTGTACCATTCTTTTGTTTTCCACACAAAAGTATTTTTACTTCTTCTCTATACAGGCCACTTAAAATGAGCTGGTGTGGGGTAGTAGCAAATGGAACAGAATCCTGACTTGGTTCTCCCTCTGCCTCTTTGTGATACTTAGTTCTTTACAGATCCCTTTTGCCCTGCCTTCAGGGGCTGCCTTCTCTCCCTGATGTCTTAGAAGCACATCAGTAACACTTAGAAAGAGATGGGGTGAAGGAGGGGGATTTGATACCAAAGGCAGACCTTCTGGTGCATAGTTTTCCTGGGCTTTCTTCTCCATCTTTCTCAGTCCCTTTCCAGCCACCCTAATCCCACTCAGCACACAGTGGACCTGCAGCCCTTTTGCTGTGTGGCAGCAATGGTGGTCAGCAAGCCCTGTGTGTGCTTGTGTTTTCTGTCCATGTCAGAGCAGGGTGAGTATGAAGGTAAGTTCTTGGCTCAGTTCTTGTCCCAGTGGGAGCAGCTCTGGAGGCATGGTGCATAGGACACCACTAGTGCAAAGGGCATTGCATCTCCCACCTCACCCCCAGCTCTCAGCACCCACTTTCAGCATGTCTCCCCCAGAAGTTTTTAGGACTAAGAGGTAATAAATGATTTGACAGTTTGGATACTTCGTGCCTTTTTAAGTAAATAGGTACAGTATGTCTAAGACAGTTGACTCAGGTTGATAAAACAAGCCATTTTATAGTTTACTTTCAGCATCAGGGACCATGAACCAGCATTTGGATTGAAATTTGGTCATTCCCATGACACTGTTGTAATATAGCTCTTCACAAAAGAGAAGATAAATATGCATGAGCATGGTCTTACAGATTGTTTAATGTGTCTTCCTTTTTTCCTTTTGTTCATTCTCTGTGTGTTCCATGCAGACTCCCAGGCCTTTAAACATCATTAAACAGAACAATGGTGAACAGATCATTAGGAGACGAACAAGAAAGCGCCTTAACCCGGAGGCACTTCAGGCTGAGCAGCTAACAAACAGCAGAGGGGTAGCAGTGAGGAGCAAGTCAATGGAAGCCCCTTAGAGAGGAGGTCAGAGGATCATTTACCTGAAGGTCATCAGAGAGAAATTCAGCTTCCCAGCCTCAGTAAATACGAGGCCCCAGGTTCATTGACTAAAAGCCATTCTGCTCAGCAGCCAATATTGGTCAGCCAAACTCTGGATATTCACAAAAGGATGCAACCTTTGCACATTCAGATAAAAAGTCCTCAGGAAAGTACTGGAGACCCAGGAAACAGTTCATCGATATCAGAAGGGAAAGGAAGCTCAGAGAGAGGCAGCCCGATAGAAAAGTACATGAGACCTGTGAAACACCCAAACTATTCTCCACCTGGAAGCCCTATTGAAAAATACCAGTACCCACTTTTTGGACTTCCATTTGTACACAATGACTTTCAGAGTGAAGCTGACTGGCTGAGATTCTGGAGTAAATATAAGCTGTCTGTTCCTGGGAATCCACACTACTTGAGTCATGTGCCTGGCCTACCAAATCCTTGCCAAAACTATGTGCCTTATCCCACCTTTAATCTGCCTCCTCATTTTTCAGCTGTTGGATCAGACAATGACATTCCTCTTGATTTGGCGATAAAGCATTCCAGACCTGGGCCAACTGCAAATGGTGCCTCCAAGGAAAAGAGTAAGGCACCACCAAATGTAAAAAATGAAGGTCCCTTGAATGTAGTAAAAACAGAGAAAGTTGATAGAAGTACTCAAGATGAACTTTCTACCAAGTGTGTGCACTGTGGCATTGTCTTTCTGGATGAAGTGATGTATGCATTGCATATGAGTTGCCATGGTGACAGTGGACCTTTCCAGTGCAGCATATGCCAGCATCTTTGCACGGACAAGTATGACTTCACAACTCACATCCAGAGGGGCCTACACAGGAACAATGCACAAGCTGAAAAGAATGGAAAACCTAAAGAGTAAACCTTAGCACTTAGCACAATTAAACAGAAATAGGTTTCCTTGATGGGAATTCAATAGCTTGTAATGTCTTGTGAAGACCTATAAAGCACTTCATATAGAGAGCATGCCTTATCCAATATTAAATCCCTTGTTATTTTCTTTTTTTTTTTCTTTATTTTTTTCCTTTTTTTCTTTTTTTTTTTTTTCTTTTTTTTTTTTTTCCTTTTAAATGAGTGGGTTACCAAGAAAAAGAACAGTTGGATGGTGGCCAGAAGGGGAGGAAGATAATTCAGTGGGACATGGCCCACCAAAGCTAGCCAGAATGCAGTGAATCATGCCGAATAACCTTGAGAAAATTTTACTGGACAATTTATACCTCTGCTGTTGTGTAAGAGACATAACTGGCAAGAGTGCAAAGATGTGTATATGTATATACTGCTGCAAGGGTATAGTGAACATATGCACATTGTATATAAGAGCTAGACATGTTAAATATATACATGTTAAAAGGTCATTTTCTTTTTTTTAATTTGGGCAAATTTCTGCCCTACAACATGCCTTAGGATCACATTGTCCTCAGAGCTTTGGCAGCAATGTCATCTATGTGTTTCTCAGACTCAGCTGATTTTTAGCTACCATTTTATCACTACATTCTTTCTGGCACACTTTAGTCTAGGAAAACCATTTTGTGCAAGTGAATTCTCTAATACAAAAGCCACACTCCAGGTTTAATTTGCATAGAATAAGGTAACCTGCTGTATTTTATTTTAATATATTTTTAATATATTACACTTCTAAACCTTAAAGTCTAAGGTTACTTCTCCACAGGCTTAACATTGCTATACATACCAGTCAATCCCTTCAGTAGACTTATACCAGCTTTTGCTAAGTAGCATTAAATGTCTTCATAGTACTTTTTAATACTTAAAGCTTTTTAAAATCTATCCATGAAGGGAAAGCTCCTCAGCATAACTGCTCAGGGAAATAGGGCTAAATAACTAAATATTAAATAATTGGTTAAAGGTGCTGTTAGACGAGCCTCCATGCTTGCTACAAGGGTGTACAAGAACTGACTTTAATCATTTTCATTATAGTGTCCCAACCAGTAGTTTATTATTTTGCCACAGGGATGTAGAAGATATTACAAGCTACTGGATGCACTGTCAGATTAACTTATTTCATTAAAGAAGTTGGGAGAACAAATAGAAAAAAACCTTATTTTTCTAGTAAATATTAATGTATTACATTTCAAATAATGGTGCCTGACATATTGAATAATTATTTTCTACAGTGTACGTATGCAACAAAGATATTCCATCATGCATTAGAGTCAGTTCTGGCTCTGCCTCGCTGTTTACATTTGCAAATGTAGCAAACAAGGTAATGAAGCAACTATTTCTATTGCAGTAGGTATCTTTTTTTCTGTGTGTGTGCATTAAAGTTGTAAACGATAACATGAAATGAATGAAATTTGTTGATATTAATGGTATGAAAAACAAGAAGGAAATGAAAATATTTTTATGCCTACTTAGGAAAAAAGGGTAGCACTATTCATTCCAAGTACTTTTGTATTCTTAAGCTCTTAACTCACATTGTTATGCTTAAAATGATAAACATATATCCTCTTTTTATTGCTTTGTCTGTGTTTCAGAAGAAACATTTCAGAAATTATTTTGATAAGTGCTGTTTGACGATGCAGCACTGATATTTTATTGCATTCTGTAGTAGCATTGCACTCCATTTTTACAATATTACGCAGTTGCTTTTTTGTTTTATTTGGGTTTGTTTCTTTTTCGCAGTGCAGGGTCTTAGTTCCTTATGGTTGGATGGCAGGTGTAGCTCAACTGGTTCATGAATGTTGCAGCGAATGAAGTTTAAAATGTCTTTCTGATATTATGTTGTCTTTTATTTCTCCATTCATGCATTTTATTTTTTAAAATGTTCTATAAAAATATCTCTGGACGAAGTCCTCTCTTGAGATTATATGTAAAGGGTCCTATTCTGATCTCACTTACATGCCGCCTTTCTCAGATTTTCATGTAATTGAACTAAAGCATCATAAAAAAAAAAAAAGTTCTTGTATTTAACTTACCTGAGTCTCACCACTCTCCCTTCTAGTATTTGGTGCACTTATTAAGATACTTTACCAGATAAACAGGGAGGTGGAAAATAAAAGGAGAGGTGATAGGAAATGTCTTATAGGGGTTGGCAAAAGGAAAACCAGGAGGGAACTGCCTAAACATTCAGCACTTTGATAGTCCTTTGAGAAATAATGTGCCTAAAGCAGCTGGCAGCAAACATCACCAAGCATGAGAGGCACTTACACAGTTGATCAGCAAAGGTCTCGCTGACCTTGGCAGTATTTAGGTGTTGTATTTTCACAGAGGTGAAACATTATTGCACAGTTTCTGTGTTAGGCACAGACAGGCTATTGTTCAGCATTAGGCTGCATTCCTTCCTGCTCCACCCATTGCTTCTTTACTGGTGAGCAGCATATGGAACATCCCGCTCAATCTGCTCTGGTTGAGTTCTGTAACCCTTCAGTAGTGTTCTAGGTTAGCTAAGGATGTTGGGCCACATTCTTCTTCTTCTTCTGTTTTTTAGATGAATCTCCAGCTTGATACCAGTGACAAAGTCTGGTTATGTTTTTACTCTTGTTCTCCAATAATAAGTTCTGACTTGGTTTTTGTGGATTTATTTTTGTTGGGTACTTTCTGTTTCTTTTTTTTTTTTTTTTTTCTGTGGGGACTGAAATAGATTGCCCTCATTTCGTTACATCAGGGTGCAGTGTGTGTCCTTTTCAGCTTTTCCAAGGAAGATGTTCTACTCAGCAGTGATTTTTATCAGCTTCAATGGTAGCTGCCTGCCGATTTTCAGTAGTTACTGGTTTGACTTAGTTCACTTAAGACCTACCAGTACCTCTGGCTTCTTCATTGAGAGAAGCTACATCTTCATGGCAAAATATTTTAGAGGGACATGATCACTGTAAGACTTGAGCACTACCCTGAACTTCATAACACTTCTTGCTAAACTCAGAAGCAGAGGCAAATTAATAGGAAATACACATATCAGGGTTTGGGGATGAGGAGAAATGAAATCTTATGAGTGCAAAGAACAAGACAGGGTTTTGAATGTTACTATTGCACACCTAGGTGGTGCAAATAAAATTTGAAAAAAAGTTCATTGTTCTTGCCATGACATATTGAGATGTTCTAAGATTTCTGCATTTTAAGAAATAGGATTTTGCTATAGCCTGTTCTCTTTGATTGGGATAGGGGGAGCACAGTTTTGTTTCTTAACAAAAAAGAGGTGACTCCATCCATCTTCCAGACCCCCTCACAATGGGAGCTAATAAAAAAGAAAAAAAACAAAACTTGACACTGGAAAAGAATAATCTTATTTAATAACTTTCAGATGGAAACCAATGTTAGCACACACAAGTAATTACTGCACCCGCTGTGTTTCAATCAACTTACAGCACTAAAAATTGAACTTTCAAACAATCAGTCTTTGTTCTCAATTTGTCAGTGGCTTCAAGGTGGTGAACTTCTCTTACTAAAGGAATGGTGGTTTAAGATCTTAAAATGTGTCTCAAATTGGACAACCAAATAAATAGATGTTTCAGAACTAGAGGACTTGTGATGCCTGTCACTTATGAAATTGTGGAGCAGGCACAATGTTTCCAGTAACTCTCTGTATAGATGGAGCCATCCTGTGACATCATCTGATTGTTTTGTCTAAGATGTCACTCTATGGCTGCTGCCCCCTCAGTGCTGCAGATGGAGATGTTCCACAGTTTGTGTTCAGGTGCTAAACCTTGAGTACTTTCCAGAAGAGGTTCTGCACTAATTGCCACCATGCTGATGAAACTCCTCCCTTTGTTTTTCATTGACTATCCAGAAGGGGGAAAGGACAGTGGATGCACATATCTTGGTTTTGCCTAAAAATGATGCTGCTGTCTATTGTGACAACAATAAAGAGAGGGAAAATTGAGACATCTCAAAAGGTTGAGACACACTGTGAGCAATAGATTATTTTTGCAGTTAGAGGGGCAGCAGAACAAGTGATGATGCTGATTGTATACAGTGCTGAAACAGTGATTGTGCAATGGGAAAAACTGATTTGGCAACTGTGGATTAGTACTCAGTTCAGGGACAGACTTTCAAGTCCACCCTTGGACTGGACATTTGTTTTGTAGTCATAACTACTTGCTTTATGTGCATAAGATGTTGTCTACCATCTTCTTTTTGCCCAGTATGTCTAAATATGTTCTCATTTTTGCTCCTGTATTGATTTTTCTTGGCTGACTTTACATGCTAATTCCTAATAGTGGTCAGGAAAAGCCAAGGAGATTAGAAGGTCGCTTCTGTGCAGCCAGAAGGGTAGATATATTTCCTTCTGCTTCTGTGGAGACAGTTATGCTTGGCAAAGAGCAGTGAGCAATTTGTCAGCATATCCCAAATGTGATAGATAAGTGAGAAATCCCTTCTAAACTTTTCTCTAAAGTTAAGATGGGCCAAGTAAAATTATTTACTTAATTTTCTCACCTCAGAATAGGATTCCTCACTACCCTCTTCCTCACAGTTTTTATTCCATTCAGCCAGCCCTGGAAAGCTGGCAGTTGGGGAGTTGCTACCTGTATAGTAATCACACACACCCCAATTTACTTTAGGAGGATAAAAGACAATAATTAAATGGCTGACTGCCAGATAAATACCACTTTCATTTGATTCTTTGTTACACCTAGTAAAATTCCTTTATTAGAAAGCAAAATTGCACTTAGTAAAGTAAAAAAATCGTAACAGCTATCACAGTTTTTCATTCCTATCATTTTGGCCTCTGAGCTCTGTCTAGGAGAACAGGAGAAAAGGAAACATCTCAAAATGCCATTGTAAATTTAGCTTATAGAAAATTCACCAGCAGGAAAAGGAAAAAAAAAAAAAAAAAAAAAAAAAAAGAAAAAAATTGCTTCATAAAGAATGACTTCATGTTGCTAAAAACCATCATTAAACTTGTAGCCCTGATTTGACTCTAGAATGCTGGCTCTTAATGTTTTGTCCTTACAACACATGGATGTGTTTTTTGTTCTGTTTTGTTTCGGGTTTTTTTGTTTTGTTTTGTTTTTTGGTTTTCATAGTGCATGTTCATTTCTACTCACAAACATGTTCTTGGTGTATTTCTTATGCAAACAATCTTCAGGCAGCAAAGATGTCTGTTACATCTAAACTTGAATAATAAAGTTTTACCACCAGTTATAAATCAGATTTGTGTCGTTGTTTCTGGGGAGAATGTAATGTCATAGTGTCACTACACACAGAGGGGTTGGGGAGGAGAACAATCTGGAATCAAGCTGCTCTGGGAGCACGATGGGCCTGACAGCATCTCTGAATAATGGCTGGTGATTATGGCTGAAAGGAGTGGCAGCATTGTGCAAATGGGAAAGGCATCAAAAGGGAAGAGCTCCTTCAACAACATATTAGCCCTGTCACTGTCCTTCTGTACTAAGGGCTCTATATGTGATCCAAATCTCATTCAAGTTAATGACAGGATTTGAGTAAAAGTCTCTTATAATGGAGTTTGAACGTTTTTCAGCACTCCATCATCCTGGCATGACATTACTGGTTTTATTCTCCTGCCCCAAGGAAGAGGAAATACTGCAACAATTTGGAGAGATTGTGAAAGAAAGGCTGATACTGAAATGTGACCAGGTGCCCAGGGTCACCAGCTATACTCCACATACAAAATTCATGATTGTCCTGAAATTTCAATTCCTGATACAGTGGTTTCACATCATGCCCACAGCTCTTCCAGGAAATGCTGCTGGCTCCCATCACACAGGTTATTGACCCAGTGGTGACTCAAAAACAGAGAATACCACCTACAATGTTGCTGCCACCACTTCCTTCAGCAACCTTGGAGGTTTCCTCAGAGATCCCAACAAAAGCACTGACCAAGTCAGCTCAGCCTGGCATTTCTGTTTGGGTGAGCCAACAGATCTGGGTGGTATGGCTCACAGCCATCATTTCCATTATGCTGTAATTTCCTTTCTCCATAGGTTTGGTATCATATCCATGGTGGACAGCTTTTCACTCTCATACAGAATATTATTTTAAAGTAATACAAAATGGTAAAATCTATTTATGATGGTAAAGCAGAAATGTTCTAGAGCTTAATTCTAAAAGCACCGTGCCAAAAATAACTCCTGTGACTCATTCTTCCAGTGAATTCGGATGTAAACCCCCATGCATTTTCAGTCTCTTTTTAATTTCCTGATGTTAATAAAAATAATAACTGTAACAAAGAAAAAAAAAAAGCTTTCATATGTGAGGAGAACCAGTTTTAGAGACATGCATTTTAAAAAATATGCTAGATGTGAAAATTGTCAGTGCACATTATATTAGGCTATATACATATATATATTCTTGCACTGATATAGAGTGTCTATACTAGAGTAAGAATTATATAAAAACTCTATATACATATACACAGAGAGGGAAAGTTTGTATATGTACAGAGAGTTAAAATTTAAAAATTACATACTGTTTTAAGAACATCTTTTAAGAAAAACAAGATTTAATCCAAATATCTGTTATAACTACAAAACTATAAAAATGCAGTATATCTTTATTCAGAGTTCAAAACAGTGTTTAAGAGTGCACTTCTATCTCCAGATACTTAAGTATTAAGTAGAAGCTGATGACCTCAAATGTTCCTTTGTGGTTCCACTATTTGTGTAGTCTACTTACATTCTTCTTGCCTTCCTCTTACAACAGCAGCTACACATATAAGCAGCTCATATAAGTGCACACCAACATAGTTATCAGATCTTAATATGCTATTATAAGGTTTAAATTTGTGCCAAGAATCTGGGGACTTCTTGTTCTAGCAGCAGTGTCCTTCATTATTTCCTTTTAAGTTTTGACTACTGTCATATCTTGACGTAGGTCAAAACTCCATTGTCCCAAGTACAGCCAGTCTGATAAAAGATAGGACATCTGCTAGTAGCAGGTCCTGACCCTTATCCAATGAGATTTATAAATGTATGGAGTTTAAATTGGGGGAAAAGAAGAAAAAAAAAAAAAAAAGTAAATATTGGAATAGGTGCTAATAGAAGAAAATGGACAGAATGAATAAGCAGGGTGCTTCATTCCATATGAAGGGGAAGTGGGGTTCTTTCAAGAGTATTATTTTATTAGAAATGGCCTAGTTTTCTTACAACCTTACTTATTATCAATCACAAACAAACCTGTCTTTATAGGATTGTTGACACTGGGGATATAAAATCAAGGAGCAGAATCTCAGTTAAATGCTCACTGGAAGTTTTACTGTGATGGGGGATTAGTCTGGACAGTTGGGACACGTGAAACCTGATGGAGGTAGAGTTTGTACTGACACCAGCTTCCTTTGGTTTCCATGAGGAGTCTGACTAATCCTTGTGTGCAGAGCAAGAGTGTCAGTGGGTCCTTTCTAAATGAAAGTGTTTCCTACACATCCAAAGGAATAGAAGTGCCTTTCACACGTTGTGGTTGCAATGTCAGTGGAGCTGCCTGATTCAGCTCCAAATGCTGCCGTGGAATCGACAGCTTAATGGTGAGATTGATACAGTGACAGTTGTGTCACCCACCTCCAAACAGCTCCATCAGTGCTGCTACAGTGTCAGAGGAGTTGGCCAGAGGAAAAATACAACCATTTAAAAGAATAGGAAAGAAATACCTTTTAAAAACAAAAAACCAACAAAACAACAACCAAAAAAAAAAAAAAAAAAAAAACCAACAAAAAAAACCTTCGGTTTCAACACTGTGTGAAGATGATGCACCTTTTTTATTTTTTTCTGAAGCTGCTGAATGAAATAATTTCTTTTATGACTTGTAATATAAAAGGCAAACCCCCAACATAATGCTAATCTAGGTCTCTTCTCACTGTAGCATTCTTTTAAGAAACTAAGACAATAAAAGTGTGTAGAAATGGATCAGGAAGGCATTTCTAAATGAAAATCATAAGGAATGGAGCTAGGTTCATACTTTGCACTTATTTTGTAAAAGAAAAGATCCTGGAAAGTAGTGTGAGAATGTATTTTTTTTCCCTTTTAATCAAATTTCAGTATTTTCCTCCCTTCTGGAATCTGATAAAAAAAGAAATAGCTTTCAGGCTATGAAAGTAAGAGATGTGAAAGCCTTTCAGAAAGGTAAGGTGATTTTTCAAAGTTAATGTTCCCTAAGGGTGGCATTCACATTGCGATACTTTGGACACTCAACTGTAAATGCAAAATATGATCCTCATTTTCTTGAGAGAGTCAGTTAAATGTTCAGAGCAGGAGCTTATTAGATGTTCATAGCCACCCACTGGAGTGGTCTATACTGGATGATATCCAGAAATCCCTTTTACCCTGAATAATTTTGTTATTATAGAAGCTCACAAATCCATTTAATTTCTGTTTCTCCCTTGTAAGTGTAGTATATACAGCAGGGAGCAATGGAGACAAAGGCCAAAACAACCTGAAACACATCTGAGATGGAAATGGTGAAGCATATCAAGAGCTCTCTAATACACAGGCCACTGACACCAGAGCTGTATGCAAGTACACAATACCCCATTAAACACGTGGCTCTTAACTGGAGCACAAAGGTTCTTCCATCTATTTCTATTTCCATAATAACTCACTGCAATATATCCCTAGTAATTATACATTAATCTCTATGATTAAGCATAACTGCTAGACTGCTGGTGCACTGACATTGCAATCACACTTGTTAACACAACTCTGGCAAACTTCTCTATAAATCCAGATGGGAACATGCACAGGGGCTGGATAATGACTGAAAATTTTAGTGGCTACAGCAGTCCCTAGGGTGCTTTGTCTGGGGCCAGTACATGCCTCCAAACAGGTCCTGGGCTCAGCTGGGGAATTATCACAGGGGAGGTGATTCCCAGGTCTCAGGGGAAGAGGCAGGAATGGGCTGTGCCATTCCCTCAAAGACAAAGAAGCAGCAAACCCCAAGAGCCTTGGGACAGATCCTGAGGCACCTGCCCCTGCTTGAGTGTGTGGGCTCATTCTGGGGGAGCAGCAGGTTTCCAAGCAGAACTATCCCAGTCTCCTAAGACCAGAAAATGTCCTTGACCACTTTTGATTTGCTGGCATTGTCATTGCCTCCATTGACTCGTTCCTCTTGTCTGATAAGGGTGGCTGGAACAGCTTTACCTGATATTTCAATGCCTGCAATCTGCTGTATTTGTCTAGACAAGCTGTAAAGACAGAAGCAATCTTATATCCATCTTACATATAGACATAGACTTTAGGAAGAAGGAAATGTTTCTGGGTGGGTGGGTGATCCTGTTGTTTAGCTCATTAGTAGACAGAGCTGCACAATATGTACACAGCAGATGTGTGCACTTGATCAAATAGATCACAGTCCTATTTTCTGTTGTCCTATATTATGAATTTTGTGGGCAAATCTTCAGATTCTGCTCATACAAATAAAGAAAAAACAACAATGAAAATTCCCATGCTTCCAGTTCCATGGCACAGAACTTGGCCATCCATTCTGAGATGTTATAATTACCAACACTTCTGAGACAACCCCGTTCTTCTTGCCCAGAAAAGGACAAAGATTTTTTTCTTTTCATATAAAATGCTTCCATGCTGTTTTGAAATTTTTGCTTCTTAAAAAGGACTTGTTTCAACATAATTTAATGAGCTTTACTTAGAACTTAATAAGTTTTATTTCAACTCTCATTCTAGGAAGTTTTTGGTTTGACAGTAGAAAAGTCTGATTTGTGTCTGTTCCACATTTACATGTATATTCTTGCTAGCTTTCTCATCCAGGCCACTCTACAAACAGACCCTGTACTACATTAATTATTTAGGAAAAAAATCTAGGTGCAGTTTTTAACCAATCATATAATTCTTATTTTTGAAGATTCACTCAATCATTCTCTGATGTCACCTTCAAATTAAAACCATAGATTTCTGTGATGTTTTTAGTCATGATATTATGCAAACCCTCTTCTCTCTGTACTAGGAAAACTAAAATATTAAAAAACTTTTCATAGAAAATACACTGTTAACTTTTCTACATAAATTGTTTCTGATTAAGCAGAGAAAAAAGTTATAAAGATGGATTTACCTATACAGCCCAAGTTTGCACTTAAGCCAGCTTTCTCCATTTCCTGGAGAGAGATTGTGCTACTGGTGAGGAGACATGGAATATCACACCAGAACTGCCTGAATTACTGGCACACATAAAAGGGGAGGCTTTACCCTGCCTGTAGTCTAATATGAGAAAGATATTTGGCAGCAGGACACTGGAAAGCCTAAATATTAAAAAAAAAAAAAAAAAAGATATTTCAGATTGGAACATAAGGACTGGAAAAAGTATTAATGCAGCAAGAGTGAAATGTGTGATTATATATATAAAAAAAAATAAAAAATATAATAGTTGTCAAATATGTACAAATTAGAGGTTATTCCTAAGAAGTTCACAAGGATAGCAAAGTTCTGGGGACTGTGGGAAGTGCTGGATCTGACTGCTGTTGCACAAGACGTTGATTACTGGGAACATGCCTTGGGTGAGACAAGGCCTTTTCTCATTCTTCATTCTCATTCTCATTCTTCATCTGCCTCAGACCACAGTATCAGGAGCATTGCAAGCTGGAGATCCTGCCAAAAGCTGCTGACCCACTCCTATCTGCCCTGCTCTCTCTTCTACTCCTGCTCTCTTCCTTCTACTAGCAAAAATATTTGTGTTTTGCACTTGCCCCAGAAAGTTGACTTTTAACCCCCATGAATTCCCTGATGCAGCTCCCAGCACAGTGACAAAAACACCTGTGTCAGCAGTAAGTGGAGGCAAAATGAGCAGACAGTGATGTGGAAAATGGCAGTGTGAGATTTTTCTTGGCAGCTCTTATCAGTCTAAAGTGTTCAGAAACTTACAATCTGGGGGGCTGGACTGGTCCTGGTTTAGAGCAGATTCTCATCTGTGCACAACACTGAAGTATTTTGCTCAAGGTCTATATACAGAGCCAAGCACTGCAGACTCCTCACCAAAATAAATCACTACAGGAGAGAAGACAAGGAGATAAAAGGAACTGGATGGTGAAAATTTAAGGGCTCCTCTCTTCTTTCCTGTGCTCATTAGGTAGATATTTTTTACTTTGTAGTTTTTTTTATTCACAGCTTCTTTCTCCATCTCAGTCTTGCCTTTGATTCCATTCTGCCCCTTACAGCTCATCACTGATTGCTGCATAATTTACCTCTGCATAGAAAAAAAAATGCTAATTTGTATTTGACAATGAAAGAGCCCCAAATATGGTCCCTAGCTTTGCCTATGGAACCATCAGAACATCTGGTTTGAATCAAACTCGCAGGCTCTCTTCAATTCATGGTATTCCTCTTCTCCTTAATACTTTTACAATAATTAATACTAATTTACTAAGATAACCTTCTGTGATTGCTCATTAGTCACCTGAGACTGGAACTTCTCGACCACACTTGCCCAGGGAACAAGCTGCAGAGGAGGGCAAGGTGCTTTTATTTTGTGCAGCATACCCAAAGCTCATCTTCATTTTGCATTTAGACATTTTAAATAAGAATGCAAAGAGTTTGATAACAGCAGAACATTCAGCTTTATCCATCTTCCCAAAGTGATTTGCCTCAGAAAATTCCAGCTCCAAACTCCATAAACTGTTTATTGCCACAGGGTAGGGGATTAATGTAAGACAAGTAAAGCAGCCACTTCCCCCTCCCCTTCCCTCCCACCTCCCCATGCAGAACTAACCTTTACTGCAGCTGGAACAGCAGGGTTGGACAGATTTTGACATCTGCCTCAGTCTGTGACATCACATTTCTGCAGAGCTTTATCAGAGTGTGAAATGGGAAGGTTTGGCACAGCAGCCAACTTGCCAGCTCTCCCTGCTGAGGTGACCTCTGAGAGCAGAGCAGGGGGGTCAGGATGGGAGGAGGGCTGGGTGTGCTTGGGGCACAGCACCCACTCAGACATCTGAGGATGCTGAATTTCCTTTGTCCTCCTGCTGGGCACTGTCAGCTGCCCCCCTTACCCACCCTCACCCAAAGACTCACCTGCATTGCCCAGCTCCACCAACATCAGGCTCTGCTTTGTGAAGGACTGAAGGAATCTGGAAACAGGGAGAAAGTAGGAACAGTTAACTATAGAATCCTGAATACCAAAATCCCCACCCCTCTGTAGCAAATTTAAAATTATATGACTCCCTGAGGTCCCACTGAAAGCAAAGCATGAAGGAGAGAAGGAGTACAGTCAGGTACTACAGACCTGTAGCCCTGTTCCACATATACTTTAAGGACATAGTCTTTAAAAATTAATATATTTTGGGACCCTACTTTAAAATAATTTACAGCTGCTTTTTCAGCAGCTGAACAACCACTTTTCCTGAAAATCAGACCTCTTTTTAATGTGCCTGAAGTTGTGTGAATGAAGCATATGGAATGTCTTGGCCTAGAATATTTTAAATAACTTTCATAATTATTATGATTTTGAAACTGAATAAAGAAGATACATCAGAGATACAGCAAACACATAACATACATCTCAGAATCTTTAGGTGTGTGCAAGAAGGACTTATCTCCTGTCTACCTTCTTATAGTGAGAGAAACCACAAGGCTGACATATTGATTCCTGCTTCTCAATTTGGATTACAGCAATTTAGTGTTAAAAAGCAAAAATTTCTGAAGAGATTACAGAGTTTATTCACTGGAAGTCTACAGAACCCCTTGAAATGTAGCTTTCCATAGAACATTCTGGGTGAGGTTTCTAAAACTTGTTTAAACACAATTGAAAACCAACTTAGATATATACTGAGGTAAAGAATATCTTTCTTTCCAATTGCACTACTGATATCAGGAATGGAATAAAACACCTCAGTTTTTTTAAATCCTTTCCACACCTTCCCATTTCCACTAAATGCATACCTGCTAGAGTCATAGTCTACCCTTATTTTATTAACTCACAAGGCTGATAATTTCATGTAGATTATGGCTTTCCTTAGAGGTTTCTTTTTTTAAGTATTGATTATTCCCACCTTCTTTAATTCATAAAGCCTGGACAGAGCAGAGCACAAGAGAAAGAGGTTTGCCAATAATGGCCAAAGGGAAGTTTGCTAGACCATAGGTCCTTACGAAAAATCAGGCAGATATTGACAATCCTCCCTTTACTTTTGTTTGCTTTGCAGTTCCCTGGCTCGTTTCTCTTTTGCATGTAGGCCTTCCCTCTTGATAGTTATACATGGACATAGTAATTTCCCAGCCCTTCTAATGGACTCCTGCCTTCAAAAAGGCAGAACCTGAAGATTCATTCTGACAACACTACTTAAACTTAATATATTAGTATGTAGTTATAAAAAACATCTTATTTTCTCAATATGTCATAGCAGCCAGGAGTGGAATGTAAGATAAATGGATACTGTGGCATGAAGGCATAAAGATATATGGAATTACTTAGATCAGCAGAAAGAATTTATTTCTCACATGATATTCCATTGTTCTATATTTAATCCAGGCAAACTTTTTCAGACAAGCTTTTGGTAATCACTGAATTCAAAGGTGAGGGCTGTCTGTGTGTATATGCATTTGTTCATGTACATGAATTCATTAGGGCATATTCACTTTAACATCTGCTAGAGAACCATTATTATTCTCTAAATCTGAGTAACTGTTCTCAGTTTCTTTATCCTGTGTCTTGATGTTGTACTCTTCCACTGAAAAATTTCCACTGAAGAATTTTCCCGTTTTATTATTTCTCCACAGTCTCTGCCATATATTAATAATATTCTCCAAGTTTGATGTCTCTAATATTCAAAGATTACATAAGATTGAATAGGCTGATCTTCCCATCCAGAAAATCTCGTTTTGGTTATTTTTTTCCCATCACAGCTTTTCTAACTAACAGAATTAGATACTAATAAAAGCACACAAAATTACCTATGCAACCATTAATAATGTATCCCCTGTCACTAAGTTTTTTCGTTCAAAACTTTTAAGCACATTTCAGTTTAACCTGAAGTAATGTAAACAATAATGTGATTACACTTATATCCACAGCCTGGGGATTTTGGTCAGTGTTTTAAATTTTGCTGCCTGGCCTTTTTTGCTGCCATCTTGGGCAGATCAGCCTGAGCAGTGTGCTCTGGTTTCATCTTTCATTTCCATCAGCTAACTTTGATTTGAAGAACTATTTTCCAGATGGCAAATACAATTTTCTGAGTCAGATGAATATTCAAGAAAAGAAAAAAGCCTGATATATGTCCCAATGAGTCCTGCATGTCTGTCTCATATACTAAAGATTGAAGCTGGAGGCACTGCAAGTTTGAGTGAATGCAGACCTTTATTTTCTGGAACATTATATAGGCTCACCTTCTTTGATACATCTTACTTTTGCCAAGAGAATGGTGTAAAGAAAAATGTTTCTGTAAACATAAGCTTTGCCAAACTTCTCACTGTACACATTCTCAAGTCCTTGTATGCTGGTTCAGGTAAAGATTTTAATCTAGTTTTTCCAGGAAAAGACAGATATATCCTAAGAATTTAAAGTATTATAGTAGTTAATGAGACTAAAAATATAATAATTCTAGACTAGGAAGACATCTAGATGATTAAAGAAATTGGGTTTTTTATTTGGATTAGTAGAAGTTAAGTCTCCAAAAGATTCACAAGTCAAGGAGTTAAGCTTCCATAAAAGGTATAAAGCTAGGCTGAGAAAACACCCTTTCTATTTATTTAACTTAATCAGAAAACATTTGGATTCTGTTTCAACCAATGTAAATACAAACCTGAGACAAAACAACAGAAATTTCTTAACCTTGTCCATAGTATCCCAGTATACCGTAGATAAATATGTGCTATTCAGATATTTTATTGGTGAGAATTGTTAGCATTTAATTAAATTTCCTAAGATTATCTTATATTATTAATGGAATTAGTCATATTAAGTGTATTTTTAAAGGCTAAGGGCTTAAAAGAAACTGCTACATCAATGGATTGTTGCCACTCAGACAATGTTTATTTTGATTATGGGGGAAGGAGGGAAGATGGAGGAGCTTATTATCTGCTAAAAAAAGGAAGCCTAAATGAGAAAAACTTCACCTGTACTGAAGATTGGATCAAACAAGCTTCATAACATGGATCTGCTTTTTCAGGGCCTCCATCATCATCACTGAATAGGAAAGAATCCTAAAGTCCCAAATACTTAATCCCTCTGAGAAACAATGTTCTGCCATGACTTTCACAAGTGTAATCATAGAGAAGTATCTGTTCAGTCTCTTGAACACCTTCCCATATAATTTCAGTTGTTAAAGAAAATCCTTCCCCTTTTGAACTGCAAAATAAAACAGATTTTTTGTAATGTGCACTGTCCTATAATTTCTGTGGTTTGATTTCAGTCATATGTAAGTGCTAAAAGATGTGTCTAAATGGATATGAAATTGATTAAGGTGATTTGGGATGAAAGACTCGATAGAAATGTCAAACATTGCTGCTATTCACTTGCTATTCACTTCATTAGTGGATGAAACTAGCAAAGACTGTCTGTAGTCACCTCCTCATTTAAGACATTTGATTGTTTTCTTAGTTGTTTTGAAAAAAATGTTAAATTACCTCACCCTGGTTTACCTGGAAATTGCATAATTCTGGTTTAAGTTGAAAAAATCAATTTTATGTTTTTCTGGGGATATTAAGTGTTGGGAGAACATGTGAAACTCCTGTGTCTTTTAAAAAAAAAAGGAGAAAAAAAGACAAAAATAATGTATTTGATATCACAGTTCATTGTATTTCCCTATAACACCAACTATAAATGGTTTATAAGTGGCTGACTGCATTACTCCAATTATTGGTAATTTTCTCTCTCTTTTCAGAACAGCTGGCATTGATTTGTTTCTCAGAAATCTATTTAATCTATTTATCAGCAATTTCAAAACTTCATAGAATTTCTTTGGCAAGTAATTCCAAATAGAATCTCAGCATGTTTCACTACAAAATTGGTTATCTTATTATTGCAGTTATTCTTTGACTAATATTTGTTTAGTACCTCCAGCATGTTCAGTTCTGGCAAATTAAAAAATACAAAGACAGTCAATTTTCTGAAGCATTTTGACCCTGAAGCCAGGCACACAGAAGGGGAATGCTCTGGGAAGTCCAGAAGTAGGAATAGCTTCTGGACATGAGGTTTACTTGAGGAGGTGAGTGTGATTTGCAGAAATGGGATCTAGGATTCAGCTTTTTAAATTGCAATTAGCCTTTTTTTTTGAGTGTTGTCAATGGAAGAGGGGAAAATCTTGGCCCTGTTTAAGTCAAAGGCAAAACTTCAATTGATTTCAGTTCTGCTCTTTCTGCTGAAGAATTTAACAGACCCAGAGGAAGAAAGAATAGTATTGGAGTAACTGGAATGCAATGGACTTCCTAGAAAATGGGTCTGGTTCCTCATGTTCAGAAATACAAGATACTGTTCACAAAGTATGGATTCAGATTACTAGACTGACCCTTTGGTCTGCACATGTGTATAAAATACTATCAGCCTCTACAACAACTTGTGATTGCATTTTCCAAGTCTTGTAATGTAGCCAAAACAATAACAGTAAATCACTGATATTCAGATATTAGGCCTGTATCACAATAGACATGCAATTCTCCTCAAAGATCTAACTCATTATATAGGCTGACAAGGATTTGATCAGTGATTTTATTATGCCTAATGTATTTTCTGCATTTGAAAGAAGTGGTGGTAGGAATCTTTGAAAGATTTGAAACTGCTAAATAAAAGCTCAGAGACATTTTTCCCTTGCCTGCTTTCACTACTCTCTTAATCAATTATTTCCATTTGTCACTGCTAATGGCATTATCCCTGACACCTTCTCCTGTGATTTTTTTCTGCTTAAAAGCTTTCACTTCTGTTCTTTAGCCTTAATTTTCCTTTCTGCTGACAACTGACGTTTCATTCATAGTTTTTTCCTGGGTCTTCCTGGCTGTATAACTTTCTTAGCACCAGGTGTAAACACAGTAGCTCTGCCCTAGGGAGATGGACTGGGGAGGAATCTGTCACATTTTAGCCCAGCTCTCTCTCTGCAGGCAGCTACAGTCCAGTCTTCAGCATCAGAGAAGATGTGACCAGTATCAGGACTTTTTCACAGTTCCTTTGAAAGGCCCTGTCTTTAGAACAAGTCCTAGCATTGTCTGCTGACTTTCTATGTGTCCCACATACTTGTTGTAATTAATATTTGACATACTTATTGTAATTTAATTTTTTTTCTCCTCTGTGTTTATCCTATAGAGTGAAAATTAGTTTGAAAGTGTCTTTTACTTATATTTCCTGAATATCAGTTTTTGTCTTTTGAATTTACCTTAATATTATTTGGGGCTCATCTTTTAGAAATAAAGCACACATGCCTACCTCTACTGCAATGACATGTAAAAGTGAAGAAAATACTGTTTTCCAAGCCAAGGCATCCCAGCACAGCCTTATTCTTTTACCCTGGTAAGGCTTTCTCTCAACCAAAAGATGTTTCTTTTAATTCCTGTCACTGATCAATTTATAGGTGATGCAGTTCCATAACCAAATTCACTGATATTGTATGCCATGATTTTGTTTGAGACCAGTTTTGTTGTTATAAACGTGAACAAGAACAAATATTATCAGACAGAGGATGTGAGAACAGCTTTTTACTTAGAGTTAGGAGGTTTCATCAAGGCTTTTATCAGAATTCTGGCTTCTCCCATCTATTTAACCTCTGCAGGTCCTAAGGTTCAGGTTGGAAGCAGCTGTTTTACTGAGGGCTGCAGTGTTCATGTACACCGGGGTCTATTGCCCTCTACTGGGTTGAATCTCACACCTGTTTTACTTCCCATTTACTTGACAGGTCCCTGGAAATATTTCTGTAAAGCTTGATCAGTAAATTGCTGCACCCATTCCCTCTTTGTTAAAATTAGGGGAGACCTCTGGTAACTGCTAGTGCTTGGTGTTTGGTAAAACATGAAGGAATTTCTCAAACCTAAGGTTTCAGATTATCCTGGAGGCACTGGCAATCAAAGGCGTGGTCGTTGTGATTGTTTTGAGATCAGTGGAAGATTTTCCAGATGCATTCCTGGGAGATAGTGTCTGTTTGGTCATATATGCAGATAGAAGCTCTCTCATGGCTTTTTTAGGATAATTTCCAGGTAGATGACACCAACATAGATAAGAAGTCTTTGAAGTGGTTTTAATGCAAACCTGAAATTGATCTTCAGTTGCAAAATGGGCATGAGATCTTCTTCTTGGGTTGCAGTCACAATCTTGTTATATGGGGAACTCAAGACTCCTTGTGAAGTCCATGTTAGATACCAAGTATGTGAATTTCTCAATTCAGCAGAAAGGATTGTGAAAGACTTGTGTCTCTTCTCCATTGATAAAATGGGTGATATTCAGAAGATTTAATAATGCACCAGTTACAAAACTTTTCCATATGTAGTTGCCTCTCCTGAAGATAATTCCAGGATAAGTTGAAGAGGACAGTGTCTATCAGCTCCAACTGACTGCATTATGATCTTAATGAAATAGGAAGAAAGAGGGGGTGAGATTATAATATTATAATTACAAAATATTCATGTATATGTTCTTCTATTCTATTTGTAAAATATACAAAAATTTTGGGTTCAAATCAAACCTTTTTGTGAGACAGACCTAGCCAGACTTGACTGGAGACATCAAAGGTTTGTCCTTGAAGTACATCCTTTCAGGATTTTTTACTCTGGAGCCTCTGGTTCATGGCCCTTCTTGCACTGCAAAGATATTATACAATAAAATTATCTTAATTTTCCTTAGAAAAATCATGGTTGTTCTCAACGTTTTTGGGGGTGAGTTGACCTTGGCTGTTTGCCAGATATTCACCAAGTTATTCTCTCACTCCCCTCTCTTGGGAGTATGAAGGTAAAAATAAGATCAAAAAGCTCTTGGGTTCTGAGAAGCATATAGAGATCACTTACCATTTATCTTGATGGGCAAACCAGGCTTGATTTGGAGAAAATTAATTTCATATATTCAGATTAAGATGGAGGGAAAGAAGATAAAGAAGATAAATTAAAACAACAACTTCCCCCTATCCCCCATGCCATTTCTCTCTGGGTTCCACTTCACCCCTTCATTCACAATCATTCTTCCAACTGTCTCCCACCCTGAGCAGTGCAAGGGTTTGGGAAGAGAGGAGTTTTCAGTCAATCTGTAACAATCCTTTCTCTGCTGCTTCTTCCTTCTCACAATTTTTCCATATGGGGTCTCCTTGGAATGCATTTCCTTCAGAAAATGTCACCCAGCGTGGGTTCCTCCAGGGGTGCAGGTGGATCTCTGCTCCACCACAAACTCCCAGGGCTGCAGGAGAGTCTCTGCCCCAGCACCTGGCACACTTGCTTCCCCTCCTTCTCCACTGCTCTGGTCTCTGCAGAGCTGGTTCTCACCCATTTTTCATTGCTCCTCACATGGCTATGGAGCATTTTGCCCTTTTTGGAAGCTGTTATCCCAGAGGTGACACCGCCTTGGCTGTTTGCTCAGCAGTGTCCTGCAGGTCTCTGGGTGCTGGCTGGAGCTGACTTTATCCTGCTCTATCCAGCCCAGTGGCACTTCCATCCCCCTCCACCACCCCCCTGCCATGGCATCAGCACATCATCTTGCCAGTCCCAAATCCATGGGAAGAACTGCCCTGGGTGGCAGGCAGGGTGTTCACAGCCTTGGCAGAAGCAAGATCTCAGCTGGCAGTCTCTGAACAAAGCACACTGCCCACTTCAGTTCCCCCAAATGCTTTAGAGAATGCAGGCAGCACTGATGGCATTACTCCAGTGATTTCCTTGGGAGTTACTTTAGATGATGATGTATCACACTGATCCACATTTTCATTTAATTTAACAGCAGAAATTGACATTTCAAAATGAAAGTTTTAGTCTGGAGTCCATGGTGAATGGCTGCAGGAGGTAATGATTGAACGCTTTCCAGAGTGTTCTAAAAGAAATAATCATATGCTATTTCTGCCCTTATATTGCTGCTAAGAAAGTATCTATAGTATTACCTATTTAACAAAGAACTTTGAGTTCTAATCCTTGTTTCAGTTAATAGGATTTCCTTCTTTGCAAGTGAAGCACAGAGAATATGTTGTACATGTTTTATTTTTCCAATATAAAATGCAGATGCTTTCCATGAAGTGAGTGTCATCCAAGAAAAGTAGAGATGTAGTAGGTAAAAGATGCTGGGATACTTAGATAAAAATATGGGAATATTTTAATTTAATTTACACATATGTATGTCTTTAAAAAAATACCATGCTGGGTCACACAGGGAGAGAGGGTTTTGGGAATGCTTTGGAAACAGGGCTTGAGGATCAGGCTTGGGGCTGTTGTAGACTCAGAGCTGAGAGATTCAAGTATGGCATTCTAATCTTCTACATGAGAATAAAAAATCTGAGTGTCTATAGAGATTTGTGCTTGTTTCAAGCTTAAGGGATGCATTTTTAGATGGAAGGTCATGTATTTAATGGTGATAATTGAATGTCACAGAAGGTAGAGTATGGTCACAGTAACCACACAAGGAGTGTCTGTTGGCATGTGCCATCTGCGAAACCTGTCCTCTGAGTTAGGTTTTACATAGGTGAGGGTTTAGGATGTAAAAGGAGGATCACCTGCAGGCTCAGGGTGCAGTTTTGGTGCCCTGTCGGATTGCTGTGCCATTCCATGTGGATGTGTTGCCCTCTAGAGGTCGGTCCCCAGGTGGAATCTGCTCACGGGTGTTTTCCTAAGGCTCCCACGGCTTGGCTCTGCCTTTGGAGAACGACGTTCTTCCATGGCATCACTGTTAACCCTTGTGAAGTGAACACAGTGAAGCTCACAAGTACATTTCTGGCTTCTTAACTATGAATATTTTCAGTCTACTTTCTTCATTTTTTTAAATTAAGGCTGGGCATCTACTTTCAGTGGTTGAAAGCCAAACAACCCTACCTCAACACAGAAATCAAAGACAACTGATAGACCAGGCCTAAAAACCTCTTCCACAAGGAAAGATGGTGTTTAACTTGGCCCACCAAAACACATTCTTAGAAGAACAAACTAGTCAATGGAAACTATATCTACACTGGATACTTAAACTATGCCAGAGAAGGCTTCTTAACACTGGACCTCAGTCATCTCTATTTTTCAGATCAGTCACTGGAAAACCTGCCCCAGTGTCTCACCACTCCTACAGTAGAATTCCTTCATTATGTCTGATTGAAATCTCACCTCTTTCAGTTTCAGGCCGTATAATGCACATCTGCTACAATTTATTTGAATCTATTTTGAAAGAAATTGTCTCTCATAGATTTTTATATACCACAGAAATTAGTTTACATCCCATTATGAGCGAATTAATGAAAAAAGCGCCAACCTGTAAATCCTTCTTCTGGTATGCTTTTTTCTAACACATTCAGCCACGTACACCTTTTAACACAGAAATATTCCTTCCAGCTGTAGTCCTGCAGAACTGTTTGTATTCTTCCATTTAATCATAGAATCAAAAAATCGTTGATGTTGGGAAGCATCTCTGGAGGTCTCTAATCCAACCTTCCTGCTCAAAGCAGGAATGAGTACAGCAGGGCACTCAGGGTCTTGTCTAGTCATGTACTGGTAGAAAACAATTATTGGTAGCAAAATTGAAATTTGCAAACTGAATTAATTTGACATCAATCTAGTCTAGTACTCTATTTCTCACAGTTACTGCCTGCCTCGAAGGACTTACTAAATGCAAAAAATCTATTTATCATATGACAAATTTGTAAACATTAGAGGCTATCTTAAACCATGAATTATGTTTGGTTGGTTGGCTATGAAATAATGTTTATTATCAGTTAATGCCAGATTTATATTAGTTATGACTGTTTTACCAGTCATCAGTCTTGGCATTAACCTCAGATATATCTAAACTTTGTACACAAACACACACGTATACAGCAAGGTAATCACAGTTTAGTAATCTATAGCAGGAAAATGTATCTCAGTGATTCTTTCTGAACTTAGACTTTTCTACTTTTATGTAATAACCCTGTGGAAGAAATAGAAGGACTGAAGAACAGAAGTCTGTTGTTTATCATATACATTTTTCATTCCTATGTGTGATGTTATCAAATCCCCTTTAACTGTGCAGGCAATACTACATCACTATATTGACACAACCTTTTTATATATTTCACTGGACCACATACATCACATAACATAAAACATTTGTTTTTCTGATCAGAGCTGCACACAGATTGTGATTTTGCCTTGATGCCCCTTCTCACATATGGGTGCCTTTGACCTGTGTCAGATGGATAGACAGTTCATTTGCTTGTTGCCTCATTAATTTATTTTTATGGCCAGTGTGCATCACCTTGCATTTATCAGTATTGATTTTCATTTGCCTGTACACATGGCTTCTTTGTCTAACTGGAGTATTTCAGTGTCTACCCCAGTTGCTTCTCCAGGCCAGTCTACATAATTGTAGGAATATCTTATTACTCAAAGGTCCTAAACTATCAGGAAAGACAACAGCCTGTTCTGCATTTGTGAGACAGATATCTTCTGAAGTCTATAGGCCAATTATTTGACCATATTAACTGGCATGACATCTCTGAAGTTAATGTAATTTGGCCAAAAAATTTATGCCAGCTGAGTGTCTTCTAAGTCTTATGCAATGAATAGCACTATTAACACAATTTTAGTGCCTATACCCACATTTGCAGTGGTATAAACCTGTTTCCTGTTCAGACTGTTAAAGTAGTATAACTAAAGACAGTTGTTGATGTTCACTGGAAAAAACTGGAAATGTTAGTAGATTGCAAGTGACACATACCAGCTTGACATTTCAGACCAATTCCATCCGGAAATAATGCTATATTTATGAAGAATTAATGTGAAGTGTGTGATTTTGGCACCAGAAAGATCAATGTATAAGACCAATTAGAGATAAAAGAAGTCACTAAACTTGTTTACACAGCTGGACTTTCAGTCACAGACTAATCTCTTCCTTTCATGTTCTTCTTTTTCTTCTTTCTTTTGCTTTCTTTTCAGGCTCTGAAATTTAAAGGCACAGGATAGAATATTTTGAAAGTCATTTGCCATTACATTAGCTTCATTTTCTCCCTGGGGTGTTCAGTGTTCTAATGCACCATTGTAAAGCCCTGGGAGTGCTTTTGGCTAATGGGTCTGGCAACTGCAGACAAGTCATATAGCAAAGCAGTAGATTTCTAGGGGTTTCTAGGCAGAAGATTGACCTGAAGTATAAAATTCAGGGAAAAATCTTCCTGCAAATAATGCTAGGCTGCCTTCATTCTTTGGACTCTGTGGTGTAACTTGGGAAGCCCAGATTCAGTCTCAGCTCTAATTGCTATTTAAAGATTTTATGCAAAAATGGAACTACTTCAGCAACAGCTGCTGGGCAAACCACATGCTTCACTGCTATGGGGCCAGAGTTGAAGCACCTTTCAAAGTGCTAAAACACTTGATTTTAAATTCTTGCTCTAAATAGTAAACAAATTTCTGTATCATGAAATATTCAAAGGCATCATTGACATCTCATCAGACAATCCAGCTGTCAGTAATATGACAAACAGATGCCTCTCCACTAATAAACTATCTTTAAATATGATAGACCTCTGAAGCAACCTGTGTTTTCCAAGGTCCAACGTCGGGTTGGCTTGCTAAGTTAGCCTACCAGATTTCTCAGGAATAATCTCTGAAGTCTAGCTACATGATTTTTATATCTATGTAGTGCATAAATTGGATAAATATGTTTTTCCTGCCCTTGCTCTTTTATCTCTGGGGAGCATTGGTATTGTCAGAGACAGGATTGGATTGGATTGGATTGACCTGCAGTCTAAATCAGCCCATTCCTGCATCAGCTCCCAACTTTTCTCTTTTACAAGAATCAAAGACTTATTTTCCTCCAGTTTTTTTTTCCCTCATGAGCCAAGAGATGGTCCCAAAGATACCAGTGATATTTGAGCATTCATCATTTCAGACAAGAACCATCAGTGTGTCAGAAGCTGGCATCATGCACATCTTGGCATTGCAAAAAAAGGCCAAGGCAAAAGGAAAATATTTTTCTGGACCTTTCTATCAGATAAAATAACTGCACAATCAGCAACACAACTTCTTTCCTCTGGTAAAGCAAATATTTTGTGAAGCTGGACCTATAACCTATACTCTCTTATATATGTTCTGGGAGCAATAATAGCATTCAACTTTGGTTAGTAAGATTTTCCCTCATTATCCAAGTCATGTAGACACAAGACTGTGCCATTCACCGAGTGACTTTTGGGACATCATTTATTTGTTCCTATATACCTATAGTAATAGAGAGGATGGAATCCACACAGCAGGCCACAGCTTAGCTTATCTTTTATATGGCAGTGGAGCACATGAGGATGTGTGACATCTCTGAGATGCTCTAATAAACCTTGTAGCAGTTTTTCCCCCACCACTAGCACTGTTATGTCTGCAGAACAAGAAAATTTTTTTGATGAATGTACACTGTAGCATGTTAGATTTTAGGCTTTTAATACATCTGCATGCCTTTTAAAGAAGTATTTTTTATTTTTCTTGCTGCTTTAAAAAACAAAAAACAAAAAACCAAAAAAAAAAAAAAAAAAAAGGAAAAAAAAAGAGTCCACATTATATTACCTACAGATACAGATGTGAAATTACTGCCCTAGGTGCAGCAGCAGGCTCTGCAGCCTCCACACCCCCTCCTCAGGGTTTGGCTGCCTGTGCTCAAGGCAGATGTCACACAAGGCACACATGGATGTGTGACAATTATGAGGGGCCTTTTCGGGTCACTCTGCTCAAGAACAGCATTTGAGATGAGACATTTTCCCTCACTGGTCCCAACCCTTAACTGATGTCCTGCTGGACTGCCTGGCCCCTGTGGATAGCACATGGGCTGGAGTGGGGCTGACCTTTGCTGCTCTTGCTGGACCTGCTCTGGGAGGGGGCACTGCCCTGCTGCCTGCTCTGGCCACAGGCTGCCCTTACCACCAGCCTGCTCCTGCTGCTCCTGGCAGCAGACCTTCCTCTCTGGGCTAGCTGGAAACCATGCTAATGCAGGATTTCATCAGTTCATATTTACTGAAGATAAAGTTAACATTCCTGATTCCTGCAGCCTGTGAAATGATGTTCACCCAGACCTGATAAGTTGTTTTTGCCCCACACACTGATAGTCTATTATTCTCTTTTGGCAGTATTATATTTTGCTTTTAAGGAGAAATTGCTTTGCCCATGTAGAGCTTGATGATTTTGGCAAATATGTTTCTTTTTTGGCATCTTTCTTCAGATGTTAAACATTATCTTGACTTGTTCTGCTTGCATATGAATCTACACACATTGATTCCTGAGCTGCATTTCAGAGGCTGTCAGCATTGAACATCCCATCTTCCACAATCCTTTATATCTTCTGTTTTAAATTTCCTATATACACTATGTCTCAATAACTGTCTGTGAGCTTTAACTTAAACTGATTTTCTTCTCTTGCTATCCAGATTTGAAATGTGTTTTATGTAGTTAAGTCTGCATCTTTCAATAGCCTCTGTCTGAGTGTTTTGTTCCAGATTCCTTTCAGTGTTGTGTACTCATCAAGGGCTTCATTCCCTAAAACTGGGGCTTGGCTGAAGTCAATCTTTTTTTTTTTTTAAACTTCTTCTAGTATCATCTGTTTAAAATTGTGTTACTCAACTCATACGTTCTATTTCTAATGAAATAAGGTTCTTAAATGCCTGCATTGCAGCTTCAGTGTTGGCCTAGTCTGGCTGAGTTGGCTGAAAGTATTAAAAGCTCAAGTGCTTCAGAACAAGCTGTCAAAGATAAAGATTCCTCTTGACATTTTTTTGGGGTGGGGAGAGGGGGGGAGTGGAGGTGTGCCTGTTTTGGTTTCCATTGCTTGCACATACAAACTGAGATAGTGTGTTTAAACATCTCTGGTTGTCTTCCACATTTCTTAAGTGCTTCAGGTCTGGTGGGGTTTTCATCTGCTCTATTCTGCTGCTCAGGGTAGAGGTTTCACCATTTCAAATTGCTGTTCAAATAAAGGAGCCTGACACTGGGGGTCAAAGCTTTATCTAATCACTTCAGCTGGTCTCTGCTCAGAGCCAAACAGCCCTTTCAAGCTTTTCTCAAAGGCAGTGCTCTACAGCAGTGGCAGGAGTTTGGGTCAGCAACGTCTGCAATCTGGGAGTAGAGAGCAGTGTTTTGTAATGCAGCAACACAAGTGTGAAGCAGAGCAAAACGCCCAAATGTCTGGCAGTCGGGACTGTGTGTCTGTGGGTGTGGAGGTGATGTGTGAGAAATCAATACCAGCCTATTCTCCTTTCTGTACACATCTCAGGCAGAGGGAAGAACAACCCTCAGCTGAAGGGTGGACCTGAGGGAAAACAAAGGCTCCTATAAAGGTATGTCTGTATTACAGCTAGATGGCAGAGCCTGGAGGCAAACCTGTGAGCTGAGATCTTCCTGGGTGTTTGTTTAGGGCTCTGGATTCCCCCCACCAGAAAGCCACAGTGGGTTAGAAAGGTGTCTCCTGGAGCAGAAGCACAGCAGTGCTACTGCAAACCCCAACAGGATTGCTCTGTAGTCACAGAGACTGAAGAGACTGAAGACCATTGCAGATGTCTCTGTATTCCCTGCCCAAAGGGCTGTTCTTTCACATTCAAACTGAGCTCCCCATCCATGCACAAAGTAATTGGAGTAAAGAACAGAAACTTCAGTGCCCTGCCTTCCTAGAAGCTACTGGAAAGCTTTTCACCTTATTGTTTTAAATTATTCTTTAGATTGATTTTTCCCTTTTGATCTATAAATAGCTAAACATACTTTGTTCAAAGAAAAAAAAATCTGATCTCAGAACTCTACTGATTTTTGGAGTCTGCATTAAAAAAGCACTATAGTTCTAGAATTTCAGTCTGATTTACTCCTTTCTGCATAAACTACTACCACAGATGACCTTTCCTCCTCATGTGCCTTTGGGGATGTGTTCCAAGCATATTTTCTAACAGCTTTGGTAGCAATAATAGTGGCATCCAAGTAGCAGTTAGCAGTTCTACAATGTAATGTTTTTCATCTTCAAAGCACTTTACAGACATTAGTGAATTAATAATTGAGCATCAGCTACTGAGCAGGCATAAATCTAAGGCATTTGTGGATCTCAATGGAATTGTGTTGAGTATAAAATAATTTTGAAAAACACTGAAATCCTGGTCATTTGCATGCTCTTGAAAAGAAGAGGTAAATAGATCAGCATGAGAGATGCTCTGTGCTGGTTAAAATGTACGAATTTCTCAGACTTGTGGGTGAATTTCAAACAGAAATCCAATAAAATCTGACCGCACACTGGTACATCTCTAAGCAGAAATTTGATTTGGTTAGAAGTTTAAACATCAGATATGAAATACTTAGACTCCCTGGAACATGGGTTAAATCCCAGCAGGGTTGACTCAGCTCTTGATCCTGCAATGCAGAGAAACTGAATTATAATAACTTCTGTCTATATGACCTGGATGAGACAATGTAAATTAAGATTCTCTCTTCTTTACATAGGAAGAAAACCCACCAGTAGGAACCATGCAGAGAGATATATTAAGAGTCATAGTCTCATATTCACCTTTTTGTATCCTCTATTTTTGGCAGAAACAAACCTGAAAATGCAGATGAGATGAGACTTCTGTTTGCACACAGATTCAAAGAGCTGGAAAGAACCAGCAAGGCTCATGTAGTCCATCTTGTGCCAAAGCTGCATAAGCACTATTCATGTCATTACTGTCAGATGCTTGTCTAAATGGCTCTCAGAGCTTGCCAGAATATTCCTTTTCAAATAATCCATCATTGAGATTTACTGTCCTCACTGTTAAAAAGTTCTGCTGAGTGTCTAACAGAAGTTGTCTTTGCTGCAGTTTAATCTTTTTTCCTTTCTTTCTCTCCTGTCCTAGACTCCACCTCTGTGGAGACTGAGCCCTTCTTTGCATATTTGAAGGTAATTCTCATGCCTCCTTCTTGTTCTTTTCCTTCAGATTTGGCTGCTTTCCCATGGAGAATTCTTAAAACTGTGAGATACTGTATTAGAAAAAAAGAGCAGTGGGTGAGTAGGAGCTTACTCTAAACTCATAATAAAGATCCCTGCTGCTCCAGAACAGTCTAGGAAGGAAGTGTGATTCATGATGACCCTGTTTCTTCTTGAGCTTCCAGCTGTTCTCCCCACACCCTCAGACACTTTCAGTTTGCAGCTGTATTCCAAGACTCTTACTGTCTTCACATGCTGCTTCCAAGCATCTTGCACCTTCTGGCCTGTACAAATAAAGGAAAAAGTATTTTTTGAATCATATTCAATTATATTCTAAATTGAGGATCATGATGACTTGTGAAACCGTTTTGCATTCAGCTATATTAAAGACTGGAGCATTAAATTAGTTATATTTTTCTTCTATTTTTTTGTCTTTAAACTGATATTGGATTTTCTGAGTGCAATATACACAGTGGTGTTGAGTAGACTTTGCAGCATTAGAAGGGTGCTTCACACCCACATGTAAATAATTTCTTTTAAAATTAATGTTGAGAATGTATTTCTCCCCCTGCCTCCACTCCTACACAGTGAACAAAAGTCCACAAGGCCTTTGATGAATTTTTAGTGGAATTCACATAGATTCTTCAAAATATCAAAACTCTGAGGGAAAAATAAGCTGTTTTTTAAGTCTGTATCCAGGATTTGAAAACAGAAATTGGAATTTTTTAAAAGCAAAAAACTTTAACTGGAATTAATATATACCTTTTTTTTCATGTGATAGTTTTAAAAAATCTGAAAGAAGCCAAACAGAGTAGCTGCCAAATTTCTGGTGAGTATAGCAGTTAAGTTGTTTATTGCTTTCCTCTCATCAGTCCCAATCAGATGCTAAAATTGCTATCAGCCCCTGGGGGCAGCCTCTACAGCAGCTCAGGTGGCGTGCCAAGGGATAAGTCCTGGGTGCAGCTTGATGTGACCAAGGCTGGGGACACAGGACAGCTTGGAATACTTGATAACAAGCGATGATGAGCAATAACAGCAGCTCCAAAGCAGAGGTTTCACAGGGAGCTTCTGCTCCCTCTGCCTTGCCAGGAAGAAAAGCCACACACTGGGTCCCAAGGAGAGCCCAGACTCAGAATCTGATGGGTCCTGCTGCTCAAGCCCCTGAGCACTTGGTGTTTCTCACACTCTGAGTTCAGAAGGCAGGTCAGGTTTGTGTTTGGCAGGTCAGGTTTCCAGCTCCCATCTCCAAGGGTTTCTTATCCTTATGCAGGACTGTATTATCCAGATGCCCTGAAAATGGGGGCATGGCTTGGCATGCTCTGCCAGTAGCACTCTACCAAAAACCACAGAGAGAAGTAGATAAAACCTATTTTGGGTTTGCTCATCATTACTTTCCAAGCTGATTTTCTTCTCTGTCTAGTATTTCCCCCTCATTATAGTTGGAGAAAAAAAAAAAAAGATGGAGTTTGGGGTATCTTGTTGTTTGTTTGTTTACTGATTTTTTGTTTGATTAGGTTGTTTTGGGTTTTTTTTAAAAGAAATTAAAAGATATTGGAGAATCAGTATGTTGTAACCCAGAGTTGACTGCTCATTTTTCATAATACTCAGTTTAATAACCTTACTCTCCATTAATCTAAACTTTATAAGACATATGAAAATGAACTTAGTAAAGTTGTACATCCATCAAGTTTTTATATGTCATTTAGCAGTTTAAAATAAGAGTATCCTAAACAGACAACTAACTAAAAATGCATAAACTGTGTAATACTGAATTTTTCTCCCACAAGGATTAAACGACTTTATGTCAAACTAAATAAAAGTCTACAAACTGATATTACTGCACATTTGGGGGAGAAATTCAGCACATATAATCTATCATAGTTAGTATCCTAAATAACAGAGGAAATAGTAGAGAGTAATTGCAATTTCTCTCTGCATGGTACATTTCCACTCACAGAGGCAGCTTCTAAAAATGGCAGAACAACTTCCTCATCCCAGTATTAACACAGATCCTGTGGAAATACCTGGAGATTGTGTCCCACTTGCTGGAAACAAAGCAATTACAGAGCAGATAGAGGGTTTGGACATTTTCAGTCTGTGCAACAGTCTGGAATTTAGAAGAAAGGGTAGGGGGAAAAAAACCAAACAAAGCCCAAAGGAAAATATGCAGAAGCTTAAACTTTAGAAGTGAGCAAGTAATCCTTATAATACCCAGCAGCATCAGACAGCCTTGCCACAGAAGCAGCTTGGGCTAACAAGAGTGACACACACACAATGTGGGATCTATCACAGCAAATACATTTTGGGTAAAGTAGGACATGGAGACAAATTTTCACTCGATATGCTGCTGCTGGATTCAGCTTCTCAGTTCACTGATCAAACCATGCCTTGTCTGGGTTTGCTGCTCTCCCTGCCTGTCCCTTCCCCACAATATCATCCTCAGCTCTCTCCTCTCTCTCAAGCCCTGAGCGTTTAGTCACACTATCACATTTGCTGGTTTATCAAGGTTCAATCTTTACTCTATCAGAAGTGGCAGTCACAATTGCCTGCTCATCTCTTCCTTCCTCAGGCACAAAATCCCTTCTTACGCTTTTCTGCACTGGCTGCACATTTTCTTCATCCAGCACTGGCTTGATGAAGAATTTTACAATGGTTGTAATAACAACACTCCACACCTGGTTAATGACATTGTAGAAAACCTACTTGTCTCTGTCTTTCATCAGTTTCATATGGCATCTAATTACTGCCTTAATTACTTATTCTCTTATAGAGTGCTTGCCATGCAGGTTCTTGATAGAGCCACCTTGGAACTCACAATACCAAAAAATACAGGTCTGCAAGTCAGCCAGCATTTGGTGTTTCTGAGGACATGTATGTGTCTTTATTTAACAAGGAAAAGAATATTAATTTTCAGTCTAAAAATATGACTTTCTCTAAATAAGATGCATAAATGTCAGATTTTTTGGTATGCAGTTGATACATTGTGTTTAATTTGTTAACTTTAAAGAGAACATATTATTGAGACTATTAATTTTTTAATTTAAATTATTAATATTCTAGATGACACAAATGCAAGGACCTTTCCCACCAGCCTGCTTCTCAGGGCCTTTTCCAAAATCATTCTCCATTTTTCAAATTTCCTGTAAATTTTAAATGGTAATCACATATCATTCTAAGTTTGCAGTTTGAGACAAACTCAGGCTGTTCAGCACAGGTCTGTATGGACAGTGAGGCTGTGCCTTGCATCTCCTCCTTGCTGTAACATTGATCAGTGGTGCAGAGAGCAGTACAAGCTACTTTTCAGTCCAGTTTCACTGCATTTTAAAGCATTTTTTTCTGCATTTTAGAGTGTATAAGTGGCAGGCCAAAGTCTGAGTTTCCTGCATGCTCTGCTGACTGCAAAGTTGGGATGTTTGGGCCTTTCATGTAGAAAATTGAAGTGTGGAATAAATGAAAAAGTTTAAACCCACCAGAACCCATGTCAGATTCAGTCAGTAACCAAACTTCTGAGAGGGGAAAAAAAGACACCAGAATAAAAGATTCCAATCCAAAGGCTGCAAAAATACTTTTCTCATACTTATTTTTATAGTGACCTAATAGAAATTTCACTTTTCCCTCATCTCACCATTGCTAAATACCATTGCAGTATTTTCTCAGTTAAAGTTGTTTTAAATTTAACATACTAATTGACAGATATTCTATCCTCCTAAGATAATGAATTGTAAAAAAAACAAAAAGTTTTTTTGCAATCTGGAGTGGTTTTCTCTCTTCCAATTTACTAGCATTTGTCCAACTTATGTTTAGTTATCTTACTTTCATGCCTTTCAAACAAGAAAGAACTTTTCATATTTTTTATTTACCAAACAGATCTAAAATGATTGTTATTGATTCAAGTTTGCAGCATCTTTTTAAGTCTGCTCCATGCTGAAGCTTCATATAGGTTTATCAAGTACAAAATCAATTATTTTAACAGAATAGTTTGTCCTACATATGAAACTATATATTCCACCGTTTCTCTATTGACTTTGAAAATCAAATTTTGAAACATAAATATTGTAGAAATATGTGAAAGAATGTGAAAAAAGAGATTATTTTTCTGACTTGAACGTCTTATGCAACAAAAATTATGTTATTACATTTATGAATTATAAAATAGTAAAAATCCATGTGGACAAGATAATTTTTTGGCTTTGATATTAATCTGAAATCTAAATTAGGATTTAGATTGGTTGGAATCAAAGTCCATGTCTATTTTATGTTCTCTTGAGATCAATTTTAAGTGATAAACAGGAGATGGCCTACATTTATTAATTATTATATATATAATATTTTCTGTATCTCCTGTCAGACTTATAGTATTACACATTGATTTTAAAGGGAGTTGAATTGATATTTTATGCTGTAAGATACTTGTAGTACTGACTCTTACTGATGCAAATTGCAGATAACTTAATCCATATGAGCTGCAGAATTAATATATTTCATATACAGATATTTGTGTGAATATATAGTAAGATTTTTGCAGAAGCTAGGAGGAAGATGAATTATAAACTTTTACTATGACCAATATTGTATTTAATGTTTTTAAAATTTATTTTTGTAAATGCACATAAAATTAAAAATAATGGAAATATGATTTTGATTTAAAATTGTGTAATTGTCATTATAAAGTTTCAAAATAATTTGCATGAAAAAGGGGAAAGTTAAAATATTCGTTGTGATTTTGAATCACTTCCAGCCTGATAGGAATGCTCATTTCCTTCACAGATAATACAAAGCAATACAAATTTACCATGGTTTGCAGAAGATGTGTTTCTTTAAAAATTTTCTTATTTATTTCTCCAGATTAGTTGTACAGCAATGGGGTTAAATTTTCTCAAAGTGGCCTTTGAATTTTGAACAATGGAGTAAGATACTTTTTTGCTTTTCTAAAATTGTGTTGGCAAGGTGGGAGGGGAAAAATGTGTCGGAGGTGTTTCCCAGTAATTTCCTTCCCAGTATGAGACTGATGAGAACAATCCTTTTTTCCTTTTCAGGGGAGTTTAACTTACAGCTGACAGCAACCCCACAAGAGATGTCACATAAGAGGGGGGTGTGCTTTTTGTGTGTGATCCATCCATCAGTGCCCTGGGACAGATGAGTCCCCTGTGCCCCAGCTGCTCTCAGTGCCCTGCTCTGGGGATCCCACCACAGCTCCAGTGCCAGAGCTTGGTTTGGCCAGCTGGGCAGGGCAGGAGCCCACAGCAGCCCCACTCTCAGCTGCTGAGATGTCCACTTGTCCAAGTGTGCTGCCAGGCTCTGCTAATGAAGGACTTGCATGGAGTTCCAGTCTATGGAATAAGGCACTTTATTAGCACATGCTGGGAGTAGAGAACTGTGACAGGTTCTGTGCTGTTGATGATATGCTGGATGCAAAAATGAATTTGAAGTGATATGCAGACAAGCTCTAATTACCAACAGGAGCTGGCTCTAAAGAAATCTTTAGTGTGCATGATGTTCTTACCCAAGAGCCTTCTCTGCTGGGGGAGAAGACAGGCTGAGCATGTTGACTGAGCCCAGAAGTTACAATGGTGTCCTCTCTGACCTCCCTTCTCACCCAAGCTGTATTTACATAATTTTCTTTGAGAAAGTGGACAATTCATGTCATTTAATATTTAGGTGGAGTTTGAGTGACTTCAGTCACTAAGATGTGTAGAGGAGTGAAAAATAATATTTATTTTTGAGTTAATGAAGCAAAGTTCTTCTTTCAGTTACAGTCTGGGCTATTCCTTTGGCTCAGTTCCCATTAGCTGCATTGTTTTCCACAGCATGAGCACAGAACCTTCATGCCACTCCATCCTGTTCCAAGTTCTTCTTGGACCAGTACCCCAACCTCCCTTGGTGCTCATGCTCCTAAGGTGGGCAGTTTATTCCTGGTAAAGTACAGCAAATGCATTCACTCCTTAGTGCTGAATTTTATTTTATCATCTTCCCCTTGCGACAGGTGAGCAAAGATACAGCAATATCACAAAACTCCTCTCTTCTTTGGAGATTTTGGGTGTTTTAGGCTAAAGGGTGTTGTTTTATTCTTGTGTTTTGTTCTTTTTGCAATAAGGTGCAGCACAAGAACCACAGAAATTTGAATTTTTTTCATGTTGGAGACTGGTTTTGTTTCATTTAGACTGTCAGTAGAAGTGTAACGGTAAGTGCTTTTTCCTAATTAATTACTTCCAGGACAATTTTTTAAAATAATTGCTGGAATCGAATTCAACCTTGTATTGACTTTTTTTTTAAGGTTACAATGAGATTATCTTTTTGACATGAAACAGAAGCAGGTCTTGAGCCACTGTTCTTGGTGCTTGAGTTGCTTTCTGGCATCAACCATTTTGAGCAGCTGTGCATTGAGTTTTCTTGTGGGTAGCATGAAAAATGAGTAGTCTAACTAGAACCTGTGCTATTAACTTCAGGATTCAAGCCTAGAGGAAGTTGTACAGATATTAGAGGACCCAGAAAGATCTAGAGACTGAGCTGGTCTTAAAATTAATTGCCTTAAAAATGCCTTACTGTGATTGCTCCCTTCCCACAGAACCTGTAAGTCCTCTCCTGACAATGTCAGATGGGCTTGAAGAATACTGTCACAGTGATTCCTAATGGAATGGCTGAAGTGAGATGTCCTAGAAACTGAAAACATAAAGTTGATTTTACTCATCCAGCAAGTCCACTGACTTTGCTGTAAATATGGCAAACCAGATTATGACTAAGGGAATTCAGTGAATAAGGTGCCTTCTTCCAAAGACTAGTTAAAGGAAATTAAGCACAAACTCTTGTAACTCCAAAACTGCAAGCAACTTGATGAAAGAATTTGTGCAGGAAATTAGATGTTCCATATTAAGAATTTGCAACATCAGATTAAGTGTGGCAACACATGGTCAGACAATCCTAGTTCAGATGTCTAATCAGTGGGCAAAGGAACCTATCCAGTTAACACAGAGACAGATCTTTCAGAAGGCTATTTAAACCAGAAATCTTATGTTTTTAAATCTTTCTCAAGTGGAGTCTGCTCTCCATTGCCTGTAGTGGCCTGTAGTTAGGGCTGCTAGATGGCCAAGTGCCTAAAACTAAATGGAGTAACTATCCTAAAGAGAAGAAATAACCTGGAAACTTTAACTCTGACGTATTCATTTCAAAAGAATACATTACTGTTTATGGTGATTTGTTCAGTGTACAATGATAGATGGAAAATTGAAATTACAGAATGTGTTTACAAAAGGCTGATTGACATAGACAAAGCTAGTAACAGCACTTGGTAGGATAAGAGACCATTGAGGAATTGTGAGGTTCCAAAATATTTTGAATTCAGTATAAAACTCAATAAAGTACTTTTTGACAACTTAGGCACTAGCCTTGTAAAAAATTCAGCAAACACAGGCCCAAAGCTGATCCTTTAGGAACTCAGAAACCACCATCCCTTTAGATTATTTCTTGATCTGTCTTCCTTCAGCGAGTTATTTTCCCAATTTATAACTTCAATAGTCTGCTGAGTGTAGTACCATCAGAAATCTGGCAGAATATTCCTTAGATTTCTAATTCAGTTTTATACAGACTGTATCCCATCACTGACAGCCATGTAAATCAGATGTAACTCTAATTAAATCAGAAATCCAACAATGGCTTAAAACATGTGTGAGAGGAGTATCAGATCCTCTCCCTCTCCCTCCCTCCCAAGTGTCAGCTAAATAAGCTTTGAGGCTTTTGAAATAAATTCAAAGTTCAGATGTTGTGTCTTGACAGTGCCAAGATCCTATAGAACACATCTGCCCTTCATTGTGCCTGTTCAGCAGTCATCTGAAGGCAGAATTTAGTTTCTATACTGAACTGGGACAAACCTACAGCACTTATTAGTAAGTCTGGGCACTGGAAATACATAATGAAACTGTCATCATAATCTAAATCATGAGATAGATAATTTATCTGCTGTAGCACTGAATTAAGAGTGTTCTCCCCAGCACTCAGAATAATTCTCTGCTTTATATACTTGTCTAAATGCTGACCACATGTTGGGCAATGTGTTTGTAGCATTTGCCCCAGTGTTTGATTTTTGAACTGGCATGCATTCACCACTCCAAGTAAGTAAAATAATCCAGGGGAAAAGCACAAAATGCCCATTAAAGAAAACAATTTCAATAACAAGCTGAGCCCCTCAGGGACTGAGCTATTATAAAAAGCAATCAGAAACTTGGAGGGTGGGATTTTGTGCTTTTATTTTTATTTAAGACATCCACAAGCCCAAGACACAAAGCCAAAAATGGGGCATTTGGTTAAAAACCTGAAGAAAGAGAATTAATTTCTTTGTGAAATTAACAACTACTGTAGATTAGAAAATGAGCTCTTACCAAAACTGCCAACTATAGAAAAATATTCCTTTGTTCCAAAAATCTCTCTGGGATGACATTCTTAGCATATGTTAATTTATGTTAAGTTATATGATGTTCCAGTAATGAATGGAAGAAAAATGGTTAGATGGCAATGAGAGAGGAAGCCAGAGAGGAATCTTTCATTATTGAGAGCTGTGCATGAAAGGCTGGTCAGCATTTCCATTAAAGCTTGCTATTTTCAGTGATCTATGCTGAGATGAAAACAACTTCTCCTAGTGATTATTTAGGGTTTTGGTGTGAGCACACAGTCTGATTTTACTTATGACTGAAAGAATTGTTATGTAAAAAGGAGAAGAAATAGATAAACTTAGTTGAGTTTGTGTTATTTAGTTGCATAGTATTACAAGATTTGAATTCTTTACTGAAATGCAAAGGAACACAGTCTAAACCTGGAATGTCTAACAAGAGTGATGAACTTGTAGATGAATAATATTAATTTTTCTGGCAGTGACTGTGTCACAGGCTTTGTGAGTTGTTTGGGGCAGGCCAGTTGACCTTCTGTGTTTCAGTTTCTAATTTTTAATCATTGCATTGTGCTATAATGATGTGCTATATTTTCTTTTTTCCTTTTCCATTCAATTTCCCCTTCCCCTTCTCATTTTCCTTCCCCTGTTTTTGCCAGCTTTCCAATTAAAAAGTCTTGATACCCAGCAGCAATGATCAGAAAGCCTTCTTTCCAGCTCTCTTCAATATGCTGCTTTTGTAGTCTCTTGAGTGATGAATATGCCCAGTTACTGGGCTACTTTTTCCTATGGAAAAATGTTATTTTAAAATCAGATTCAATTCTGCTATGAGTTCCGCTTCTTTCAAATATCTAAGACCTGTATGTCTTGCTGTTGAATGATGTTGCAATGTGCTTAGATTAGTTTTGTGAAGGAATCTTCATTACAACCATTCTTTTTTAAGTGTCTTTACAGAGGCCAGTCTTCCAAATAGCCATAAAAAATATATAAATAACATCTTACTAACAATATTTTGGTAAGTTTATTATTTTATTTTACTGAAGCAATCCTAAACTCATGAAAGTATCTAGGAAGACTGGTTCACCTACTTGATCTAGTCCAACAACTTAACTATGTGGTATTAGGTTCTTGGGGTAAGATTTCTACTGAAGAGCATGAAAATTACCTAGAAGATGTTCAGAGCATAAATGAAACTAAGACACCTCTAACTTCCTGCCTGAAGGAGTGTTTCATCCAGCTGATTGTAGGGAGAGTTTAGGTAGAATAATATGTAATATAAGTGCTTGAAAATAACTGCTGCAAATATCTCTGTAATCTCTTTTTTTAGAAAGAGACAAATATGTGTATATTCTTTATGCTCTTAGTTAAAGAATGAGCAACAGATTCAATCCATTCTTTGCCCCTGACAATGGGACACAGACACAAAAATTAATCTTTTCTGTAAAGGAATGTATTTTTTCTATGTATACTGGTGAATCATTAAGAAAAACTATCTATACAATACTCTGTTCAAATTGTCCAACCTTCATGATCAATGAATGAAATAACTCCTGCTGTGTCTGTTTTTCACCTGTTGACCTTATCCTTCTATTAATTTGGCCTGGTGGCTCCTGAAATAGAAGAAATAGTAAGATGATTTGTCTGGGATATTTGGTCTTTTTTTTCAGCTGTCACATGCCATCTACTTCTCACAGAAGTTTGTATTTTTCATTATAATTACTTCTCAGTAATGCAAACACATGTGGAAAGGGAGATGGGGAAGATTGAAGGTGGGATATGTACAAATTCATTAGTCAAGCAGCTACTTCAAAAGAGATCATAAAGGGTGCTGCTCTCTCAGAAAGTGGTCTTCTGTTATTTGCCTATTAGTGCAAGCATCTTACTTAACATAAACTTAATTTAGGATATGCAGAAGTGAAATTTGGGAGTATGATTTCCCAGCTTAATTTCTCCCTGATGTAGTACATGATTGTGCAAAAGTAAAGGATCTTCCAGTCACCAAAATCCTCAACCATTTTGAAAAGTATTTTAAACTTAAAGTAACTTTTTGAACTGTCTCCATCATCCTGACCCACCCCTTTTGATGTTCATAGGTAGAATGTGATATTCTCTATCTCTTACATACATCTGCTAGGCCCTCAACAGAGAAAAGAAAAATATCTACAGTCATTATGACATGATATGTAATTATATATGTTTCTACTTCACTCTCCTGGATCAGTGAACATAAAAAACTCTACTAAAGCTACACTGCAGGGAAGTTCACCAGTGCATAAAAATATCAGGCAATTCATAGCTAATTCTTCATCTCCTTTCTAAAAGTGAAGTATTCTGTATAATATGTAAGCCCAACAAATCAGTTGTCTATTATCTAACAGCTCATTTGCCAATGATACAAATGTACATCTTAATTTCCTGTACAGTTGTCTCAGCCCATTACTGTAGATAATGACTGCAAAGAACAGAAAAGCAGTTGGCAAATCAAGATTAGTTTTTCTGAACTATTTTCAGTTTTCTGTATAGGGATCAGTTATTCCATGCTGTTTTCTTCCCCAATGTTAGTGCTAAGACAAACTGTATTTTTTCACTGAAAACACAAACTGTATTTTTTCACTTTATAATTAATAACACCAACTTTGACTCTTTCAACTGATTATTAAGTATTTTTATGAAGTGATGATTTCTCCGCTTTTCTTCATTATTTTTCATTCTTTGACAAATAGCACTTATGACAAATAGGACCTGAGGATTTTCACAAATTTGTTTGAAATGACCCTCTGTTACTAATTTGGTCTTTGTGAATGTTCATCTGAAAAAGTCATGTGATTTAAATTGATTTACTGAATTAGCTGACATTTATAAACAGGAGCTGTGTTAGGAGCAATCATTAGGCTACTTGCCCTCTCACAAATAATAGTAAAACAGTAGTCTTGCACAAAAAGTAGTAAGATTAGCAGATAAAGAAAATTTTAGGGTTGTGCATGTTTTACTTCCACAGAAAAAACACTATCCATTTATCTATAGATAATCTATCTTCAGGTTTAAAATAGATGAAACCGGATTGAATGTTTCAATTTTTTGTGGTTGAAATAAATGTTGTAGATTGGATTCATTACTATTTTCCTCATTTTGTCAGACTGCTGAGATGTCAGACTTTCATCCTAGAATCATGGTATCATCAGGGTTGGAAGGGACCTTGATCATCCAGTCCAAGTGTTCACCCAGCACTGCCACAGTAATCCCTAAACCACTAAACCCAGATTAGCCAGTGCCAGATCCAGACACCCTATTGAACCTCCTGCAGTTGTGCTCAGCCCACTGATTGAGTCTGTCCAGATCTCTGTAGATCTTTCTTCCCCTCAAGCAGATCAACACTCCCACCCAACTTGGTGTCATCTGGGAATTTACTGAGGGTGGTCCCAATCCCCACATCCAGATCATCAATAAAGATGTTATACTGGTCCCAAAACCAGCCCTGGGGAACACTTCTAGTGACCTGACACCAACTGGATTTGTCTCCATTAACAACAACTCTCTGGGCCTGGCCAGCCAGACAGTTTTTTACCCAGCAGAGTGTCCATCCACCCAAAACACGAGCAGGAGTTGTTCTAGGAGGATGCTGAGGAAGATGGTGTCAAACACTTTACTGAAGTCTAGAGAGACCACATGCACTTCCAGAAATGGGTCAGCCTGTCACAGAAGGAGATCTGATTGCTCAGGCAGGACCTGCCTTTCACTTGGGCTGGACTTGATGCCCTGGTTGTTCTGATGTACTCTGTAGTGACATTCAGGATGATCTCTTCCATAACCCTGCCTGGAACCATGGTAAGGCCTGTATTTCCCTGGATCATCCTTCCAAACATTCTTGCAGATGGATGTTACATTTGCCAAGTTCCAGGGGTCTGGAATTTCTCCAGTTAACCAGGACTGCTGGTAGATATCAGGGAGTGGTTTGGCAAGCTCCTTCTCCAGTCTTCTCATAACTCTGGGGTGGATCCCATCAGGGCCCATAGTGAGTGTCTTATTGGCAAGGCAGGTCATTAACCATCTCTTCCTGGACTGGGGGGCTTCACTCATCTCCCCATCACCAGCTTCCATCTCAGGGAACTGGGGATCCTGAGACAACCTCTTGAACACTGAGGCACATTTTTAATAGTCTCAGGTATTGTGATTCCTTTGTTGAATGCAAAAATAGGAAAGGCAGGTAGGTTCATCATGCCTTAACTTATTAATAATTAGCTAAACTGCTATAAAAGTCTGTTCAGGAAATCTCTGTGTGCTGAAAGGAGCTTTTCTCTTTCTAAAACCTGTAGAATATGAATTACCTGTGTGTATGTTGCTTGTGTATGCTTAAAAAAAATTTTGAGGATGAAGCTAACAACACACATGCTGTACAAATATTCTGGGAGACAAGTTCCTTGCTAAAAGAGCCGAAAGAGAATATGTAAAATATTTAAGTTAAATAGATATAGTAGCTATCACATGAAATGAACAATGTATGGACCTCCACTAGACTGAAGAACAGAGTTTGACCAAACATGCATTGATGTGTCTTCCAGATGAGTCAACTTTGCCATAGGTTATCTTGCTCATATGATACATAATAAAACAAATATATTAAACTAAGAAAGACAGCAAACAAAAAACCACTTTCAGATCAATTGATAACAGCTTATTATTGGATACAATCATGGAGCTTACTACATTAGAAATTCTTGGGTGCTGTTCTTCAAATATACATTGATATATTTGGTTGTTTTAGTTTCTCTGGATCATAAAGAATCTCTAAATGATTCAGACTTATTTTCTGCTTCTTGTCTGGAATGGCTTGAGCAAAGCAGATATCTGCTGTTCTTTAGACAGAAGAAATGGAACTGGCTCCCAATATAAGCCAGTTTCTCATTTTGTTTGTGTTTAAGAATCTTTGTGTTTCATTATACAAATCTTTGGTATTCTAGTATGGTCTATAGAATTTGTGAACTCACAAATCTCACTGAGATATAACACTCAATAGATATTGACATTTCTTAGGACTGAAATACCTGGTTAATAAAATTAATTTTCTCTTATTTTGAGTCGGTGCCTGTAATTTTTAGACAACTAGAAGTAGAAATTGCAGATTCAGGCCTTTGTTGACCTGATTTTTCATCATTCTGGCTTAATACTAACTTCCCTGTGCGAGGCATGTGATGAGTGTGTGAATAATCCTGACACGTTTTTAATTCTGCCTTGAGGTGCCACTCTAGGTCTAGTGGAAGTGGGGATGGCAGCTTCATCTTGAGCAGTAGAAGGAAAAGCAGCATTTGGGATTGTGTGCCATTTCCCTCTTTATTCTTAAAATTATTCTGGAAGAGACATCAAAATGCTTCTAGTTCACTATATGATTATGTTCTCTGAGGAATTAGCAGGGATTGACATAGCATGTAAATGATAGATAATGAAGTACATATGCACAGACACTATTTGAAGTGCCCAAGGTTAATTTCTGTGTAAAATAATGGTATGTTCTCTTGAAAATGGATCTGTTGTATGGAAATTAAGGGAGAAAATTAATTATGATATCTTTATAAATTAATCAATGTACCTATTCTGTGGTTATATATAATAGATGCCCTATTTAAAGTATCTCCAGAATACATATAAGCAATGAAAATAGCATCAAAATGTAAAGTTATTTGCAATAATCATGTGAACCATTTAGTTTTGTAATCAACCAGATGCCCAGAATAAAAAAAGATAAATCAATAAATTAAATCAATAAGAGAAGAAAGATCCTCTTATGGCTGAGGCAATGGATTGAAAGTCAGGAAATTTGATTTCAATTTTCGACTCTGTCACAGGCTTCCTGTGTGACCTTAGGTAAGTTATGTTTTCTCTCCAGACCTTGGTTTTTCATCAATTTAGAGGAAAGAGCAATATTCTTTCTTCTAAACTGTTCTTCAGCTTTTTCTTATGGGCTGCAGTATATGCAATGTTACCCTGAAGACTGCATTAAACTTCATACCTGAATTTGTAAGATCTCAGCTTACAGTAGCTGGGGCCACAGGTTAGAAGGCTGAGTGTCCTGGTTTGAAGGACAGGTGTCTGCCAAAAAATGCAGGAGCTTCTCTTTGAAATCGAGAATGTGAAGCCCCTCCCTCCAAATTATTATTATAAATTTGAAATTAAGGGGCTCTCAGGCAAAGATATGGGAATTAGGAATAAGAGTTCTTTACTAGGAAAATTAAAATAGAAATACAGAATTACAAAGAACAATCCCAAAACACTGACAGAGTCAGAATACAACCTGACACCCGTCAGTCAGTCAGGGTGTTGCTAGCAGTCCCATTAAATGGTGGCTGCATCCTCCTGCAGTGGCAGGTGTGGTTCAGCTGGAGCAGTGCTCCTGTAGAAGGATGCAACCTTCCTCCAAAGGTCCAGGGATGACGTGGAAAGGTCCAGCTTTTCTTCTGGAATCCAGTGGAAAGAAAGCAACTTGGTGTTCCAAATCTCAGTTTTTATCTAGGTAGGAAAGGCTTGGCTGCTCCCCCTGGCTGGAGCATCTCCCAGTGGGATGATGTAATTTTATCAGTCACACAGTGGGACTCAATGGCCCAGCAGCAGATGATATCTTCCTGGAGGGAGGATGGGCTGTGGAAAAGATAAAGATGATTGCCCCAGCTGATTTTAAAGATGGCCCATTAGCTGATAATATGTGCCACAGAGATAAGGGTCACTGCCCCACCAGCTTCAACAGATGGTGATAGAATCCACATTTCTGGTCACATCCTGTATTGCAACTCAAGACACTGAGTTTGTCTTTGAACAAGCCCCAAGGCAGCATCCACTTCCAAAGTCAGCCTTTTGCTGATGTGAGCCTGTGGTGCTGGTCTTGGATAGATTTTGAGGCAGGTTGGTAGACAAGCTGAACTGGCACCACCTCCTGTGCAAGCAGAGGCCACTTGTAGCCTTGGATCTGTGGCAGCCACGTGGATCCAGCCAAGCCTTTCCCCACACACACTGCAGGACCTGCAGATGTTCCATGCAGCTGACATCAAACAGCTGTGTTAGCTGTGCTCCTCCATCAACTGTGCAGTCATGTGTTATCTAAATATTGGTGTTTTGTTTTCTTCAGCAACCTCTAGACACTGAATTAACTCAAAGAATGCTCAGTGAAATTATGAAAGTTCTGAAGAAAAAAATAGTCATTAACAGAGAGTAATTTCCTCTTATCTAGATATGTAAAATCACTCACTTCTATTTTGACAGACATCCTAAGCTGGTCACTGTCAAATATTTACTGAGAAGAATTAGACAAAAATGTTTGGATGCAAACTATTTCTCATTTTAATAAATTTGAGTGACTGTGCTAATATTTTATTACAAGTAATTATTGTAATGTGGGAATGTATCAGGAAATATTTTTTAATTTTTGGTTTTGCTTGTATTGGAAATAATAAACAATATTTCTAAAAATGCGATCAGAACATCACATTTTAATTCTGTTTCTGTTTTTACTTTAGGTTTTCTATTTTAAGATATTTTATTTTATATATATGATTTTCTTTAAAAACATGACTAAAGCCTTAATTCTACAACAGTAAAGTGCATTTGAATTTTCTTTGAACTAAGCATATTTGTAGCAATCTGCACAACATTTCAGGGTGTGTTACTGTGCACTTTTTTACGCAAAGACACATACACACATGCATCAACAGTTTCAGTAAATATAGGTCTTTATTTCTCTCACTGCAAACTCTCTTCTTTATAAATCTGACACTTGTCAGATTACATGTGAGTATCACCAAAGAGATTAATTTAAACTGAAAACAAAACCACTGGTATAGCATAACTATCATAAATCAAGATTATTTTGTATTTTGAAAACATAGAAACATTCAATCCTCACAGTGGAAGATATTTTAAAATAAACAGAAAATGATATTTTAAACATTGATTCTATTCATTGAATCTCCAAACAAATTGTGCTTTACCTTTGTGGGATTTAGACATACAGATGTCTCTGTTCTTAGGGCTGTTATCTGGTCTCCTTGCTTAGACAAACATCCCACTCTGAAGGTGTGATTTATCTCATCTAAAATCAAAATGCATTAAACGTCTACGTTTCTCTCCATATTGAAAAATTTCTTCTTGTAATATAGGATATTACAAACTGTAGCTTGACACTTGCAGTGAACCCAGATATTTGCAGTTTTTACAGATTATTACCCACATAAACATTTAAAACCATTTAAGCAACACATCAGCAGTGATAGTTGGTAATTTGAGCCTTGCTGAAATGTGGCTGCTCCTCAGATGGTGATCAACCTCAATATGTGGCAATTCCATAGCAATGTCCAGTTAAAGAAATACATCCTCAGCTTTGTCAATCCAGCAAGGGCCTTATATTTCCTCCACGGCTCAGAAACTGTATGGTAGCTGGTGTCTCAGGCATGGAGTGTCACAAGAAGTAAAAGGTCACTCTTAATGATTCAAGGTTCATCACATATCGTAAAATGTAGTAAAGGTAGAGAAAATTTACTTGCAGTCCAGATCTAATGAATGGATGTGCTATTTAAATGTTCTTGATTTATAGTACAAACATTCTTGACACTGTTGCATAATAATTTTTCTCTCTTATTTTTTTTACCTTCAGCCTTCAGGTAAATGAATTGTTAAGAGCTCATTAAAATTGTAATATTTCTTAAACAGCTTTATTATGTTCAAGGAGAATTTTTCATAGATACATAGAGTCCCTTAAGATCAGAAGGGACCATTACATAAACTGGATTGACTTGAATAGTGCAAACGGTTGAACCACATCAGTTTCACTTACAGTGAGCTCTCTAAATTTTTATGACCACTGCTGGTTCCATGCAGACATATTTTGTATTTTGGCACATCTTGATTTGATGAAACAGAAACGGACAATCTGCAACTTTTCTTGGTATTAATGTGTTCACATGATGAATTTTCCTTGCAGTTAAAAATGTGTGCTGTTCTTGCTGCAGCCAAGCTGTTAATTTCAACTTCCCTGAAGTTAATTCCACCTTCTACCTCTTTCTTTTTTTTTTTTTAAAAAGATACTCAGAGCTTTGTTAAACAAGATTCCCGTGGGGCTGCAATTTCCATGATTGTTTGCAGCCTAATGTTTAGTGTGCTCATTGTAGAAAAATCACAAACAAAATTGGATATCTGGGGTCTGACTTATGGCCCCCAAAATAGAAAAAAAAAAAGAACTTTTTCCTAATTTTTTAAATAGTATCAATGGTTAAAACCTGCAGTCTAAAGATGTGGAATTTTATGTGGTTGCTTGAGATCAAAGTAGGAAGATGTGCTTAGAGGAAGGCATTTGCAGAGCTCTAAAGTCAAATATTTACAGTCAGAATATTTTTTTTTAATTAAGTGAAAGTTAGTAACACAAACTGGACCCCATTCTGTCAGGATTCTACTCTTGCTCCTCTTAGGACTTCACTGCCACCATGATGGATCATTTGGTGGATCAGAAAAATGTAGTTATGCTTTTGTCTTTGCTACTCCTGAGAAATATAACATGAAAGCTGGTAGAAAGTTTGGTACTTTTCCATTATAAGCTGAATTCTCTGTGAATATTTCCTTTCATAATGAAGCTTTTTACCTTGATGAAGTGCTAGTCACTGGAAAAGAGTAGAGCCTGAGATGAATTAGTAACTTTACCAAATCAGCACTGCAGTGACCACAGTGCTGTAGGTAGTGTGGGACAGAGAAAGGCTTTGAGAGAACCCCAGCTCTGTTGGAATTTATCATTCCCATGAGCTTCAGAACCAGTCAGCTCTGGAAAAAATATGGTTCTTGTTTCACCAGCCCCTGCAGCTAGTTATTATTCAGATGAATACAAAAAATGTGGCAAGTTTATTAGCACTCTAAAGCCTGTAAAGGAATGATTTAAGACAACTCTTTCAGATGAAAGAAGTCTGTGCATCCTATTCCCCAAAGTCAGGTAAGGCAAGCACAGAACATTAAAAAAGAAAAAAAAAAGAAAAAAAGAAAAAAAGAAAAAAAGAAAAAAAGAAAAAAAGAAAAAAAGAAAAAAAGAAAAAAAGAAAAAAAGAAAAAAAGCAGCATTTCTGTTCTTGAAATGGTGCAATAGCTTTTCACTCATGCTTCATTTTGGCAAATATTTCATAGAGATGAAGGACTTGTTTAGTTTCTTGCTCTCACTTTCTCCTTTACATTTACTTTCTAGAAGATAATTGAGTTTTGACTTTTGTTAAATAAAAGTAAAATTTCAGATTTTTATTACAAAGGTGTGAGAAACTTTGGGTTGTGATAAAAGAGAGATTAGCGAAGCCTTTATGAGGGATTGGAAATCACAGGAAAAAATGTCTTGATTATTTAGGAAATCTGAGAGGGGAGAAAAGACTCTGAAGTTAGGAAGTTCTCATCTTGTCTCTGATGCTGACTTCATAGTCCCAAATAGAAACTGGATGCTAAAAGAAATACAATTAAATTGTCTTTGTCATTCTTAGACCTACTCAAAGTATCTGGGCTGAGAATCTCTATGACTCAGTATCCTTCTTTCTTATTCCTTATAGAAGAAACCAACCCTGGTTATCAGAGGGGCATCCTTGCAACACTCAAAAAACCAGCACAGCCTTAGGAGGTGACTTCTGAAATTGTGTCTTGTCTTGCTATGACAGTGAACTGCTTATCACTGTGGCTGATTGTTTTGTTTTGAAAAAGGAAATATAGCAGTATGTAAGCATGCCAAAATTAATAGTGTGAAAATTCCCATAGAGAATAAGAGAGAATTAGTAGAAAGACTATAGGTTATTTATACCTTTCCTGAGCTTTAATTTTGCTTGGATTCTGGAAAGCTGCATTGCATTTTTATTCCTCTATCACAAGGCTAATGTGAAGATTAATTATTGAATGTTTCTTAATGGTTTGGCAATCAATGATAACTATCACTGTAATTTATGATAATTGAACACCAAAACCCTTTTTTTAGTAGCAGAAAATTTGAAAGGTCATTATCAGTCTAGACTTGGCATAGAATTCAAATCTGTAAAAAAACCAACAAATGCACAATCCAAAACAAGCAAAATTTAATTAAATAAAGGGAACAGTAATCAGAAACTTTGAATACAAATGTTTTCTTTCTTTAGGGGAAAACTTGGTTCATTCATTTTGCATTTTAAACATTCCCTTGCAGTGATATGAATTCAGAGCAACACCATTGTTCTTGCATGCCATCTAAGAAATTAAATGGGCTGGAAGAGAAATACAAGACTACATTATTTTGTGTTCTGTGGGAAATACAAAAGGACATATGATTAAATGGGCTTCAACAGTGTGACTGTGGATACTAAACTAGGACCTGGAAAACAGATGTGGTTGGAAAAATTATTCCAGTTTTGCTAACATAAAAGTTTGTGGGTTTTTTGTTTGGTGGTTTGGGGTCTTTTTTGGTGATTTTTTTTTTTTTTTTTTTTTATTTGCTGTTTCTTTTCTTTTTTCTCTTTTCATTGATGATAAAATTGTAAAAAACTGTATGAGTACACTCAGTTGCCTAAATACCTTCATCTGCATGCCAGCTACACCTTTTTGGTTGGTCCTTCACAATTCACAGATCACTGATGCAGTGTCCATTGCAGATAGGCAGTTTTGCAGTTTGGTTACCATAAAAGAATTAATATCTAATTTCTGTCTGCTCTGAGAAGTATGTCTAAATTGGTAGCATTTAGAAAATTAAAATATCTCATCTGCAGACTTTCTTTTCTGCTTGAATCAAAATTATTTGTCATAATTCCCTCTGTGAATTTGTATGCCTTTTCATACAAATGTGAATAGACAAAGAGTTGAGTACAGAATCCCTTGCAAAAACAGGCTCTAGGCTTAAAAAAAAAATCTGTTGAAAATTTCTTATAACCAGAGTGTGAAGAGATTGTGGAATGCTGAATATTTGTAAAGCCTCTACTTGACATATGTTTATTTTTTATGTTAGAAGGTTAATCACACCTGCCTGACACCCAGATTTCTGCCTGCCTATGTAAGCTTTCAGGGGTTTCCTTGGGCTTGCCAGCAGAAACTCACTGCCTCAGTCTACCTAGGAGGACAATCTCACTGCTTGATTTTAGTGATGCTATCCCCAGACAGAGGAACCATGAAATTATGGTGTCAGTTTGAGCAGAGGAGGAAGAGACATGGCTCCTGTCCAAGCTGGTCATGAGGAAAGCAGTTAGAGAATTCTGGCTCTGGGGCTCCTTCTGGTTTGTTTGGATTACACTACGGACAGGAAATATAATAATAATAATAATAATGACAATACCAACAACAACAGCAACAACTTGATTTAGCCATTTCCCCTAAGAAGAAGGAGTATATGAATAGAGAGTTCTGTGTAGCCACAAAAAAACCCAAAAAACCTCTATAATAGTTTTTTTTTTCCCTATTGACTGTTGAGAGATGCATTCCATTATCAGCATCTCTCAAAAAACTTTAGTCTTCGCACATCTCAGCCCTGATTTTTAATCTGATGATATTCAAATTCTAATATCTAAAGATTTTATAGCCTGTTACTGGTACAGACAATGAATGAGCAGGATCACAGTCAAGGAAGCTCCAGTGGAAGTTATGGCTGGTTACTGGTTATGAGAGGTCTCTGAACACCCAGACAATTTCTCCTATCTTTGTAAAGTGGCATCTAGAGCTACCATCAGCTGTTCCCCCTTTATTCCATTAACAAAATCATCTCCCATGCAGCCCAACCTGATTGTAGGTCTTATGTTACCAGGTCAGTGAAAGAAGTAGTTAGACAAGTAATTTAACAATCTAAACATGCAAATCAAGAGACTGCCTATTATTTAATATACTTCTCCATTTTATTTCCCCTGCTTCTTTCTTGTCTTTATTAGTCATCACTATTAATACCATGAAATGTATATAAATATGTATCTCAAAATAGTCAAAAGAAATAAAATTATGTCTCCTTCAGTTAAAAATATGGGTCCTATTCTTGCTACCACATGCAATATCTCTGAGTTTGAGAACTCTTTGAAAGTCAGTTTCCTCATTCATGAGGTGGGTGTAATTTTCCTTGACTTTTCAAAGGTTAATTTTTTACTGATTACACATTATTAGTGCTATTATTGCATCAAAATAAGTATACATAGAGAATCATATAGTGTTTCCTAAAGTTAGAAGAGTTTCATATGAAAACTTGTACTGCAGGTTGTTTGGTCTCTTGCATCATACAATCATACGGAGCTAGATAAGATTTCAGTCAGCACAAGGGGTGAAAAATGGACTGGTCTGCTTTTGTGAGCTGTTCCTTGACATTGTACTCTTTACCCTACACAAAATTGCAGATTTAGCCAAAATTTCCAGGCCACTGAATCCAATAAAAAATAAAGTTTTGTGAAAAGTTGAACAATTAACTTTTTTTGCTAGTGACAATTTGTGAAATTTGTTGTAAGAGAGATCTGCATTTTTCTCCTTACCAACTGCTATTTTTCATCATGGTCATCCCACCCAAAGTATGTTTTTTTCTGCATACCTCATGATGTTAATATTCTAATTTCCTCAGTATTTTTGCTCTAAGAAATTTTAGTTGCTCTGCTTACTTCATGTAGACTGGATAAAGAATCCTGTCATGGAACTTACATAAGGGGATTGCTTTTTGTGTACATGAAGCATTTCCTTTGAAGACTATTTTATTGTGGTCTTTAACTGGATTCATGTGAAAATGCAGATTCCTGGCAATATTTAGGCACATGAAGTATAATTTTCTAAAATCTGAATAAATCTGCAGAAACTTCTTCTTGGCTAATCCTTTAATTCTTGCATGCTTAGCCTCCTTTGGGGGCCAAATAATCTTTTTTTTTTTTTTTTTTTTTTTCTCTCAAAAGGCTTAATAACAAATGGATAAGATGCTTATTTAAAGAAAAAAAATCTGCATTCTTTAACTACCCTCTTGCAACCCAGGGTTATACAATTAACTCAAATTACAAAAAGATGATACATATGTGAGAGAATGACCCTCTTTATAAGCTGTTTGACACAATTTTGTTCATAGTTCAATGCATAGGTGGATACTTTTGTCTTAGTCTGCAAAAAGAGAAAAAGTACCTTGTTAATTCATGGAAACTACAGCTGTAACTCTTTTTATAAGGGCTGGGTAAGGAATAGGGGTATTCTTGCCATATATTCACCCTTTTACAAGAATTCATGTCAGTGTTGCCTTTGAAAACAAAAAGACACTGCAAAATATTGAATCTGCCCCCCATTAGAGAATTTCTAAGGTCACAAAGCCCCAGAGAATCCTTCAGCTTTCTTCTTGTCACTGTAAATTCCAATCTCATATCTTAATCTCAGTCTGGACAAATTCTTACTTTATCCTGCATCATATTTGTAATATTTGTACAGCAAATAACCAGTATCTTTCCAATTCAGAACTTGGATGATTCTTGACAAATGCAACAAATGCAACTCAGGAAATTCACAGGCATCAGTAGGATTAGTCCAAGCTGCTGAAGGAAGATGAGATTAAATGAGAAAAGTTGTGGGAAGAAATGCAGGGGGAAAGAAGTTCAGTCAAAAAATATTACTAAATGCAGAAAAGTAGATGAAGGTTGACACTAGAAGTTTCCTGCTGTCATTTTCTCTTCAGAGGATGAAATGGAAGACTCCAGCATAGATCAGACTCAAACTGCAGAGTTACACATGCTGGCATTATATAATGGCTTCTTTACTCTCCACCTTTTGCACCTCCTTCCCTTAGTTTTAGGGGATTTTTACCAGCCTTTATGTTGGCATGAACCAGGATATTCTGTTGAAGGCAAATGTTTCATATTAGAAATCTGAACCCCAAGTCATTTTGAAGCCAAAGCCATACTCCTACTGCAGGTGTTCTTTCTAGGTTTTAAGCCCTTTAAAAACCTCTCTCTCAAGTGCTGTACTGAAAATGACACTCCACAAGTATGGGATCACCTTTGATTGCTCCCACCCCTTTGAGCTGCCTGGACTGTAACTGCAAAAGGCACAAGAAGATACATGGATTCATTGGCCTGTCAGACAGCCCTGTTAGACTGCAGTCCAAAATGACTCTTGCAATTAATCATTGCTATCCATCTATTTAATCTTTTCAGCATTCAATGTTGAAATTTATTTATTTTCAATATTAGATTTGCCATCAGTATTAAGACTAATTTTTTCATCATCCTGAGTCAGTCTTTTCTGAAAGACCATTTCTTTCTGATATTTCCAGAAATGAATGGCATATGAGTATTGGATGCTAAAATGATGAAGAAATGATGCACACCTGGATGCAAAGGTAATAAATCCACATCATGTGGACAGATGAGAAGCAGATGTTAAAGTTCCTGTGTGATTTTTTTTTTTCGGTCAGCTAAGAAATAAAATCTGACTGTAATATGTTCATATTATTTTTGGCTAGTTCATCTGCTATGTGATGTTGATCTGAATTGATGTTTCCAAACAGACCATTCACGTTGTCAATAATTCAGATTCCAGTGAGCTTACTGGTGTGCCAGACTGCATATGCTAACATTTAATGCCAGACTGAACTTGCTGTGCTGTTCTGCAGGATGAATCACCATAAGGGAGGGTGTGTCCCCAGGTGCATTGTGCCATATGTTTCATGGTGTAGTGAATAAAGAATACACAGTGTTTGACTTGCATCTTGCTGTGTAGCTTCTACCATCTTCCTTGGCCTGGGTTCTGAGAACTCCTTTGATAGTAAATTTGTTGCTTCAGAGTAAATAAATTATACTGCACCTACTGCAGCAAATACCAGTGATGTTTCCACTGAAAATCTCAAATTTGCCTAGCTGGGAGGAGAGGTATGCATTTACAAAACCAAGATAAAAAAGGGGGTAGGAGAAACTATAAGATAATGCATGCAAAGGTCAACATCCAAAGACCCACAGAACTCAGCTCGGATACCCTGAGGTCCAGCATTGCTCCCAAAATGTTCTCAAGCATTGCTGTTCATCAGAAATCTTTGTTTAGCTTTCCCAAAGAAACGCCACGGTAGATTTCACTTTACTATATCATATGTGTATCTGAAATTAATTTATTTCCCTTATGTAGTTTTTCTCTTTGGAGGGGGAAAGAAGACATTTTTAAAAATATTCATGTTGCCACATAGGCGCACTGATGTCACTATTATTTCTACCTCCATTAAGAGTAATTGATTTTCTAAAATTTCATAACAAATTAGTTGTTCCTTCAACAAATAGGTGGTGATAAACAACTATTTTTATCTGATAAACCACAATGAATTAGTATCTCTGAGATGAAGTATTATGACAGACTGGTGTAATGTAGCTGTTTATGCCTTCTCTTGATCACAAATTGGACAAGAACTGGAGCAGTTGGAGAGTAGCCCATGTCTAGCCTACACCTACTTTTGCAAAATAGCTGTGTGTTGTATTTTCCCCCTTTTTAATAGTTTTTTTTACCTCAATTAAAATTAAAAAAAAAGTAGAATTAAAGATGTAACACAAATCAAAACAATGGAAATAGTTTGTCTGAATTATGCCTTCTTTAAAATTATACAATGCCCCTTTTTGCAGAACTTTTTCCCTTTTATTTTGTTTTGCCATTTGTTCTATTTCAAGCAGGTATCCAGCAGTGGCAGGCACCCATATCTTCTTTGTTAGGGGATACTTTTAAATCTCTGCCTTTTAATTAGATTTTTAATGCAATATTGGAATGAATGGATCTTATAAACATTCAGCCAAAAGTCCCAATAGAGGTATACTTCAATATGTCTGAAATTATAAGTGTCCTCATGCTTTCAAATATGGTGGTACCAAAATGTAGACAGGCTCTGCTTTGCCCAGTTATCAGCTCTGTCTGGTTAGGCTGCTTATTCCTTTTGGAAATTATTTGCCCTTCTCCAGTAATTTCTTTCTCCTCTGCCTTCAGTGACAAAGAAAATGTCCCTTTCCCTGTTTAAAAGTAACCTCCAGAAATAAGATGCTCAGCTTGATTCCTTCTGGTGCTTTTTTGAGAATAATGACATGACATGGAGTATAATTCTTACTGTATGTTATACTCTGTAGAACTTGTTGTACTGTGTATTTGGCATCAACTACAAAAATACATAAATAAAAACCAACTGTCCTATGATTCAATTCAGGCTGCACTGACTGGGACAACTGATTCCCATGATTCATATCTTCCTAGTTCATCTATTATTTAAATGTTAGTGTAAACACATTGAAATTCTTTCATACTTCTCTGTTCCCCACAAGAATGAGTCTAAAAAACACTACTGGTGGAGTGTCCTGATTGATGATCCTTCCCCCAGAGATAGTAGAATTACAAACTCATTCCAGTAAAAGAGCCAGAGCAAGTATGTTTGAAATTATCACCGCATTTCACCTTCCAGTATTTTCTCATATGAAGATGATTTCTGAAAAAAGCTTGATTTCTCTTAGGACCAGATGCTTTCAGAGTGATGGCCAGATTTGAAAAAATAAACAAGTGTCTTTGTGAAGGATATTCATCTTTCATGCAGAGAAACCTAAACCCTAGACTTCTTGTGTCACTCACATCCTCAGGACTGCTTACTTATTAGGGAACATGTTTTTGCCAGACTTAAATGCCAGTGTAATTTTTTTCACAGAACAAATCTTCAGAACATGGCACTTACACCCAAGTCTTGCCTAAGAAGTCATATTTGTTTACTCAGTGCCTAGCTGCAATCCCAAGCAATATCTACTTTAGGTAAATTTAATGTTCTGAAGCTGTAAATGCAATCACAGTTAATATTATGTTCTCTCCTAAAATTGCAGCGTTGATAGAAGAACATTGTGCTGTACAAGTCATTAGCAGATCCTGCCTACGGGGTGGGGTACAAATAATAGAGGTAGATAAATTATCTCTTGATTCTTTGCAGTTAGGAGATTCTGTTGGTGTTTAGATCTATCTATCCAAATATAAGCCTGCACTGGTAGTTTTACAAGTTCCACATATCTAAAATCCAAGGGCTGGTTTAGTACACTGATACAATTAGATACCCAAAGCTAATCAAGATTTTTGCTGGACTTTAAAATTAAAGAGTTTTAAAATAATCTGCAAAAGCTGCACTGCTTTACTAAGCTGCTTTTCTGAACAAGTTTATATGGGTACACTGTATCTTTTGTTTAATCTCAAGAATGTTTTCTTCTTGTAGGAGTTTCTGAGGCTGCTTATCACCTACATCCATAATCTCAAACTTTTACTTCTAATGCATATTATTCATTTTACATCTAATATCTTTGCAAAATTGTCTGATCTGTTCCCATTTGTGTCCCTATTGTCCCTTAACTGCCCTGCTTCCTTTTCATCTTTACTGTTTTCCTTAAAAGCAGTGGTTGATCTGCTCTACTCTTAATGATTTGTGTTCTTTCCTTCACCTTTTCCCTGTGGGAATTGCTTAGGGCTCCTTTTCTGTAGTCTAGCACTCAAATAGTGATGTTTCCTGCTTCACTGGCTGGCATGACCAAATTTCTTTGGCCAAGCACCTGTAATTTTTGGTTACTTTTACTGTTTTCCATTTCCTCTTCTTTTTATCAACACAGACCAGATGAAATTGGGCCATTCAGATTATTATGCAGTTGTATCCAGTGAGAACCATCCTCTTAGCTCCAGTCACATTCACATTTTGTGGTGCCAGAATTGCTTGAACAAAACCTTTTCTGACCTTTCAAATCTGGTGTGAAGAGTAGATGTGTAGAGCTAGAGGTCTGTGACTATGAACAGTACAAGGGTAGCTGTAGAGGGGGAGAAGAGGAAAGATGAGCAGAGAATATAGTTTATTTTCTTTGCAGGTCTGCATTCTGCAAGTTTCTTGGTCCAACGAAGGCTGTAATGTTGTCTTTCTTTCTTTCTTTGTTTATTTCTTTCTCTCTTTCTTTTTCTTTCTCTCTCTCTCTCCCTTTCTGCCTTTCTTCTTCTCTCTTTCTTTCTTTCCCCATTCTATTTGCCTTTGCTATCTTCATTTTAATCTTCCTTAATTTTTTGTAGTGGTTATCTTGACTCTTCAGCAGTCTTCCCTGGGTGTTGCTTTGGGCTTTATTTGAACAGGTCTTCATTTCCATTTCTTTAATTCCTTACTGGAAAAATGGATTTAGCAGGGTTTAACACATTCTTGCATCACTATTGGTCCATGTAACACACATTCCTGTATCTTGTTTTTGATTCCTTTTATTCATCTGTATGACATCTATTTCATTTCAGTCTTTCCTGACTTCTCTAAACCCATCTGGGTACAGGGTTTTCCTTACTTCCTCAGCTGATCTTCTCCTATTGTATTATACAAGACACTACTGGGAAAATGTATTTTTAGATTCTGTCTCTCTCCACTGTCTCTAGTTTTGAATGCCCCCACAATTCTCCATTTCACACATGATCATATTCAAGTTCTAAATCTTTATTGAAGCTTCATAACTTTGCCATACCTCTATGACCATATTTGCCCTTTTACCTTATTTCCTCTCTTTTTATAGTTCTGTGCAGGTTTACAGTTTCTAACATATTGGTCTGCCCATCTTGACAGTTTCTATCATAGTTGTGATTCTTCTATGGCCCTCACACATGATTTGAAATGATTGGACTAGCCATCAATTCCCAGTCAATGGTACCAACTAATTTTCATTTCCCTTCCTATCATTCCCATTTTTATCTTCTCGGAAACTATACTGGACACTCTTTAGAGCAGGAGATGGATGGGCTTATTTGACCACTTAATAGAAAAAGGCCTTGGTGTTCAGTGAAGCTTTGCCTTGAAGTAGCAGAGCGTCAGTACAAATAAATAAGAGTGTTCATTATCTCAGTGGTGCTAATTGCTTGGAATTGTACAGACAGGTTCAGTTCTGTTTTTCAACTTGCCTTTCTTTTGCTGACAGAAGAAATAAACAGGAAAAATATATCTTCACAGCCTCAGGAAAAAGAAAAAAACAATTGATGATTTTCTATTTTGTTAGCTGGTACTTGTTCTCTCATTTCACCAGACGAAATAATGTGCTATGCATTACATTAAAGGGCCTTATCTGAATTTATGTACTCAGAGGCTTATTACTTATAACAGTCAGAGACAAATTGGCATTTAAATAATGGCTTATTCATTAATATATGCAGTGCAGTCCGTAGTCATGTTATGGAAGAGCTCAAACAATTATCATGCTCAATAATGTCTCATAATGAGCTGGTACTCAATATCATATTGACCTTTCTGTACTCTCTGAAAATTGTTAAGGATGAGAGAGGTGTAAGATGCCATAGAGCCTTTTTTCCCTAGGAATATAATTTCAAAAGATGTGATTAAGGGGTGTATCCTCATCCATTCAAGGAAAAATAGTGATGGTTATTATTTGTAGTCATAGTCCACTCAGACCCATAAGAACACTGCTGAAAGTAGTATATGAGGTATTAAAGGCAATGAATAGAATATCAGTCTAATGCCATTTGTAAAAATAATTTTCTTTTAATCAGAAATGAAACAAAAGAAAAAATAATTTAAATTTATATTTGGTATTAAATTAATTGCGGTAATTATCCTCCCTTTATTTGTTTCCAGTCTATGAAGACCTGGCATTTCCAGGGTTCCTGACAGCTTTGCAGATCTGCAATGTTAATAACTTAGGTTAGTCTGTGTGAGATCCTCAGTTCCTGATGATTGTAGGGACTAAGCAGTGTCTACAGGAGATTTCTGTTCCTTCTTCCCTTACTGTTGTGTAATAAAATCTTCATTGCTCAGATAGGTAACTTCCTTCACTGGTCTTGCAGCTTGAAGCCCGTGATTTCCTATGTAGGAATTTGTTGTCCATTAGTTGGGCTCAGAAATGGGAAAAATTAATTCCAGACTTTTCATTCCTATAGCCAGCACATACTTGTCCACCACCATATTGTGGTATCACTAACTTTGACACAACATCCATTTCTCTGGGAAGATCTATAGATAAACATAAGGTGTGTCAGACCACAGATTTGGACCTGATGGATTTCTCTCCTGGTAGATCCACTTGGCCACATTGAAGTTGTGGATTACAAATGGAAAGAATGAGAAGATGTCTTGGTCACCCAAGCCTGGAAGGATTTCGAATTCCCATATTCTGTTTTAAAATGGAACAGAGGTTTCAGTATTCCTCCAGAAGCTGTCTGCTTGAGATATACTGCTAGACATATGTCCAGTCCTTGCTGGATGCTGGATGTGCAATTCTCACTGGTTCTTTTCTTCCATATCCATAATATAACAAAATAATGATCCTTTTGGCCTTGGGAATGCTGAAACAGTTTTGTTTCACAGCTTTCACTGAGCACTGGGAACTGTCACTGCTGCCAAAGTTTTCATATTGCATTTTCAATTTGTGGCATGGACCTTAGGAACCTTCATCTGACAGCATATCCAGTGGTGGTGTTCTGTGAATCTGGTCTCTTTGTCTTAACTTCATTAGAAATGTAAAACTCTCCTTCAAGAAAATTGCACTTCACTGGGGATTATTTCTTGCAGTCACCAAGTATTAATATACATATCAAAACAAGCAAAACCATAATCACACACATTCAAAAACACCACATCAGTGAGAAATAAAGGGGGATTTCAAAAGATTTTTAGAGTGAGAGGTGCTGAGGGAGAACAATAAGCACCACCCCTTTGCAAGCCAGAGGATCAGGGCTGCAGCATGCACCTCTGGCTCCTGCTGAAGGATGAATTCTTTGGCTAGTGGTGTTTTCACACTCAAAGTGGAAACAGCATCTAAGACACCTTAAGTAAGAGTAGTTACAAGTAAATGCCCTTTGTTTTCTACAGTATAAAAAGGACTATTTGTACTCAGACGAAAAAAAAAGAAAACCAAAAGAAAGCATGAAAAACTCTTTACAAAGGGCAAAAATATTAGTATGTTAGAGGCAACATAATTTTGATGTACTTTGCTATATGCCTATTAAAATCATACAGTTAATAAGTAATATATTAGCTGCAGTGTTCTCATTTTGGGTTTAGTACTCTTACACAAAAGCATTTAATACAAAAAAATCTCTCAGTGCCATCAATATTTAATAAAAAAATACAGAGCAAATTTTACATCTACATCTCTGTATATAAACACATTATATGTTATGTACCACAAAATGCATCTCACCTCCCATCACAAGCCTCCAACTTTTTTCCCTCTTGCAGTATAAAAAGCCCAGCCTGATTTTTTCCAAGTTTTGTTATTAAAAAATAGGGCAGTGAATGTCAATTTTCATCTCTTGGCAAATGTTTATAGCCAAGATGTAAACCCCTGAAAACCGGGGTTTATAATTTAAATGCTGACACAATCTTAACTAGAGCAATGGGAGCACTGTTGCCATAATAACTGCCATTCTCTGGAAAGTATTTATGGCAAGGCTTCAGCCTTTCTCAAGGCAGAAATTCAGGCCTTTGGCTGCTATTGACTGTGGGTAATGGCAGTGAGACCCAGATTCCTGGGGATGGAGCCATCAGTACTCAGAAACCAAAGCCACTTCAGCATGTCTGCTAAACCTGTTTGTGACATGGGATGTGCTGGATCCTGCAGCCCTGAAGCCAATGGGAGTTTTTCCAGTGGTTTGAACAAGAGCAGGTCTGAGTCCCCCGTGTCCATCAATATCACATTCTTTGGTTCCTATCAGGACCTTCCAAGAGAACCTGTTTATATATCTGTCTTTCCTAATTGAAACCAGAATATCTTTCTTTGCCTCCCACTTAAACAATGCTGGAATTAATATATTTTTACACCATAAAAAGTACCATGTTACAATTCTGTAAATACACTGAAGGAAAGACTGAATATGAGACTGTGAATTCTACTTATAAAGACTTATTTATTTTATAAATTTCTCTTGTGCTTGCTTGCTCTTTCTCTCTCTCACCCCTTGTCCTTTTTTCTATTCCCTGTTCTTATTTCTTTCTATATGCCAAACAAAAATAATAACAAACCCTGATATTTTATACATGTGAAATAAGGATGGAAATGTCTTATGTATAAAAGTGTTGCAAAATTATAATATGTTAAAAAAGAATATAATTGCATTCAAGTTTACAGTCTCATTCAATTAAAATTCAGACTTTTTTTCTAAATGGGACATAGCTGTGTCTCAAATCCAAACTTAATAGATGTAACATGAAAAAATATCTGATGGATGTTTGTCATATTCCATCCTGTTGGTAAATCTTACTTTTTCCCAGATAGTCTGGCCTCAAATTTCCAGCATGAGGATGGCTCCATGCCATTGACATGGCTTAAATCAGAGCTAAAGTTAGAGGCTCCAAACGCCAAAAGATTTTTCAAGCTCAGAGGGAAAGACCACTGCAAGATATTTCTGATGTCTTGACTCTCCAAGGCCAGAGTCAAACTGTTTCTTTTCCTGTTCTATCAAATCTTGCTTTATTTATAGTCAATATCAATGACAGCAGCTTTCAGTTTTCAGTTTTCATTTAGTATGGAGAGATTAGATCTTTGTATTTCAGCTTTAGGACCTGTGGCATCAGAAACAATGCTGCCACCTGTTTCCAGTTGGAGTCAGTTTGAGGAGAACAGGAAAATTTGGAGCAGGGAAGTTCAGGTTTCCAGGACACTGCTGCCACTTCTGTCTGGCAAGCTCTCCTGTGTGAATATGACTGATGTTTTTTGTGGCCTAGGTAATATAGGACAAGTAATGAATAAAAATATGAAAATTTCATTGCAAATTGCAAGATCAGAAAAACTGTGTTTACAATAATTTAGCAAATATTGTATGAGAGGAACAGTTTCCTTCATGCAAAATATTCTGAGGTTTTGCAAGCCTCATGTGACTTTACATGCAAAACTCTGAAGATTCACACATGTTCCAGAGTATGGTTGAAGCTCTGAATTATATGGTTGAATTTGAATTATAGCTGTCATTTGTAATAGTGCTTTCTTGCTTGTACCACTATCAGAAGGGAAAGGCAAGCAAGATGAATTTACCTGTAGCTAAAAAGCTCCCTGTTTGGTGGATTAAAAAAAACCTCTTCCTTTAGGTATAACACTTGAAAATTTCATGCCAGCTTGAAATTTGCTTTTAAGAAGGCATTCCTGTCTTTTTATGGAGGCTAAAATTTTAGACATTATTTTTAGTTCTCTCAGAAATAGATTTGAGCATTAAAGTTGAGATATTTTATTTTCCTGAAGTTGCAATGTGGACCAAAGCTAGCATATGCATTTGCTGCTTCTTTGTTACTAAAGTTTATAAAAACATTCAAGAGCTGAAATTTATCTACTCAATATAAAGAATATGTAGAAGTTACTACTTTTACTGTCCTCCAGAAGATATCTAAGTCAGCTGTTGGGAAGTGCTGAGTATGTTTGGTACCCTGTGCTCCCCTAGGATTTGGTACTTTGCAGCTGTGGGTGAGGTGCCTTTGTGTACCCACTAGCTGAGTTCAGGATTCAAGGTGTTGTTCTAAATATTGGACATCTTTGGTGCTTTTTTATCATAAGATAGTCTCACTCACCATCAAATGACTAGTCTTATGCCATGCCAGTCTTACACCTATCCATTAAAACAAAGCCCTTGTACAAGAAATGGTGGAAGAACTGGGGCCAGAAACAAAAATTAAGCAGGACAGGCCAACTGTGAGACAGTGGACGTGCCTGTTGTGGAAACAGGAAAGTTCCTGTGTTTCAGTTTTCCTTCCAATGTTGCTAGTGGATTTTTTTCCTAAAACTGTTACATGGAAAATACATATTCTAAGCAGGCCCTCGGGAAAGAACTATTTTAGCTTCCCCTCCTCTCCAGCAGAGTTTTGCCTATTAGATTACAGAAATAGCCTTCCTTTTGCAATTTCTTTGCAGGCCAAACAAATTCCACATTCCACAGAAATGGCACAGCTTCAATGAAAGCCATGCAGCAAGGGCACTCTCTGAAGAGGGAGAGCTGTGGGTTTGTTCCTACTCAGGCTGATGATGCTGTAGTTTTTCAATTTCCAGGGCAAGTCCTGTAAGCAGAATACTGTGATTTCAGCAGGATGTGGTGTTTGTTTGTGGCAGGTGTTTGGATGGATCTGAATGCCATGCTGTACTGCACCCAGAGTGCCCTTCACAAATTAGACAGGTTCAGGTATCTCTCACTGGCTCCTGTCCTCATGGGCTTTAGCAGCAGGTGCCTTGTTTGACCTTTCCAGATGATCCACAGAGGAGGAAGGTGTCAAATTGTTTAGCTCACCTGCATTAGAGACAATTCTGTTTTCATGCCAGAGCAGAATTTAAGATACCTAAGTAAGTTCTCTTGCAATACGTATTTCTTTACTTCTTTCAGATGCCTAAGTGATTACATGAAAGAGAGTTGTGATAGTTTGTGGCTTGCTATTGTGAACAAAAGCAAGTAAATTTCAACTAAGTAGTACTTTAGGAATCTTGTGTCTTTTAAGCTTTCTGTTTTTATAGAAAAAAAAATTATTTCACGAGGTTAGGATATTATTAGAGAGGGATTTGATATGTGCTACATTTCATGGGTCTTGAGTTCCTCTTCAATTTAAACTACTGCAATCCTGATTAAGAAGTTCAGAAGGTGGAATTGCAAGCAGCCAACCAGTAGAGTCAAGTACTTCAAACACCTTAAAAAACTCTTATTTTTGTAAAAGGATTAAAATCTTGAATTAATTGATGCTTTACCACGAGGATAATCTATGAGGATTTTATCAGAGTTCATTATGATTTAACTTTGTCTTTGAACTCAAATAATCTGTGAGAGTTTCCTAGTCTTGAACACAGAACTTAGAACACTGTCAAGAGTGAAGCTTACCAGGGTTTTCTATGACTTGTACACAGAAAGATAAACAAGTCTTTTCCCTTGGCCACATCTGGGCTCTATAGCACGAGCCATTTAGATGGCTGATTCTTTAAAATCAAATCTGCAATCTGTTCTTGTGTTTTTACAAAGAAATTGTGCATATGATGCTTGCATTTTAAAGTCATCTTAAATCTGAATTTTGGGGTGAGAGGAAACTGCTTGAACTTGACTGTGAAAGCTGTGATCATGGCTAAGTCCTCCTTTCATGAAAGATTCCCTGCAGAGATCATTTATTGCATCCTAAGCTGGGTCTGTGTGGGAGAGAGGTGCCTACTGCTAGTTACTGTGGTCTGAAAAAAACACAGTGTCAGACTGCATCTCCCTCACTGTCACTGACATCCTGCACACTGCAGGGCACACATTGTTTTTCTTATTCACCCTTGCCATTTTTTCCCCTTTGTATTTAAAAAAATTATCCAGTTTCCCTATTCATCCAGGAATGTCTGCTGGAAGGAACCAGGAACTAAGTGGAAATAAGGTTGCTGTGGGTGTACTGAAGACCAGTTTCTTTAAGGAAATGTCACCAAAGTCTGCATTCATATTATTCCCATTTTAAAGGGATAAGCTGTATACTGGTCTTTAATTGTGTATCTGTGTTATGTGTTTCCTCACAAGATCTATACTTTAACAAGGATTGCTGCTTTTATTTAGCCAAACATACTGGGATTGTCAGGATCCATAAGCTCCAGACATTTCCCACATTACCAGCAAAACAGAAAAAGTCCACTTTCCTGTTGCTCAGGCCTATAGAAAAACAAATTATCATGTGACAATAACCTATCTACAAGACTAGGAAGACTATTTTTTCCATGACAGCCCCTCCAGAATCTTTTATCCTTGGCTCTGACTCAGTAAGATCTCTTAGCTAAGTCTGCCCAACAAACTCTTTTGGTACTCACCCAATTTTATGGCTCAGCATACTGAAGTTGTGTATCAGCCTGTGGGAAATGATTGAACCCCTTCACACTTCCCTTTGCCCACCTTTCTATCAAAATCACTCCCTACATCCAGACAAGCTAGTAAATATCCTTAAATATCTGTTTCATATCCTTACTCCTCCAAGTGCCCAAATAAAACAGCTTCTCTGAGAAAAGTGCACTAAACATGGAGGGTTATGGGACAGACATTTGCTGTCTTTCAGTGCTATCTGTTCTTTTACTTTGGTACTTCCACCCTGAGCTGTTCATGATCTATAATGAAACCTCTCTTACTGTGTGGGCCTTGGTGGTTTATTTGATTTGGAGCAGAATAGGCTGAATGCTGGCAAGAAATTAAAATATGAATGTAGGTAAAATACCACTGCATTTTTGTCCATTTTAGAGAATCTCTCAGCTCACTAAAATATTTTGAACATTTACAAGAGAATTTATCTTTTTGCTTAAAATTCTTCAAAAATAAAAAATTTTGGTGTCAGCAAAAGAATATTAAAATATCATTAAGGTTTTGACAGAAAGCAACAAAAGCATGGAAATGCCCAATTAAGGCAGAAATGCACCATATGGATTTGGATGTGATAAGCAGTAAACAAGATGTTATAGTGACACCCTGCTGTGGTTAGGTGTGGAACACATATGTCCCATTTAGGGTTTATCTACAGATGTTCTTACTTTGTAGATCTGTTTGTTCTACCAGATATGAAAGAATTGAGGAAGGTGGGTGAGATTTTTTTCTTCCTTGGTGCCTTTATTTTCATATTTGAATTTATAAATACTATTGAACTTACTCATATGAAATCTCACAGTGCTAGGAGCTCTTCCCTGCTTGCACTCTTGTTCACAGAGATGTATTCACAATTTGGTTATTCACTAGTCCTGGAATTTCTGCTAATTCGTGTTTGAAGCAGGAAAGACAGACACAATTCACTCTCAACCCACACATTTTCTCACTTTTACTCTTCTTTTCCCCATCCTACCACCATGGAGTGAGGGAGCAGCTGTGTGGGGCTGAGCTGCTGGCTAGTTAAAACATGACAGGCCTCTTTGGCACCCACTGTGGAGCTTTTAATTAACTGTCTCCTGTACTTGCCATGGGGCTTCCCTGCCTCACTGTGCTGGAGACCAGTGCTGGTTAGTGGCAGCTTTTTGTTTACACTGCTTTCTGGAGAGCTGATGAACAGCCCCCTCTGCTGTGCCTGGGATAACACCTGGGCTGGATGGTGGCCAGGGCATCACTGCTCCTTTGTACTCCTGGCCAAGGAGAAGGCCATGCTGGAAGAGACGTGTCCCAAAGTGACTGAACAAACCTGTGCTGCAGCAGTTACAGCCCTGGAGAGACTGGGGCTCAGAGGGAAGGCTCCACTAGGAGCAGGTACAGCCCTAAGGGGATGCACTCTGTGTCTAAGCCAGAGCAGGAGCAAGGGGAAGAGTTCATTGAAATGGTAAACACTGTGGTCTGGTCCACAGGGACCATGGGTTGAGGCTGTAATGGAAATTCAGTGGGAATTACTGTAACAGGAGTCACATGAACCAGCGAAAGAGAAGACTTACAAGTGCAAGTGCAGCAGGGACTTAACCTGAGCTGGTTTTGGTGCCAAATAATTCCACAACAGAACACCTCTGCTGTTCTGAGTGATGACCATAACAGATGGAACCCAAAGTCATGGACTAAAGGAACTCAGTGGATATTTTATGGGCATCTTTTGTTTAGTCCATAGACTAAAGGAGTGATGTTCTGTATTATATCAAGGCTTGTGAAGGGGGTGGCTGTTAAGTAGATTATATTGGATATTGTGGGACCTGAACATGATGCAAATGGTATGGAAGAAGGGGTGGAAAATGTATTGGTTTTGGCTGGGATAGTTTTCTTCATAGTAGCTAATATGGGCTATGGTTTTGGATTTGTGCTCAGAGCAGTGTTGATATCACAAGGCTGTTTTTCTTATTGCTGAGCAGTGCTTACACAGAGTCAAGGCCTTCTCTGCTTTTCACCCCACCCCACCATGCAGAGACTGGGGGTGTTTGGGAAGCTGGGAGAGAACATTGTCAGGACAGCTGTCCCCAGCTGACCCAAGGGATGTTCTACACCATTGTGGTCTCATGCTCATCATATGAAGGTGGGGGAAGAAGGAGGCCTGAGGGGGAGGTTTGAGTGATGGCATTTGTCTTCCCACATCACCACTGTGTGATGGAGCCTTGCTCATCTTGGGGCAGAACACCTGCCTGCCCATTGGAAGTGGTGTGTGAATTCCTTCTGCTTTCCTTGCTTGCATAGTTTTTCCTTGATCTATCAAACTATCTTTATCTCAAGCTATGAGTTTTCTCATTTTTACTCTTCTGATTATCTTCCCCATCCCTATGTGGGGAGAGTGAGTGACTACTCACACTTATAGAGGATAGATGATCAAATAAATAAAATGTCACGACTTGCAAGGTTTGCCTGATTCTGTGGGAATGTAATTCTGATGTTAGAGCTGCTGTCTTAGTTTCAAGCAGTGAAGGAAATAAAGGGATCTCTCTGGGTGCATTACCTAAACTCCTGCTGTAGGACCACCATATGCCCCTTGGTAACACCATGAGAAATCAGGACTAGGCTGACAAACACTTCCTTGGCACATCTTCTTCCTGCCTGTTACTACCCTCTTTTCTGCCTTTTCATGGATAAGGCCTCAAGTCTGTGACAAGCCTTAGAAACCAATGATGAACTACCCTGTATCTGCCCTGTTTCTCACCCAGACTAGTCTCTTTTATTCAGAGGAAAGGACAACTACTAGGAGCATGATATGGCAAAGACTTCTAGGATTATACATGTATAGATGCTGGTTACAAAAAAAGACCTTTCTGATTTTTTTTAAATTTTAACACAGAAAGTAGTCAGAGTGATAAATGGAGTTCTATGAGTAGCTGGATGTGTAAGCACAAGCAAGCCAGGATATCAGTGTACATTATTATTAATATATGAAAGAAACAGTTTTAGGTTTCTTACAAAACTGTCTGCTATTGTGTTTAGAAAAGTATTCAAATAAAAATATTTTTTAATAGCTAAATCATTGAAAGAACATTTGAATGCACAATTTTCCTTGTGAGGAAAATGACAAGTCTCCCAATAATTTCTGTAGCATTAGGATTTCACCCCAGCTTCCTCTTCGTGTGCTGCTAATAACTGGGCAATTACCTGGGCCAAATGGAATGGCCTGTACAGGTCTCCTACAATCACTGAAATGGTTCTGCTCTTTCCCTACTAGTCCAAGGAGAGTGGAGACCTTGCACAAGCTGTGTTATGTGTGTGCCCATGCAATGATTTCTGTGATGGCTCTGTAGCTATCTAGCTGTAAATAATTTTTTCTTTGCTTCCATCTGACTTTGCCAGTTTGGTGTCTTTATGGCATAAACATGCACAATAAAATGGCAATTGTTATTGGCAATGGTCACATTGCTATTAGGAAGCAGCACCTTCCATTAGCAGAGAAAGAGTCTTAAAGAAATGAATATTTAAACTGACTGTAGACTGAGTTTAGGCCAGTTGTAGGGATGAGAAGAGGGAGAGGGGGAGTGAGCTCTCACTGGGATCTAAGGAACAGTGATGAGTAAAAAATCAAAAAATAGTGCCATATTCTTATCCACCCTCCTTCAGATTCCACCTCTTGCCCTTCACCAAAGAAGTGATCTTTGGCAGAAATTTTTTTCAGCTCCATTTTCAGTTTAAGAAGTCTCCCAGAGTGGTAGTCATATATTGGACATCCATTGACTCCTTAGGATCCTACTTGAGGCAGACAGGATTTTCAGCTTTATTTAATCAGGTAATCTGATGCTTTATCCTCCACTGCTATTTTTTTTTTCCCAAGTTAACAAAAGTTTTCTAGGCCTCTTCCTTCTGTGAGATCCTAGTTCTTTGTAGTGCTTTAGGTTTACCCTCCCTCAGTCTAGGATCAAATAGGGTGGCATCTTTGAAAAGCACTAGAGCCATCTAAAACATATTTGTAAAAAAAACCCCAAAAAAAACTAAAGAAAAAAAAAACCAAACAAAAAAAATCAAAACAATCCAAACAACAACAACAACAACAGCTTAAATTGGAACCAGAAATTATTGTGGGACATGAGAAAGAGGGGGAAGAAACCCTTGGTGGCTTAAAATTAATTTCATGAACACTAGAAATATAAAGGAAAGGCTTAAGCATGAGAGAATTTTCTATGTGCTGCATGTTGCAATCACAGGAGGACAATAACTCAGGCCCTCTCACTCAATTCCAATCTTTTATAGTCAGCCATTGTAAAGCATTTTGTGCCCTGATTACACAGCAGCTGCTGAGCCCTGAACTTCCTGAAGCTCAGGACAGCTGATCCCAATGAATAAGTAACCAGCCTGCTATAGACCACCCATGGCACCTGACCTGCTTCACAGAACTTTTCCCAAAGGTGGCACATACCAGTACATAATTCCCCCAACAATCAAACCATGCAGAGCTTTTTATACCATTTCATATGCCAAAACTCCCTTTCAAGAACCTCCCTTCCCAAAGATCATTTCTATGTTGACTCATACATCATGTAATAATTTTTGTCCATAATTGCTCCCAGTTGTGAAGCTCTCAAATATACTGAAAAATCAAGGAATTTGTGCAAAACTGAAGATCAATATGCAGCTTTGCTTGCTTTTAGGATTCCTCTGACTACTCTTTGAAAATGTTTGGAGTTATTTTTTCCCCACTTCCCTATTCCAGCTTGGACTAGAATTTTAACCTACAGTGATAGAAGCAATGGCCTTTTGCCCAAGTTCCTGGAGACTGATATATCATTTTTGACTTTGCCACAGATTTCCTGGCTGATCCTAGGGTATTCACTTAGGACACAACTAAATAAGGGGATGTGGAGCTTTTAAACCCAGTGCTGCAATGCCTAAATTTTAGACTCCTGTTCCTTAGATTAAGCTTTAAAACCTGGAGGTAGAAATGTAACTACACACTACACAAAGAAAATTAGATGTGTGAGTAAAAATATTAAAGATGCCTTGACAGTTAAAAGGTGAAGGATAGAGTTGAAGTGCACAGGAGATTATCCCTAGAGGGTTAATGCTGAACATAAGATTGTCTGTGGAATACCAGCCTTCTTTGTTTCTTCTGCAGGCATTTTGATTGCATAATTCCTTATAAAAGTAAATGCCTACAATTACTCTTTGAAAAATTGGCTCTTACTTTAAAGACTTCCATGCCTCTGGTGCTTGTCTTTATGTAACAACAGGTTGGTGCATTCATGTGAAGAGGAATTTTAATTCACTCCTCAGTTTAGTTAGGCTAAAACTTCTCTCATGGAGAATCTAAGACAGTTACCCAATATTGTGAGTTGCTGTACCCTAGTTAGTGCTATTCCATAGCTGGTAAAATATTCCCAGTCTTGAAAGGAGAAGCAGGAAAGAAGAACTACCTTTTTGTAGATGAATGCTGGCATCATTCTTCTTTTGGAGATGGTTGGATTTTATTTGGGTTTTTGTTTGGTCATTGTTGTTGTTTAGTTTTGTTGTATTTTCACTCCCTAAATCTCCCATTCTTCTCCAAAGGCAAGGAGACCAAAGCTCTGTCTTATGCAACTCCCAGCATCATGGGGCCCTCTTTGCAGCTAAGCTTCTGCATGTTGCTCTAATCAAGTAATTAAAACAGCCCCAAACACTGCACAAGTGATCTATAGAGAATGAGAATAAGAATAGAAGGCCCTGCAATTTCCACATAAAAGCCTGTCAAGATTCCCAACATCCCTTTTTTAGGCTAGGATATTGGTGGAAATACCCAACATCTGGGATGTAAATTTAAAATTTCGAAAATTTCATGAGGAAGAATTCACAGAAACAATGTGCTGATCACAGTAGTTAGAGCTGAAATTCAATTTTCTTTGTAATCTACTTTGATAGCAGCTTGTACAAAAGCATATTAGTTTTGGTCAGAAATTTGTATTTTTGGTTTATTATAAAGCCAATGGTCTAATCTGTTCTTTAGATTGATAAATAGATAAATTAATTGAAAACATCTAGTTATTTCAACATCAATGTTAGTCTTACTGAAACACCCAAAGCTTTGAAACCTCATCTCATTTTCTTGTGAACTGTTATTTGTTTGATGGATCTCTAGTGAAAATAAAAATCAAGCCAAGTTTGAAGTCTTTGACATAAATCAATGTACATGGCTGACTAAAAAGATGAAGGGATAGCATGGTCTGGCAAATATATTTGTGTATGTGCTCCAGTTTAACTTAATCCTAAAGGGACTTAAACACTTAATTCATTGAGTAGATGATGAAATGCTTTGAGGAATCCAAACCAGAGGTCCACTGACGGCACCGGATACCCACACAACAGAAGTCTGGAATGAAATGTTGAACTCTGGCAGAAAACACATAAAGAGGAAGGAGGCACTAGGAGCTAAAAAATCCCCAAACCATAATGAAGGGCTAGATGACAAATAGTCTAAAAATATTCCTCCCTACTATACAATAGAATTAAATTTTGAAAGAAAAATTGAGAGAAAAGAATAACAGAACTAATATATTCTCATCCAGAGCCCTTAGATATTTAAAGCATGAAATTAATTTTCTTTCAAATGTTGTGCTAATGAGAGAGTTTTGAAATACTGTTTTTTTGGCATAATGTCTGTTTACTTTTCACTTTCATGAGCAAATCTGTGAACAATAATGCAAAGCTACAAAGTTAAGATAAAACAAAGAGAAGCATAACAGGAGGTAAATGGAATTGAAAACTAGATTCAGCCTTTTGCAAGAAAAATTCAGTAATTAGGATAACGGACATTATCAAGAAGGATTTATAACTTGCCATTATATTCATTAAAATAGGAGCAGGTGTGTACTGCATCTGTATAAGAACATCCCAGATTAGAAGAAAAGAGGAAATTCTAATTTATGCCTGCTTTGGCGAAAATGGTGAAAGATCATTTTTACAAGGAAGTGAGTAAAATAATGGGCTTCAGCTTACTGCATTTCATTTCCTGTTCTGTACACAAATTTCCTGTGTGTCTTGGAACAAATTGTTTAACTCCGCTGTTCCTCAGTTCCCCTCTAGGAAAAAGAAAATCAGTGTTCCCTTACTTTATGGGAACTTGTGTGAGTGTAAATATTGTCAGAGTCTCTCTAGTAGTAGTAGTCTGTCTATAAGGAGTCTGACTAGTTAAAATTGCTTTAAGTAGGGTTAGTTGAAGGGTTTCCTGTCCCTAGATATGAACTTGCTCCTACTGCCCACATCAGGCTGATCAGCACCTGAAAAGTTGCACTTTTGATACTGTTTCAGTGTTCAGACTCAATACAGAATTGACTTTCAGCTGATAGAGTTTTCTTTTACCAGTCTGGAAAGCTCAGGTATGTCTGTATTATAACAATCTGCAAATACCACTGATGGCACAAAAGGCTGGTCAATGGACACTTATCTTAGAAAACAATGCAAACACTTCCAAGTTTAAAATGGAATCAATCATCTGGAGCTGTGACCTCAGCCAAAACAAATAAAAAGCATCCCAAGGCAGGTCAGGTGTCAGGTACCTGTGTGAGGGCTTATCTTAAATACTGTTTACAAAAGGCAGAGGAGTGTAAACTAATTCTCACCAACACCCAGCACAGGTCCCTTGATACCCTTGATTCATTTTTTTTCTCTGAAAGAATGATTCTGTTGGCAATGGTCAAATGGTTAGAGTGTGGAGGTCTTGAAACAGTTTGGGTTTGTATATGTGCACATTTCGTGCTGGAAATACATCTCTATGATTTACTTTGGACTAGGTTTGTGTGTTTTAATCTGTACTTTTGGCAGTCGGGGACTGACATGCTGGACTCAGCTGTGTAACTGTTCTTAGTCTGTCCTGAGAAAGCTAAATGAACTGGTAAAGTCACACAACACACAATGAGATGGAATTTTAGACTACTGTCCTGCTTTCATTCTTTTATTCTTCTAAAATCTGGTTGGAAACAAAAGAGTAGTCCCTAGTCCTATTAAATCCAGTTCTAAGTATATTCATAAACTTTCTTCAGGTTTTCTGAATTAATCCTGCAGATGTTTTTCAGCCACATGAAGGACAGGAAGGCAATTGGGAGCAGTCAGCATAGATTTAAAAAAAGGAAGTAATGCTTGACCAACCTGAAATGTGAAATGGCTGGCTTGGTGATTGATGAAGGAACTGTGGATATTGTCTACCTTGACTTCAGCTAGGATTTTGGCAGTGCCTCCACTAAGATCCTTGCAGAGAAAGAAGGTGATGAATTATGGGCTGGGTGGGCAGACAGTGAGTTATGTTAAAAACTGGTTGAATGGTTGGTCCAAGAGGGTGGTGATCAGTGGCATGAGGTTTATTTGGAGTCCAGTCATTACCAGTGTACACCCAACATTGTGTCTGATCCTGTTTGACATCCTCAGTTCCTGTGCAATCCTCATGGCTGTGCTTCTGTGAAGTATCTCATGGGGAATAAACAGGAGTAACCAGAGGTTGGTCTGCAGCTGCAGGGCTGTGATCTCATTGGAATCATGGATGTGGTCCATACCTTATCTGACTGCAGTACTTCCATGTATGGATAATGTTTCTTTAGGAAGGAGAGGCTGGGACAGTGAAGAAGGGATAATTGCCCTTCATGTGAGGGAACAGGGGGAATTCCTGGAGTTCTCTCTGGGGAAGGATGATGAACCACATAAGACAGAATAAGTGGGTGGCACTGTGCTGGGTATCAGACAACCTGATCAGGACAAAGAAATAGACTGGCTAGAGCAAAAACACAGCAGGGCATAAGCAACCCAAAATTTTTCTGGAAGGCATAGGTCAAAAATTTTAACTTTTGTTAGGTCATAGATCTGATGAAGGGAAAAAGCTCTGTCTGGACCTGGGAACTACAAACAAGGAAGTACTAGCTGGAGTTTGAAACCTGGGAGCAGCCTTGAGAGTGACCATGACATCATGGAGATAAAGACCAGAGGCAATTAATTGTAATTGAACTCAAGGGAATTCTGTTTAAACATAAGAAAATTTTATTTTACTCTAATAGTGATCAAACACCAGAACAGGCTGCCAGAGATGTTGTGGAGTCTTCTTCCTTGAAGAGATGCAAACCCTGCCTAGACATGGCCCTGAGCAACCTGGTCCAGGTGACCCTGCTTTGAGAAGGTGGGGTTGAACCAGCCACTCTCCAGAGCTGCCTTCCCACCTCACTCTTCCTGTGACTATGTGATGTGCTTTCCAAACCACCTGTTTCTGAACTCATACTTTCTTCACAGGACACAGGAATAAACGTGAGAGAACCACCAGCCCCCAGTGCTGCTGGGGGGATAAATTGGAGTGTGGGAGTTCAGCTCCCAGGGACACAAGATGGCACTCTGGAGCAGTCCTGGTTCTGCCAGGTGTCATTGCAATGTTCTCAAACCTCACAGCTCTCTGCACTTGTATTAAAATGGTATGACACATTAAGATATTAAATACACCTTTCTATTTTAGACCTTCTCCAGTTAGGATATGATAGAGAAAAAATTCTGAGCTTGTTGAGGTAAGGACAAAAACAAAACAAAACAAAACAAAACAAAACAAACAAACAAACATAAAAAAAAGGAAAAAAAAGATTTGGCTGAAGCCTTCGCACCTGTAACATAGGTCCTAGACTGGATGGAAGGCACATAGATTCTGACATAAGTTTTAGGTCAAGCTGTATATACTAGAATGATTTTCTTAGAAGTGGAAATTTGTGATAAGTGACAGTGGGAAGTCTGTAGAAAATAATCAGGTCGTTTAGGATGAAAAATCAGTGTATTTTAAAATATGCTATAAAAATGCACAAAATGAAACAATAAATTATATAAAAAATCCAGTGCTGAACATTAAGCAAGAAGAACAGATAAGAAAAAGAACTACAAGTTCATGAGAGTTGCTGCAATATGTATTCTGCTGATCAAAGACATGATCAAATTATACTCATGCATATCATAACAGATATTTGCAATGAGATCTGGTTTTGAAAGCTGTTTCTAGAATACAATTATATCCAATTATATTTAATTATGTCCAACATCTTACTGCTTGTCAGTGTTTACTAGTTCCATTTGTAAAGTATGACTAATAGTACTCTCCTGACCTGTAAGTTTCAGAAAATAAATCTGTTAAAATCTAGTACAAAAATGGAAGCAACAAAGTAATTAAAACAGAAAGCAATGAGAGCAAAGACCTTTCTCCTGTTCTGTCAGCATTTGCCACCAGCAGTCTAAGCTCACTACAAGGAGAGATCATCATCACTCTTGGTCTTACCAAGTTCTTAAACCATTGTCAGGTTTTTACTGGGGAACTTAGGTAGTAAAAAGGGAAAATGAATCAGCTCCAAATTTAGTAACTCCAAGTAACTTGCAACAGCTCAGGCTGAAAGGATTTTTGAAATATGGATTTATTATTCATTGCAGGCAAAATCCATTCTTCACTAATGTGAATGGCAAAATCTGAATGTAAGAAGCAAGCAAATTCAAGAAAATAAGAAAGAATTCACCCCTTTTGTTAAAATGAATAGAGCAGAAAAAAAGTACAATGCCCAGAAGACATTTGATACTAGGAACAGTACGAAAGGATGAACATGTGCTTTTGGAAACTCCACACTGGGAAATCTTGGAATTGGAAGCTTGTAAATGTCCAGATCTCAAATGTCTTAAAGAATAACCTAGGAAAATCCAGCAAAATCCTTGAAATGAATAAAAAGTGTACTTTTACATAAAACACATCTACTGCAGTAAGGTAATGTTGCCACAAGCAGTTTCATCATAATTAGTTCTTTCCTTTTGCCAATATTCTCTTTTGCTATTGGCAGTATTTGCATTGTTGCAGTAAGTAATTTTAAACAGGATATCAACAGACAGAATGTACCAGATATATATTACATTAAAGTAGTACAGATAGTATAGAAATGATGACAGTATATGCAATAATTATAATTGGTCAAAACTTGTAAATAAAAGTCAGTTAAATTGCAAGGTATTGAAGTACCCCTACATGATCTCTTACAGAAGACTTGTCAGACTTCAGCACTACAGAAGAGCACAATGCCATTGTGTCAGACATGGAGGAGGACATAAAACTTGATAACTAAAAGAAAGGGAAAGCTAGAGGTGGGATGGTCACAGACAAGCAGAAGAGGTGACTTTGTCTGAGTACACATTGTGAATTTCTGACAGAGAAATTCAAGATCCCTAAATCCCTCTCTAGCTTCTTGTTCAGTGAATTATGTCATTAGATGTAATGTCTTCTGAGGGAGTAATTCCACTCACAATTACTTCTAGTCAGTGATGTTTGATCTTCTTATTACTTTGTGCTGAAAGAAGAAACTAAGGCTGTGGTCTGTCTCAGCTTGTTCTTCAGTTTTGGAATACTTGCTCTACAATACAAGGGAACACTGAGAGACAAAGTTCTGCTTTTCTTGGCCACTGTGGCTGTAACTGAGCAGAAACCAACAGAAGTGAATGACTTAGCTCAGATATTAGCATAGATATTGCAAAGTATACACATCTGAATAGATTAACTTTCTTGTTCTTTCCCCTTTTTAATTTCTGTCCTGTCACAAAGTGGGAAATGCTAGAAATACCATTAAAGATGGGGTTATGTCTTTTTTAATACTTGTGGTGTTAAAAAAAAAAAAAATCTCTAAACTGAAAGTCTTTGGAGGGTGGTTTTTGCTTGCTTTTTTTAGGAATCATAGAATGGTTTGGAATGGACCTGAAAGATCATCTAGTCCCAAGCTGTCTACTGTGAGCAAGGACATATTCCACTAGACCAGGTTTCTCAGAGCCTCATCCAGCCTGAATCTCTTGAGCACTTCTAGGGATGAAGCATCCACATCTTCTCTGGGCAGCTTCTTTCAGTGCCTCACCACTCTCACCATAAAGAATTTCTTCTAGTACCTAATCTAAACCTGCCCTCTTTTAAAGCAACTACTCCCTGTCTAATCCCTACATGTGCCCATCAGAAGTCCCTCTTCAGCTTTTTATAGGCTGCCTTTGGGAGCTGGAAGGCTTCTCTAAGGACTCCCCAGAGCCTTCTCTACTGCAACCCCAGCTCTCCAAACCATCTTCATAATAAAATGGTTTAGATCTTTTTACCACTGTTTAGATGTTCCTGTGGTGCTCCTGATCCCTGCTCTCATTGGTGCTCTACAAACAGGAAAAAGAAAGTCTGTTCTCACCACAGAGAACAAGTAGGGACCATATAAAATGCAAGCTACAGGGGGTGTGGTAATTTAGAATCAAGGCATTTAGTCTGAGTTAGATGAAGCGTTTAGGGGAAGAAGGATCAAAGGAATTGATAAAGAGATATGAAGTGAATGAACTTTCTACCTTATTCACATAGAATCAGTTTATCTACCAGGTAGTGAACGGGGTGGACGAAGAAAATGAGACAAAATCAGACCTAACCGGTGCAGAAATTTTGTAACAAATTAAGAATTTCCATCTGCTACACTTGTGTGAATGCAAATTAACATTGGAGACTGGTTGATGAAAAAAGGGCTCTTTCATCAGTGTTCTTTGAAAGTTCAGTTCCTAATTATCATGAGATTTCTAGCTGCAATCAAAATAAGTACCATCCTAGCTCACAGCCTCACATCTGATGCTTGAATAAGGTTTATGCCTAACTGTCTGGTCACTAGTTAGCTCTTGTAATATCTCAAAATCTATATATTTCAGCAAATTGGCTTCCTTCCCCATTTGTCAGTTTATAAGGATTTTGTATACATGTATGTATAGTTATATGTATATACACACACAGAATACATACATATATGCATATATACATATATACATATATACATATATACATATATACATATATACATATATACATATATACATATATACATATATACATATACAAACCTATGTCATTTATGAAGTGTTTGCTTCACACATAATTTGCTCTAATCCGTGGTAAATATTTTCAACAAAATCAGCTTTGAATTCAGGCCTTCAGAATATTTGCTTTCCTCAGAGACTGCTTCCTGGACTCTATTTTTTACTTGCTTATTTCATGGGTCAATACATAGGATTTGCACTGGTTCACAGCTTACCTATCCTTCTTACTTTAAAAGTCAACAGAAGAAGACCTAGATAATATTTCTTTTCCTCCTCTGGAAAACATTCTAAATACAGATTGCAGTTTTTAAAATGGATAAGAAAACATTGAGGAATAAGATTTCCCCAGACTGATTTCCTTAACTTGCTCAATGTTCTTTGTAAATTAAATGTCAGATTTAAGAAATCATCAGAGAAATGATCAGCTATTTACAAGTCTCTTGAGATGAAAGTGGACTTTGAGCTGCTTGTCCACCTTAGCTTGGGCATTTCATGGTTCAGAACAGTTACTCCAGAAGTTTCAAGCTGTTTATTGAATAGTCTCCATAAACAGCTTGAACAATAACAGCCCTCTTTCAAAGTGACATAGAAATATATAAGTTATATACAGTGTGGTTAGAGTCCTAGTTCTGGAGGGAACAGTATTATATTTTGGTCTCAGCTCTGGGGATTATATTCAGTTCATATTATTTAATATCTGTTTAATGCAAGACACAAACCCCCTTTTGAGATCCAAAACCTTTGCTGAGCAAAGTGTTCAGTATTCTGTCACAGAGCCAGGCTTCCTCAAATGATCTCTCTGACCCAATATATTGTTTTCCACACAATGAAAGTAAACAGCTTCAGGATGAGAGGTGGAATGTCCTCCTCACTCTGTCATCCAGAATGGATGACAGTGAGGTGGTTGGGGCACTGTCTCAGCAGACATTGGTTTGTGAATTTGAACCTCATTAGTCACAGAAGGGCTTCAAATCAAATTCTTTATGTCTATGAGTGAGTATTCTAACTGCTAAACCATTATACACTGCTAAACCATTTTCTCCAGATTCCTCACTTTTTTTAATGCACTAATAAGCAAAAAAATGAAAAAACAAAACAAAACCAAAACCCATAACAAGCAAACAAACTAACTAAAAAGAAACAACAACAACAAAAATCCAAACTGATCCACACTTCATTTATCAAAGAGAGAACAGTTGTAAACATCTACCTTCCAAAAACCTGGAGACCTACACTCTAAGGACATCCCTGTATTTTGAGCTACACTTGAATAAATAACATTTATTTACTCCATGTACATATTATAGCTTCCTTTGAATATCTAGGGACAATTCCCTTTTTCTGTGTGTGCATGTCCCACACAGCCACATACAATAATTTCCTAGAAAACAAAACCCTTGAGAAAAGTATTACAAAATAAGGTGCTTGGTGGTCTGTATTAACCATATAAAATCAGGATAACAGAAAATCAATCAGTAACTGCAAAGATTCATACCGATTACAAAAATTGAGAATAAAAAAAAATTATTCAAAACTATGACAGTGTGTGGATGGCTATTTTGGATAGGCAGAATCTGATATTTTTTAATAGGAATTTCTTAGGCATAAACAGAGACTTTGCTGAGAAAGTTTAAATTGCATTTATTCTTTTTTATAAAATAAACATATTTGAAAATTTATTTTTCACTTTTCTACTAAGAAAGAAAATTGATTTATTTCTAAGCAAAATACAGATAAATTCAGCCTTCTCTATTTATTTGTACCTATCATAGCTGTTGGACTTCCAATAGCAGTAACTCGCTCTGAATCTAAGTAATTCTTCCTCATGACACTCCATTCTCCAGAAACCAATGGTATGTACTGGCAAGGTCTGCTGCTGGAGTTGTATGTCTGTGATCCTGGTGAAAAGGCTGCATATACCCACTTTCAAGAAGAAGAAAGAAGAAAGAAGAAAGAAGAAAGAAGAAAGAAGAAAGAAGAAAGAAGAAAGAAGAAAGAAGAAAGAAGAAAGAAGAAAGAAGAAAGAAGAAAGAAGAAAGAAGAATAAGAAGAAAGAAGAAGAGGAAGAAGAAGAGAAGAAGAGAAGAAGAAGGAGAAGGAGAAGAAGAAGAAGAAGAAGAAGAAGAAGAAGAAGAAGAAGAAGAAGAAGAAGAAGAAGAAGAAGAAGAAGAAGAAGAAGAAGTTTCTTAAACCTAAAGTAATTTCTGAGATAGATTATGGAACAATCTGAAAGCCATGTGTGAGCACCTGCAGGCAAGAAGAGACAGGCAGCATGCATCCCTAGCTTCCTAGGATAAGAAGTCTGATTTTGTCAAGGAGGGTAGAGCAGTAATTGTAGTATATATTGAACTTTCACAAGGCTTTTGATATGGTCTTCATAATCTTTTCTTAGACAAATGGCTAAAAGCTCAGGTGTATAAATGGGTGGAAATTTTATGGATCACCAAGCTCATCAACACCATAAAGCCTGGCTGATAGCTGATCATCAGTGGTGCTTTAAGGGGTAAACATTAGACCTAACATTTTTAGCACTTTTATTACCAACATGAATGATACCTTTGTGCTCACCTTTAACAATTTCACAGATGATACCAAACTGAGAGAATGGTTCATAAATCATGAGGCAGGGCTCCTGTTAGAGACTAACTTCATCAGAAGTTTGGAGAAGTAAGCTGATGGGAAAATCATGAAGTTTGACAAGGTATAATGCAAAGTCCTGTACCTTGGAATGAATAACTCCACTCACCAGGGCAGGCAGGAGTCAGCTGGCAGCAGCTGAGCCAGAAAGGACTGGGGACTCCTGGGCAAAAGTTAAATGTGGTTCATTTGTGTGTCCTTGCAGCAGAGACAGCCAATGACTCCCTGAGCTGCACAAGCAAGAGTGTAGCACAAGGGAGTGTCTTGTCTGATGGCACTTTTGAGATCACATTTGGAGTACTGTGTCCAGGTTTGGACTCCTTGATCCAAAGAGACACTGTCCCACTTCTCTGAGCCAGGTGGAGACCCACCGAGGTGGCCATGAGGCTGGAGGATACAGCATGGATGGGGGAGACTGAGGGAATGGGATTTGTTCAGCCTGGAGAAGGAGCAACTTGGAGAGATTTTACTGCTGTCTATTGCTACCTAATGGGAGGGCATACAGAAATCAGAGACAGACTTTGCCTAGAGATGGGCAGAGTCAGAATGCCAGTTAATAAAAACATCTTGCAACAAGGAACACTTAAACTAGACATTAGGAAAAAAAATTACCATGAGCGTGGTGAGGAAGTGAAGCAGGGACCCATAGGTGTGTAGGCTCTACTGACAGAAATATTCAAGGCTTTCTTGGTCAAGCCCTGAGCAATATGATCTAAGCTGGCCATTCAGATAAGGTGTTGGAAGAGATGATCTCCAGAGGCCTCTTCTATTCTAAATTGCACAAAGACTTTGCAGTTAGATTTCCATGCTGAAACAAATCCATTCATCCTATGAAATGTGTGCATCACCATGAGGATCACACAGCCTGCTCCTCTCACCACTGTGATGTTCTGACCATGCAATGTTTCCTTCCTGCTTGTGCTGTATCTGTGTAGTTCAACTACCATCAATATTTTAATCTCTTGAAAATATGTTTCTTCCTGAATAAAAAGTCCAATAGCCAGATATGCTTTAAGAAAATTTCACCTATATGAGCAAACATTAGAAATACCTCTTAAAAACTGGAAGTCAGAGAAGCTGGATTTTGTTGTACACTGGGAGACCCATACTAATCAAAGAACTAGAATTACAGTTTTAATTCGTAATGAATATAATGAATTTTAATAAATTGTCTTGATCAGAGCTGATAAATTATAATTTATTTGTTAGATAACATAACTTGTGTGCATAGAAAGTCTATTCAGGAAGCCTTCTGTATAGGAGTGTTCTGGAAGACTCATTTGTGTTCCTGTAGAACTGGAATTTGCACAATAGGAGTGGTCTATTTATGGCAGTTTGAACAGGAGAGTGGCATTAGAATTTTGGTTATTATTTTTTCTTTTAAAACTAAGAGAGTTATCATGTTACTCTTGCAGGACTGCAAACAAGATTGATGAAACACACAAGCTTTTAAGATAAAAATTGCAAAATACTTTCATTCTAACAGTGATTTATTTGTAAGACAGGATGTAAAGGAAGTTTTTCTTTCTAAACATTACTTGTTTGGTTTAAATGTGCATGAATGTCTTATCCATGGAATTTATTGATCCTTTAGATATATTTTTGTTTGATTTCACATTAGTATCAGGCAACAAACTGCTGTATATCAGTAGAGTTGGAAGTTCTTTCCCAACCCCCCAACAGTAGGAACTGAACTGATGAATTAGAGAGAGAATAATATATTTTTCTGCTTTCATGCTATATGACATATGATGAGGAAAAGTACAAAAGGAGGAAGAATTCATTAATTGTAATAAACCCATGGTTTGCCTCTCTGTGCTTTCTGATCTCTAATCTATTCATAATGGTTTTGGTTAAAACTCCCATCCTTTCTTTGTTGTCAAATATAAATACTAAAGTGGCCAATCAAAATATTGTAAAGATTATCAGTTTTACAATTTAAAACATTCCTTATTAAAACAGATGCATGTACAAAAGTAATAAGAGATATAATAATAAGCACAATGAGAGGAAATACTCCAATTACCATGAGTATTACAGAAATTGAATAATAAAGCAAGACTGATGTAATAGAATAGAAAAATAAAAAGAATAACTTATGGTAGGTTAATACTAGGAAAATAAAAAAAAATCTTCTGTGTGTTTAATGAATGGAGCTCATTTCCAGTATCTTAAGTTTGAATATTATGTTTAATAAAAGTGGATTTCTTTATAGACAGGGGTTTCATAATTTATTAATAGGGACATGAGTGCTTAAAATTAGTCTTCATTTCCTCTCTAATATCAGAAAGAACCAAGTCTTTTTTGTTCTATTCTGTGTATGATTTTATATCTGTTGAAGTTTCATTTTTGCATTTTCAAAAAATTTATTTGCAAACATAAAATGTGAAACCAATTCCATTGGTAATCAGCTTAACTACCAATAGATGTTTATGAAATTGCTGGTGATCCGTAATGTAATAATGAACACATGTGAGGACATCTAAGGAAAACTCAGTCATTTTTCATGGAGGCATAAATTGCATCTCTACATCAAAAAAGAGTACCTAAAACAGCATAAAGTCTCAGTGACTGACCCATACTGAAAAACTCATGATGTTGGAATAACCTATTTCCCATGACACCTTCCTGAACAAGAAAAACAATACAATCTTCTCCTTTATTTACTGTAACATGGTGGATGGATTACAAAGCTGGTCCAGAAAGAAGTAAACAAAAATAAATGGATAGGAAATATTTAAAGTTACATTGAGCTTCTGAGATGGTGGACACACACAGATATACATTAAAAAAAAAAACAAACTACAAAACAACCTAGAAAATTAAGAAGACAACTATTGGATGCACGGTGTAATACAAAAAAAATTGACATAAGATGAATAAAGTATCTAAGATATTTATCAATATTGCATACAATACTGAGCTTCTTTAGGTGTTCATCCATCAGTAGAATAACCTTTTCAGGAGGAGAAAAATGGATATGCCAATGAATGTATCCTGACATTATCAGACTATCCTAACTACCAATGAACTATCCTAACATTAACAAACATCAATGTGTTCTTTGCCCTTTAGGTCTGCTCACTCTTTAAATAGGAAAAATCCAATGAATAAAGAAATAATTGCTCTTGCATGTTTATTACTTTGTACACTGGCAGGACAATAATTTCCTCCAGACTCTTCTGCTAGTTGCATAAACTACTAGTATTACCAGTAAAAACTGAGGAGAAAAAGGCACAGGGTGGTTTGGCCTTTCCCATTTTCTTTTTCTGCCAGTCCTGTGGATTCACATTTTCTCTAGGCTTTTCTTTTCCTCCGGCTTGAAAAATATTCCTACATCCTTTATGACCTACCTGACTCTATTCCAACCTCTTATTTTTTCCATCTCTTGCTTCCTTTTTATGTTTTTCGGGAGCTTCTTGTTTCTCCATGCAAGTCTCCTCAATATTTCTTGCTTTTCTGCACATGGGGATAGACTGTTCTTGAGTTTGGAGGAGCTGATTCTTGAAAAAAACCCCAGTTCTGCTGAAATTCCCTTTTCTCCAGGACCATATCCCATAGGGTTCTTCCAAGAAGATGTCTGAACAGGCTAAATATGTAGTCTTCTGAAGTTCAGAGCTGTGATTCTGCTATTTGCCTTACTCCTTACTCTGCTGATCACCTTCATAGTGACTGCTGCCAAACTTGATCCCTCCTCTCATCCCCAACTAGTTCTTCCTTTGTAAGTATCAGCTCCAACAGAGTTTTTTTTCTTATCAGCTCCTCAATCACCTGTGTTAGGAAGTTGTCACCAATGTACTCCATAACCCTCCTCGTCTGATTGTGCTCTGCTGTGTTGTCACTGCAGAAATGCTTTTTCTGAGGCCTCTCCCTGTCAAATCACCCTGCACCCTTTGTTTGCCAGCCTGGTCCACCTCACTTCCTCAGTGAGCTGGTGGCTGTCATTCTCCTTTCCCACTGATTTAAGCATTTCTCACCAGACTGGTCAGCTTGTTGGCAAAGATGCTTATACCCCACTTTATCAGATGGGTGCTACCTCTTCCCACCACAGTCCTCCAAAATAGAAATACAGTTTTGAAGGCAAAATCTCCTTTTTTCCACATCTGGTATACAACCAGGCATTGACTGTAGGATCAATCCAGTCCTCATAAAACCCTTTCCTAAAGCCCTTCAAAAGCACCTGAGAGAACTGGTCTTGTTTATTCTGGAGAAAAGGAGGCTGAGGGTAGATCTTTCTGTGCTCTAAACTGCCCAAGGAAAGGTTGGGGTGAGAAGAGCATTGGTCTTTTCTGGCAGGTAGCAAGCAATAGGACAAAAGGCTTCAAGTTGCATCAGTGGAGTTTTAGATTGGATATCAGAAACATTTCCTCACTGAAAGGTTTACCAAGCACTGGAATAGGCTTTCCAGAAGAGGGGTTGAATCATCATCCTTGGAGATGTTTTGAAGATGGATGTGGCTCTTAGGAATGTGGTTAAGTGGTGCATTTGGCAGTGCTGGGTTAAGGGTTGGACTCAATGGTCTTAAAGATCTTTCATAACCTAAACTATTCTATGATTTCCTTTACTTTAAGGATCAAGGACAAAACCATCCAGGCTTCCATGCTCTTGGCTCTTGCACTTGGTCACATTTGATAATCTTCAGGTATCCCCTGGAAGTATCAGTGCTCACATGGAAGAGCAGCAGTGGATGGAATTAGAAGGACTAGCCAGCCCCAGCATCTTCTTCCCAAAGTCCCATATCTGAGGGCTGTAAAGCAGCAAATCTCCCTAGGGTGGAAGTGACTGGAGCTATTATTTCTTGTTGCTGCTCAGCTCAGGCAGGTTGGCTGTTTTATTTGACAGAGATCTCATCCCTTCATCTGCTACAAGGGCAATGCTGTGTTCTGTAGCTGCAGATTGGCAGGGGGAGCAGGAGCTGAAGGAGACAGAAGTCACAGACTTCCAGTCTTGGTCATCATGGAAATCTTTGTTTCCTATCCAGATATGTACAGATTCTGCCTTTGCCTCTGCCAGCTGGATTTTTAGGCTCATGTGTCTGCAGGGTTTTGGAGAAAACCCAGTGAACTTTTTCCTCAATTCCTTTAGTTCTGTGAAGTCAGCCTGTCTCCTCCTGCAGCTTCTTTCCTTGGCAACCCAACCTGTTAATTCATGAAATCTACTGCAGGGAAGGATCCCACCTTACCCTCTGGCCTCAGTACCAGTGAGAGATTCCTGAAGCTCCAAGTCAGTGAGGCTGTGTCCTTCATTGGGTGATCTCTCATAGTGTCCTCTATCCAAGGACAGCCCTATTGTTGCTGGGCCAGCAGCTGCTGGACCTGTGCCCTGTGGCGTGTCAGCACCACTCAGCCCATCTGTGTTGCCCTCAGCAAAGCTCCTGGCTCCCCTCTGCAAGAATTGCCACCTCTGCTAGCTGCTTTCCCTGGAAACTGTGTCCTGAGCCAGCAGTGCTGCTGAACTCCCCCTGTGGCCTGCTGGAAGGGAGTTTCATCCTCCCTGATCAGGATTTACTTGGAGCAAATTCTCGATGCACCCTTTGACCAAGGGCATCTGACAGAGCTTCCTAGAAGCTGCTAGAGCTTGCTGGAAGCCATCATAGGTCTGGGTAAGTAACCTTTCTTATCAGTGATAGGCACCTTAATGTTTCTCAGAAAATGCAAAGGAATTTGATGATCTCAAGATAAGATTCCCAAGGAAATTCTGTTGCTTGATTTTAAGTATGGGTTCTTGTATGGCTTTCTGGATTGAAACCAGTTTATACTAAATCCTTTGCTTGCTTCCAGGGCACTAAAACTTTGAGCAGTGGGCTGGAAGAAAATGGGGGAAAATTGCCAAAATGCACAATACTTGGATTATTTTGGCTATAGTGATGCTAATAAATGTGCCTGGAATGATCCTTTGGCATTGAACTCAGCTGGCACCAAATAGCTCATGGTCAAACTGCTAAATTCTTATTCCCTCCAAAGCAGGACAGCTATATCCAGAATGAGAACGGTCCTTGGTGTTTGCTCATTCCAACACTGTGCCTTGAAATTATTTCAAAGACCACTATTTGGCCTGGCTGAAAACTGTTGAAGGAACTGTTTTAACAGTTTAACAGCATGTATAATCAAGTTCCAATGTCTGTGAGCATTCCTCACTACTACTTCCATTAAATGCATTTCGTACATCATTCTCCAATGGCCACAGTCTCCAGTAACTAACTATTATGTGTTCACAGCTCTGAATATCTTCTGAGTACTGTAGTGTCTTGAAGATGAGTTAGGATCTGAATGCCTCATGCACATATATTAAAACAAAATCACAAGCTTTTTCTGAGATCAATAAGCACTCAGTCAGGTTTTCCTAACATAACAATGTAAAAAACGAGAGTGAGAACTTATACTGCAGTATTTAGCAAAGCAGTGCAGGATCATATGGATAAGAAGTACATTGACAGTGTGCTTCTGGGTAACTTTTCTCAAGCAAACACACACTCTTTAGGACCTTGTTCTCATTTTCTGTAGAATTACTGGGAGATGTGAAAGCAGCTGCAGCTTCACCATCAGCAAATGCAGTGTGGCTCCAAGAAAGTGGCAGCTCCCCTTCCCTGCCAAGTACAACAGCTCCAGTCAGCTACTGTGACCCTGATATAGAAGTTCCATATCATTGCATCTTCTTCCTGATGTTTTTATACACAGGTTTGAAACTGCATGTTTCAAACTCTTTCATGAAGAGGAAAACAAAGCTACAACATAGAATCATAGAATGGCCTGGGTTGGAAGAGACATTAAAAACAACCCAGTTCTCCAACCCCACTGCCATGGGTGGGGACCCCTTCCACTAGAACTCCACCCAAATTGGTCTAAAAGACTTCCAGGGATGGGGAATCCACAACTTCTCTGAACACCACTGGAAGTTATCTATAGGCTATTACGAACTTAGGAAAAAACCTCAGCCATTTTCCGGGGCTTACAGAATTCAAGTTCTTTAATAAAACAACTATGTTATCATATGAAATTAATTTAGTTAGAACACACGTAGAGTTGCAAACTCACTTTGAAAACTTCATATCTAAAAAATAATTGGTTGCCTGTCTGTGAAACCGCTAAATAAAACAGACTAAATGAAAATATGAAAATGTGACTCATACATAGAATTATCATCTATTTGGATGAAGAATAGAGGTAGTTTAATTGCAACTTGCAAGTGAAACCCTGGAACTGGTGAAGGTATTGACAAAAACACCTCTGTTGCCACTAGATCCAGAATATTGCCCTGTACAGATGATGGAAATAAATAAAAAACAAATCTTAGCTCAATAGTTAGAAAAACCATTTGGGTCATCACTCTTTAAGAAAATTTACCAAAAAATGCTCCATTATTAATGCAAAAAAGTAAAGTTGACATAAATTACAAAATGGGGCTCATCTGCTTTTCCACTAAATGTATTTTCTCATCTACCAGTTAAATTCAATGTAGACATTTTTTACATTACGCATATTTTTGGTAGAAAGTGCCAAATATTTTTGTCTTAAGAGCAGATGGGCCATTAGATTTGATTAGTTCTGTTTGCCTAGTACAAAAATGATCTAAATGTAATAATTGATGATGTATAAAAGAGGATTCTTAAGAAAAAAATTGATTTTTTAGCAAGAAGAACAATAGCTCAGCATGAGCCAAAAATTCTACTTGTTGCTTGTCAATACTGACACACTGACACACCCATTAAAAATTTATTATAATAAGCACAAAGCTGAGTTCTCTCCATTGGGGGAGTGGAGAGAAATGCATATGCAATTATGTTCTTTAGGTAATGCATAGCCTTCCATTCATCCCTTTCATTATAATTTCTGCTAAAACTATCCTGCAAAACTGACCACAGAATGTGCATATCAGATAAAATTGAATTTCAAAGTAAAGAGAATTCCACTGCAAAACCAACTTAAAATATCTTACATCTACCTTCAATTACAGCACCAGGTGACACCATCAGTTCATCTCCAGCACATGCCTATGCACAAATGGGAACACAAGACTCTTCTTAATCAGATTCTAACAAGATATGGGTCCCAACAAGATATGACAAAAACTTTATGGAGAGCTTCTATGAAATTTATTAGAATGAAGCCAGCAGTAGGTTGTATGGAATTTTAATGAAGGATATGCTGTTATTAAAATTAGCAGAAAAACTATTCTGTATTTCAGAATATTTTAAGAGGCTATATAATTTCCAATGTATCATAACCAGTGTTCAGCAGTGTAAGTAACTTACAGACCTTGATAATTGGGATAATATTGCACTAATTTTTAAACAGTTAAAATAAAAAAAAAATTATTTTCAAAATTAAATATTAGAGGATTTTTCCATAAGTCATAACATTACCATACTTAATTCTTCTAAAGTGTCACTATTTTTACAAATGCATTAGAGCTGAACCTAACTCATAAATTTTGTCTTCAAGATATATTCAAGAGATTAACAATTTTTTCCCATTCCTTAGTTATTTGTTTTCTTAAAGAAGGGAAATGAGATAGTAAGCTCATTTTCATTGTTAGAGGGCATTTCTGGAAAGTGAAGCCTCATGATTCCAAATCAGTGTTAAATGGCATTACAGACATGTGCAGTGCTGACAAACTGAAACACTGAAAGTGGCAACTCCATCTTTTTTTCTTTTTTTTTTTTTTTTTCCTGAGGTGAGATGAACAAACACCATAATAAAAATAATCATGATTACACTGTAACAACAAAAAGTTTCTGCCTCAGCAGAACCACTGTCTTTTCTGTAACCTCCTGTTAGCCAAGACTCAACTTAAAGGAGATAAATTAATTGAGATACAATGATAGAGTAAGCAACAACTGAGGGAAGCAAACCAGTTTTCCCTTCCTAGCCCTATCCTAAAACTGAAATTGAAATTACCATGGGAAGCTGGGACTACTTTTAGAAGAGAAAGTTTTCATTCCATATTGTCATAGTGAAGGAAGGGGTGGCTGTACCATGGGGGGACAAGCCAAGAGCTGAGGGTGACCCCACATTGTGTGTTCTTCAAAAGGGAGCAGGGCTGCTGAGGTGACACTTTCCCCTTTTTTAGTGCACCAGCATTAGACTGAAAGGACATTTAAGGATTGCAGGGCTGTACGAGGCCTCTGTCACCTTTGGAACCACCCTCTGGTGAAAAAGTGCATTCAAATAAGTGAAACAAAAAATTGCAGTAAGCAAACCTCTCCCCTGCAGCTGTAACCTCCTAGAAACTCCAGGCAAGAGTGACTATTGCAGTTTGATGTATCTCTTGCTTGTTCAAGTTCCACACCAGAGACTCCAGTGACTTCAGCTTAACATTTGTGTGGGTGGGACAATAATCATATTTTTGGCATTCACAGTGCTCTTCACTTCTGCTTCACTAACAGCCAATTCCAAAAGTACCTCAATGGGGTAAGCCATGGGCTCCTCCTCTGATTTAAGGAGAGAAATCTGAATTCACAGAATGCAGGAAGTGATTGGGAGTCCTGAGGGTCTGCCTGCTTGCCTCCTTCTGTCACAGTGGGGCAAGATTCTAGGAAAAATCACCTTGCTCTGCTTTGAGGTCTGATGATTTCACCAGCTGTGCTGCTGCAGGACAAACTCAGGGAGCTGAACTCAAATTTCAGCAGGTAAGGAACACTTTTCACCCTATCTTTTATTTAACTCCCAGGAGCTCCCCTGTACCCTGGTGTACAGTTCTTAGGCATACCCCAGCAGCTCCAGAATTCTCATGTTTAAGCTGCCTCTGGTGCACTTCCTGTGTGCCTTTGGCTGCAAGGTTCTGGATGTAGCACAGTTTTAATAGAGTTTGTTTTTTTATAGCTCTGTTAGTCCATACACGGTCCAAAATTTGGGGTCAAAAGAGGCTTTTGTAGATACTCTGAGACAGCAGCTGCTAAATAATCTTTTGTAACTGGATCCATTAGTGAAGTTTTATTTGATTATATCTATTGTTGTTTTTATTCTCCAGTTCATGATAGTCACCAGTTTCCTTCCAATTTGCTTTAGCTGTAAATACAAAACAGGAGAAAAAAACAATCTTGCCTTTGTGGCACACAGCGAATTCAGCCTTGTATATACAATATATTTTAAACTGCATTCCCTTAGAAGCTAGCAATTAGCAGATGTCAATGCCCAAGTAGAAGTGGAAGCCAAAACAAAGACTAGAGACCTTCACACCAACAATCTGGATATTAAACAAAAAAAAAAAGTTTCCAACCATAATACCTCTCTTTGTTTCCTAATGTGGTTGTAGCAATGAGGATCCAGTTGGAACAGCTGTGCAGAAAAATCAGATTTTTATCAATTTGGCATCTGTCTAGGAAAAATACAACATAGAGACTTAAGAGTAGAACAGGGCAGGCAGCTTTACAGCAACTTTACAGCTCTGCAACAAATGGCACACAGAAGAGCTTTGCACTATGAGTTAGCTGGGAGAATACTGAATCCCATCATGGGATTAATTGCATATTCGTTGCTGGAGGAACACTTCCCTCTCAGAGAAGGGAGCCAAAGCCTGAGCATCACTGGGCTCTGTGCTGCATGATTCATTAGAAGCTTTGAGGCCTCTAAGTATTTATTCTAACAGCTTATAGACTCTCATAGTGGCTGATGCCATTAAAATCACTGAATTGCTGCGTTGCTCAGATTGCAAAGGAGTTTGGGAGGTCTGTAATCTAAAGTCATGCTCAAAGCAGGGTCCACACTGAATTCACACCAGATGCCTCAGGGTTTCGTATGGCTGGATTTGGAAACCTGCAACCTCTCAGGCAACCATTTTTAGTTATTACCCTCATATATTTCTTCTTATATTCAGGCAAAACCTCTCTCACATAAATTTATGACCATTGTTTCATATTTCAACTCTGAACCTTAGCAAAGAAGTCTTGCTTCAGCAAACATCTCAGTAACCCCTCACAGGTGCCAAAGTTCCTGCTAGGTTCCCTGCACTGATCCCTTTCCAGACAGAACAAGCTCAGCTCCTCAGCCCCTCCTCAAGCACAAATGTGATCCAGCCCCAGCTGTCTTGGTGGCCCTCTGCTCAATCTGCTCCAGATGATGAAAATCTTCCCAGCATTGAGGTTCCCAAATTGGATGCAACATTCTGGGTGTGATCTAGAAAATGCAGAGTACAGCAGATTGATTTATTCTCTCATGTGCTCACTATGGTCCTCTTAATATTGCACAGAATTCTATTGGCATTTAATGCTGCCAGAGCTACAATGATCCCAGGCATCTTCTACTCCTTCAGGAGCCCTTAAGTGGCTTTCAAGAGGACTTCTCCCTAATTTTCCTGGGACTGAAATCTGTCTAGTGATAATTTAAAAAGTTCTGCAATTGTGTAGCAAAACGAGAAATGAAGTTAACATAGGCAATGGAAACAATCCTTCCTTTCTGCAGCCTCACACAGCTGATTAATGCCTCATAAATATTTTAAATTTTGCTTTCCTTGAGACTTTTGCATGTCATGTCTGCAAAGTTTAACTCAACACTAGACCTCTCTTCCTTTTTGTAAAGATGAGAATAATTTTATTTTGTCAGATGTGGATTTTCAAATTGTGACTCTCTTTTAAGGCCTTAGAGTATTAACATTGGTCTTTTAGGTAGGACATTAATGTTTTTGTTTTAAAAAAGAGTCAGAAAGGAAAGTTATTTTTTTGTTACAAATAAATAGGAAATTTATCCTGTGAGAAGACCTGCATTCATTTTCACTTTGTTTTCTTACAGACTACCCAGTTTGTAACCTTTAAGGAATTGGGTAAGGCAAGAATGAAGTAAAGCCTCTGCAACAAACTGTGCAGATTTCTACAGTATGAGAATGAAAAAGCCCTTGGCCTGTCTGCCTGGTAGTCTCCTTGAGAGATCCTGTGCCTATAGTATGCATATTTAAGATTTTAAAATGGCAAATGTTACTTATACAAATTACTTGTATGAAAGTTTTGAAATTGTTGCCTTTAGTATTCAAGTGAATTCCCATACAGGAGTTCCTCCAGGTCATTAATTATACCTGTCAATAACTCCTGTCCATGTTTGCAATGTCTCTTTTGAGATGATGTCCATGCACAGATTTTACATGTGTAAAGAAAAGATTTACTGAATACATATTCTCAATTTCCTATTTTAAGATGAGAAAAAGCACTTACTTCAGCTACATATTAATTAGGACCACACAACTGTGTAAAATTTCAGATTTTCAAAACACATTTCATTTTGTGAAAAAAATTCCACAAAAATTGCTATTTAGGCAACGTAATAGTATTTGTGATTAATAAGAATAATAATTTGAAATGCTGCATTTACACCTCAAATAAGTTTTCAGCTAGCTGTAATGTACAAGTATGATAAGCAAATAAAAATGTGAAATAGTTCTCCCAAAATATTGCATTGCTTAGTGCTTTTTTGCACCTTCCCAGGAGAACATGGAGTGGTTGTAAAAGCATTGTCAGTATATGGTAAATTTATATCACCATTTTGCAAAATTCTTTCTTACTTGTGAAGAAAACATTCAATAAATCTTTTCCAATCAGCCCATTCTGATCCTTCAGCTCACATCTTTGTGTTCCAATAATATTTTCTACAAACTTCTGCCTAAAATATGCAAGCACTTCTTCAAATCCATCTCAGTTCAACACAGCACACCAACTGCAAGTAATTTTTAGAGAAATTGAGCCATAAGGAGCACATGCAGAGTTGTTTGACTGAATGATTACTGCAGGGGCAGAAAAAAAAAAGTAAATATATATATAATATTTGTACATATACTATACATTTATATGTACAGTATATACAGGGCAGCCAGGGCACAATTTCTTTTCTGACTCAGATTTTTTTAATCTTGAACTGAGTTAAAATTTTTTGACACTTCCAAGCATTTTTAAGAATTCTTTAAATTTTAGTTTAAATCTAAAAAGTTAATAAGATTGGGGAACTTACACCTTTGGATATATTCTGATCTAATGGCAAAGTTACCCCTTTTCTGAGCTGGAGTTTGGACATCACTCTGATTTCTCATGAGTCAATATTCCATGTGACCATTCAATTCAAGTTGATAGAAACCTTTGAATTGATTACAAAAGTGTTTGAGTTAAGGAAGGCAGGATAGAACCCTGCTTTGGACAGAAAGGCTGCACAGACCTGCTCCATGTCATACATTCATGTATTATGCTGGTTGATATTTGAAAAGAATGGATGAAGAATACAGTTTATTTCATCTCTCCATAAATCTGAGCTTCTTGAATTTTAGACATTGGTTTGCTGTTACTAAGATAAATTTTCATTTTTACTGTTTTCTTTGTTTCCCAGTTTCTGATCTTCTACCTGCTACTATGTGGAAGACTGAAGAAATCTCTTGTTTTGCTCCTGGTGCATTTACTGACACGTAGATCTGGTTTAATCTAATATTGTCCTTTGCAGTCAGTGGCTTTGAAGGCATTTCTTCATTGGTACTGAATTAACAATTCAATCTGAACAGAGGCATGCTTGATCTGAGGGATAGCTATATTTACAGAACATGAAGACCCCTAAAAGTGTAATTCACAAGCAGAATGCAGCTCTGGAACATTTGCAAGCATTCTAATATTTTTATCATATATATTCATTTTTCTTTCTCTTATTAATGCTAGCAGCAACTTTCTGATCTTACACTCTGTACAACAAAAAGCTAATTATATGTGCTATTGGCAGAGTGCTACCTGTGGCAATTAATTTAGACTCTCTACTGATTTATGAGTGTTGTCTCTTTGTGCACAGAGTTATGATGCACTTAAAAATCTTAATTGATTAAATAAGATGGGCTAGATAGCTTCAATTCAGCAAGAATATTTCATAATATTTAAAGTATATCTGAGTTCTGAATAAGTTTAAAACCTCTCTGAATAGAGTATTAATTAGAAAGAAAGGAAAATAAAAACAAAAAGGAAAAAGAGAAATATGGTAGTGTAGTTCAAGATATGAGATCTTGCCTAGATATTCCAGGATTAGATAAAATTCCAGTATAGAGGAATGAAAAGAGATACATCAGCAGTATTGTAAATTATGCATCAGGAAGCATTGCCCTTCTCTGACAGTGTTACTGACTAACTGTGACTTTGCATTGGGTGTCAAGGCAGCACTACAAATATGTGAATGATTCTGCTTGGGAAAGTGCATGACCAAAGAATTTGTCTGGAAATTCTTTTACACTAACATGGTTATGTTTTCATAGGACCAGAAAAGGACAATGAATCTATTACACTGCCTGGGTGTCTGCACAATAGCTCAATCATTTACATCAGCCATTTTTGCCTTATTAATATATTTTTTTTTCTTCACTTTTAACTTGTTTTGATTCAAGGTCTTTGGGAGGCCTTCTATTACATGCAGAAGAGTGAAACTCTGGTTTCTAGGTACTAATATTTATGCATTATATATACATAAGAAACAATCTAGCACAATATATTATTTTATAATGATGGTCATTGTGAGTCAACATCATTGATGACTGATGTGATTCTCTTATGCTTAGTTTTAAAATTACTTTTAGTGATCAAAATAATTCAAAGCAACTGCATTGGAGAGCAAATCTAGACTTTAAAGCAGAAAACAATGCTATGGCAGCATATTAATGATTAGTGAAGTGCTGGTACATACAGCATAAGGGAGACATGATGCAGCTGCCTTGCAGTTTGACTGGACTCACAAGCAATAATTTGTTTTCAAAATTCCAGTCTTTGTTTTGTATCCATATGGTTATTGTGGTCTGTCTCTAAAAGTCTTAACGTTGTGATGGCATTAAATTCGAATTTATTTGTATTTTAAAATCAACAAGATTAACATTTAATGAGGAGTATTTGAGAAAGTATCCTTCAATAATTCAGCATGCAATCACAGGTTATGTATAATATTTGTGCATAATTTGTGTAAATACTGCTTTATCTTTTTTGCTTTTACAGGCAAAGAACCTTATCAGGACACAATAGCTCAGAAATCTGGAAGAAGTGCACCAATATTTATAGACAATAAAGGAAAAATACCTGGTAAACTGTAAACATTGTAGTCCATATTTATTACATGCTGACACTTTTATTCGGGGCCAATGGTGCATTTCAAAAGTGATTTTAACCTTCCAAGGAGCAATAGGAAATCTCTCAACAGTCCTGTGGCATGTGAGTGTAAAAAAAATGTGATTTTATTCAACGTGTCTAAGTGGGATTGTCCTGTAAGTAAGGTTGAATCTTCTCTTGTTTTGAAAAGTAGACAGCATAAAAGTGCAGGGCAACATGCAGATTTGCTCTAAGATTTAGAGAAATTTCTTTGCCAGAGAACAGACAGATAATTTGAAACTGATGTATTTCTTACCCATAATTTTTATGGACTACTATTGTATTTGATTAAGATACTATTTAAACTTTATTGACTAGACAAGCATAAAGGAACAGCGTGGTTGATGGTGTTTCCTCACAGTGTGCTGAATACACCATTGCCATTATGATGACTGGTTTTTAAAGCATACAGCTACATGGACTCTGCTCACAGAGCTCACAGTGGGAGCAGGTGACATTCAGATAAAAAACTTATGCTGGCTGCCTGGAGATTGGCTCCAGGCATGATGCTGGGCTGCTTGCTATAATCCAGGCAATCCCCATTTCTCTTAAACAAACTGGGCAGGAAAAACATGACAGGAGCCAAAAGTGAATGTGGTTAAAGAGCAAAGAGAATGTCAGCTGGACTATTGGCAAAGGCAAGATTACAGTATTTAGAAGAGAAACTTTAAATGTCTAATTCACTTCCAAATTTATAACCTATACGAATCCTCAATCAATCCAACTTATTTTGGACACCTACCTTATCAATCTTTGCAGGATTAAAAGTTCTGTATTCTTTTAAAATACAACTGAAGGAGTAAACTTTATCTGTATCTTTAATTTGTATTCAATGTTTCATTTTCACTATGCCAGAATTCAGTTTCCCTTATCTGAAGATAATGAAGTGCACATTTCTCACCACACAAAATGTTCTTAGTTTATTGTTCAAGAAATGAGTGCACAGGATGAAAGCATTAGCAGCCCTATCTGCTGAGACATCCATTGTACATAAAGAGAAGTCAAGTATCAGTAATTTAGAAAGAAAGATATAAAACCCTAGATAATAAACAAAGTAGAAGGAAGAGAAGTCTTAGGTTTGATTCCAGCGACAGTGGTACATTTTAAGTCCTTTTCTTCTCCACTGAGATGCAGAGAGCAGAGAGCTTCTGGATGTAACATTTGTGTGGAGGGAAAAAAAAAAGACTTTTAGTAGAATTCAGTAAGAGTCAGAATCCACAAAAGACACGATTTTGAGACAAAACTCTCAGATGACATCTCCTTTTCAGCTTTATACTCCGATTATTCAGAGTTTTCTTGAGATATTTTTCTTTGATACATATATATATATATATATGTATCATATACTAAAAAAAAAAAAATATTTATAGGATGAAGTATGATGAAACAATGCACTAACCTCCAGATTTACAGAGTGATGAGGTCTTGCAAGGTATTGTATTAACTTTTATTTTTTTCACCTGTATTTCCTAAAAGACTACAATAGTCACCATTTGATCCAGTGATGTGTGTTACACAATCAGGAAGGAGCCAGCTAGATCTTTTTACCTGTGAGTCTGAGAGAGCAGACTTTTGTAGTAAGTTTATGGAGCTTTTTACTGACCTGGTGTTTCTGGCAACATACATAAAGCAGGAAAATTATGTACTTTTAAATCACTAGCCTCAAAACTTTTTTTTTCCCCTGTATGTCACTGATTTTCTTACTTGTGATGATTAGGTTTGAATTTGGTTTTGGAGCACTTACTAACACAGAGTCTAAAACTTTTCCTCAACTTCCTTATGGTTTCAGGAAGATCCATTGACCCCAGCTGCAAGACTTCCCCACACACTAAAGCTAAACCCAGAGCACCATCCAAAGGACTTATTACCACTACAAAAAGCCTTTCATTTTCCAAAGTATTGTGATTTCTTTCCATTTTCCCCAACAGTCCATAGCAAGAACAAGGCCTGAAAATTTATGCTACAGAGGGTGGTGAGGCAGAGTAACAGGCTGCCCAGGGAAGCTGTGGATGCCCATCCCTGGAAATGTTCAAGGGCAGGCTGAATCAAGCAACCTGATCTAGTGGATTGCATCTCTGTCTATGGTGGGGGAAAAGGAGGAAGGTTGGAATTAGATAACCTTTTAGTTCTTTTCCAAAACAAACCATTCTATGATTCTACAATGAAATGGAAGATTTTCTTCCCATTAATCCTAAGGAATCAATTGAAAGAACTGACCAAGAAGACTGAATTTTTGCCCAGAACTGTTATCACTATCTTCTGAGAAGAGTGGTTAGAAAAGGAGTAAGAGATGCCAGAAGTGGAAGAAGTTTACCAAAAAGCCAACTATTGTAAAATACTCCATGTCTGAAAAAATACCAAGGCTATGTCTGATCATGATAGAGATATTTTATCTATATGTAAAGAAGAAGTTGTGCAACTGGTATATTATGTTCATGCTGAAACATGAATGCTTCAAGTCTCTTTATGTGCTTTGAGGATCCTTAAATCTTATGTGTCCTTAGTGTCAGTTTATGTTCTACCTCATGTTTTTGACAGTTACATTGAAATTCTGCCATGGACCACGAGAACTGATTAAATTCTTAACAGAATTCACACAGAGACAGGACAGATTGTCTAAGAAATCTGAGTTTAGGGAAATGTTGGTACCTACACAACATGAGGCTGTCTCCCACAACTGCTTTTAAAACATGATGTCCTAATAACCTGTCCTTGTCTGAGGTAACTTAAGTCCCCTTGCAATGTCCCTATCCAAATATTTTTTTTCCCCTTTGGCTTTCTGACCTGCTAATGCAAGTATCAGGTTAATGAAGAGCTTAAGAAGAACATGAGTGCAGATATCTTTTTATACCATTATTTTTTAAGTCTCTTAAGCCAGAGATACTAACCCTTTTTGTGCTATAATTGCTTAAAATTCAGTACTTCTATTGAGACTTTTACATGGCCTTCATCCAAGAAAGCAATTTAGACTTATAAAAGTTGTGGTGTGTTCTTTATTTCTAAGACTACCTTATTTTCTAAAAATCTGAAGAAATTATGAAGAAAGAAATTGATTTTTTGTAATGAAATGCAGCCAGATATTCCATGGGTCCACAGCTTTGATGCAAGCATGGCTTATTTATCTCCCTTGTCCTTCTACATAGCTATACATAAAGCCAGATATATCAATAAAATACAATAAAAATTGGTTTATTTTCTCTTAAAATATTTATTCTCTCCAAAATGATTAGTTTAAGGCTTTATACTTCAATTCCTTTCATTTATATTCTACATCTATTGGCACTTTATCTGTTTATTTTTTTCCTCTCCACTGATTTGCCACAAGACTGGCTGAAACTATAAGTATGTTTCAGCATGTGCCCAAAACACATGAAAATCAGACTCTTGCCTTTATGTGGGGCTGTAACATCTGAAAATAAGAAAGTGTGCAAGAGCTGCTCACCCTATAGTGTCAGCACAACTTGACATTTTTGTAAGAGTCATCCTTCACTCAAGTACTCTTGACTTTATCTCCAGCATTCTCCCTGAGACTTATATAACACAGTATATTGCTTTAACACAAAGAATGCATCAGTTTTCCCCAAATTCTTTAAATCCATTAGCCCACCTTTATGATGATACAGTTTTTCAGGGACTTTGTACAAATCAACTTTCTGTAACATCAGTTGCTTAATCTACCTTTGATGAATGATTTTCATAATGATTTTCATGGTATATACACTGTATCTTTGCTTAGGAAGAGAGCTTTGGTACATGTTACTCCTACTGCAATTTCTGACATTACTCATATTTTACACATTAGTGTGAACATAATAGAAAATATAAAAAGCCAAATACAGCAGACTTACCAAGTCCTTGCTTATTAGAATTCTGAAGGAAAGAGGGAAGAAACAGTACTGACTTCAGTGTGTATTCATGATGCACAAATAAAGTGTGAACACCCAAATTTATAAAGCCCAAGGGTAACATTTGCAACCCACGGGTAACATTTGCACTCTGCCTCTGCTTCATGTCATCTGCCCTAAGCACACCTCAGCAGTGAAAAGAACAAAACACAAGTAGGACAGAAATATTTAGGCATTTTGAATTAAAGGCAGCCTTTTTCAGTAGCTTTCCCTTTGGTTTCTCTGAATCTCTTCTGAGCACTATGTAGCTGACATCACTTTAGAAAGTGGGGGGGAGGTTTGTGTTTTCTTTTTTTTTTTTCCTTTTTATTTTTTTTTTTTTTGTCTTCTTCAGTAACATCACATCAACAAACTGAGGGCTCAAGACCTTGTGATATTTCTTGATGTTAGACTTTGACAGTACTCTTCCAAACCTTAGCATTCTGAAACAAATTAATATTAAAGAAATTTGAGTGGAGTTACTCATTTCAAGATTTCAAGTGCATATTGGAGGTGGAAAACTGAGTGCTTGTTTGCAGACCAAAACTGTGGGCAGATGGTCACACAAATCTGTGCTCCTTGCAGCAGTAAGAAAACTGATATTTGTAAGAGCAAGCTCTCAGCTCGTGCAGCACAGCAGATGTCTGCCCTCTCCTGCTCCTTTGCCAGCAGTTCTGTGCACCAGCTGTTCACAAAGAGGTCCTGATGAAGCATTGAAGTGAGGGCAGAGCTGATTCCTGTGTGCACCTGTCTTCAGAAAAAAGCTAAATGCACCAAATATATGATATTATAGTCACACAATATTACTTCATTTTAAATTATACAAGCAATGTGTTTTTATGATTTATAGTAAAATAAAGGAAGGATCCTTAAAAGAAGGATCATAAGATTAGAATAAACCTGGAGCATTGTATTTTACACAAATATGAAATATGTTGATCAGTTACTTTAACTTGTATTTTTTTTGACAAATAGATTCTATCCATATTTGCAAATGAATTATAGGGGATTTCATTTTAAAAAAACAGGTGTTCTTGCTTTCTTTCTTTAAGAGTTTTACTGTAATTTTTCCATTTTTTCTCATTCTTCTCTGCTGGATGTGAAATATTTTCTTTTTAATTTTTAAATTTTTTTTTAATTTTTCTTTTTGATTAGTTGATCTCTCTCAGAACAAAAAGTAGCCTGAAATGTGATCACTTTTCAAACTCATTTGGATATTGGAGGCTCATTTCAGGGAAAACAAAAAACAAAAAGACTCAGGTCAGGGGCAGGGAAGGGACAGATCAAAGTGAAATCAGTTGTTTTTGCATAGATTTTGTTCACAACTGACTAAAACCACAACAGTCTGCCTGGTTTACACTTGGATGTGCAAGTGATGGGGCCAGGTAATTAAACAGGCACTTAGAGCTTAAGGCTAAGGGAGACCTTTAGATAATTTCTGACTTTATGTATTCAGTAGATTAACTTACACTCAGAAACTCCTATAGGAATCCAAATGACTTGGATTAGACTTGGAGATTCTGATCTTCAAAACACTGAACAGCCAAGCCACAGCCAGCCATGAGTGAGACAGAGGATGCACCAGGTTCTGGTGAGATACTTCAAGGTGACTGCATCTTGCCCAGGATTCAGTAGTTTAAAAACATTTCAAACAATACTACCAAACTGAACAGAGGAGCAGTTTCTTTGTTTTTCTGACAGCGATTTTGGACTGGAGAGAAAGATTCACTGATCATTCACTTGGAACAAACATTCTTCTACTGCAATACAGGGTCCATCCTTCCCAGTTTTTCAGCTCAAGGTAAAGACAGACACACAAGAGGTGGAACAAACTCCATCTTTCTCAAGAATGCAAAGTAATATGAAGTTAGAATGCTTCTGAACATATGTACACTGTTAAGGGAAACAAACAACACCCCTCCTCTCCCTAAAAAAAAAACCAAACAGCTTCACATCCTGACTCTCATAGAATATGATGAAAATCATTTTGGTTTTAGACTTTTGTTACAATTTCCATCTTTTCTACAGACATATAAACATTAATACAGGCTATTCTCTCCTGCAGCCCATCAAAAAATGGAATTTCAATCATATATGTCCCAGTCAATTCCTTCTATCCTTGCTATTCCTTCTCGAAAACTGCAGAGTATTCTGGCCCAGATTGTTTAAATTCAAATGCATTCTACCTGATTGTGGAATGCCTTTTTCAGGTGTCTCTTTCATCAACAAATAAATGCATACAGTGACAAGGGCTTCATCCACCTTCTCTTTTGTAAGCTGAATAGCAGATGATACTGAAGCCTCTCACACTAAAGTTTATTTTGCATGATTTTCATGGCCTGGCTTTGCTCTCACTTCCATTACATAAGATGTGGTAGCAGATCTCCTAACCTCTGCACATTCCTGCATCACCCATGATGTGATTGGATGTGACCTTGAATAGCAGCATCAGCACCACTCTCAGGCTCAATCTGAAGAAGTGTTTGTTAAAGACAGTGGCATGAGTTCTGTGTAGGAGCAACGCTAGCTGGTCAGGTCAGCTGTTTTCTGTCCTGTCCTTAGCACATCATAAGGAAAAAGGAAACACATGGTGTTGCTACCCTAGGCTGCCTTACCCTTCATCTCAAAGTGCAGCTTGCATTCTGCTGGAGTGCTGACAGCAGGGATGCACACATTTCTGTGCTCGAGCCTGTACCAGAGCCCTTTTTCACTCACTGCTGTAAACAGAGCCTTTCATTTCTTCCTGTCCTCTAAAAGGTGTCAGCAGTGAAACCCTTTTCTGGGCTTCACTTCCCTTGGACCTGCTGGGAAGGCCTGCTCTTTATTTTCAGGCCTTGCAACTAGTTAGCAACTTGCTGGAAAAATTACCTGGTGTTTTGTCATTAATCTGCAGTGCATATTCTTGAGATATAGAGGAACTTTGAAATAGGAATGGTGATAATATAGCCAGTGGCAGTGAAGCCAGAAATAGCTTAAAATGCAGATTGGATTCAATGGTAATAGAGTTAGGGATATGATGACACTAAAGTTTCTCAATATCCTTATTCATATTATTATTATTCTTATTGGGAATAGCCACATCACATTAGAATGTCCACAAGGAGAAGTTAATGGAGCTATCTGACCACTCTGGATGCATCTAAATTTACCAAATGGGAACTGAAAATTATTGCAATAAATATGACAGCAAAGTTTCTTACTGTCTGTGAGAAGAGAAGAATTAGACAGTGCCAAAATGTGCAACATTATGAGCAAAACATCTGAAAACCAAACATTTTCTTTTCTGGAAGTTTTATCATTCACACAAATGTAGTTGCAACATGTTATGGTATTGGGAGAACTCCTAAATGTATTTTTCTTGAATGAGAGCTTATAACTTAATCATACAACATTTCAAGGATTGTATGGAATATTTTGCCAGGAGCTTAATAGTTGTTTATCTATTCTATTCTATTCTATTCTATTCTATTCTATTCTATTCTATTCTATTCTATTCTATTCTATTCTATTCTGAAATCTATTCATTTCACCTGTTTTTAATCTGTGCAATCACTCTAGAAAAACAGCTACATTAGACACCGGTCATATAATGAATATAAAAAAAACAGGGATTAAATTTAGGGCTATAATTTTATACATTTAATTCAAGGTTGTAACAGCTCTATGCTCTTTACAGTATCCCATTTTAGAAGGACAGCAGCACACTCTACTTTCCTACTCCTGCTGTGCCCCTACTGGGCCACATGTTCTTCTGATCAGGAGAAGTGCAGCTGCCACACTTTGGGTCATGTTGTATGGTAAGAAATGAGAATGTAATAGCAGCAGAATTACCAGGTAAGTACAAATTTTATTATATGAGGTGATTGAGATAAAGAAGATTAATAATTGGGTTGAAAATCCAAACTCGTTCTTCCCATGGAAATCTTTAGTTCAGGGAGAAGCAGCTGATCTGGAGAAGAGCATCAGCCAGGGGTAGATTATGCTAATAATCATAACAAAGTCAGTCTTAAAGGAACTGTCCCTGGAAGATGCTAAGGACTAAAATTAAATCACTCTGAGATACTGGCAGAAAATGAAGATATGTGGGATCAGTTTCCTTCTCACTGTGCTTTCCTCCTCTGAAGGAGAATCCTGAATGTTTCTTTGCAGTTTTGATATCTGCCTGTGGTGAAGTATATGAAAGAACATGAAAATTGCTTAATAATTTCACTTTTTACAATAAATTCATGAAAGCACTAAGTTGCAATGATCACATTCTAGTGTTTTCCCTGTCTTCTTGTGTCCCTGATAAAGATTTCAGGACATAACTTTCTTATTTCTCAACTACTTTAAGATTATCCTCTGGCTTGTCTGTGGCATCATAGACATATCCTTTCAGACACAACGTAGTTAAAGAGATCATTGGCAAATTCCTTGTTGCTAGAATAATATTTGAGCCATCAACAGCTTTTACTTCCCTACCAAGAAGATCAGATTAATTGCCTCACCCTCTTCTATGCATAGGAAAATTCAAAAGGGTTGTAAGAGTAGATTAAAGCAGACTGTATTATGATTGCATTTCCACAATACATATTCCTTCACTTTAAGGAAAGGAAATTCACATGTACTCTTTTCAAACTTGCTGAATGTACTTGGCCTTGGCTAGCAGTACAAGAGAGTTGGTGGGTTACTCATATATTTTTATGGCAGTGACTCCTCTAAATATACAAGTCACTGTAAAAACAAGCCACAAACCTCTTTCTTTGTATACATTATATACAAGAAACACCATCCAGTTATATTGTTATATAAATATCCTTTCTGTATTCAGTGGCTCCTTTGTGCATGTTCTTTGCTTCCTATCTGCTTGGATTAAGGACTGAGCAAGGTTTAAACTTCTGGCTGTTCAATTTAAAGCAGGCTCTTGGTTTCCACTTTTGGGAAGAAGCTCTCTACACAATAGTGGCTTGCAGTGGGTAATTGCACCCATTGGATGTGGAAGTCTTGGAGTAGTTCCAGCAAAAGCTGTTTACTTGTGTGCACTCAACTATTTGGAATATAAATTTGGGGCTTGAACATACGTCAGGTTTTATTCATTTTTAATGCTTCTGCTAGGAGATAATTTCTTCTTTTCGACAACCTTGGTAATGTCAGTGAACTAGTAAGTGCTGGAGAAAAAAAGGAACCTATTCTATTAAAAAGAATATGTGGAACTAATTGGTTTAAAAAGCTTTAAAAATTAATTATTTGAACTTGAACATCTTTACAAGGCTATGAAGTTATACTGTAGATATTAATTTTTCAAATAATTAAAGCAGGGTTTCTTCTTTTAAATTTTCTTTTGCAAACAAAAAATCCTGAAGATTTTAAAAGAATACAGTCAAAACAAATTTTATGCATTAAGAACAAAGGCACTCACATTATCCACAGTTGTTCTGAAAGGGTAATTTATTTTTTAGAGTAGGAAATTCTAAGGAAGTTTAACTGTACTGCTGATCAGATCTTTATACAAACTTGTGGTAAATGTTGAACACCAGCCTCCAGCCACAGGCCTCTAAAATCCTTGTCAGCAGAAGGTAAGGAAACCTCAGCAATGCTAAATAAGTCTGTGAAAGCTACCATGTAAAGCAGCTGGGGAGAACAGAATGTGTGTAATGAAAATTAATCAGTCAGCAAAGAAATCCAGAGAAAGTTAGGAAAGTAATCCTTAATTAACAAAATTTCTTACTAACTTGGACAGTTGTGCTGATTCGGGTGTGTAGAGTTTATGTGATTTTAAGAATAAAGTCTTGAAAATAGAAAGGAAAGAGAGGGTTTTAATTTTCCATCCTAAAATGTATTATGACTTTGCATGAAGACCTCTAATGCTGCTTGAAATCTGCTTCCTCCTGACCCATACACAATCAGCATGCAAAAAAATAATTGCAATCTCATTTGGCAAGAAATTTTTAATAAAAAAGGTCTATTTATTTCTGCATGTAATGGAAAATGTGAATAGCTAGAAATCCTTCATTAACAGTAAAAACAAATTAACTAATGTTTGGAATTCTCTTTGTACTGATTAAATTTCTTAAGAATCTATCTATCTATCTATCTATCTATCTATCTATCTATCTATCTATCTATCTATCTATCTATCTATCTACCTATCTACCTACCTACCTACCTACCTATTTTTTTTCAGTTTGGAATAAAGCCCTTCTGATTCATCTACATATTGCATAATTGTGAAAGGAGAACTTTTACAAAATTATTTACTCTTATACATATAATCCAAGAACATTTGATATAACTCAATTGTTAATTCCTATGACTATTATTTTGAGCATTCCTCATGGCACAACAGAAACAGATGAACTGAGCAATATGGAAAACTGCACATGTGGGAATGTTCTCTATTACCACTTGGAAAGGAGGGTTAAAACAATCCCAGCTTCCTGCTGAGCATCTCCTTATTTTCTGTAATCTGTATTGTTACTTTGCCATGAGCCAGTGGACAAATGCAATACCTGGGACACAGGAAGAAATGCTACACTCATTGAAGTGGGGACTTACTACATGTGGAAGGAACAGGGCATGTGTCATACAGGTTTTACTATTGTTAGTATTTTTAGTATTATTACTGTTTTTATTAGCCTGTCAAGTGTTAACTACATATTAGTTAATCATAGTTCTATGGGTCATGAGAGATAAAATGACAGTAACTTAATTATTAACCTGCAAGATACATTATATTAACATGCAAAATATATGGCACTAGTACTGAATTATCTCACTGAATGTATTGATAAGATCAATTTTGCTCTCCTATTTCTGAAAAAAATTGTATTGATTTTTGATTAAGATTAGTAAAATGAAAAATATTTTGCTTTCCATGGATTTATTAAGCAATATAAATTACAAAAATTAATACTGATTTATGAAGATTTATTCTTTGGTACCTCTCACCATTACCTTCAAGTAGTTTAAGATAACAGAGGTCTATAGGAGGAATTGAAGTTGTACTAGTGTAGAAAATAGAAAATGAGATGAATAATTAATTCTGGAGTGGAGAAGGAAAGGATTTACTATAAATGATTTACAAAGTAAGTATTGGCAAAGTTTTATCAAAAATATTCAATAATCTTTAAAAACAAATGTGTGCTCCCCTTGGACATCAGCCAGTGACCAGGGCAAGTATAGACCCCTCAGAAAAGTTAGACTTGATAATGTCTACGGTATTTACCCTGCTTATTATTGCAAAATGTCCCTTTGTACTGTAACAATTTCCTGAAATACTTCCTATAATTACAGTTTGTGTTAGAGAAGTTTATCTTATAAAGCCAAAAGATAAGGACTATTTCAGCTAAGTGGAACATTTCATGAACAGTCGAGGTTTTAATCTTATCTCCCCCTTCCAACTGCTGTTGGAATTCAGCTGCCAAAGTGAAGGGGCCTCACTTTCATCTTTCCTTACCTTCCAACCACCAACTACATAAGAACTCCTCACTTCAACAGAATAAGCTTTCTGCTTATACAGCTCTTCTAGTTTTAAAATTTCTAGTACCAACAAAATTTATCTGGAGTAAATGCAAGTCACCTTTACAGAAGGAAATCTTAGTAAAAGGCTAGATGATAAGAAAACAATACTATGTAGAAAGCTCATACTAATATTTTACGTACAAATGGAAGTTCATATATCCTTTAGTCTCATAACTTCATCATATTTGCACTTTTATTGTCTAGGAGTCATGAATATTTGGGGGATATTAGCTGTAAAACTATCATGAGGATTCTGTGATTTTTGATGCAATTTTCTGCAGCAGTTCTGGATAGGATTAAAATGCCTTGTGGCTTGCCTTGTACTGCATAAGTCTGGGGTTCCCACTGGATGATTTTACATTTTGATGGGAAGAATGTGGTGGTTTATCCAGCAATGGATGAGTCTCATAATCTGGTCATCCCAGTTCCACTCATACAGTCCATGAAATTCATATTTGGATCCAGAAAATGCCACTCATGGAACCCTTCATGATACTTTAAATCCAGAGAAATGTCATACTTTTTTGAAGGAACTGATTTCCTTCATTTATACTGCCCAGTCGGTTTTGCACAACAATTAAGTGTTAAACATTTTACTTCTATAGCAATAATTGATTTTGGGTCTGGCCTCCTGACTACCTGGAAAGATAATCTGAATAAAATGAGTATATATATTTGTCTTTCCTATTGTGATAGAGGTGTGCCTGATGACTTCTATTATTTCTATTTCTATCCTCTGCTGAACTTTTCCAGGCAAATGTATTGTTTGTTAATTTCTAGCAACCTGTCTTGGGGCACCCTGCTGGCAGCAGGGGTCACCATATTTGCACAGATCCATGCAGCTGCTGAGGCATTGACCTTTTCCTTGGCAATTCTAGGTAACACAGAATATGTGACCAGTCATGACCAGGTCATGACCAGTCAGTTCTGATGTTCACGACAGGGCTGTTTATTGATTACCTAAAAAGTCCTTTCATTTGCTCTCTGCATTTTCAGTCTTGTTGGTGGACACAACCCTTTGGGTTAAAGGTCACCTGGAGACAATGGCTCTATAGGTATGAAATATTTCCTCAAAGATCTCAAGTCTAAACTGAGGAGAGCTAAACCAATACAATAGAATGCAAATATAAATTACATATTAAAGTAATTGGGAAAACTTACTTTCAAGTGTAACCATAAACCACATAGCCTTGTTAAGTGTATTAAGTATCAAGGATTTCTTTACTATTGTGTCTTAGATAGTTTGATGTATGTACCCTAAATATATCCATAAGAATAGGTGATGTGGACTACTAGCCATAAGTATTAATTCATAATGTGTACCTTACTCATCAGATTTGTTACACACACATTCCCAGTAAGACCAGTTTTGATTCTTTTCATACATTGAGAAATGAAACATTTATTAAATAACTAATTTTACTGAACTGGTCAACACAATGTTGTGGTTGATGATATGCCCAAGTACCAAAGATTATTTAATTTAAACTAGTGTAGATCTAACGATTATTTCATTTATATGCTTCTGATATTTCTGCTTAAATAGTCTAAAGTGAATGGTAAATATTGGTTAAATAATCCCATGCTTGAAAGTAACAAAATAAAAAATAAATTTAAAAAAACCCAACAATTACTCCTTTATGGAATTGCATATCAGTTATAAAAGAATTAATGCATTGTTTATTTTCTACCAACAGTCAAAAGGAAAAATGGTTATTTTGTGATGCTGCCTGCTGTCAAGGCAGGAGTTCTTGAGGGCCAGATTTTATGTTTTCATACAGATTGATCAAATAGCTTGGTACACAGCTGCTTCATGCTTGATGAGAGGGAAAAAGGTTTCCCTCCAGCTAGCCACAAAAAAAGAGGTATGTTTATCTAGAAGCACCTGCTTCAACCACAGCACTAACAAATACAGAAAATAAGACTGGGAGATATCCTGAGACTGAAGGCACCCCAAGGCATATTACAATTTTCTCTAGTCTGTTCTTAAGGGACTGAAATATGTCACAGCTATATCAGGTAGTGTGTTCAAGTGCTTCCTTTACTTGCCTTTTCCAGTTCAGACTCCTTACTTCTTGCCATCTCCACCACAGACTCAGACAGTACTGCAGAGGCAAAACAACTTTGGGTTTCTTGGTGTTTCCTTACGTGAGAACTTGTCCACACTTCTGAGCATTCTGACTGTCCTTTAAATCCTCTCCAGCTGGTGGTCTATAGGTCCCTCTTGCAGATACTTGGATCTGTTTCTGAAGGATCGCTATGTCAGTCACTCTATAGTTTTCAAATGGAAGATTCTTAAATGTGAATGGATCCACCTCACTTAAGTTTTTCCATTTTAAGGATCTGTAACCTAAGCTAGCTGTTTAGAATCCCTGTTTGGTCAGTCAAAATACAGTCTCTGGCTAAAACAGAAAATCATAAGTCTCTATTTTTTCATAGCTACTTCCCAGCTAAACTGACTTTTGGCCACGCTACTCAAGGGATAATTGTTCTGCTAAAATGCTACTTTTGTAGCATCATTTATCAGGCTTTGTATCAGTGGAAGTGGTGGGTTGATGTTGGCTGGATTCCAGGGTACCACCAAAGCTGCTCTATCATTCCCCTCCCAAGCTGAAAAAGAGAGAGAAAACAAAGCAAAAGGCTTGTGAGTCAAGGGCAGGAAGAAATGATTCACCAGTTACCATGATGGGCAAAATAGACTCAACCAGGGGAGAAAAGATAATTTCATTTACAGTCAATCAAATCAGAGTAGGATAATTAGAAACAAACCTAAATCTTAAAAGACCTTTCCCCCTACCCTTTCCTTCTTCAGCTTTACTACAGATATTTTCTACCTCCTCCCCCACAGTGGCACAGGGGAACGGAATGAATTTTGTGTCAGTTAATCCCATCTCTGAGTGGGGTGCTCACAGGGGGACAAGTCCTGCAGCAAACCTGCCTCAGCATGGAGGATCCCTTTCCATGGTGTAATGGTTTTGGTGAGAGACTCCAAGTCAGAAGTACAATTTAATAGGAAAAAAGAGAAAAATAAAATACATGCAACAGTACAAAAGAAAAATCACTGACAGAGTCAGAATATAACCCCCACTAGTTATGGTGGTGGTAGCAGTCAGGATGAAGTGATCTTCTCAAAGTAGTGATCCTGTGGAAATCCTGGCAGTGATCCTGGTAGTTCTCATCCTCTGGAAACCAGTGGGTAAGAGCCACTTTAGTGTTCCAACTCTCAGTTTTTACCTAGGTAGGAAAGGCTTGGCTCCTTCCCTGGGTGGAGCATCTCACAATGGGATGGTGTAATTTTATCAGTCATGCAGTGGGACTCAATGGCCCATTAACAGAAGATATGTTCCTGGAGGAATGGTGGGTCTTGGGAAGGAGAAAGAACATTGCCCCACCTGGTTTTAACAGCTGGCCCATTAGCAGAGGATATCTCCCACAGAGATAAGAATCACTGCCCCACGTGGTTTCAACAGATGGTGACAGAATATCCCTTTGGGCATATCTTTACATTGTAACCTAGGACATGTGGGTTCACAGGTCCTGCCAGATCTTGCCCCAGCACAGGCTTCCCAGGGGGTCCACCCTCTTTTGGACATCCACCTGCTCCAGCATGGGTCTTCAGGGGCTGCAGGCGGATCTCTGCTCCACCATGGACCTCCGTGGGCTGCAGGGCACAGCTGCCTCCCACGGGCTGTGGGGAATCTCTGCTACTGCGCCCAGAGCACCTCCTGCCCCTCCTTCTCCACTGACCTAGGTGTCTGCAGGGCTGTTTCTCTCACATATTCTCACTCCTGTCATCTCTGCGATTTGATTCTGAACAGTAACTGTTGCCTTCTTACATTGATAATAACAGAGGCTTTCCCTCTCTGGTTGATGGGTTTGACCTTGGCTAGTGGTGGGTCTGTCTTGGAGCTGCCTGGCATTGGCCAGGGAATATATAAGGGAAACTTTTAACAGCTTCTCACAAAGTCCCTGTAGCCAGGCCCTGTCCCCTCGCTGCCAAATTGTGGGCACACAAATCCAGTACAATCCAGTGGATTATAAAGTAGGTGGATACTTGACTGGGCCACCCGGCTCAGTGGCTTGTGGAAGCAGTACAAAGCATTGCTGGTAGCCTGTCTTTAGTCAGTGAAGAGCCAAGGGGAGCCAATACCAATTTACATTTGTTTATAAACTGATAGATGACCTAGAAAGCACTCACAGCTAATTTGAAGATGGTACAAAATTAATAGAGCAGTCACTTAGATGGAGGTCTGGGCTGCTATTTGGAGAGACCTCAGCAGTGGTCTGACCGAAGTACCACGAAGTGCCAAACTCTGCCTTTAGGAAGAAAAATCCCATGCACCAGTACAAACTGCAGTCCTCCTCATCAGAAGTAGTTTTGCAGGAAAAGAAGGCAAAAAAACCCACAGCTCTCTGGACATTATGAACAAGAATGCAGTCTGCAGGTTGCAGGAAATATTTCTCCCTCTGTAATGAGCACTTGTGTGAACACATCTGGAGCACTTTGTCCACACACCTCAGTGGATTTTATTTCCTCTGGTAGATTATTAAGAGATGGGGAAGAATTACCTCCAAAGTGCAGATTTTGGCAGATAATAGAGATAAGAAGTGTTATTGCATACCGTAAAAGTTATTGCTGGTGTGCTGATGGCCAGTTTATATCTTGCTCATTCTCTACCTTTATTTTCCTCTCAAAAGGTGCAAAAAAAAAAAAAGTAACTTACCAACAGATCTAGACATAGATTAAGAATTAATTCTTCATTTGAATAGCTACTTATAGTGCAGAAGAGTTATTATGTTGTAGATATATTGTAGGTATTGTTATGTAATTCATATCTAGCCACTTGGATCGTTGTCTTTTTCTGAATTCTGTGTTTTAGAGCTTAAATGCATTTCTCTTAGTAGTATTTATTGGATAGATCTTTTGACAGCTCTCACACATAGAACTTGGGTAGGAGGTTTAGAAATTTCTCTGTCCTGTCAAGCAAAGAATTTTTTCATTTTCAGTGTTTCCTGAATTCAGATTTTTAAATTATATTTGTAGAGGAGGAAATTTCAGATCATTGTCCAGCCATTGTTGTAGTGTTGGCATTACTCTATGGTCCTTTTTGCCTTGTCTGTGATGACTCTTCCTGCAGTATAATTATGATGGAAAAATAACTAAGTTGTGAAATTCCACAAGCAAGTTACTCAGAGTTAAGCATGGCTGGAAAGAAGACACTTGAAATGTAGTGATTGATACATATGTACAAAGCAGCTGTAATTCATCTTTCTAACTAAAACATTAATAAAATCTTTTTGCAGAATGTTCATATAAACCATGCATAGTATTAAGTGTGTTCAAGATCCAGCTCTGCTCATTAACATAGAATAGATCAGCCATGAGATTCTGCAGGAGTGTAGCTCAACTCCACCTTGCTGTTTATGATGCCAAACCACACTGAAAGCACAGGACCCAACAAAGGTCTTCTGGACAGAGCCAGTCAAAGGCTGGCTAATGAACTGGGAATTCTGAGACAATTAGGTTCCATCCATAAATTTTGTCATTTTCCATAAAAATTTTAATCAAAACCAGTCAATTTATTTGGTGGCAGAGAATAAATGCCTCACTTCCTACTACACTTTCAATAAATTAATCAGCAGAGACTTATATCACAGAAAAATGTATTCCAACTGCTTGTTATATTTTATCTGGCAACACAGCACTATTGAGGATAAAAAGGTCTCATACAGACATAATCAATGAGCACAAATGCAAAAGGTAATTCATCCTATTGGCTGGGATTTGTAGGTTGTAAGTCCTAATTTTCTGAATACAGAGGTGATATTCAGCAGGTCATATGAGCCACAATTTAAAATTGCCTGGATCTACTCTCAAGAAATTCCTAGGCATCCTGCAGCTCTGTTGCAGATGTTTCCCCTGTAGGTAAATGAGGTTAAGAATTTAAGAACATAGGAAAGTTATTTAATACTGGATCAGAAGTCTATCATCAACAGTGACTAGTTCAATACACAACAGGAATATAAAGACATAAATACAGAGAAAATATATTCTGATACTATAATATATAGTGTACATATTTTATCACTTTTTAGTCTCTATGTTAGAAGAAAAGACTATAAGCACAAAGTATATAGAAATATTTCCTCTAAATATTCTTTTTGCATGTGTTTAACTGTGGCCTTGCAGCTGACTGAGTCATACTGTGGATTCCCTTGTATTTAAAAGTGTTTAATAGAATTTTCTGCATGAAATTTGCCTGAATCTACTAAACCCAGGTAAAGGTTTGGTGATGATAAATGAGATACATCCTGACATAGTTGACATCAACACATATAGTGAATTGTACTGAGGGCTAAGATTTTTTTTCTGTATATCTGTTGTATGTTTTAATGAAATACATATTCCATTTTTGGAAACTTGGTTCTTATTTTGATTAGGAAAAGGATACCTTTCTGTATTTTGCAGTTTAAAGATATACGGCCCTGAGGCAAAGTCAGAGTAAAAGGAGAATAGTTACAAAAGTCCTTACAGAGGACAAACTCTACGTGCTCTTGAATTAAATTAAAAATGGGTTTAGCCCTGGGAATGAAAAAACATTCATTTGTCTAATGTAGCAAATAAATGTTGCAGATGGTTCTAACTTCAGGAGAGTCATCTAGACAAATAAGGCATGACTCACATTTTTCCCTATTTTATTCAATTTCTTACTTCATGTCATGAAAGATTGCAAATGAATAACTGATGCCATTAGAAAAACACATGTTATTGACTTTCTTTAACTTCCAGTGGGGAAAAAAATGCTAGAAAAAGAACACTAATGTGATTTTTAACTATTTATAATATTTTGAAAGCTTTTGACCTAGTTAATAAATTCTTTAAACTTTTATAATTCATTGCCAGTCTATTAAATATTTTTGAAATCTATTGTTCAATCTCCTCTATCTAACTCAAATCTGTGTTTGATTAGGATAGATTTCGTGTTCCTGTGTGGTTCTATGATTGGTATTTGTTACCAAAATGGTGTTGATAACACACCAGTGTTTTAGTTACTGCTGAGTAGTGCTTACACAACATCAATCCCATCTCACATTGCCCTGGCAGTGAGTGGGTTGGAGGCCAGAAGAAGCTGTGAGGGACAGCTGGCTCCGACTGACAGAAGGAATATTCCATGACATACGACACTGTGCCCAGCAATAAAAGCTGGAGGAAAGGGGCAGGAAGGGGGGATGTTCAGGGTGATGCCACTTGCCTTCCCAAGCATCTGCTCTTACATACCATGGAACCCTGCTTTCCTGGAGATGGCTGAGCACCAGCTGATGGGAAGGGGTGAAGGAATTTCTTGTTTTGTTCTGTTCACATGAACAGTGTGGTGACTTAATCCTTCCTGGACACAGTGTGCATACTAAAGCTGCTGTGTGTCTCCCTCTCCTCCACTGGACAGGGTAGATAAAATATAATGAAAACCTTGTGGAGGCTCATAAGGACATGGCTAACATTGTTTTCTCTTGGACATGGAGGAAGCTTCTAGCAACCTCTTACAGAAGCCACCTCTGTATCCCACTACCTCCCCACAAAAAAACACACAAAAAACCCCTCTTGGATTTAAAACCAAAAGTCACACCTTTGCTTCATCTATTAAACTTGTCTTAACCCAAAAAATTTGCTCATTTTTACCATTCCAATTCTCTCCACTACCTTGCCAGGGAAAGTGAGTGAGGGGCTGTGTAGGGCTGAGCTGCTTTCTAGGGTTAACACACAGCATTCTGTAATTTTTGATGGCTTCCCTGTCAAATATATTTGGAAAAAATTTTAGGATGTATTTCATACTGGTGACTGCTGGTAGCACTAGCCTGTAACTCTTGTGCTATAGTTTGGTGGGAGTTAAAACATTTCAGTCAAACTCTGATTGAGAAGTTACCTATGAAGCTGTGAATCAGATGCAGTATTGCAATTCTATAGTTTGAGAAGATTCCTAAGTGGTAGCTGTGAAGACAACGATTTTCTGTCAATGGAGGAATGATATGTAGTATATTCAGAGTTTTAAATTGCATTATAATCTACAGTCCTTTGAAATAAATGGAAAATATCCTCTTGAATACATTATTGACATCAACGCAGCACTTCAATCACAGCATAACCTCAGGATACAAACAAGTTCCACATGTGGCTAACATCAGGATTTCTGTTCTAGATCTATGACAGCAGCTGTACAACCATTCATGTTAAGGTTCATTGTTGCCCAAACAAGGAAGAAACCAAACAAAAGTGAGAACATCTTAATTTAAAACATTTTTCATTTCTTCAGCATACAATTTTCTAAATATTAACAGTGGTAATTTTTTTCCCTGAGAATGATTATAAGAAGTAAACTTTGTCTTTGAGATTGAATTGTCTAAAAAGATAAACAGATTTGTGACCACTTTCATATAATCTAAGACCTTAAAAACATAAGATATGGAAGTTACAATAGAAAAATACCAGTTCTGGAATATTAGAGGATTTAAAAACCAACAGGACGTGTGACTTGATGCTGTTTTTCAAATAAATTATCTGGAATATAAATGTGAGAAATTACAAAGCCATTCTGGCAGACATCTAGCATAATAATTTTCATAGAATCATCAGAAGTCGACTATTTACATTCTTTTCAAAGGTTTATGAAAGTATAAATTTATGAAAGCTTATGAACTTATGAAAAGGATAATGACCAGTTGAATTTCTGGCAGTACAAGGAAGTTCTCACTGACTGCAAAAGCAGAAACATAATCCCTTTTCTTAAACAGAGAAAGAAAGGAAGACCCAGGGAATTGCAGGCAGGTCAGTCTCTCCTCTGTGCCTGGCAAGGTCATGGAGCAGATCCTTCTGGAAACTATGCACATGCAAAAATAGGAGGTGATTTATGACAGATAAGATGCCTTCAGTAAGGGCAAATCGTGCTTGACAGAATTGGTGGCTTTCTGTGATGGGGCTCCAGTGTCAGTGGATAAGGGAAGAGCAGCAGATGTCATCTGCCTGGACTTGTGCAGAGCTTTTGGGACAGCCCTGCAGGATATTTTTGTCTCTCCATTAGAGGAAGTGTCAGAGTTGTTCATTCTGGAGCAAAGAGTGTTCCTGGGAGACCCCAGAGCAGCCTTCCAGTACTGAAAGAGAATCCACAAAAATGCTGGAGAGGGTTTTTTAACAAGGGTGTGAAGTGACAGGACAAGGAGTAATGGCTGCAGCCTGAAAGAGAGTTGATTTTCATTTGATGATAGGAAGAAACTCTTTGCTGTGGGGGTAACAGATAAGGTGAGGCACAGGAACAGGTTACCTGGACAAGTTGTGCATGCTTCATCCCTAGAAGTTCAAGGCCAGGTTGGAAGGGGCTCTGAGCAACTTGGTCCAGGGGAAGATGTTCCTGCCTATAGCAGGGGGTAGGAACTATATGATCTTTGAGGTCCCTTCCAACACAAAACATTCTATAATTCTGTCCTAAATTGCTAAGTATTTGAGAATATGCCTTTACTATCAGCAAGTAATTCTGCTGAAAGAATTAGCACAGTCCGAGAGGACTATGAAATAAATTTTTTCACATAATATGATATTTTTTGTGAACTAGGATATCACTGATGTACTTATTAGCTGTTAAAATAGTCCAGGTAAATTGCCTAGAAGATATAGTTTTAAACAAATATCCTTTTTTGATCCATATTCACAGATGAATGTAATACAATGAATAAAATTATTGAATTTCAAGTAAAGGCAAATTCCAATTTAAAATGGCATAGAATGGGATTAGTCCTAGAATTGAAAAACTGATAAACAAAAGATACAGAAAGTCATGAATAAGAAGATTGGGATCAAAAGCAATTAAATGAGTGGTTCAGGAAATGTTGTAAGGATAAGTTTTGTTTAATAGTATAATGTTTTCATTTGAAATAACTGTATGTACATTTACTTCACTTCTAGGTTATGCAAATTCTTGTTAATAGAGGAAATGACCAGAATAGATGCAGATAATCTGGTAGATCAGTGTATATAGAAATGAGATAACACTTTATTGGTAGAAAACGTTAAGTCGTTTTGCTTGAGAGTCTGGGAAGAGAGGAAGATTCTTGAGATACTATGTGATATGAACATAATAATGATGTCTATCTATCAGTCTGTTTTCAGTAGACTAATTTGACTTTAGAGCCTTCATTAGAAGTAAGAAAAAATTAGTATAACTTTGAAAAAATATTCCTGATACTTTATCATATTCTCTTTATCCTGACAATAAGAATTTAGACTGCAAGAGTTATTGCCAAATATGCTTCAGTGTATTCAAATATTAAAGGCATAAAAGAAACACTATTATCCATAATGCACACTAGATAAATTACACACTTTGATAAACAATATATGTATTATTTATTGATGTATATTATATAGATCATTCATATGTCTGACCACTTGTTTCTCATGGAATTGTCAATGAATTTACTAAGCAAGAAAAGTAAGAGTCATCTAGATAAGCAGGATCCTAACAGACAGGAACTTACACACAATTGCCAGATTTAGAGCTGTGAGTGCAAGATTTCTCTAGTTCACCCTTAAGGCAGAGCTGCTTTGCCAAGTCAAAGAGAAGACATCAAAACCACTGAGGCATTGAGAAAATCCCTGGGCCTAGCAAAGGGTAAAGTTAATCAAATGGTCCCAAAAATATGCCAGTGCAGGTAGGAGGGTCACAGCACAAACTTCAATGGGCTTTTCTGGGCTTCAGTTGCCATCTCTGGGAAGGGCCAGACTCAGCTTTTGCAGTCACTTTAGTTCCTCATTGGGATGTGGCATTTACACCATGGAATCCAGTTACCCAGTGCAATAAATTGAATCTTAGGTGTATTTTTCATCTATTCTGTATGTGACTGAGATGCAACCTTTGGTGTTGAGGATAGTGCATGTAATATGTATGGAAAGTAAGCCAGAAAATCAGAGAGCCTGAAATCATTATACCTGAAGGTTATCTAGTAAGAATAAAGAAATGTGCAATAATTTTCATTGGCATCTGTTACTGTATAGCCTGGAGATGGTGTTGCCAGCCATTTGGAGAATAACTGTTGTCTTCTATAAGTATATAAACTTTCAATTTTGCCTTAGGGATTTTAAAAGTATTATTGTTAATTCAGTTTTCATTTGCCAAGGATATCACAAATAGGTGCCAAGAGGCAGACACAATTGTTTGGAATATCATAGGTATACACTTCAGGAAGAAAAAGAATTTTAAATGGGCATTCATTTTAATGGCTGTGATTATTATAACTGCCTTATAGCAAAAACAGAAATTACCCTCTCCCTGAATCCTTTGAGTTTTATTCTTTGTAAAGAGGGTTTTTTTTCTACTAACAGAGAGGGTGGTTTTTTTTAAAGCAAATGGAAGCTCTTGATTTTACTTAGGATGAAATAAATTTTCAAAATCCATGTTCTAATGAATAGATATTCATGAAATTCACAATTGATACAAAGTAAGATATTCTCCTAGATTCAAGTAATTCACCCATACTTTAAAAGAAAAGAGACAAAGTCCATATGTCTGATCCAAGAAAAGGATTATAGGGATCATACTAGTTCTAAGTAGTGATTTTTAAGTGCCTTTTGAACTGCACCCAAAAAATTGTTGATGGAAATACTGGTATTGTTAAATATATCTTAAAATTATTAACTTTGGATCCTTAGTTTCTACTTGGATTTCCCACTCATAAGAAGCTACATTATTGCCTCAAAAGCTACAGATAAGACCCTTTTAAATGTAATTTTAAACTCCTTAGCAACAAAAGAAAGGCTTTGCTGTTTAACCTAAGGATTTTGAAAAGAAAATAAAAACTTAAGAGGTAGCATAACATTGTTCTGCACCATAGAGCAAGGCTGTGTTTTTACAGTCAGCATATCTGAATTGAGCACCTTCACAGGTGCAGCTGCAAATGGCATCTATTCAAAAGAACGGCTTATTTTATTTTTTATTCTATATAAGACATTTACAAATATTAGTATGACAAATTCAAACACTCAAAACAAGGTAGAGAAGTACTGTCTGGATTAAAGTTGGCTGTCTAATGTTGCTCTCACTAGATGACATTAATAAATTAAGTTGTTGGAGACAGGTCTTGAAGTCATAATCTACCAGAGAGACTACAGTTTATTTCTTGGTCCTTCCACAGATGTAGTATCATGTGTACAGTAAATAAATTTTTAAAAATTTAACCATCACTGTTGACTCACATCTACTAGATCTGTCTTTCCAAAATTATACGCGCTCAGGAAGATGGTTGCAAATCAGGGCATATATGTTATCCAATATTAATTACACTGCTAACGCCATTTTTTCATTGTTAGCCCAGATTGTCTGTATGCTGGTGATTTGTGTGCTAATAATATCATCTAGCACCCTATAGTATTGATGAGCAAAAAGCCACTGTTGTGCATTAGGCAGCCCTGTACTGCATCGATAAACACCAGATGAGGTAAACTACAAATCAGTTTCACTGTAGGTCTGACTAGTGTGCAGGAAAGGTCAGGTGAGGTCATGGCTTGCACTAAGAAAGCAAGGCATCAATTGGAAAAGGAGCAGTATCCATGAAGAAGGGATCCTAGGAAGAAGGGAAAAGGAAGCTGCATCCTTAAAAAAATCATAACATCAGAACATAAGAGGTATGTATATTTGTTTATGCACTGTGAATCTGCTAATTGAGTTTCCCTGTGTAATCTTAATTATAGCTTCAATAGATGTTTTTCACTTGTTCTTCTGATGCTGGCTTTCTTTGTACTGATGTCTGTCTTTCTAAAAGAAAGCACATATTGATAGGATATCATACTGGTAATTAGCAGTAGTGGAATCCAAAGCTGTGTCTTATTAGGAAATGAGTGTGGGCCCACTTTGCAGAGCAGACCCTGAAGAACTGATGCTCACTGTAGCCATTTTGTGAAGATTTGCTTCTTGGTGCCATGGATTGGCTGCCATTAGTGAAAGGAACAGACTCAGGATACATCCCTTGGTTTGCTTCCACACAAAAGGACTCCAGTTTGTAATCCCTACTCAAAAATAATCATGCTGCAAAAAGTGGGGATTATGGGGACATTTATTTAAAAAGTCCACATCCAATCTGTTAAATATTATTCTGAAGCCAGCCTTTACGCCAGCCACACAAATACTTTTGGAGCTACCAGAGCAACTAATAACAATGCTGTGCTGTCAGCCTCTCTGTGGGCACACAAAGCAGCAGATGTCACAGGTGTAGGCAGGCAGCCAAGGGCTAGTGAGACTTGAATTGATTTGATTCTCTTCTGGGCACTGAAGAAGAAAGTTTTTAACCGCAGGCTCTTCAACCAGTTTTCTTCCAAGCCTGTCTCTGTCCTATTTTTTTTCTCATGGCAGAATTTCCTCTCTGTTTCCGTAGCTACTGCAGCTCCAACGTGCACCTTATCTCATTTCAGTTTCACACTTCTTGCTCAGCCATATCCTTTTTCTGCTCACCTACAAGGAGAAGTAGCTCTTGTTTTTCTTCTGCATGCTCATCCATTCTCTCCTCTTGGTTACTCCTTAAATTCTGAGCCAAGATTTTTCATTAATGTTACAGAGACAGATGGATTCTAATGAGTATGTATGATACAACTAAACTATTTTAAAAACATATTTTTTTCCTTTTTAAAAGGAGAATAAAATCTCACAGCTAAATTAGCAGTAACTTGTGTTTTCAACACAGAACAGCAGGCTGATGAAATGTTTTTTAAACAAGAGAGAAATTTGATATAAATAATGTAATGAGTCTGAAATTGATAAAGTTTCTGTGCTTGCAAAACATATGTGTGGCAATTATTGTGCTAGTTATCAAGTTTAAATAATTTCTTTTTTTGTCGTAAGCCTGAAGAAGCAAATGCCCAGAGTGGTTTTTGAGCTTCTGTTGAATTGAAATCATAAAAATGCACAGCTACAACTGGCAGGGATGCCTTAGGTTCCTTATGTTGATGTACATGATTGAATCTAGCCCATACATCTTAAAAAAACATACAGGTGTCTTAGAAGGTGTGAGTCATTGACAATGTGCTGCTTAGTTGCCAGTAGGAGTCAAACCATGGCAAGTCTTTTTTGTCCTGTGGCAGTCTTTTTTGTCATACAGTGTGCAATGCTGTTATTTGAAAGGGTCCAAGATAATTAAAGATGTTCCAGATTGAATTTTTATGCATGTGCTCCCTCTTGTGCTGTTTATCACCTCTGGTATGGAGAATGATGGACGAAGTATGAATATTGAGAGGCCTAGCAGACTGATTATATCACAGGCAGGTATAACCCAAGCTGTCTAGTCCAACATATTTTTTATGTGCATTACAGAGACTTTATCCCGTTCTTCAGTACATAAAAATTATGGTAGGTCATGGGCAGCTTGATCCTGTCCATGATATTTTCTAGTATTGACTAATCAGGTGGCTTTTGGTAAATGCTTTTCCTAAAGTTTGGAGGTCCAAACACCCATTGCTCTTGGTGTACTGCTTAGCAGTCCATTAATTTGATTTTCCTGGAGGCTGGTGCATGATAGGGATTATGATGTAGCTACTCAATGCCATGTTCTTTGGACCAGATGTCTATCAAGTTTCAGAAATGAGTCCAGTTGTCTGACTCAATTGCCTCTGTGGTGCCATGTTGCCATAAGACTTGTTTTTCAAGATCCTAGGATAGTGTTCTGGGCAGTGACATGGGACATGGCATATGCTTCCAGCCATGTGATGCTTGCTTCCACCACTGTAAACACATGGTTCCCTTGGCAGGTTTGTAGGACTGTGATAAAGTCAGACTAGCAAGCCTCCACATACTAGGATTTCAACCATTGTCTCCCTTACCAGAGAGACTTTAACCATTTTGCTTGCTTGATTGCAGCACAGCTCCATGTTCATGGATAATGTGGACAACAATGTCCATGCTAAACTCCACCCCGTGGTCACCAGCCTGTCTCTGTCATGTATCTCTTCCTTGATGCCCATAGGTGTCCTGGGCTCACTGTCCTGTAGATAATTCACCATCATGGTTCAGCTTCTGAGACCTAGGAACTGGCCAGCTGGGAAGAAATGTGGCAACTAACAGGAGGGGTCAATTGGGTTGCCTGAAAACAAAAGAACTTTAATGGATAAAATAACAGCCAGTAAAAGGCACATGCAGTATGGGGTCAACCCCAAGAGACCTAAAATGGAGAAATACAATATATGAGGTAAATCTGAGGGTAGGGATCCAGTCACAAAAGGGGAACCAGAAACATAATCATACATGTCAACCATGACTAACCAATCATTAACTGTAGCTCAAAACATAACCTTATATGGAACAATTCATTAACATAAGAACTCCCATCAGCCACTTCTTCTCACCCTAATTAAAGATTTTCCCATGGCCTTAAGTCTATGGTTACCTCATGTTGGCCAACTCCCACAATTCACCAGTACAGATCCACATAAGACAGTTCAGTCTTGGGAATCTGATTCACCCACTGATTGCTCTGATGTTTTTCGGTGGCATCTGCATGAAAAACTTTTACAAACAGCAATATCTTGCAACAATGCAGCAGCCCAGATGGGTTTGCCTCTGTACAGCCAGTTGCTCTGTTTCCCTTGCTGTAAATATCCCCACAGGGAATTCCACCATCAGCCAATATAGAGATTTGTTTTGGTCAGCAGTGTCTAAAGTTAACTGGATGGCCTTCATTTCTGCAAATTGGCCTGATTCACCTTTTCCTTTCTGCAACTTGTTGAATAAACATAGAGCTTATTACATACAGCTCATACAGCTGTTTCCTATATCTAATGCTTCCCTACAATACGACAGGACCCATGAGGGAATAAGCCTTGGTGCTTTCTGCCAGATGCTCCAGATAGGGTAATTCTTCCAGTATTTAGCATAGCCCACATTATTTTATATCCTTCCCTGCCCGGATTGGCCCAAGAACTACTGCATTAAATGTCTCACAAATATTTTGTTCAAAGGCTAGAGGTTTCTCAGGGCCCTTTTGGAAATTTTTCTTCTGATGGGTCATTTGATAGAGAGGCCTTACAATCAGAACTATAATCTGGAATACACGTTCTCCAAAACCCTACAGCTTAAGAAAGCTTGAGTTTCCTTTTTATTAGTTGCTAGAAAGGTTGTCATTGTTTTGTTAATCACATCCATTGGGATCTGCCTACATCCATATTGTCATTTTATTCCTAAAATTGGGTTGTCCTGTGTGGTCCATTTACGTAGTTTTGTTTTATGGCAAAAGCAGCTTTCAGAAATATTTGGACTATTTTTTTCCCTTTCTTAAAAAAGTCTTCTGCTTTGTTGCCCATGATGATGTCATCAATGTGTTGCAGGTGTTCCAGAGCTTCACCCTGCTCCAGTGCAGTCTGGATTTGTCCATGGCAGATGGTAGCGCTGTGTTTCCAACCTGGGGCAGTCAATTATGTGTACAGGATGCCCGTTCAAGTGAAAGCAAGCTGGGTCTGATGTGCCAGGCTGTTGAATCCAAACCAGACAGTCCAGTAAATCAGTTAATCTCTTCCTCCACCTGGCTAGAGGCAAGGCCCCTCTAGTACTGGTCATAGTATTTATAATTCACCTCTTGGAAATGAGATTCAGAAGTCCCTTTATTAAAATAATAATTCAGACCAGCCCTTCTATTTGGTCTGAGGAACTGCCCACTGGAAACTGGAGCACATATTTTCCTGAAAGAACCCCCTTTTGTGATTGTTTTTTATATCACAACAGAACCCACCAAATTCACTATTTAATTCCCCTCCTAAACTGTAGGCGAAAGAAATGTTAATGAAAGTCCTAAGATAAAGCAATGGAGAAATCACTCACCAGTTACCATCATGGGTAAAACAGACTCAATATGGGGAAAAATTAGGGAAATTACTTCCTGATAAAATCAGAATAGGGTGATAAAAAATAAACCCAAGTAGTAGAACACCTTCCCCTCAATTCTCCCATCTTTTCAGGCACAACTTCACTACTGTTTTTTTCTCCTCCTCCTCCCCCCATACAGCAATGCAGGGGGAAGGGGGATGTGAGCTGCAGTCAGCTCATCATATCTCTGCTGCTCCTTCCTCCTCAGGAGAAGGACTGCACACACTCTTCCACACATTGCTCCAGTCTGGGGTTCCTCCTAAAACTTCTCCCACCTGACTCCTTCCCAGGCTCTGGTTCTTTAGAAACTGCTCCAGTGTGGATCCCTTCCATATGGTCCAGTCCTTCAGGAACAGCCTGCTCCAGCTTGGATGCCCTGCAGGGTCACAGGTCCTGCCATCAAAGTCTGGGCTTGTGTCTGCAGGGGTCCACAGGTCCTTTCAGGGGACTGCTCCAGTATGAGCCTGTCACAGGGTCACAGCCTCCTCTGAGCTTCCACCTGCTTCAGCATGGGCTCCTCCATGGGCTGTGGGTGGGTCTCTGCATCCCTGTGATCCTCCATGGGCTGTGGGTGGATCTCTGCATCCCTCTGATCCTCCATGGGCTGTGGGTGGATCTCTGCATCCCTGGGATCCTCCATGGGCTGTGGGTGGATCTCTGCATCCCTGTGATCCTCCATGGGCTGCAAGTGGATCTCTGCATCCCTGGGCTCCTCCATGGGCTGTGGGTGGATCTCTGCATCCCTGGGATCCTCCATGGGCTGTGGGTGGATCTCTGCATCCCTGTGATCCTCCAGGGGCTGTGGGTGGATCTCTACATCCCTGTGATCCTCCAGGGGCTGTGGGTGGATCTCTGCATCCCTGTGATCCTCCATGGGCTCTGAGGCACAGCAGCTGCCTCACCATGTTCTGCACCAGGGGCTGCAGGGGAATCTCTGATACAGCACCTGGAGCATCTCCTGCCCCTCCTTCCTCACTGACCTGGGCGTCTGCAGGGCTGTTCCTCTCAAATATTCTCACTCCTCTTTCCTGGCTACCAGTGTGCAGTGCTTTTTTTGCCCATTATTAAACACTTTATCCTGGAGATGTTGCCACTGTACCTGTTGGGCTCTGCCAAACAGTGGTGGGTCTGTCTTGGAGCTGTCTGGCATTGGCTTTATTGGACTCTATTGAGGAAGCCTCTAACAGCCTGTAGTCCCTTCCTGCTACTAAATCCTTGCCATAAAAATCCAATATACCATTCTAAATAAAGGAATATATCTTAAACAATAAGCCTTGTCTGGTGCTGTTCACCCAATCACGCTTAGCAATATATCTCCTCCTAAAATCCAGCATCTACCCAATTGACTGGCAAATTATCTTTTAGTAGATATAATAATAAAATTAGAAAGGAACATCAGAATAATTTATTGAATATTGCTGCTGTGTGTATTTTCAAAGCCAGTTTAAATCATACTTTTTTATGAAAACAAGACGTTCATGTTTGGGTAATAACTCTTTTTATATGGATTGAAAAATAGCCATTAATTTGAATAATGGGAGATAAAAGGTGAGAGATTCATGAGACGGATACTAGAGCATGGGGAGCCCATATAATGATGATGAAATCTTTAAGTTTCCCAGAATGGAGATTGATTCATCCTTTTCCTATATTTTTTCAATATTTCTGTATGTTAAGTCCACTAGAACAGGGGACAAATGGTTAAAATGGCTGTTAGATTCCATAAAAGACTATTTTAAATCTGCCTTTCACAACACATAAAATAGAATCCTTTGGTAAGTACAGATTAAAAATGGAACAAATCTACTTAATTATATGAGTTGAGAAAAACACTGAGTTGTTAATATTGGGTGCAAATTAATAAAAAAATGAAATATTGGGAATTAGAATATACAACACCTGTGGTGTGTTAGCCCCAGTAATCAGCTAAGCACCACCAGTCCCTCCCTCACTGTCCCCCAATGGGATGGGAGAGAGAATTGGAAGGATCAGAGAGAAAAAACTCTTGAGTTTAGATAAAGATAGGTTAATAAGTAAGGCAGAAGGAGGGGACTCCACTAAAGCATTTTGCAAAAGGCAATAATTCACCACCAAAGACTGATGTTCAGCCAGTCTTCAACTTACAACAACATTGGGAAAACTGCTACCCAGATTTCACAGCTCAGCATGGTGCTCTGCAGTGTGGAATGTTGCTTTGGCCACTGAGTCAGCTGTCATGGTTGTGTTCTCTCCCAGCCTTCTCACTCTGAGGCAGAGTGAGATCAGAGAAGGGCTCGATTCTCTCTGTGCCTTGTTGTGCAATAACTGAAAGATTGCTGTGTTGGCAGCACTGCTTGGGTCACCAGGCTGCTGGTGCACCATATGGGCTGCTATGAAGAAAGGTATATCCCTCCCAACCCAATGCATAATCAAGAAATCACCTCTGGCTTAGGAAATCCTGACATTTTTGACTGTTGGAATTTGGATGCTTTTACCTTCTCTCATTCCCCATTCTTACATATTTTCTTAGAACCTGCTGCTTGTTATCAAAGAATGAAGACTAGGACAGATGAACTTTGGATGTCCTTCCAGTGAGACTGTTCTTCAGGCAGATAGATATGTACAGCTTGTGTACTTCATTGAGACCACATAGTGATTAAGAAATAATTTGTAGAGCAATGCATTTTAAGCTGATATCAGCCTAAAATTAACTACTGGACTAGTTTCACTCTGCTCTAACTTGTTTTAACTGTCTTTTTAATTGTCTGATAATGTTTTACAGTATCATAATTTAAGAAAACTCACAATATTTTTAGTATATGTATTTGTAAGACAACTATATTTATGCATATACTCTCACCTTGTAATTATATGTTGTGTTTTGTATTCTGTTTTGTTTTTTTTTTAAGGCAAAGCATATTCTTCTAAATGTAAAGGATAAGTGTTTCTTCACTAAAATATGTAATATAATTAAGAAAATATGGTTGTAGGCCATATACAACAACAACAAAAAAGGCATAATTTGTGATGATATAATCTATTTACTGTGCTGAAGTAAACATCCACATGGCAATAAACAGACCTGTGAGAGTTTGCAGCTGACTGGCCCCTTACCAGCTTGGTGGCTTTGTACCTATTTACTGACATGAATTAAGTCCTCTTTTGTTTCCAACAGACAACACAATGGCATGTTAGACAAAGGCCTAGCAGCAGTACAGGGGTTTGGTAAAGGACTGATTGATGTTCTCTTATTTCTTCATTTGCCTACCTTTCCATCTTCAATTTACACACTGCCATCTGAGAAGGAGATGGCATATACTCTAGAGTTTTTAAATCAATCTTGCCCTTCTTCAGCATCATTAAATCACTCAATTCACTGCTGTGAAAATGATTTGAGTGTCTCTGTTTGTTAAAACCTATGATACTCTGACTGTGTAGGGAAACAGTTTCATTTTACTCCAAACTGGTAGCTACAGTAGACTTCATTAATTTAAAACAAATCAGGTGTGAAGGTTATTTATTGCTTGGCAGATTGAACACATTTTGGAAGGTTTCTCAGAACGCCTTATTTTGCAGCCAAATTACAGCCTCCAAAATGCTTTTTGATTGTTCAAGTTTTATTTTATTTTTGTTTAGCCAAGAAATAACATAATCTTATCCTTACAAAGAAGACCTTTGCTTAAAAACAATTGAAATTATTTGTTAATGTTCAGTCAGAAGTTAATCAGCAAGGATTTAACAACATTTACTACTACCTGATCAGAGATATAGGATGTTCCCCTCCACCATTTCTCTCCAACCAATAGCTCTAAACCAGCATGTTAACCCTTTTTATGCCACAAACAAAAGAGGACAGTCCCAAAACTGCAGGAATAATCAACACATTCAGATATTTTCAGGTGAACCTCCCAAGTGGGCAGATATATTCTATCTGAAATAGGAATTTGGTTATTAAATTCTTATAACTGCTGCCCAGCCCTTTGATTCTTTACTATGACAAATACTGTACATTACAAGAATTGCTGTTACTAGAAAAAGAAATCCAGGTACTAGATTCCTGTGTTTAGCTCCTTATACTGCAAGACTCACAGCTGGTAGAAAAGTTATATTGTAAATGTCAATGGTGACTGATTAAAGAAGATGACTAATTTTTAAACCTTGAACTGTGGCTTTTAGATGAGGGCTGGCAGTAAGATAGAAGGGTATTGAGCAGGTGAGAGTGAGTACTAAACTAATAATAATTTTAGAGGTTATGTTTTTAGTTATTGTTTGCACATTTTTTTAACACAAGCATCCACAGACTCTAATTGTTAATCTTTATGCACCACCCAAAGAGAGCAATGTATTCAAAAAAACAAGATAGAGATTTTCATCTTGTAAGGCTGGATAGGAGGAACTCTTACACTTGTATTAAATAGGCTGATCCAAGGATGGTTTAAGGACATGAAGCAGCTAGGTTGGGAAGATTCAGGGACAGGGTGTAGATAATTTCTCTCCAATGGGGGCTCACTCTGTATTAATAAAAGAAGAAATCAAATAAATTTCCTGAAAAAGGAAAAAAAATAAGTACACTTGGAGTGCACTTTAAGTGAGACTTTAATAGTAATTGGTGTGTCATAGCTACACATAGGACACTGTAGCTGACCTACAGTATGAAAAAAAAAAATACATTAGTAGACATAAAACAATCTGACATCTCAAAGGATAGCAAATTAATCATTAATAACCAAGCAAGACCTTTCCACTTTTCTGAGAATTGAAACACCAGTGCACCACTGGCCAGAGTATCTCCAGTTTGGGCAGATGTCCAAATCTAAAGTATTAATCATTTTTCTGCCATAAAAAACATTAAAACTCTATCTTCAGCAGCACCACAATATATGAGGCAGTGAAAGATGGTCGCTTAAAGTATAAATCTTTTGGTCTGTTGGTACTCCTAAGTTTAGAATTATGTACATCTGTTTATGCAAACTCTATAAACTTTCTGATAAAGCTGTGCTAAATGGATCAGCGACTGTCCTGACCTGGCTTTTGCTGCAATCATCAGCTGAAGTGATTAGTTGCAGACTGTGCTTTGTCTTTGCCAGATTTAACACCCCTGCAGAAGTGCAAATTCACCCTGACACAGAAGATAGAAAAGTTCTTATAATTCACCTAATCTTTACACAGTGCAACATTTGGAAATCCACAAATGTGTGGTGACTTCACAGAAGTTTTCTATCCCTTTGGGAAGACCATGCAAGGGCTCTGCTCAAAGAGCAGGTGTTTCTGCAGATCTCATTTTTACCAGGAGATGTGAGGAAGCTGCTGTACTGATGTGTAGGACCTGGGGCCGTGGCTTTGGGGAGGACAGGTCGTGCATGATAGCAGCTATGCTATCAAATACACCAACAGTGTGCAGAGTCTGCACTGCATGTCCATTTAACCTCTGCCTTAGAACTTTTTTCTTCTCATCCAAGCACCATCAAGAATTCTTCTGATTATTACGTAGAAATAAAATACTTTTGAAGTAGTTTAAAAAAGAATATAACAAACCTTGGTGCTGGTTTACAATGATACCGATTTTCAGGACACAGACCTCAAAAATCAGCGACTATGAAAAAATCTGTGTAGGGAGGTCAACAATTTCAAATGAAGACTCTGATTAAAATAATATTATTTCATGTTCATGGCTAACACTGAAGAAACTAGACAAGGAATCTCCTTAATTAGTGATTCAAATGATCAACAAAATAGGTGACTAATAAGGATGCATAAAATGGCTTTTAGACAGACAATCAAAGCATTCCTGGGCTTGCAAAGCTTATTGTTCTGCAATTATTATACTGTGCCTTTGACATATACAGTATTTAATTGTTCCAGCCAGGTGTGAAGGAAAGAAGACAAAAGATGAGTAATAATGCTGACTGTGATTCCAGAATTAGTGATTGGTCTCATATTGTGACAAATAAAGTCAGCTAAGTTAGTAGCATTCAGCTGAGAAAAGCCATTAAGAGATGGGATTTTTAAAAATGAAATACCAATAAATCCTCAAAAATGAGAGTTTTTAAATGGGATTTCTTAGCAAGGGGGAGGTCCCAGTGTTTCATTTTATAGAAGGGCAGTGGAATTCCCATATGCTCAACAAGAAGATTTTAAAGCAGAATCTTCAGTGACCAGTGTAACTGTGGAGAAAAAAAGAATCTTCCCCTTGGATCAACACAAGGATCTGCTTTTAGGGAAAGAGAGTGGATTTTTGTCATGTCTGAAGCTAAAGTTTTAGTGAGGCTCACATACCTATGTGTGTGCAATCTGGCATAAAAGAATTTGTTGTTGCACTAGCTAGACTTAAGCTGCTTTTCCTCAGACAAAAATCACCCATCCAAAAAGAAGGAACATAGCATCCCAACCCAGATATAAAGTTACTCTTATTGTGGTAAAGGAAATATTAAAAAAAAAGAAATGTGTGTAGAAATGCTTAAAGCAAATGCTTTGTCTAGAGAAAGCAAGCAGCAAAATATTCTTAATTTCTTGCTTCCATACTTATGACCTAAATATGACCTTGTCAGTTTATAGAATTTGTATGCTAAAAATCATTATATTTTGTGTCACTCCTTGAAGAGACATCAATGACTATTTCACTAATCAGAATGCTGCAACAAATTTACTGGATATGCAACTAGGAGATTTACCTCTCACTTCTCCCCAGTGGAGAAAGAAAATATTTTTTCCCCAGCCCTGCATGAGCACAGGAACTGTTGAATCATTAAAACAATACTTTAGGTACATCTGCTTTTTTTCCTTCAAAAAACACTTAAATAAAGATCAGATTTTCAAAGCTTCTTAACACTCATTTCCCATTTCAATGCCTCTGATAATATTTTCAGAACTCTTAACAGTGATTTCTTTTGAAAATGCTTTCACTACATGGGAAGAGACTATTTTGCATAGTTTCTCCTAATTGATGCTACTTTCTAAAACTCCTGGCTATAATTTGTGCTACCTCTTCCAAAGTAATAATCTTTATGTCCTACTTTTATTATAAACCTGAATCTGACCCAAAATTCTCAGTGGAGAAAAAATTTGGATTCTGAAAAATTAGTATCATTTCTGTTATTTTATGATTATATGCATAGTTATTATAATTTCAATTGTTACTATTACACTCATTTTTAAAATTTATATTTTTTAAATGTTCTTTTTTTTGCCTGGTGATTTTTTTCTTTCACTCCTTCAAAACTTTTCTTAAGAAAAATTAAAATTCAGGAAATGAAAGATGGGATAGAAAAGCCATAAAAGCTAAAAAGTATGTACTTTCAGAATAAAAGTGTGATTCATTATAGTGCCCCAAAAGCTGTCTGTGTTATCCATAGATGGTGAAAACATTTTTGTGTGTCTACTCAGCCTTTTTGTGTGACAGGGTGAACAATTGTCTTTGTAGGAGTTAGGCAACCTAGAGGCAATCATTTGGGAGACAAACATGTTTTAGGGCATGTTTCAGGGAGCTTTTCATGACATCTGTATTGGATGCCTACTTTGGAGATAGACAAATCATTTGCTACGAGTCTGCAAATGTCTCTACAAAGAAATACTATAAAGTGCTTACATTTGGTTAGATGCATGTTTCAAATGTACAGACAGTAAACTCTGATTAAAAGTCTTGCTTTAGGCATAGACTGTTGCCTATGACAGTAGTAACTCAGATTTAAGCCAAAGAGAAATAGGTTTTCCTGATCTAGTAGATGCAGCTGCAGCTTCTTTGACATGCTGTTTCTTGAGGAGCTGCCTACTATAAGACCACTTCTCCCAAATGGATCCTGATATAGAGACCAAGGAAACTTCCCAGGAATACACACACAGGGCTCTGCTGTCTTCTTATGCAACCTCACTCTTTACTACCACCACAGACTTGGATATTGATAGGAGTTCGACTGTATGAAAGATATTTGTTCCTATTTTGAGAATGGCAAAATTAAAGGTTGTTCAAAATACAGATAAGACTTCAGCTGCCTGTAAATTGTGCTGACAGAAACAGAGCAAGTTCTAGGCTTCTTCAATGCAGGAAAAAGAAAATTTTTACTGTTTAGGTGGTTCCTGAGATATAAGAAGGGAAAATATTCAGTGAAAGGTACAATGTGAGGGAGGTGAAGAGGCCTCAGTGAAGAGAAGGGGAAGAGAAAATAGGTTTTCATCAGATAAGTCAGGGAACCCATAGGTAGTTTTGCAGTTTTTAAAATTCTCTCCCAGTCCCATTTCTATCCCCTCACCTTCTTCCTCAAAATCTTTGTTCATTTTCCTCTCTCTGGTCCACCCCAGCTTCCATATTTTTACAGGCCTTTTTGAATTCACCCTGGGAATGCATCATCTCTTCTTATTCCTCAATCCCCTCTCCTATTTAATCTCTTACACCTCTTGGCATGATAAGGGAAAGAGAAAGGGAGAAAAAGAAGAGGAAATTGGCTGAGACTTAGAGCCTGCTCCAGGATGTAGTGATCCAAGATCTGAGGCTTCCTTCAGTCATTGCTCTCTGGTTATGTCTGGGCTGGTGATGCAAATGTTCATCACCTGTATCCCAGTCTTAGTTGTCCTTGACATCTCTTTGCCACCTCCCTCTGCTGGCCTCCACATGTCTCTATAACACTCATGTTATTTAGGCTAATTCTGCATCCCTGGGCATAAGAGAATAGAGAGCGTGCTTATGTAAAACAAATTGCCATCCCAGGCAGCTGCCAATTCTACCTCTGCAATAAAATGGCCTGTGTCATCCTCTACCATCGTCCTGTATTCAGAAAAGGACAAAGAACATAGTTGGTACATAACAAAAATATAGAAGAGAAAATAATAGAAACCCTATTTTTATGAAGTAGAAAATCTTCCTTTTCTTCTGGCATTGATTTCAGGTACAATATTGTGTTTTGCAGAAAAGATTGAAAGAATTGTTCAAATGCCTTCAAAATAATCTCAGGAATTAGACATTTTCATATTTTCAGGTTCTCAGAAATATGCATTGATAATGAATTGCAGCTAGATATATGTTGCAGCACATTAGTTATTAGCAGCAGCTGTAATCTTTCTGCTTTGTGTTAAAAAATCATATAAAGAACACTAGAAAAATTACTTTTATAATTTTAAGGCATATATCATATTTTAATTTAAACTTCACAGCAAAGGAAGTTCTTTGACTTCTTAAAAAAGTAATCCAATTTTAAATCATGCGAAGACAAATAGCCAGACCAAAAATTTCACTCAGTTTCAGAATTACTCTGAAGTCATGGCCAAAAATTATATATAATTACACATAACTACAAAAGGTTTTCTCCATCTACTGGGTGCCCCATTATTTTCTGCTTCATTAGTAATAACACATATTATTCCTTTAGAGATAGCACAAATTATAATTATAGGTTATTTTGGGGCTTTCATTAGAGTCTCCTGGTTTTCTGTGAGGATGAATCTCAGAGCAATCCTTCTTTGGGGGTAAAATTTTCCAAGTTTGGTCTCGCCTAAATGTTTGGCTTGGTTTGCCTTTTGAGGTATGAAAGTTCTGAGGTAACTAACTCCAGGTGTTTTGGAGGGAAGAATAAATGTAACTCTTCAATCTCACTATAAGCTTCTTTTTTCTTAATAAATCGGTTGCTAGGGAAAAAAAATGCCCTCTTAGGCCCTGTGGTTTGGAAGTGAGAGCTTAAATAAATCAGAATGTTTTAAACCATTGACTTATATGCTGGCAATGCTGGGATGCTCTGCAGACCACCTAGGCAGCCTCACTGGCCATGGGCCTCTGGAAAGGGAGCCCATTCCTCTGGCCTGGTTTCCACTCTCAGCAGTGAATCTGCCTTTGCTGACAGATTTACAGCACCCAGTGTAAGAAAGTGGCCTCAGCTACCAGACCACTGCTCCTCAGTACCTGTGCTCATGATGTGCTCAGGATCAGCCCTCCTGAGCACAGGCTGGAATCTGTTTTTCCTTTTTACTGTCCTTGTTCCTTTCTTTCCTTCATTTCTCTCCTCTTGCAGTTTCCTTTCCTGCCTGGTAGTATAGGGTCCTCCTGAATTCTGTGTAACTCCTGCAAGGATGCAGTTAAGGGATTGATGGAACTAATGGAGTAAAATCCAAGATCTTACAGTCAGCATAGGTCTCTACTGCCTCTTTGTAACTTTCCCAGACATGAAATACCCTGAAAACTGCACCCAGGTTTATGTCTCACTGGGAACCATGCAGCTTAACTAGTTGAATAATAAAAGAGAAATTATAATAAAATGAAAGAAAAGGCTTCACACCATTCATGGAGTCCCTCATAGGCAATGGGAATACCCACCTCAGTTCTGCTTCTGTCTGTAGCACCAGGCAGGAGGCACCAAGCCCTTACTGTAAATCACTGCCACCCATTAGAGTCCTGGCAGATGAAATACTGCCCTAACATACTGGTGGGTGAGTCAAATGATGCCTTGGGTTTTAGCTTTCCAGGCATCACCACGTAAAAGAGACAATCTTAGCAGCCCTAAGCCAACACAGTTATCCTGAAAGTTCTTAGTTACCTTCCTGTCCTATGGGTTTCTTCCAATATCCAGCTCAGCCTTATCAAGATCTCTACCACAGACTATCCTGCTTCCAGCTTAATTTCAAGATGCATCTTGGGCAAAAGCTGTTTAGAAAGGACAGGTGGTCAGATTGGCATTGTCCCATAATTTGAACTATTCTGGGGTGGGAGCTTGCCAACACTTCCTCTGCTGCCCTGACAGAGGCAGAGGAGGCCACGTGTGCCAGTGGCTCTCACTGATAAAACCTCTCTCCAGTGCTGCTGCAAGGCAGAGGTTGTGACAGCTCTAAAACACGTAGCCCCAGGCAGAGTCATCCTGCTTCCACTGCCACAAACAGCTTTCCCACTTCTTTGCAGGGTTAGTTCAACTTGCAAATGGCTGTCTTTGGAATTACATGTCTTTTTAAAGCCAAAGCTATTATAGAAGAGAATGAGCTAACAGTATAAACATGGTTCTCTGGAAAGATTCACAGCCTCATTTAGTCTCATTCCATCATTAAAATGCTGTGTTAGTGATCAGTCTTAAAGAGAAAATTATTTTCTTCATCTCCAGAACTGAGTACAGAAAATGTCTGTATCTGAGATATTTGGAAGTCTAATGCAATGAGCCTAAAACTTTGCAGAAAGTTAAATGCAAACCTAAGGAGGGTTTGGATGCTTCTTTTCTTGCATTTTGAGCTCTTTTGTGCAGCCAAGCCTATACTTTTCTCTCTATACAAACTGCTGGAATTCTGGAAAACTATTTCTCTTGACATTGCCTACCTATTGTGGAGTTTTTATTCATAGGAAAGTGAAGTTTGGCTTCATTCCTCTGTGACTTTCAGAGTTTGCATGAGGAGATTTTTGTGACATATCTCTGGTAACAGAGTGCTGAACCATAGGGATTCCTGTAGTCTGGGAACTTGTCTGAAGACTGTAAGGCAGAGAACAGCAAAGTTTTGTGTTGTAAGCTGTCACAAAATCAAAAATCAGCTGGAATGAAGGGAATAAATTGTATTGTGTCCTTTGACCCACTGACATGGGAAAGGGCATCACATCCCATGCCTCCTGCCCTTGAACAGATATACTCAATATTCCAACCTGCAGTGTGCAAGTTAGAATATTCAGAGTACATCTGTGCTGTGTGATACAGCTTTGTACTGGCGCACACCTGGATTCCCAAAAACATCAGAAACATCCCTCCATGGAAAACATATTTATGTTTTAATGCCCAGTTGGATAGATAAATAAAGAACTTCTAGGAACTCACTAAAATATCTTTGCCTCCCCACCAAAAATAAAAAACCAAAACAAACCAACAAAAAGTTTAAATGGTCCACATATATCAGCATAACATTGTGCTCCATTTGGCCCCTAAACACTGTAGAAGCAGTTTGAGTAAATCTAGCACACAATATTTAACTCATGACCCAAATTGTCCTTAGCTTGTCCCATAACTTATAGGCAAAAAGTGTCATTTATTTATGACACATATTTTAGTCTTGGCTGGTGGGACAATGTCATGTGGTAAAATAAATATGTGTGGATCAAGGGGAGTATTAGAAGTGTCCTGCCAGTGGCTACTGCTTGTGGGTTAGGTGGTGTGCCCAAACAATTCTTGTCCTGCACCACATTAAAACCTGTGGGATATTCTGGAGTCCTGTATGAATGTGTACAATGCTTGTAGGTAAGTTGTTCCAGCCTAGAGCATCCTCACTGAGGTAAAAACTGGGTGACATCTAGCATAGCAGCCTGGTCTTGCCTCATTCTATTTCCTTTAGGATTCCATAGTTACAACAGTATAAACTTGTCATTTTAATAATTATTCTTCTGCTAGAAAATATTATAGGAAGACATAAAATGGCTTATCTTCTGAATGTAGCCTGGTCCTTCAGGTCAACATATCAGCTCCTATTTTTAAAAGCCTATCATGAACAAGGGATTGAGAAGGCAATTAAGTCTTCCAGTATAATAGGTAAATATTTATAAATAAAACACATACTATTTACCTGATAAATGCCCTGTCAGAGCTGTTCTGGTGTTTTGCACTCTGTAAATGTGTGTTCAAGAGGATGTAATTACTTTTAATTGTGTATTGTGTATATTTCTACCTATAAAGATTGCTAAACTGATACCAGTTAAATACATCCAAAGCTGTGATAGATGAAGTTCAGAACACTGACCTAACACTGACCTCATCTTCTACCTGAAAGCAACAGCAAGTGTTGAGAACTAGTACATTATTCATTTCTTCTTAGGTTCATATCTTGTTTCAATTTAAGTTGTCTTGTTGGCTCTGCATGGTGATATATTCCTTGGCATGGCAGATGAAGGGGCTGAGTTAAATCCATTTTATGAAGGTCATCCACAGCCCTGAACCTTGATCTCAGTAGTGAGATCAACTATATCTCTATAGTGAGCAACTATTTTATTCTTCAACCTTCTCACAAAGAGTAGTAGAACATATATTTTTTTTTAAAATAAAGTCAAGCACTCTTGTATTGAATGGCCCATAACAGCCTGTCATTGGTGTATATATTAGAACTTTATGAAATAAGAAGCCAGAGCTAGTCCTAGAGCTTTATTACAGGAAACACATTCAGGGAGTATGATCAAAACCTGTTAAACATACATAGAAAAAAAATCTAGAAACTGCTGGTCATAAAAAATATTTCCAAATTAAATGCTATATGTTTCTTTTTTTTTTTTTTTTTTTTTTTTTTTTTTTTTTTCTTTTTTTTTTTTTCTTTTTCTTCAAATCAGAAGGGATAATAGCTTGTTTTACAGGTGATCACATTCATCATGGGCAGGATGATGTCACTTGGTGGATGCAACATTTTCTCTTTCATGTGGTTATTCTGTATGTGATAACTGTTGTTGTTTTCCACTTGGGCTCTGCACTGTGATCCACATGGGAGGTCTGTTGCACCATTTCCCAGTTTGTTTCATTGTGCTCTGAGTTTTTACCAGATTCTTTTCTGCAAAAAATGGAAACAATATTCTTGGCTGAAACCAGCTGCATTCTGGAATCCTGCTGCCTCCCATTGTTTTCAGAAGGCTTTCTAGTTTTTCATCTACCCAGTTGGTCTTGCTATTTTTGTTTATTTTGTTGCTAAAGAGGAATGGGAGGCACATTAGTATTGTCTCCCAATTTTTGGCAATTACTGTTGACAAGCTACTATAAAAGTCTGGTATTTCTCAAAAATAGTACATACATTTCAAAGCAAAAATAAGTGAATTGACATTTAGAATTCACTAAAAAACACAAGGAAATTTGGGACTAATGCACTGAATTTCAAGATGTATGCACTTAAATTTCCTGTATTATAGATTCAAAGGAAATAAACCAGTAATGACTTTGCATCATAACCTAAATCAATCCACTATTCTGATGCAAGGCTCTCTAAAGAAAATGCACCCTTTGAAAAAGAAATTAATTTTGGCTTGGTAGTAAAGTAACTATTTGCTAAATACGAGTCTGGTGGCCTATGAAAAGCAGACAGAAATATAGTCTTCCATGTGACTGATCTTCTTTAAAAGAAAATAGAAAGACAAACTTCCAGTTTTTACACAAACTCCAGTATTTTGACAGTTTTTACTTCTTCTGATTCTCCGTTATAATGGTGTGTGCCAGGTGGGATCAGAAAATGACAGTTCCAGTCAAGCAAGGAACCAAGTGCTTCGTTCTGCCCAAAGAAGTTCACTCCTTGCTTCAGAAAATTTCTTTCTTTTGCTTAGCTAGAGCTCTTGTATAATTTGGATATTTTCCAGTATTTTACTGTTGTGTTCAAGAGCGCCATCATAACCTTAAGCTCTCTTGCAAAAGAAAGAGAGTAGGACAAGAAAGCCAAAGAGGCTGTGCCTCTGCTGTAAGACTTAGCTTGATAATGATTAATATAGCACCAATATAAGTGTTCTGATAATTATCAGTTAAGTTTTTCTGGTAACTCCACTATCTGACAGGTGATTCTTTTGATAATACACACCCAGGCAGACATATTGAAATAAAAAAACAAACAACAAAACCAAAAACAAACAAAACCCCCCAAAACAAAGAACCAATGAACCAACCAAAACCCCCAAAAAACAAAACACTGACAAAAAGCTGCAAATCCAGGCAGGAAAAGCAGCTAATTCTTATAACTGCTATGGTTCCAACTCAGCTATCTTCTATCAGTGCTGTTACAGAAAGGGAAAGTAGAGAAAAAATTGTTTGCAATGTGGAAGATGAAAAGAGGTTTTTTCGTCATTTTGATTTTTTGCAGGAAGTTTATCCTTTCAGTCCTTTGTCATCATAATGCCTAGATACACATAGAGTGCAGTGGTAAAGTGTTTCAGTATGATGAAGAGGAATAGTTTATATTTGAATAAAAAGAACACCAAATATAAAAGAGGATGGAATACAATCTCTTGGGTAAGTAAAGGTGAAAACATTTTGATTTGCCTGCTGCATAACTCCAGTATTTGATAAAGCTATTGGAGTACACATGAATGTCTGCAGGCAAGGCTAGACTTCTTTAGTTAAAGCAGAAGAAAGTGTAGCCTGATGCTGTTTCTCTGTCAGAACTAAAGGTTTTTAGTTTTCAAATTGCCATAGCTGATTTACTGCTTTAAAGAAAATATCTTATTTATTCACTACTATTTGAGAGTTAACCTGGAAAATACCAACAACTTCTTTTGATATAAATGATATTGTATCCACCATGCATCCTTTCATAAGTAGAGAGTCAAACACCTTAAAAATCTGGGCACCCTAAGAAATATTTTCTATATTACAAGCTTCCCAACAAAGATAGCTAAAATCCAGAATAAATTGTTCTGGGATACTTAGGTGTTGCTTTTGGTCAAATTTTTAACTGGAAGATGCAGATTGCATGAGATTTGGACCTGCAGGAATGTCTTTTAGGTGAAAATGCTTTCACACAATTATATTGTGCCTGACATTTTTGAGACTGATTTCTTCCATGAACTCTTGGATTAAGTTTGGAGACTGGAATGAGATCAAGCTCATTACCAGCATAAAAAGGCATGAACAAGAGAAAATTACAAGCCTGTATTTTTGTGTAGCTGAAATATGGATTTGGCTTGATTGCACAGTCTTTATTTATATTAATAAAACTTATCAAGGAAAGCAAGCTACCAGTTTCAATAGGAGAAAAAAAACCTCAAACCCAACCACAAAACAACCTTACAAAAAACTCAGTGATTACTGTGAATAAGTATTCATCCACAGAAGCAAGTTTTGCACAGTCTAGCCCAGTTAATAGTAAACTATTACAGACACTTTACTATCTTTTGTATGATTCTTAGCCAGAAAGCCTTGAGGAAAGAATACTCTGCTTTCTTTCAGGAGAAAAGAAGAAAAGCCAGTTCTGATCAGCCTTATTTGCATGTCATTTACCCATAATTCCACCTGCTAGCTTTTGATTTTTTGATTTATTTGTGCCAGTGGGTGGTTTGGCACATTACTGCTCCCAGGAATAAGAGAGGTATAAAGCTGGTTTGGAAGCTACCTTTTCCTCTCAGCTGTGACAAGTGTAAACTCAGCATAGCTGAATGCTCTAAGCTGGCCCCACAAAAATACTTTGGCACTTAAAGTAGCATCAAAGTCCAAGATCCAGTTCAGTTTCTTGCTGCCTAACCTTGCAGCTCCTTCCACTTTTTTTAGGAATAAAAGCTTATTGATATTTATCTAGGTACTTAAATGTCTCCTGGTGGATATTCCAAGCACTAGAAGTACATTGTCTGTTAGGTACCTTGTTTGTATTTCAGACCTATAGATTTACAACTTGAATTTTTTTCCACTGTTTCATTGTAGGATCTGCTTGGGAAAATGTGCTGTGAGCACAATGGTTAGTTTATTAAAACATGATGTGAGCTGATAATGGATGCCTCCACTCCTGGGCACTCTCTTCTTCCTCTTTAGCATGCTGAGTCTTAAACTAAACATGCAATTGGATTGACTGAACAAAGAGGACAGAAGTAATTGAGTTATACCAAGAAATACTCTACAGCCACCCACTGGAGCACATATCAAAAGGTGGCGAGGTATAGGCTAAACCCCCAATGAACAGAAGAAAGATTTCATCCCATTTGCCAGCTACAAGCTGCTGAATATAAAAGGAACAATTTCAAGAGTTGTTGGCATACTTTACAGGGTGTGTGTGTATGGCTTAGTGAGTTTTTGTAGGTGTGAATTGAAAATGGAAGGGGTTATCTTCCTACAGCCAGAGGTGGATGTCTAACTCACTTTGGAAGGTCATTCTTAAAGCTCTGCTTGAGAATGTTCTGTTGAGCAGTCTGGCTTCCATGGAACTGTTTTTGGCAGCCAACTCTGCCCCTGGAGGTTGATTAGGGGCCTGACTCATGGCTCTGAGGTATTCATCTTTGTGCAGCTAGCTGGCAGGTTTAGTTATGTTACTTACCCCAAGAGAGAGACACTTTGGGGCTTGGCTGATCTAACTAAACCAACCTAGCTTCATGTCACATGCATTAGGAACAATGGTAACAGTTACTCACTAATCAAGTATAAAGGATTGTGCTGGAGAATCAGACTCCCTTGGACCTCTAAGATATTCTTGTTGCCAATTTTAATTTTCATTAAAATACAGTTTAATAAAATTATAGTTCCATAAACTTTCTGTCTTCAACAGAATGTGCTGCATTTAAAAAATTATTTGCTTTCATTTACATCTGTGTATTTTCTCCAATAAAAGGTAAATAAATTTTTTTCAGGATGCCACTGGTTTTTGGTTCATGGTTGCTGTGGCAAGTAGGTTAATATGTATGTTCATTTGTGTAACTGTAGAAGTAATAGTGGAAGAATATTTCAAAAGTTCAAGAAATATTTCTAAAATTAATGTATTGCTTAATCAGATAACAACCTTAAATATTCATGAACAGTAAATAAAAAGCTACACATAGACCAGTTTTTCTGTGATCACATCTCATCCTGCTCACCCGTTCTCCCATTTCTACTGCTTTCTGAGTATTCACAAATGTTCTTAGGCTTCACATCACTTTGATCCTAAGTAAATGACATTAAATCCATTTCCTTAGTTTTAGAAATAATTCTCCCTGACAGGTTCAGTCTGCCACAGACTGGGCACTGACTGTAAGTTTTAAGTGGAATGGAAAATATACTTTCATCGAGGAGAAAACTGCATGCACAGAAGGAGGTTATTTCTTTTTTATAAAAAAAATCCCTGGTTGTTCAATGGTAAATCTGGAAATGTTCATTAATACAACACTGTATGTTTTGCTCAGTTTACTCTGCTTGCCCAATGAGGAATATCAGGTTACAGCTCTTTCAACAATTTGACTCATGCATGCTTTGATGTGAATACAACAAAACTAAGCAGCAGCTGAGCAGTAATTTGTGCTGGTTACTTTAAGTGATAGATGTCAGTGCACCTTAATCTTTTTGTGAATCCACCTCTTCATTGCTAGTTATTTCAACTTGAAACACTCAAGCTATTATTTGCAGAAATACTTAACATCCTGTATGTAAGTTGATAGAGAATCTATTAAAAAAGGAGTTACATAGAATTTTAATTACTTTGAAAAAAACAGAGTATTTACCATACAGTACCTTGGCAATAGAGTTATCAGTTTTAATTTAAACTCAATATGCCTTCATATATTGAGTGGACAATGAAATAAAATAATGCCTGGAGTCACATGTAGACTGAAGAAGATAAAAAAGAATCTTTTCTGAGGAGAGATAAAGGGCCAATGGAAAAAACCAATTCAAAGTAGACAATTATGTAGTTAACTATTCATAATATGCAAATATACTAGGAGGAGAACTGAAGTTGTTTGAGCATCTTTAATTGTGGCATTTCTTAAATGTAACCAGCAGCTTTCCAATCTGAAGTGCAGTTACACATAAAAAATATGCCAGCAATCAGGAATATGCTCATCTATGTATACAAAAGTATAGTTTTGATCTCTATGTCATTAATTTGCATGATTGCTTCAGAACAAACTCTGAGATTTTAAAAGATATTTTCACTATAGCTGTGCTAGTGTATTTTAGAGGTTGGATTTCAGATTTTTGAAAGTAGAGTTGGAAGTAGCTGCTATGTCAAGGATGAATTGTGGTATTTGTCCCCTGAGAAGATGTAGTTGGTGAAGGGATGCATAAGCCTATGCCAGTTGTGTTCATTCCAAGGAAGAGGGAATGACTGTGAGAAATGTGTACAGATGGTCAAGGCATTTCAGCACAGGTGAGATTATCATTTATATCAAACTGTGATCTGGGAGGCCTGAATCAGTACTTACACCACATATGAACTCTGAAGAGTCTGAACAGCTCGTTAGGAAAGAGTGGCAAATAACCTTTGATGACCTTGTTGATACTTGGACTGCAGTTCTGCTTCAGCAGGCTGGGTTACAGACAACATGGATTTCTCCAAGCTATTGCATCCTTGGCCTCAGGAAAACACACTAAAGGCCACCTGGCTGACAAATTAATTTATTCCCCAACTTTTGTTCCAGATTGCTAGTGATTAGTGTGATTTTTCAGTAAAATCATGTCTTAGCTTCCAATTTTACGTTAATTTTTAGAAGATGTTTTGGATACAAGTAAAAATATTTGGCTTGATTTTTAACACAGAGCTTTTTGTTCCACTTCAGTGCATTTTTATTGCTTCTGTTCTTAATTGTACTTCATGTCCAAGAACACAGAAACAATTTTGTCAGCACCATCTTGACCTAGGACTGGACATTACAGTGTATGAAAAAGTACTTCTATATTCACATCCCTGTACAAAACTTCACTTTAGATACCTGGCAATAACATGGCTTTCACATTCTAATTCACTTACATTATGCATCTATGCAGTAAACACTTATTATTTTCATTTGATAGTTGTGGAAAGTGAGGCTCACAGCAATATGTTGCCAGAACTTCTTTAGAAGGCTAGGGATTAAACCTAGGTCCCCTGAACCCATCTGTGAGTCATGGTGCAGTCTGTCTAAGCAGATGTCTGTGCCCTGCATCAGCTGAATCTCTCAGCTGCTTTGAAGTGCATGATCTCTGCAGCTTTTGAAGAATAACTTTTCAGAGAAAAAAATAAAAAGGTGCATGCATAAATAAGGATTGAAGGCCAAGGAAGGCACAAGAAAAAAAAGAAAGCTTTTCTTCCATTTTATCCCAGAAGAAAAACAGAATATTGAACTGCTATTCCCTTAAAAACTGAGTATGTTCATTTGGGATCCAGTTGTGTTTGGCTGTAAGGCACTTCCTGGGACTAGCAGAAGACAAAAAGTGCCAGAAGTCTGCACAGCCTTTGTCTGTCCCTGTTTTGGTTGATATAAGCCTTGTACATGGTCCATATAGGGATTATCACAGGCTGTTCTTAAAAAAAAAACAAAACAAAATTTGGCATCATTTACATATTGTTTCCATTCCCCAGCTGAGAAAGCCTCAGAGAAGTGAAGAATTTTATGCTGTTTTTTCCAACCAAAGAACAACTCAATTTAGCTTTTGTCACAAACACTTTCTCTCATATCCTTGTTTTCCATGAAACACACTCATTTGTAGGCTGTAAAATACGTCTCTGCATTGCCTTCCAACTGCACAAAATCACAGGCTGAGGACCATGACAGCAAAAAGAGTATGAGCAGGGATTACTGTACTCCAGGAGGCTTTGGATAAGGACCAGGGAGAGATGGTATTTTAATGCAATTACCTTGAGTTAGACATTCTCTCTTCTCTGTCTATTCTTTGCATTAGGCTGTGATTTGGTTCTGAACAATGCCACATGTTTCAGTCACTGAAAAGCCTTTTTTACTTTCTAAGTTACTGCTTTGGTTTAGCAGGTAGAAGTCTGCACTCCTGAGGCTGAAGATCATCAATTCTTTTTCCAGTTCTGAATGCATAAGGTTGCCTGACAAACATGCTGTTCAGAGATGGACCCAGATTCTTACAACGGTAAGGAGAGTACAGTTTTGTTTCAGATTTTTTTTCCTCAGGGCAACACATCCTACCTAAAAGGAAAGGAAAATTAAAACCCAGACTGCACCTTGAATTTCTCAGATGGAAAGCCAGGTTCAGTCTGAGACATGAATTCCATTCATTTTCAAAGAGTTATAAAAATCTTCTTCACATTTTGCTGATTCTGCTACTCAGCATTTCTACCACATAAAGTCACAGTATAATTTCACTGATCTGACACATCTTGCTTTGGGATTGGGCACAATGGTCTTTTTAGCTTTTAAAATTTTTTTCTTTAGAATGATGGAAAGAGAAGCAGTTTTTTAGATCCACTGCCATTTTAATGGAAAAATCCAGCTGGTTCAAATTGTATGCAAAATGCAACATGTGTGAACGTGCCATTTTAGAATGTGCTTATGTGATTTGCTCCAACAATTAATCAATGAAAATTAAGCAATTTTGGAAATAAGTTGCTAATTTTCAAACTTGAGGCTTAGATAGTCTTTCCTTAAAACCTGAAAGCTCCCAAGCACAGTTAAGTTTGAAAGTTGCTATCAGAGGCTGACACAAGCATTTCCTGGGGTGACACAATTAGTGGCACCACAGATGCAGTCAAATATTTTCCTATTGGTCCATATGTCTGTTGTTGTTTAATAATTTCACCTCTCTGGCCTCAGACACTAGAGTCTAAATATTCCCAAATTTAGGCCACAATCTAAATAAATTAAAGAAATTTTCTGATTGTCCTGTCTAGGTAAAGAGTCCCAAAAAAACCCCTTAAATGATGCTATGATATGGATGAATAAAATTATCAATGAAATCTGAAATACAGAAATAAAATTCTCAGTTTCTTCTAAAGTGTGTAATTTTGTATGAGTGGATCTCATTATCTAGACCCCATTTTCTCTGAATGTTTGTCTCATTCATCCATCATCCCTTTATTTTTCATCAGGAAAATACTTTTCATGAGATGGTTTAATCCACGGACACAGATCAGATGGAAATCTTTGAAAGGAGACATTAGTGTCAAAGAGTGCTCCAGCTTTGATCTAACACTAAATCTTTTCTTGGTCAAATTATTGTTTGCCTCAGGAAAGGTAGTAAACTTCTGAATGTGTGAAGCAAAAGTAGTGTTATGAGGCTTTTAATATGGATCCCAGATGTTTTACATTGACATTTATAATCCAGAAAAAGCATAAGTCAGCAAAAACACAGGTGGTCTTTTTTGGTCTTTTTTTGCTGTCACAAATTTCATGACAGTAAGAGTGAATGAAACTCCTGGACACAGTATATTTCTTGCCCTGGTCTCTGGAAAATCAAATTGAAGGAAGAAATGCAATTTTCTCATAACAGATCCTCAGTACTGTGTTTGTTTCTGGAATTATTTGCATATTCTCTATTCCTTATATTACACATATATATATAAAAGTTTTCAGCTCATGCCTTAGAATGTGGATGTGTAAGTATACATATTGTTTTAGTTTTAAGAGTGATTTTTTTAATGTGGGTAACCTTTTGGCATTTATTACCAAAAGACGATATTTATTTATTTATGTCCAAATTACTTTGCCACAGGTTTCTGTGACATTATAACAGGGAGACAGTGAATGTTTATTATCCCATAACTTTGTTTTATTAGCCAGTAATCTAATGTCTACTTCACAACTGTAGATGATGATTTTTCATTGCAAGTAAACAACTAAACAAATCATCTGCTGTTCAATAGGATGAAATCTGTCATCTTCTCCTAAAAATAGTGGGAGTATTTTGACTGAGACCAACTGGTATGAAAGGCCATCATGGGAAGGTCTTTCATCAAGAATTTTGAAAATAGAAAATGTTTTCATGAGGTCATGAAAGGATGTACTGATCTCAATAACTGGCAGGAAACACAGTGAAGCATCTACTTGCAATGAGCCAAATAAGACTGGAGCAAATAAAACTGATTATATCGTGTATCAAGCAGGCATATAGAAAATTCTGCCCCTTTCAGACAAAAGATACTTAAGTAGGCTAAAAAGTAATATATGTTGTGCATCAGAATAATACACTGTTTGAACCCTGAGGAAGACCAAGACTGTTAAAAAAATTTACATGTGAAGTATTTTGAGGGAATCTTAAGAAGACACCCAGATATCCAGTACATGAATGACACAATATATTTTAAATATGTCACTAATAATTTAAATTTTCTGTGACTTTAACCAAGCACATCAAACAGTTCCATGATATAATAAAATTAATTTGTATATAGAGTATTTTACAGAATATGTTGAGTTTAAGGGACCCACAACATCATCAAGTTCAGCTCTTAAGTGAATGGCCCATGTGGGGATTGGACCTTCAGCCTTGGTGTCATTGGCACCAGGCTCTAATCAACTAATCAATATAATCAATCATACAGTATAAAAAATTCCAGCTTCACCCATGCTATTGTATTTAATATGTAATTTATTTTATTCCTGTTAAGTAAGGAAAGGAAAAGAAAATAGCTTAAATTCTACAGGTAGCAGTATGTCACTAACAAGTCAGAGACAAGAATGAAGCAATTTATTAAAATATCTATTAAGGTCAGTACAAACATTGGTTTAGGAAACATTTGAGAAGGTGATCAAAGAGGCAATTTTAAAACAAGTTAAAGGAAAAATACAGTGATAAATTATTGTTTTTTCAAGGAATTCCTAAATATATTGTAATAAGTATCATCCTTTTAGATGACTCCTTAATCCATTATTTCCATTTAAAAAATAATAAATCCAATCACCATCCTTCTAACCAATATGTATTGTACTAAACATCTTGATATATGTTCTTTAAATACTTAGTCAAAATAAATTTGAGTTTATGCACAAAACAGACTGAAATGTCAAGAAAGAACTCTTCATTATCCTGAACATGCTATTCAGGAACAATGTCAGCAGATTTAACATTTGTTTTTTGTTTTCATTAACATTAATGCTTTTTTCTTTTTTTTCCCTCAGGCAAAGCATCAGTCCGTAATCCATTTAAATACTAGCAAATGGCACACAGGAACAACATCTTAGCTTGACCCTCTCTAGGATATATGCAGAACTTTTTCTACCTGAGTATGTTTCCTCTTGGTTAAGTGAATACCTTTGAATTTAATAATTCACCCCTTATTTCCTTATTGGACTAGTGAATGCTTTGTTCAGGCATTTATGTAAGGTCTGTCAGATTTATAATAGATGAAAAGAAATAAATCTAATGGCCCTATTTAAAAGTATCCCTAAGACTTAATTTTTCAGTCATGTCTACCTAAAAACTCTTATTGATAATACAGCTGCTGATAAGATGATTTTCTAGCATGTTGACCAACACTGTCTCATACTGAATCTGTCCATCTGCTGTATCCTTCTTTGAAATAATACTATTTTAAAGTTATAATATTTAAATGACAGAATAATCTTTTGTGTGCATGTGTGTGTATTGTCTAGCACATTCAAATCTTTCTCTATGATGATAAGTGAATTTCTTCATTTCATTTCATTATAATAGCATTGTGATGGATTTTACTCCTTTGGAAAATATGTACTAAAAGTAACAAGGGATGGCGTTATTTTTCCTCTGCTGGTTGAGATAAAGCAACAGTGAATTGTGTTTTCTTGAATTACCTAATTTTAAATATGATTTCTCATCTTCTGAAACAGAAAAAAATCTGTTTGAAGAAAAATAAAACAACCAAGGAATTTGAAACCCTACCTCTAATCATCTAAAACTCTAATCCTTTCATCATAAATTGCTGATAACTGTTTCACTGGTATTAACCAATAATGCTCCATAAAATCACTGCAAATACAGACAAATAAAGAGGTAGTCTTAATTCTGGAAAGCACATTTTTTTCATACTCCTTCATGGTCACAAAATCCAGGCTATAATTTTATTTGCCATGCATAGTAGCTGTTTTCCCAAGAGTTCACACACTCTTGTGTAACAAGACTATGCACATCCCCACCCTTGTACACACACTCTGCAAGGATCTGGAGAAACACGACATACAAGGTAAGAGGAAAGCTGCTGCTAAAATTAGAGGCAGAAAGAAGTGGAATGGGGAGAAGAGCATGCACAGGACTCCTGGTATTACAAACTGGAACTCACTTGAACAAACAATGTGAATTAGAGTGCCACTATACAGCTGCATTTAGAAAAAGGAACCTGAGCTGCAAACTGTGGGATTAGTTTTTGTAGTTAGCAACTACTGTTGAGCAACAAGTCATGCTTCTGTACTCAGCACTGAAGACCTCTATGTGAGTGTGTACAAAGAAATAGTGTCTTGAAAGATGTGTCTGTTTGGGATTTTTAAACAAATAAGGTGTGATGTTACATCTGATGAATGGTATTACCACTTTGTCTGTTCAGCTTGCAGAATGTTACATTCAGTTAGAGAGATGTTTGTGGGCAGCAGAGATGAAGGCTGCCAGCTTGCTTTGGATGCTACTGAAGTGAAAACACCTAACTGAGAGGGAACTCCCCCAGTAGGAAAGGGAGATTGCTGCATCTCCAGTTACTGGGATAAGGCAGTGCCTGGTCCTTGGTGTGAGGCAGGCTGGGAGTGAGGAAGATGGCAAGCTTACAGCACGAGGGGGACAGAAACCTTCTATCAGCAAGACAGACTCCAAAAGGACAGGAAAGCACATCTTTATCTAAAGGCTCAGAGGAGGCCCAGTGTGGCTTGTTTAAATTTTTGAAATTACAGAAAGTGCTAGGCTGTGAAAGACAATTACTGGCTTTGCAAGCATTCCTGGGAAACACTTGTGGACACCGCCTATATATGAATCCATCCCCAAAATTAAATGTTATAGAGTCTATACTCTCATAATCAATAGCATTAGGTATTTAAATGTCTCCAGCTATTTCTGTGACAAAAAACTGTGGCTAATTCAAGGTCCCACCATTGATATATGATATCTCTTTCTTTAGCTCATACCAAGGAAGAAAGATTGTCCTGATGCCTTCTAATGCCTTAACTACAAGGACAAAGAGGAAAATTGCAAGGGAAGCCAACTGTTGTCCCTTCATCTTCCATCGTGCTTTAGACTGTTGCTTCACACTCCTCTGATTCTGTGCAGCAGCTATAAAATATTTTTCTTGTGTATGTTCTTTTGACAAATTCCTGCAGTGCATGTCTAGTGCCTCTGCCAGTGAGGAAAGCATGAAGTTTAAAAGTCAAAAACCCTACTCCAAAAATTTCTGTCCATAGTGGTGACACGGGTTTTCTAACTACCATGAGATGCCCAGAGCAACTCCAAGAACTTGATTTTTTCCACACTACATGGAAAATAAATGCTTCTCACGAGGCTGCAAAAAACACAATGAAAGAATTAATAATATGAATTAAATTGCAAGAACTGGAGTGGCCTAAAAATAGGGGGGTTTGCATGAAAAAATATGGGGCTTTTTTGTTCTTTGTTTTGCTTTTTTTTTTTTTAAACTCCCCCCATCCTTTTTTAAAGTTTGCTATCGTTAAAACAAAAGAAAAACGAGAAATTAAATACTTTCAAGAAACACTTCCTTCAAAGACAATTTAATAATCAACACTGCCTCCTAAAATTTTCTTTTAAGGTGTTTGGGGGCACTTTTTTCAGTATATTTAACAAGAACTGGCCTTAATAGTGAGGTGATTTAACTTTGGCTAGCTTCTAGATTCTGACATGCTCTCTCATTTGCCCTTTCAATAGGTCAGTAGATAAAAGAAGATGAAAAAGCTTGTGGGTCAAGATAAAGAGATCAGTTACCCATCACTGTTGTGGGCAAAGCAGATGTAACTTGAGAAAAATTAAGTTAACTTTCTGCCAATTAAAATAGAGCTGTGTAGTAAGAAACAAAGAAAAATTGGATTAGCACCTCTTCCTCCATTTTTCTGGTTTTTTTTTTTTGTTTTTTTTTGGTCTGGGCTCATGTTGTGTCTTCACTGCCATTTCCTTTACCACCACACCATCCAGGCAGGCATAGGGAGGAGGGTTGGGGAATAGGTGCTACATTCATAATTTTTCTCTCTGTCTCTGCTTTTTCCTCACACTTTTCCTCTGCTCCAGCATGGATCCTCCGTGGGCCATAGTTCCTGCCAGAAGTTTGCTCCTGTGTGGGCTCTCTGTGGGCTGCAGTTTCTCCAGGGCATGACCATATGCTCCAACGTGGGGTCCTCTGAGGGCTACAGGGGAATCTCCTTCTTTGATCCTGTTGTTCACAGAGTTATTTTTCATACTTTTTTTCCTCATCAGTGTCTAGACATGCTATGCTCTTTCTTGAATGTTTCTGCTGAGGCAAGACCAGCTTGCCTGATGGACTCATCTGTGTGCTGAGTTGGGTCTGTTGGAAGGAACAGCTGTGTCCAGCATGGACATCCCTGGTCTCTTCACCAAACCAAAATCTTTGTAAGAGGAAGATCACAAAATATTTAAGGTCTCTTTTCAAGTTGCCTGTTTCCTGATTAAGGTGGACACTGCATCTCATTTCTGAAGACTGATGTACTCTCAAGCAACATCTAGTGCTTGGCAGTGTTTAAGAAAAAGTATTTTATGAATTTTGAAGCAAAAAGTTTCTTTGGAGATGAATAAAGATGAACAGAGCACACTGGCCTGATGATAAAGACATTGGGAGCACAAGTACCAACACATTGTGGAGCTGCACAAAAAAAACTGCAGCAGATCTCCCGATCCTCCCTCTACTACTTTCTTAGAGTGCAGAATAACTTGAATATAGTTTGGTCTTCAACTCCACTGGGATTAACTTGAAAATAGAGGTATGACTTATGTAGAAAGTCTGCTAGGTACAGAGTTCTCTCAGAAACTGATATATCTCTCTTGTAAATCACCTTCAGGCCATGAGAGAAAAGTAACAGCAGGGTAAATATATATGATGCTTCCCCAGTGTGCTTTTTCTCTTTCAGCTTCATGTTTTTTAGGAGTTTAGAAACTTTCTGTGGATTTCTCTTAAAAATATTTACTGGTCTTCTCTTGAACTCGTTTATGATTTTTTTGTCTTTAGCATTCTTTGATGAAGAGTTACAACTATTTTCTCTTTCTTGCCCAAAGAACTACCTTCTTTTTTGTTGTTCTTGCTTTTAAATTCAGGCATAAATTTATAAAGCTGCCTTAAAAAAATCCCAACAACCTCTCTTTATTAGAAGGGCATGCCGGAACTTCTGTCAAAAGTTGATTAAAAAATCTTCCAATTTCAAATCTAAATATATTCATTGCAAATTCATTCCCATTTGTTTTGTACTAATTATCTGATAGTTAATATGGTGATTCTTTCAGAAACACTCAGTACGTGTCTTCTCAGACATAATTTTATTAGACTAAACAAGCCAAACTTTCTAGCATCTGCTCACAAAAAATTTTTATTTCTTTATCGAGCTACTCTGTACTTTTTTTTGGTCTTAATTAATGTTTGTTGTTAATTCAAACAGAAATGGAGAAGATAAATAAATCCAGACCATTGCCTCCTGTTTCTGGAGATTCTTTTTTAGATGTTATGCCTTTATGTTTCATTTAACTGTGACTAAGTAGAATAGTTAGAACATTCTGTGTGGCTGGTGGTAGTACTGCTCCTTTTTCAGGAGATTTTCCATCAGAGATGTTGAAGAAATTAAATACTAGATTGCCATTTACCCAGAGATCTGTAAATAGTTTTGGTCTAATAATATGCATATAATATGCAAGATACAACCTAGAGGCAGAGCTTGGCCATAGCCATGCATCTTGGTAAGCTTTGGAGCAGCTCCAAATCCAATGCCAGTCCTGAATTTTGTAGCTCAGTCCTTGCCAGGGCAGAACAATGCCATACAGGGCTCAGAGGGCAGTGTGGCACCTGAAGTCTGCCACAGGTTCCCAGAAGTCTGGGTCTATCAGTGCTGTTGGCACCCAGAGGTGTCTATATGAATGTGTCAGTCTGTGTCTCTATTTCTATTTTAAACTCCTGTTCCCCCCCCGGGCAATTACCACATTGACGTCAGAACATTGCCCAGCACCTCATTTATGTCTGAGAAGAGAGGGGAATGGTGTTGAGAAGAGAGTTCAATGGAAAAAATAATATTCAGTGTGTGTTAAAAGCATTGAGGGAGCAGGAGTAGGTGGAAGAGATGGGAAATTTTAAGTCAGTGTATTTATGTTATCCTAAAAACCAAAAAACCTAGTTATTTTGGATATGAATACTGCATTAGTATCTGAGAATATAGTTAGGCAGAGGTTTTGGAATATCTGAATATTTGACTATACATGAAACAGCTTGAAGATGTTTCTCATTATTTTATTCTTCATTTGACAGTTTTCTTTCTGCCATTAATCAAAAATTATGATAAATCTCTGATGTCTTTTTTCTTTCACTCCAGGTGCTTTTCTTAGAGTAATCACTCATAACTTAGCAGCAGATATTAGATATTTATAGAACTCCAACTTGTTAGTCATAACATCATGTACTTAACTGAAACTGTTGTGAGCTCCAGATGGAGGTAGACAGTATCTTGTCCAATAAATTCTGGTGTTAATGCACCAAATAGGCAATCTATGCTCATATGTCTTCGAGTCAGAGAATGACAGAATGGAGCTGTACTGTGTGTGCATATTAGAATGCAACACTCAGTGTTCTACTCATTTTTAGTAGACCACAAGGACTTTTAAGAGATTTTTACCATCTCTGTGACCTAAAGCAATATAGGCAAAACACCATGTTGCATAGCATACGAACTGCAGCCTCTTTTACATCTTAATCTTTCAGTTTTCTCTCTTACTGAACTTTGTTACCATTTCTATCCACATTTCCTGTTCTTTTACTTCATTCATTTCCATTTAACTCCCTCTAGTTCTGCAGTCCAGTGGGCATGTTTGGCTTTCGTTACTTAACAAAAACTTCTTGTTCTGAGGTGGATGTATCAGATACAAATAATTTAATCAATAAGGAATGTACATTATTTATTCCTATTTGAAGATTTTTTGGTTTAAAAGCTGGTCATACAATTTGGAGACTGGCTTCATGTTTTCTGAAGGCTTGTGGTTGGCAATATTGCATGGAGCTTTTCCAACCTTGTTCATCTGCAGAGAGACTGAATAGAAAAGCAGTCTTTATATTCCCTAAATCTTGAACATTGCTCTCCAATAGAGCTGGCTGATATTTTCATGGAAAAACTGAGTTTGGTTAACTTTTTAATTTTTTTTTCCTTTCACAAAGAAGAAGGGAATTTCTATCCCTACCTGGTTCTGCATTCTTTTGGATATCCTGAATTTCCTGCTCTTCACTTAAAACCAAAGCAAACTTTCAGATTTTTATTTTATTGGTTAAATTGTGAAATAATAACTTTTAATTTTGTTTGAAACCTTGTGGGAAGCTTGTTATTCACCAGTCATGTAGAATACTTATCCAGTATTCCCTTAAACACTCTAATGTGATTAAGACCCGATTATTCAAACTACAAACAACTGAAAACTCAGGAAAAAGAAATAAGCACTTAAAAGGTTGACTTGACTCCTCTTTGGGAAGCACAGTGCTTTGCTGAGGGACATTGCCATCTGCAGCCTATGCTCACCACCAGCAATTTGATGAAGGCATCATTCTGGGGCTTGGGGTACAAGGGAAGCTTTGCTTTACTTTGATTGCAGTATCTCTATTTAACCCCAAGGGGAATGTTGTTGTTGTTGTTGTTGTTGTTGTTGTTGTTGTAAGGGGCTATGGGTTTTTTGTTTCTTCATTTGTTTTGTTACTTGAGGGTTTGGTCTTTTAGAAAAGAAAAAGGGTATGTAATGTGCAACAACATAGCAAAAATCAATATACACTATTTCTTCAGTTAAAAATAAGAAAAAAAGAATCATGCCTGCCTGCTTTTCTCAGTCAAAACTAGCATTGTCCATCAGGTGTGCAAGGAATCCAGCCAGTAGCACTAAGCCCTGACATTATAGCTGGTTAGGTAACCTGGCAGCCAAGTGTTGGAAACATCCAAACATGTCTCAAACACAACATGAAGGAGATTGATTTACTGCTTTCCCTGCAGCCAGAGCTTGTTTCCATAGAAATAGCTTTGGGTTGCTTCCTGGTTTCATGAGTCCTTTATATGCCTCTGGTACACTCTGTCATGGCATAAGTGAAAAACATGTAAAGACCTGATTTGTCTCTTCTTTGTAAAAACTTTACACTGCTGCTAATCAAGAAATGTGATTGAGTTATTCCTGATCTGCAGAGTAATTCCTCTTAGTGGACTAATTATTGCTTATTTTCCTTTATGGAGATGCTCAGGAATTATACTGTATGCAATATATTCAGAAGAAATGAATATATTTTTTTATATATTAAACTGAATTTCTTTCAGCAAATATTTTTTACATTTTTGTATATAAAAAATGTTACCATTTTAATAGTAACTTGAAGCTATGTGATCCTATTATATTCAGAATCATTATGGCAGTTTATGTTAGAAACAAGAATAAATATTTTTTCACTGCATTGTTTTTCTTGGTTTTATTAATCATCAAAATGCCACATTCAAAATTATTCATAAAAGAAAAATATTCTCAGTACTAGCTTGGTGGTTTCTTATGCGTAAGTAATTATTTAATTATAAAATTTCATAACTCTTCACTGCTTGCAGTGAGTTTCTTAAATCTATAATACTTCACTTCATGAAAGCTGTCAGAAATGCTAAGTACAACAGTCCACTCTGAATGAGGCCATGCCCTGTCAACTTAGAGCAGATATCATTTTCTTGATTGTTTATTAGAAAACTAAGGTGATAATGATTGGAGAAATCAGGCATCATGCTGATAAATATGTAAAATGATGGCTAAAATTTCTTGATTGGTAGAATAATAAAGTATATACCAAAGTATACACTTAATACCCTTATAATTATTTTGGAACTGTGATCTATGCTAATAGAAAAGAGTAATGCTGGCATATGAGATGCTAAAGATTTGCAGCATTCAGTGCCATCAAATTCAAAATGTCTGCTTCCTCTTTTGTGTAATTTTTCTGGTGTTACATCCTAAGGTTGATGAAGACCCAGCTGAAAGCTGGTTATGCACATGTGGTTATGCACATGCCTGTTTCATACCTACTTACTAAAGTGCTTAAGAACATTCTTCAAATCCTTTTAAAGTCAATAGTAATTGCACATATACCTAAATTGTGGGAGGAGTTTGAAAGGACAGTTCTGTCTGAGAGGAGAACTTGTTCAAAAATTAATATTTAAAAAGAAATTTCTGTGGGTTTGAATTTACTTGGGTTTGTCAGAAAAAAAACCATGCTAAAACAAAACAAACAAACAAACAAAAAAAAATCACTGTGTCAGATAATAAGGAGTTGGTAGGGAGATTGTACTGTGTATAATAAAATTTTAAAAGTCCTCTCCTTTCAGATAGTTGAATTCTTGGTCAGAGTTATGCTCTATTGGGAAGAATATTGATATGCAGCTTTGATGGAAGATATTAGCCAAAAATAGTTAAAAAGTTGTGAAAAGTTGTGAAATCACAGTAATGAGAATAGTTTTTATTTCCTGTTTCAATGATCCTACCATATGGAAGCTAGCTTCAGCTATGCTGTTCTACATGAGGTAAAAGAGCATCAGTATCACAGAAAGGCTTGGGACATGATTCCTGGTAGATGAAGTTAATTGAAAGAGAAATGGCTATTCCTGAAAAAGGCCAAATAATTTCAAGTAAAAAACAATGGAAGAAAATTCCCTGTATTTTTGTCTTGTATCCCTTTATTATTCATGGACAGTGGCTTCATTAGCCACATTCTCTTTAATTATTGTGTATCTGTTACCTTACTTTCTGCTGCTTAAAATGGCTAGAATGCTGCTTGTACCAGAGTACATTGTACAAATTTGTTGATATGTTTACTGTACAGACTGATCTGTAAATGGGATGTGAAAATGTTCTACCAAACTATATGTTAAAAGAAACTCTGTCAGGTTAGTTAATTTAAGATTTTGAAAAACATGGATTTATTCCTTCGGTAAGAATCTTCTTCATCATCTTCTTTGTATTGGGAGAAATTAATCTCCCAGGCAATCACTAATTTTATCTAAAATTTATTAGGTCTGCAATTCGTGTCTGTTCATCCAAGCAAGGATCATGAGAGACAAGTAACTGTATTTCCAGAGCATTTGGCTGGTGAGGCATTCCTGATGCTACAGCATTCCTGACTCTGAGGCACTGAAGTGTTTCAATATAAATGTAACACTGATGGTGATGGGAGAATAGGCTTTGGATTTGCATTCAAAAATAATATGGAAACAAATAGAGATTCTGACAACCAAAGTGGACCAAAGAAAAGGATAAAGCTCTCCAATGTCTCAACACAAACTATCTCCTGAGATATCTCCAAGTAAATATGTCCACGTTTGTCTCTAAAGCAGAATATGTTGAGCAATATTTTATGTCACTGTTTGCTATTGCTGCTCAGGCAGCAGTGAAGGTATTTTATGTTGTTTGTAAAGCTTCTTTTAGCAGAAGGGAATTTTTCAGATGTCTGGTATTGGTCACTGGAAACATTCTGTGTGCATTTTAGGAACTGTAGAAATGTAGCCCCAAATTACCATTTCCTTAATTTTGGGATATCTGTTGAATGCCCATAGTACTTGCCCAAACATATTCAGAGAACAGAGTAAAAAAAAAACCATACAGAGTGTGGTTTGGGGAAGAATTTTGAAATGTAGTTGCATTCCACATTGCAAAAAAAAAAACACCAGAAGCTTTGATGCATTGATGAAAGGGAATAGCATCCTTTCTCCAAGGCAGTCTGCCTAGTGGTCTGCCCCCAGCAGAGATCACAGAAGCCCCAGTATTTCAAATCACATGCAACAGAGTGGCAGACAAGTTTGCCAAGAAAGCAGGAAAACCTGACAGACAAGTTTTATAAGGCTCCTGTCCAAATTCCATTATTTGAATTTATCACTGTCTCTTTCCATAAATCTTTATAATTTTGATCATCTAAAAATTCTGAGGAAATGGAAATTTTGTTCAAGTGCATTTTTGGCTAGTGAGATTCATAGAGTTTATTCCTATTTTTCATGCTCACTATAACATGGTGATTTAATGAAAATTCTGGTACTTGAACAAGGAGCAAATTAAGGTGATTTTCCAAAAAGAATAGAAGTTGCACTGAAACTTCAAGAAAGATTTTACTATAAATGTGGGGTTAAAATATTTGGATATTATTTTGGTAAAAAAAAATATGTGCTTCCAAAGACTCAATATGTGACCAAATTTTGTCTTTGTAGGTCTAAGAGTACCTGAAAGAGCAAATTTAACTGCAGAGCGAAGTATTTTGTGAAATGTTCTGAAAAGATGGGGAATTCTTGCAGGAAGAGAAAAACAAGCATGAAAAGCAAGGCTGAGTGAGACTGGGTGCTGGGAAGGAAAAGTGTTCATGTGCAAACCATACTGCATTGAGATGCTCAGATTGAGCCTTTCTGCTGTTTGTTGTCACCAACAGCAGCAGCAACATTGAGAGAAATGATTGAGATCCTTTCTTTTCCCCAGGGAGTGGATCCTCTCTGGGAACCCTTAGTTTCACGAAGTGCTGTATTTCCAATCCTTTTTAGCCACACAGTTATTGCATGAGCAGAAGAAATGTGCAAAATAAGAGTGAATAATTTATTTTCTTTGTGTAACAGCAGATCCTGATGTACATTTATTTTGTTTTTACAAGGAAAATAAGCCAAGGAGTTTGCAAAAGCCCAATACCAGGTGGTGGTTTTATTGCTATCTACTGCATATAATGGTAATAATCTATATTGATAGCTTAATATGGAAATACTGCTATGTCCTGTTAAAATGCAATAAGTATCATGTTTTACAGACCAGTTAAAGAATTTCTTGGGAATACAATCATTACATGCACTTGCCAAACTGAAGTAGAGGAAAGGGAAAGGGAAGAAAATTTAGATTTCAGGCAGTTCAGATAGATGGGTTGCCAAGAAGCTAGAATACTTAATTCACATAGAAATACGTGCACATCCAAAGGCTTTGGAGATGCAGAAGGCACCTCATAAACCTCTATACTTATCCTGCTTGGAGCACAGCATTTCCAAGTTCTGTAAGAGACTTCCTTACGTGCTGGTGGGAAGGTTGTCAGTGTCTGGGAAGAAGGAGGTTGTTAAGGTTGACTGTTTCACAGTCTCTCTGGAAGAGTGAGATTTGCAGCACACAATGCACACAAGCAATCAAACCCATAAATAAAGCAGAATTCCCAGCTTGCATCAGAGAGATGAGTACTTTTAGGACAGTATTTAGCAGAAATCCTACCCCATTGATATTTGCCATGCAGAAGGCAGTATCAATGGCAGGAACTCTGTCAGATGTAAGCTCATTGGAAGCTGCTTCTGCTTCTGACATTTCACCAAAGCTGGCTGGCTGCATGCTTTTCATGAGAGAGGACTTTTTCCTTTCTTTATATTTTTAATTAGAGTAATGTTTGGCTGCAACTTGTACTGAAGCCAGGGCTAAGACATTATATGACCAATTGAACAGGATATTCCCAGCACCTTAGGGAAGTTTAACATTAATTAAAACATCAAATTGTATTATTATCCTATTTGGCAGTGATTTTCATGGATTTCATAATTATTTCGGAGCCATTCTTGTTGTGAATACAAGCCTGTGTGTCATGAGTGGGTCCATCAATCCAAATGTGAATGTCTACCAGGGCTGACACCTCGTGCTTTAGGTACAGGTTTTCCAACTCATTTAGTTACTATGAACAAATACAGAGACTGGGAGAAGCAGAAATGAACCATGATATATTTTACTCACACCTTTTAGTATGAGAAACTGTCACACACCTTTGTCTGCATTTGCTAATGTGCTGCTGCAGTAAGGTAGAAGAAGTAAAGAGAGCACAAGCATAGAAGTACAGCACACACTCTTCCTGTCCTCTTAATTGGGCCTAAACTCTAAAAGCCAGACTTGATCTTCTATCTTTATTCCACACATTAAGTTACCCCAGCAAGGAGTTTGTTTTTTGTTTTGGTGGTTTTTTTGTTTGTTTGTTTGTTTGGTTTTTTTTTAAATTTTTTTTTTAATATAATTTCCCAGCTTTTAGGTATCATATCTGTCAGAAGAGAAACTGAATGGGTCTTCTGTTTTCATCTTCTGTATAGAGTATTTAATTTTTTCAGAATTACTTGGTAGCTGTTCTGCCAATATTCTAGTAGGACTTCACCGGGGAGCCAATATATCTGAGGAAGAAACTTCTCACCAATAATATTCCATCACAGCTTCTTGTCAAGATACTTTTAAATTTTTCACCACTTTTTTGTCTTTTCTGTGAATAAATTACTAGGTAATCCTTTTCATTTCCACTGATGGAAAAATAGGAAAACATGATAGTTACTGTTTCTGGCAATCTGGTTATGACTGCACCTGAATTAGTATCACTGCAGATTTTTTCAGGATTTAATGGTTTAGGGTTTAACTAACCTGCAGATCTTTTGGAGATGCAGGAACTGGATTTTTCAGGGACAAAGAAAATTTCATGTTGAGCATCTAAGACTAGTAACATTGATAAAAAACCCCTTGTCATTAAAATTATAATGCTGGTATGAGAACAGAGGCAGAGTGGTTAATGGAAAGAAAGATTTAGAAAACTGTGTGTAGGAGGAAAGAAACAAACCTCTAAGAGATCAGTATGCTCAAATAGTGAAAATAAAGTATTATCTATCCTACTTCTAAAAGAACTGACTCATGAAAAGACTCCTATACCAAACCTAATCAATAAATGTAGTTAGAGTAGAGTAGTACTTCTACTGTCTAATGTTTTATAAGTAATTAAAAAGGAGGTTGGGGAATTAAATCTCAGCAATTGTAGAGATACTAATCACAGCAAATCAAATAGTCTAAGTTGGAAGAGGGCCATGATTATCATTGTGTCCAACTCTTGATTTAATGGCCCATACAGGGATCTAACCTTGGTGTTAGTGGCACCATGCTGCAACCCACTGAGCTTTCTCAGGGTCTAACATGACCTCTCTACAGTTTTAAAGAACTGCAGAATAAAAGTTGGCATTAAATACAACCCAGGTTTGTTAAAGGTAGGTCATACCTTTGATATGATCATTCTTCAATAAAAACCCCTATTTTTCTGAATAGGAAAAAAAAAGTCTTTAACCCTTAACACCCCAGGAACAGAATGCTATTTTTTTGGAAAAGATTGTGGTTAAAACAAGAATTGCAAACAAGAAAAGCTGAGTTGAAGAAAAATCATGTTTTGTATTGAAAGAGTAATTTCAGGCTGAGGGAGACTCCATCGAAGTTGCAAGTGATCTCTTTCAAAATGCTCTTTAAGAATTTGACAAGGGAGGAGTGAGTGAAAGAAACACATACAAAACTTTTCATTTTCTCTAAATACCTTATTTTCTCTAAAGAAAGACAGTTACCCTGGCAAATAAATTTATGATTTCTTGATTTATGCCTGTTGCTTGCATTATGCTCTACTCTGCAATACATTGTTTCTTTTCTTTGACTGCTATACTTCATATGAGCAAGCAATCCTCTGAACTTCAAAAAGAATATTCACATCATTTAACTTATGAATAAAATATTTAAGTATTTTTGAAGAGTCCTTCACATTGAAGAAAATTTGCAAAATTTGATATATATATAAATGCTAATACCTGGAGTAATTACCTTCATGTTTTCCTCATACTGAGTCTTACAGATTAGTTAACAGTGATGTTTCATCTCTGAATTTCTCAGTTGTCATTGCTTCTAGTCACATCTATGAAATTATTTAAAAAATCTTTTGGTGCTTAAGAAATTGTACTGTTCTCTTGGAAGTCACTTTATTGCCTTTAAGCCAGCAAAGGATAAATAAAAATTAAAATTATTTATTTTGGTATAGATTTAAAAAATATAGACAATAATGACTAAGCAAAAAAAATCCCTATCTAAAAGCCCTGCAACATGTAATACAGCATGAGTGCAAGAAGGAAATGCAAAAATGTTAGCAGCTATACAAACTTTTTAATTAGAGATTAAATAAGATTCAGAGGTTCTCTCTGTGGCAAATATCACTGGAACTCCAGATAGCAATGGAATGTTTGATGAAAGAGATGCAGAATAATATAGAGTTGTAAAATGTATCTATTTTTACTTTTTCAGTCACTCCAAGGAGAAGGATCTATTTACAGAATTATAAAATCATTGAATTATGTAAAATGGACAGGATCTAGGGAGGTCTAGGAAGATGCACACTTTTGCTCTAAGCCAGTTAGAGGCCAGACAGTATTTGTGCAGGAAAATCCTGAATATCTGCAATGATGGAGACTGCACAGTCTCTGTTGAAAAGTGTTTTCAGTATTTGACCATCTCCTTGCTAAGTCCATGCCCCACCCCTCCACCCCTGCTTCTGCTGCTCTCTTCAAGTCTGTCCTATGTCCTATTAAGGACATTTAATAATATTGGCCCCTGTATTTACCCCTGAGGGATGCTCCTAGTGACCATCCAGACTGCATATTGTGGATGACAGGGTACTGAGCCTGATGCTGCAGCTGGTTTCCTCTGCCCCTTGCATTTCCCAATTCATATATTACAGTTTTGCTCTAGGGACACCATTGGAGACTGTCAAGCACCTGACTTGGGCCAAGGTGTCCAGCACTTCCCCAGCTGTGCACAAAGCCAGGCAGCAAGTCAGTTTGATCAGGCACTATTTGTCTCAATCTCTTGATTGCAAGTCTGCCCTTGGCATTCTCTGCCATCTCCCCCTTGCCTGAGCATAGCAGGCAACCCCTGAGTCTGCTGCTGCCTGCATGAAGGGATTGGTACCAAGACATTCCACTAATGTCCTGAACTCCTTGCATCCAGACCTTTTCTCTTACCAGCACAGATTGGGATGGCTGGCAAGTCTCCTATGGATTATAGGTTCTGTGATCATTAATAGCTTCCCAACTCTCTAAGGAAGGCTTTATCTCTTGCCTCTTTCAGATACAGTATATGTTCCTAGATATTTATTTCCATAAACATCTGCCAGGATGTTAATTCAACATACAAACTGAACAGAAAATTATTTTAGAAGTTTTAAAGAGTTTTGAATAATGCAAATATTTTTCTTCATCTGAATTTGGCAAATATTCAGATAGAATACAAATTTCTCAAATAATTCATTAAAAAAAACCTTTGACCTGTCCAAATCTGCACTAAGTTAGATTTTCTAACACATTACATGGGGTGGTTGTGTTCATTGATTGAGAGAAATATTTAATAGAAAATACTGGTTATGAGATTTTCTTTCTGTCCTTGATCAAAAGATACTGGAAGTTGTCACTTTAACACTTTATATGTTGCTTCCAAATATTGATATTAATACAACACAACAAAGAAAGAATCAAGATAGATTGAAAAGAATTAATTATTAAGAAAATTATTGGGTTTTATGTCTTTGTGTTTATGTATTAAGCAAAGATTGATTAGAAAAAAATATTCTGCTTCTGCTTAGTTTTTTGGTTTTGAACTTTCTAGCTTTTACTAAAGCAAATTTCAGCCCATTTCGGGTATAAACCAAACTCGTCTGAAGTATGAATTTTACTTCTTTGTTTCAATATGAGATTATGATTAAATACCAAGAATGGTATTTCAGACCAGGATTTCCTGGGTAGACTCTACCTGCGTAAAAATCTGAATGAAAATTATTTAGACATAGTCTATTATTATTTATTATGTTATTTAGACATAGTCTAAGAATTATTAACTTATTTAATCCATGACAAACTCTTACCCCATAAAGCTTTACACAGGGTTCAAACCATTGGAAAAGAATGAAAATAGCTTTCTTTCTCTATATTGAAAGAGGACAATCAAGAAAAAAAAGGACAGAATGGACTAGAAGAACTTGTGAGGAATTAAAACTGGCATATATGCTTTTTATGAAGTGAGAAATTTAGGGAATCAAGATGGGCCTATTGCTCAAAGTTGGATAATTTTGCACAATAAATTTATAATATTGCTTAAGAACTTATAAATTCCATGCTGTGACATGAATACAAATAATCTCTGTGTTTAAAATCATAACAAACCTAAAGTGATGCTCTGAATTTCATTCCCCAGACTAAACCATATTGTACTCACATTTTGGGATAAATCTTCATTGATTTTGCTTTTGCTCAGGTGGATAAAATATTTCCTGACTTCACCTGAGAACACTAAAGATAAAAATGCCAAAATGTTAAAAGCAAACACTTTGGTTTTCAGATTAATACCTAAAATTTAGCTTTTATGTCTGTTTTTAATAAATGAAATAGAAATTTCTTTTTTTCTTGCACATCTAAATAGGTTTTTAAAAATATCTATACTTTTCAAAAACAAACAGATTTTACTTGGATGGAGTTAGCCTTCACATTTGATCTCTTTGCTTTAACAAAATTCATGACTATTATTAAAAAGTTATTCAGTATTCTTTAGCACATGCATGTATATTTCACAAAGCAAAAGGAAAGAGACAAAACAAAATTTTTAAAGTATCAATAATAAATAATTTTACAAAACAATTTTAATTTATAACATAACTAATGTTTTTTAAAAGGAAACTAAGATTATTGAATGTCAGACATCAACTCTGTAGGATTTACCTAATATCTGAATTTCCATTAAAAATCTGAAAGGTCAAAATCTTGTTTTTCTAAAGAAATGGCAAGCTACATACATTTGAGCATTTTCAATAGGAGAATAATCTGAGCTGAAACAACAACAGTATTTTCTATGCAAGTACAGCAAATTTTGGGAGGTTCAGTGAAATTTCTACTGTCTACTATTTCTACTATCTTCATTAATAGATTATTGGAACAATCCAGACATGCTCTTTTATTATTTAAATGGTCATGTTAATCTAAGTGACCCTAGAAAGTAATGAAATGAGATGTTCAGTGGTTTTTCAAGTACCGGTATTTGTAGAAAATTTTAATGTTTTGACAACAAATAATATCTTTATACTGAGGCTAAAAGGATTAAATATGTTAGAATAAGATACCTCCTGTTGGCAGAAGCACCTTTAGTGTATGAGCTATGGTTGTCACAAAATCTCTACGTTCACCAGATTGTTTCATGCCAGAAAATTTCTGCTTCCTTGTGAAAGTAGACACAATAAGTCCAAAAGATAACACCCAGAGAAATTGGTTTGAAAAAAAAAATAAAATCAAAATTCTGAATATTTGTCCTTCAAAAATTAATGAAATACATTTAAAGCAGTCCTGCCTCTGATTTTAGCAAGAATCAGGATTTACATGTGGAGGTTTTTTTTCAAAGTAAAACCTTTCTTGGCCTGTTTTTGAGCTTTGGTACCTAGAAGTACTGGACTGGGTTTATATTGTTACTGATTTTTTATCTGTAAAATGAAAGTATTAATTTTCCTTTGAAGGGAAGCAGCCAACATAAAGGAAATATTTCAATTCTTTTTGGTTGTTTTTTTTTTATTCTATGTTGATAAAATTTGCAGCAATTACTAAACAAGGTATATTTTGAAATTTCATTGCTTTTCATGAAAGAGTACAGAGTTTGCTTTATTTTTCTTTTCCACCTAGGTCTGCTAGTTTTTGCCATTTTACTGAAATTTATCCCTCATTTACAATTGAGAAAAACTGCATCCTGTTGGGTTAAATTTGAATGCTTTTTCCACATTCTCCTTAGCAGAGGAAAAATGGCCTGGTGGGAAGCCTTCTGGCATTGTTGAAAAATATTTAGAAAAATAAATAATGAGAAAAGCTTTTTTCTCTATTTTTCAATAAGTAGGGATCTGAAAAAAGTCAGAAAACTGCTGCTATTATCACCTCTGCAATTCCTTATTCACTATCTAAGGCAATGATCGAAAAATGCAACTAGGCATCACACATGAAAATCACATATCCTTGTATACCACCATCAGTGCCAAGCCAACCAAGAAAATTATTGGGTTTTATGTCTTTGTGTTTATGTATTAAGCAAAGATTGATTAGAAAAAAATATTCTGCTTCTGCTTAGTTTTTTGGTTTTGAACTTTCTAGCTTTTACTAAAGCAAATTTCAGCCCATTTCGGGTATAAACCAAACTCGTCTGAAGTATGAATTTTACTTCTTTGTTTCAATATGAGATTATGATTAAATACAAGTATTTTCAGTTTTGTTCTCCTTTTCAGGTTATATAGAGAGTTACTAAGTCCCATAAGGTTTTAGGAAGTAGAGTGCAAGCATTTGAAAGCTGTTTTATTATTATATAAATACTTTCACATAATTTTACAATGTTTTTTACTCTACTGAAATTTTAATCAAGGTACATTTCTGCAAAATTTATGTCAAGCCACATTCAATACTGTTAAAATGCTTTTTAAACTGAAAAAAACCCTAAGAGTAATCACTGGAATTTATATTGGAAGCAATTTTCAGTGAATCTACCCTTCTGATCCCAAGGAATTTTAAAGGATATTGTCTTCCAAGGATTATATCCAATATAATTAATTTAATATAAGGTGGGAAAAATGGTATCTCAATGTCTTTGTCTATTAATTGCTATTTCCTTGATTCTAATATTGCCTAAAATATTGTAATCAATTAACAGTAATACTTTGCCTCAAATAGCAAATCACCATCATTTCCTTCCTACTAATTCATTGTTCAGAGAGTCATGACAACACACTTTGTTTTCCTGTAGGACACTGCAGCCTTCAGAGCTGTACCTGGGCACACTTCCCATCCAGTTTATGATTCAGAACTTAAAGTTTAATGATCATAGAATAATAAAAAAATAGTGGCATATGTTTTCTGCTATGTTTGTGCTTCGCAGTCCTGCTGGATCAGGTATAGATTAATGGAAATTACTCATTTGCATCTGCTTTCTTTGCAAAATATTGAATGATGATTGTTTGCAAAATGCTATGATTATAGTGCAAACAGCAAACAAGTAACCACCTTATACATACTGGCTATTTTACTTATACCTTTTTAAATGTTTTGTACAATCTTTTTGGAAGTGACAATTTTTTTTTTTCCTTACACAGATACTGCAATAGCTGTCATAATTCTGGTAGGCACTAGGGGCACTACAAAATGAGCCTCAGAAGCTTGGAGTGGGAGGGCCTGGTTGCTATTATTATTATCATTGCTACTACTACTACTACTACTACTACTACTACTACTACTACTACTGCTACTACTGCTACTACTACTTCTTTTAGCCTGGAAGGCTTATTGTATCTATGCAATTAAGAATTTCCACAGTGAATTATAGTACTACTCAGATTTTTCTCTTCTTACATATGTAGAATTTCTATGCTATTAAGTACATCTAATTAAAGGTGTTGTCAGGTCTATGTACTTTTAAACACAGTGTCTAAATGCATTATAATTCCAACAATTTTTGTGACCTTGAAGGCTACAACTAAGAATACAGAAAACTACACAGGGAAAGGGACTACTAAGAAATTCTAGCAGCCAGACCCTGACTATAATTGTGTTTGATGTGTTAGAAACTGCTGCCTCACACCAAGAAAGAAACATGAATTTAAGACCTCTGAAGGGATTGGGAGCTTTGCACAGATATGGTGAACTTTAAGTCTGGGCAGATTGGAGATTAGAAAACCCTCTCTGAGCTCTCAGCTCCTGTGTGTCCCATGACAGCAGACCAATTTTTTCCAATTGTTTGGACTCTCTCCTGGGTATTATTCTCATCAAGTCGTGTGAACTGTCACCCACAGATGCTGTGCATTAAGAAATCTTTTGGAAGTCCAGCAGGAAGTTCAGGGAACTTCCATGCTCAGTAAAAAGTAGGTGAGTCAACCCTTTGCATTAAATATCTTCAAGGATCTGCTAAAATGAGAGGAAAGGCCTTTTTAAGAGAAAATTAGCCCTGGCTTGCCAGGGCTATATGGATTGGGTTTCTTGGATTGGTTTCTTGCTGGGGGGTGTTAGGCTTCCCCTGGTTCAAATACAGAGTTGATAGGTGATAAGTTGCTCCTTCACAGTACCCTCCTTTCATATCCAGTAGGAAACCTGACTGATGGAGCCTTTCAGAAATATCAAAGCTCTCCCAGAAATTGCTGCATAATGTCTCTTCAATGTGTAACATCTGAGGCAAATGTTTTCTATATGGTAGAAGTAGTTCAATCCACAAAAATTGAGAAAAATTATGCCCTTGTTTTTCAGTGTCTTAAAAGAAAGAAAGTGAAAGAAAATTTATGCAACAATATGATTCTTACCCAAAGGAAATGCAACTCCTTCCAGGAAAAAAAACCAAACCAAACAAAAACACAAAAAAATCACAACAACAACAGACCAAAAAAAAAAAAAAAAAAAAAAAGAAAAAAAAAGAAAACCAACAAATAACAAAAACAAGACAAAGAATGAAATGAGGAACAAAACCTTTGGACATGAAAACAGGTAAAATTTTCCTCAGTTAATATATAACTGGTATAATCACCAAAGCTGATGATGTAACCTACATGGGGTTTGAGATCTTTTTCATGCTCTAAAGGCTTAAGGGAATCAAAAGCCTCTGGGTGTCAACTCTATAACACTTACTAGAGAGATGAGATCTGCAAATTCAACAAAATGGAAATTTTCCTTAATTCAGTTAAACAAGATTTAGGCTGGAGAAAAATCCATGGGTGCTTTAGTTCATTGACTTTGATGGAATTCTTACCAGAGCTGAATCCACTGGAAGCTTCTAGAGTAGTATACTACTATGTGAGAAATAAATTCCTTAAATTTTGCTTTAATTATGTCTTTGAAAATTATGTATTTTTTCAAGTACTTTAATTTTAATATTAATTTATTCTCAAGTTATTTTGGCTAGATGAAGTACAAAAATCCTTATTTTATTTACATTTTTCACTTAGTATTTTTTTCTTCAATAAAGCCTAATTAATAATAATGAAAACTTTCCTTGGATAGAAAGCAATGTTATAGCTTTCCAGGTCAAAAACATCTATCATTTTAACATATAAGCTTGCTATCTTTCTATCCTATTCTTATTTTTCTCTTTGTTTACTTTTTTTAATTACTCCAAGACACATATTTAACAAATCTGGGCTAAGTATCTTTTCAACTTATCTTCAGTACAAGAAACATGTTTTTGAATTTCATACCTGTTTTGAACTGGGAAAGTTTCTCTTGATCAGAACCATTTTTACCTTGTATAAAAATCACTAGAGGCATAGGATAGTTTGGGTTGGAGGGGACCCCAAAGATCATGTGGTGCCAATCCCTGCCATGAGCAGGGACATCTTCCAGGTTGCTCAGGGCCCCACCCAACCTGACCTTGAACACTGACAGGGATGAAACATCCACAACATCTCTTAGTAACTTATTCCAGTGTCTCACAATCCTCACAGCAAAGAATTTCTGCCTGAAATCAAATCTAAACCTTAAAGCTATTCTATCAAACTAAACTGATAGGTGCTAGTATGTGGTACTGGCAGCCTTTTCCTTCTTTAAATATTTAATTTCCCATGATATTAACAGCATATGGAGAGTATTTACATTTGCTGCTTGCAGCTTCTTAATTATGACACTGTATGTTTTTTCAGCAGCTGTATTTATGGTTGGCTTTCCTGTCCATTTGTAATTGCTTGGTTTTATACTGATCTATAAAAAATACTACATCAAAACCTTCAATTTCATTGAGATTTAGAACAATTGTGAAGTTCATTGCTGATGGGAAGATTTCTTTAAAATGGGAGACACTTTTAAATTTTGTTTCTATTGTGAGTTTGTTTCCATAGTTCTGATGAATTCACACAGTGTAAAAGTAAGAAGCATCATACAGGAGCTGCTTGATTCTGATATATTCTACTCTGAGTTTATAAAAAAGCTTTGCTTCTGAATTTACTGAGGGCACAAACTCCTATTTGCTTAAATGCGTGTTGCATTTTTAATTATTTATTCAAGTGGCCCTTGAAAAACCTATTGTTACACATTTTCTTTGCTTTTTAATTTGCTTAGGAACCTGGAACCTGCTTTGTAATGTATTCTTTAATATTTGCAAAGTGCTGGGAAAAAAGGCAATTGAATAGTTAGTTGATGTAAGTTGATGGCAATTTCATCTGATAAATTTTTGTCATGCATGTATATGTAAACCAAATCCTTTTCCAGATGCTAAATTATAACAAAGGGAACAGCTGGGACTGATTTCTGATTCTGCAAGAGCTGTAAACAAAAACTTTGCATGAGAGAGGAGAGCTGGAGAGACATCAACACAGCTTAGTGAAGTAAAAGCCTTTTAGTTAAAACTGCAGACAAGGGTGAGAAGGCATTGAGTAAGGAGGGCTGCCTTGGGTCCTGTTGTACAAGGAAGTTAAACCAGAAGGTACCAGGTAACATGGGTTTCTCTCATCAAATCCAAAGCTGGCTTGACCACAGTTCTGAGAGGAAATGGTCTCCAGCCCTGCTGTAACTATACAGGATTTCTTGAGTCCTTGAAAATCTCGTGCATGTAGAGCAGTGGCTGTAACCAACAGGGTGCAAGTAGGTGGTAATGGAAGTGATTCGACTTCTAAATGTCCTAGCTAAGGAACTTGGGTCCTTCAGAGTAAGGCAATGCAGAATGGTGTCCCACATCAATCAACAGAAGCAATTGCACATGCTATGGAACCACAAATTTATTTCAAGCACTTCAGGTGTCACATTTTGTGTAGATGCTTCCACTCCCATGGCCCTGCTTACCTTTCATTGTGCTAGACTAACCTAAGCAAGCTCTCTAATTTTCCCTCAAAGATAGGGTCTCCCTTTCTTGTACAGCTTTTTCTGTACCTCATTCAAATTAGTCTTTACATGGTTAGAAGTGTTCACTGCCCTCCATGCATGTGTTCACCAGCTATACAACCTCACCACATCTGTTCCTAAATTCCTTGCTTTATGTTGTCTAGGCGCACCTTCACTGGTTTCTCTTTCAGATTTGAGGGGAATCTGAGGGACCAAAAGCAACTGGAAGTCTTGTACATTCTGCTTCTGTAAGGAGGGAGGCAGAACTGGCTACTCATGATGGAAGTGTAACACTTTATTTCAACACTCTAGACATTGAGTAGTTGAAACGAATGTTGTTACAGCCATCAGAAATGCAGTGAATCATGTGCCATCTAAATGCTTAACTCAGCAGCATGTTTAGCTCTAGCCTGAGATGTATGACACTCAGTTGTGTGATATTCAGTTAGTTACTAGGCTCTTCCATTTAATTTATTTGCCTGATTCATTCATTTGGCAGGAAAAAAAAAAAAAAAAAAAAAAAAAGTGAAGTATTTCTGCATTTCATAAGCCTCATCACCCCTGTATTACAGGAACCAGGACAAAGGAAGGAGAAATCCACTTTTCCTGCACAAACACATTTGGAATCAGGTCTTCAAGCACTCATATTTCAGGCATTGAGCTGAAGGATAATCTTAAAGGATGAGATTATAAAGCCTGGGGACAGCCATAGTGGAAAGCAACACAAAACAGCTGCTGCTTGCTAGAGTGCAGCAGGAAAAAGCTGTGGATGCTGTGTACAATATGACACCAGCAAAACAGTGAAAAATCTAGGCTATCAGGATACACTTATTGATTGGGGCTGCTGTACAGACTAGGAACTGTATTTCTTCATGAATGTGAAAAAAAACTGTACAAAAATCCCAACATGTACCCCAGCATATTTTGAGTGTTTTACCATGCTGCTGACTATGCAAGATTTAATATGCAATGCCTTTGCAATGGATATATAACAAGGACTCCATTTTATTTTTCTCATTTATTTGTTTGGTTTGGTGGGGTATGAAGAATTGGCAGTGACACAGAACCAGAATTTACTAATTTGAACTCAAAGTCAATATGACATCTGAAGATGTTTAATGCTCTTAGTTACTGAGATGGAAAAAATCCAAGCTACACACATAGAACTGGAAACATTGAAGACAGCTCAGTACTTAATGCAAGGAATATTATTATAAGCATCAAAGAAGAAAGAAATTTAATAGTTGAATTTCTAAACAGGATACATGGTAACAGCCTTTGCTTTCTATTTCAGTTATCTAAGATGATTTTTCATTGCATAATCTCAGATCCTTGAATGGGCTATTCTTCTCTACTTGGTATATTAATCATACACACTTCTTGTGACAGATCTGTCTCTTAATACAGATGAACAATCAGGGACCTTCTGCTCTGGTTACTCTGATTTTCACAATATAAAAGCACAAATAATTATTTCAGTTTGCTAGTTCAAAAGAGGTATTTCTTTAGAGCTGTGTTACATTATGTGATCACAGAATGATCACAGGAGCTAGAAATTAGCCTGCACTGTGGCATGTGTTATGAACAGAGCTGCATGAAAACTAATTTTTCCTCCTTTCCCATCTATTCCAATTGTAATTGAACCTGCCTATTCTTGTGGAAGGCCTTCTGTCTTTCAGGATCTTATTTGTAAACTGTGGGATTTGTTTCACTTCCACCTAATTTCACATATTGCTTAAATTAGGAGCAGTGTTTCCTGAGGCACCTTTTCTGTCAGAGGAAGGTACAGCAACTTCCAAAAGGTAATTCACCACATTTTAGAGCCTGAATCACGTTCTAGAAGTATTGACAGCCCATGGCACTAATGCATCTGACTTAAACTGTTTAATTAGATTACTCAAGGAAATGGATTGGATGGAGGCTGCAATGTGCAACAGGGACTTTTGTGAGGTGGGTCATGAAGAAAACAAACCTTGGACAAGAGAGACAAATTAAAAAAAAACAACAAAACACATTATAGTGCATTGAATTATGAACTGAGAGAGAAAAGAAGGAAATGAAAAAGAGAATTACACAAGTTGAAGATATTCACACTGGAACATGGATGTATTATGGCACCTGAAATGTAGTCCATGTATACACAAACTCCTACAAACAGTACTTGGAAATGTTATACCTGTATGCTTACACTTGTGCACTTTCTTTCATGAGACAAAGATTGGCTTAGTGGAGGAAAAACAACATAGATGCCTTCAAAATTGTTTGGAGGAAAGAGAAGAGGACCAGAATGAGGCAAGGTAGCAGGAGGATTCACTGTTTGTCCATCACAATACATATCTAAATGCAAAAAGGAAAATTCTAAAACATTTGAAGGGGAAAAGGATTACTTTAGTGACCAAAGACAAGAGAAAATTACTAGAGTGAGAAACTGAAACTAGGTTCTCTCCTATAAAGGTAAATGGCTACTTTTTAAAAGATGTTACAGCCAATACAGTATATTATGTAGCACAAAGAAAAATATTTGTCCCTTCACTTGATAGTACTTTGAAATTTCTACTATATCTAGTATATCTGAGATCCTACACAGTGTGCTGTTGATGTTTAGGGATGGTGCTCCCACTGAGACTCTCCAGAACATGGAGGCACAAAGAGGTAAAGATCACTGGGGCAAGACAGAAACAATTTGTTTTGAACAGCAATGAGCTAAGGAAAAATGACAGTAACAACAATACTAAAGATAGAGGGTATGAGAAAGAGGTGAACAATCTCACACAGGAACAACAGTACCTGACTGCTGCCTCCACCGTGCTGCAACAGCCCAGGAAGGATCCCTTCTCTTCCTAAGGCTGCCTTCCCCACCTCTGGAAATGACATGAGGTGTCAGAATAACCTCTGGGTCCTGGTCATGTCCCCTCCCAGTTACTGCAAAAATTAACTCTGTCCTGGCTGGAACTAGGACGTGCAAACTATAGAGCCATGTTTTGCTCATGGCTGCACAAAAGGTGTAGAATAATTCTGTACAACAATGAAGATTTACATCTTCCAGTCTGGATAGAGTAAAAGGGTATGCACATATCACACACCTTTACTCTTTTAAATGTAGTTGGGCCAGTATTTATAGCTGTGAACAAGGATAAAATCTAACATCAGTTGACCTCCTGCCAGGTTCCCACCCAGAGAGCTTCAAGGAATTAGAAAATAATTGTCTACTCTTGTGGATTGCCAGAATTCTCAGTTACACCAGCTAAAGGGAAGACAAACAACCCTGAAATAGAAGTACTAGCCAATTTCTTGCTAACAGGATTTTGGTAGATTATTCTGGGGACTGATATTCCAAAACCTGCAGTCTTTGAGACTTTCCCTGAAACAGCTGTGTCCTGCTGGGAAGTTACTTGATTAACAAGAGCCCTGCTTCAATCCAGGATAAAAGTTTATATGTGCTTGTGACACCTCTCACTTCTTTAGGTCTACATCCTTCCAGGAGGGAGTCTGGTGTTGTTAGTTAACTTTTCTACCTGCAGCCAAATGTCATTATTTGCAAGCCTCAGAAGGCTTCTCTGTTTCTTTTGTTCCTACCCTCACCTCTTGGTCTTCCTCTGGCTGTCAGCAAGTTTTGGCCCAAAGTTCACTTTTTTTTTTTTTTTTTCATGTTTTCTCTTGTTCTCTTTCCATTTTCTACTTTCTCCAGTCTCAAAAAAAATCTGTCAACACTTTTATCCTTCCCTTGTGAACCACTTTTCCAACCTCATTTGTTCCCACAGCAGCAGCAATAACAAAATGAAAATAATGATTTGTAAAAATTCACAGAATGCTTTCAAACTGAACAGTGAAATTCAGACAAATAGGTTAGTTTGGCCTGGTTTGGATAAATGCATCCCAGATTTTTCCTCAGACATGAACAGGCACATGATTTGCACTACTTACCCAGGCTGATTGCTAGAATTAATTAAAAAAAAAAAAAAAACTCTGTAGGAAATAAGGAGCCTAAGAATAAAAAAGAGATTTAAAAAGTTGCATTTCTGTGCTGACCTTCACTTCAGCATGGAAATCACTAGTAATGAAAAGATAAATGCTTGTGAAAATGGGTAGAGTTAAGGAAATTAATCACATTTCTCCTACAGACATAGGAACCCAAAATTCATTGAAATTTCTTGCATTATTTGCAGATTTTAGCTAGGAACTTTACAAAATATGTAAGAAAGCACTTATATCCTCCACTTGATGTTTGTTTAAGCACCTCATTTAGATATAATTTGCCTACAAATTTGCCTTTTAATTTTCTCCAAAATTTCCTTACAATTGAAGGGAGAAGAAGAAACTAGGAGGCAATTCTCATGGCCAGAGTTTCCTATTCGACTATGATATGGTATGAACACCCTTGTCCTCAGTGTCTGTTTCAAAGTTTTGCTGTCATTGCAGCACTCCCAAGGTTTGAGAAGAGAAGAGCCTGGAGGACTACCAGCCTTAAAGTGGTTGATACCTAAATGGCTTGGCCTAGGTAGTATTTTCTTGCATCTTAACCACGTTCTTGTTGCACAAAAAACATATTTGAAACCCTTATCATGCCCCGTTTCTATGGAATTATATCTGCTACATGGGTTTGCAGGATTTTTAATTATACAGGTTTGCTGTTGGTAGGAGTGACAAGTAGTATTGACAGATTATATAGTCAGTAAAAATTAAAAAAAAAAAAGAAAAGGTTGTGCATCAGAGAGACCAGTGCTAGGCAAAAAAAGGAGTTATGGATCTTTGTGTTGTAAAATTTGATTTATGTGATCTTGTAAAAATCTCCTTTAAATTCTATTCATTAATACTTGTTATTTTTGAAGTAGTTCATTTTTTTTTCAAAAGTGTAGCAAACTTCCATTTTTTAACAATACTTTAACAAAGGATGATATAAAGTGATAAATGAGTGCAACCATTAAAATAACATCACTGAGAAACTGGAATAATTTCCCTGATTTTTATTTCCTATCCAATCTTCAGTGATCTCTCATAAGTGTTAGTTCTTGTGAGAAATACAGGCAGCATGTATAACTCTGTGCCTGTAAAAACAGCTTGTCAAGGCGAGTTAGTACAACAAAATAGAAGACACACATTAGTGAACACCATACTCAAAGTACCTTTGAGTTATTCTGTTTGTATTCATTACAATGGAGAGCCTAGCACAGCTCAGGCTGCTTGATAAGGGCATTGCTTAGAATATCACTGTTTTACACTAAACAAGTTACAGCAGAAAGCTGCATTTGTAAAAATTACCTAATCATCAACCAATTTAGATAAGACCATTACTTTATTGTTCACTACAAGTATCTGAGCCTTTGCCAAGGGTGAAAGTGCTATAACCAAAGATTATATCAAATGTTTAATAATTCTTTCAAACTGCCATTTTAGCACTTACATATCATAAATTAAACCTGTCACCCAGACTGTTTGCTAAGCTGGCACATTTTGCAGTGTTTTTCATTAAATTCCTAAATCACAAGTATCCAGGAGATTGCAGACCTTAAAACTGTCTTTATTTGAAAAGGCTGTTACAGAGAAGATAGACTGTTGTATTTAATGCCAAGTGCATCATAGTTTATTAATATACATCATTGGTAGGAAGAGAAAAGGTCAGCACCAAATTAATTATTTTTTCAATATCTATTTGGTACACACCTTTGCTGTTTGACAGCAATAGTTTTTGTGGGTAATGAGTGGTGTCACCAAATGCTACTGTGGAACTTGTTTACGGGTATAGTAAACATTCCTGAAGCAATACAACTTTACTGAAAGGTGTTGATATAGTCCACATGGTTCAACATTGGAATTAATTGGAATTAATTGTCAGATTCTGTTCAGGCTTGGGGACTGGTGCTGAAAGAAGAGAGATTTTTACCTATCATTTAGGAACTGTACCATGTAGGGTCACTGACTGATTAAAAGTTTGAGTGTAAAGATTACAGAACTCAGATTCACAGGAGCTCCCACTGTGATCAGGTAGTTACTTAAATCAGGGTGTCAGAACAGCCAATGAAAACTTCTCCTGCCTTTTAATGGTCCTCCAGTCAGACTGGGAAATTAGGTGTTCTCTTAAACCTGGTGTCATCCCCACATGCCAGTTTATTCAATTAATATTGTTGTCACATATAGAGGGATAGACAGGGCTGGCCTCTCTGCCTGAGCTCCAGAATGAATACATAGATTTGGAATAAATCAATGGTTTTAATGGGGATGTCCCATTTCTCAGGATGCTTCACTTAAACCTTGGTTTATCAGCTACTGACACAGCATGTTGCTCTCCAGGAAGGCTGTTTTGAAAATACTTCCCTGGCTGAGTTTCTGCTGTCATGATATTTAGGGGATTAGCTGTTTCTCAAGATGCCTTTGCACATGAGTTACTCATAACTGTACCCAGCTCCTGGAAATTTCACTTCCAGGGAGATCACCTTGAGCTGGCAGCAGAAACCTCACTACTTACTCTGGAGGATGTAGGTGCTGTCCCTTCTATAAATGAGTAAAAGCGTTCTGGTGGTATGAACACTGAACAAGGGTATTAGTGAATCACAAACCTTGTGGTGAACCCTACCATAAGCTGTCCCTAAGTTTCTGGAGACAGAAGCTAGGTGAATCCAGGCAGTGCAGTGCCAAACCAATAAGACAAGTCATGCTGGGTATATAAGTTAGATATATTCTTATGCTGCTGTTATTCAGTCAATAATTCATTGTCCTATTTCATTACTGTCAGACTTACTTGACATTGCTGTCTTTAGACAATGTTCCCAGACTTATTTTGCAGAGAGCTCATTAAAATGTGTCGGCATGTCTGATATAGATTCTGCCCTGTGTAATTTTATATATCCAATTCTTTACCTTATATATTATTTAAATACATGACTTATTTTAGGGCCCTTTAAAAACTCCATGCTACTTACAGAAAAGAGAACCATACTCCAAGTTCTTTTAAAACTTAAGAAATGAGCAGAAACAGAGCCATTTAAATTCTGTAGTATTTAAAATGTTAAAAACCATGAAAATACACATCAATGCACAGCATTGCATAGTTATTTAATTTCTGTTTTCTGGCAGACACCCACACAAAATATGGACAGTAACATAATTAGAAACAAGGTCTAATTTTTAAGTGCATCTTATAGTCACAGGAAATGCAACCAATCACTGCAAGCTGAGAAGAGAGAATGGAAGAAGTCAGTGAAACTGCAGGTTTATGATTTTCTCCTTTAAAATCAGACCACATACCTTTATGCAAGTCTGCATTAAAATTAGTGCAAGTAAAATAGGTGGCCAATGTCACAAGGTTCCACCATTTTTAAATGCCTGTGGACATATTTATTACATTTATCTTGGTTAACCATAATATAAAAAAAAAAAAATCTATAATAATATATAAAACCATAATATAAAAACTATATGAATCAAAAGTAACTTTGAACAAAGGGCTATAAATTGCAGAATTTTGGAGCTACAGAATATTGAATTGCTTCTTCTGCTCAACTTCATATTGTTTAAAGATAACTGAAAAATTAGATTCCAGAGTTTATCTGAATGCAAGGTGTTTCAGAATAACAGGTAGTTCAGATTTCATTTTTCAGTTCAGTGCCTTTCTTAATTATAACTCAATAAATAACACCAATTAGCACACCACAGTAGTTTTAATCAGGGTTTCTGGATAAATTCATATATGTGCCACAGCTGAAACCCAGTTTAAAAAGTAAATTAATACATGGGAAAATGAATGCTAATTAGATTTTTAAATTTGGGTTGTTTATTTTTTTCCAGTGTTCTATCTGTAGAAAAAAAATTTATCAAAATCTGATGGGGTAAGAACAGAAAAATGCTGTCACAACTTTTATTCCATCTGTTTTCTTTTATGTCAATACCTATCCAACCTTCCTCATAAAATTTCATTTGGCAGGTAGCCTAGAAAAAGAATATTTTCAGGTTTAGACACAAAATTTTATTCTTTATTTTTTTCCTTTAAACATTATTGTTGAAGTGTATCATTGTATAAACTGGAAAACCCTGTTTTCATTATATGCTATCTTGTCTGTCAGTAGAAAGAATTAACATAATATTGTCCCAGAATTCACTTATAGCTATAAGAGGAAACAAAATGATGTGTTGATAACAGATTAAGTATATAATACACAAAGCCCAAGGCTTTTACTCTCAGGAGACATTACATTTCCATGGCAATACCAGGATATAATATAAATAAATGAAGAGTTACAGTCTGCTAGTCAGGCATGCTGAATTGGATTTAAGGCATACTAACTACTTCTAGAGTAAGCAAATGAATATTGCTGATGGACTGAAAGAGATAGGGAAGGCATTCTAGGATTTGGTGTCATTTAAGCTACTTACTCAAATATCCTGTAGTAAGACTGTATTTCTGAAGAAGGTTCAAGCCTATTGAACTTATGCAATTTTTTTCCTAATTTTTATTTTGTATTAAAGAATGTTCCCATAGACTTCACAGAGAAACCTGCAGGGGAAAAAAATAAAATGCCATATATTTAAAACGTGAGTTCACAGACAAAGAGTGAAAAGGCACTCTTTCTGGCAACAGGGAAAGGCAGCTCAGAAGCAAGATAAAAACCTCTGCTATGAAGAACAGACCAAAATGTTTGCCAGTAAGCCAGGTAGGGGGACTGAATTTGTGTTGAAAAAATGCTGACATTTTTTGCAGGAGCATGATGAAAGCAAAGAACATGGAATTTCCTGAAGAGCATTGAAATTTGTGAAGTCTTGGATAAGCCTGTCCCAAGCCTTAAATGTTTTGAGAGATGTCCATCCTCAATTTCCAGTGGTCACTGTATTAAACAAAGGCTACAATAAATTAGAAAACTCTTAGACTAAACCACTTATCTGTATGGTTTGATTGATAAAGCTACATCAAATTGCCTTATTTCACGCTCTTCTGGAATTGGTAGGCATTGGATGACTTCTTTACATTTAAATTGTGCTGATTAGCCAGTTTTACCTTAATAACTCTCTATGATAGTGACCACCTTATCTTGCCCTTTAATTTTAAAATTAATGAAGTAATCATTTATCCTGGTCTCTTTCTCTGTTCTGCCCAATTACTTTAGTGCTGAATGGTACTTTGCATTTTTGCTGGTCCATTAGTCCCATATCACGCTCTTTTTGGACTTCTTTGTTCAACTGAGGGATAATTAAATAGTGTCTTTTATAATCTTTATAACCTTGGCACATAAATTTCCTTTGCAAACAGTTCAATCTAATAGATAAATGTCCCTTTAAAATTGGGACTTCTTTGTGTTTGCTTCTGATTAAGGTATTTAACTTTAGACCATGTCAAAAAACAATCTACCTTGAATTTTTTGTTTTTACTCTACTGCACAGATCCATCTCTTGATTTTTACCCTTCAGGAAACCGTCCCTACACTGAAGATGCATGGAAAAGAGCTGTTACTTCTTGACTCCATATTTGGTAGACTTTGAACTGCCTACAGAGAACTAATAGGAATTTTGAAGCATTGGACTGACAGTGAATGGAGCAAATTTAACACTGGCTAGGTCACCACTGAAGGCTCGAAACTTATAAATGCAGAGCAGTCTGCTGTGGACTTTATGAAATAGGACTGCAGTGAGCTGTTTACAAAAGATTTGCACTATTAGGAGCCAGACTCTTTCTGCTTGCTTGGGCAGTCTCACAAGCTCTTTGTTTGCCCTTTATGCTCTGAATGAAAGGCAAATTTTAAAGCTTGATGATATTTATTCAGAGAATGTTCTATACTTGGAAATGTGGCTGTTGTCTCCAGGAATGGTGAGGACCTCTGTGAAGAAGAGTGATTTAGTGCAGAAAGAAGAAATTATTTTAAAAATATCAATAACATTTTCTTATTTCTTGAAGATTTTCTCCATTTTGGTTGAATTTAATTCTTTCTAAATTCTATGCATACAGAACTATTAGAGAGAAATTATGTTTACTGGGGAAATGTTCATGATCTGCACACATAGCAGGTTCAGAGATTAACAGGTTAAGGAAAACCCTCAATACAGAGAACCTCTGAATTCAGCCTACAATACATTCAGATGTTATTACAGTCACATTTTAATAAGTACAAGTAATGTGACTGACATTTTCTGAATTTTCATTTTTATGTGAACCTATGTAACTGCACTGGCAGCACCTATAAACCAAAGGCTGGACTCTACTGCTGTCTTAGATGAAGTTTTGTACTGGAAGTAGTGTCTATCAATAAAAAGTGCTTATATATTGAAATAAGTAGATATGGAGTGGTTTTGATTATATATAATGTAAAGATTTAAGAGAAGAAATTCAGCATACCGTTGTGTTGAACATGATTCAATAAATCATGTTGCAAACGAATACAGAACCTAATTAGCAAGTGCACATTTCCTGTGCAGTCATATAGCTTCACTACCTTCAAGAAATTAATTAGCTTAAATCCTGATACTCTAAAGACAAAGGAAAAATTTTATTGACCTCAACAGAAGCAGGCATTCACTGCAACTTTTTCTCTTTCCAGCTGGTGATGGGCTCTGAACCTTCTCCCTTACCACTGCTCTTGAGCTTCCTTCTGGTTGCCAAGGCTCAAAATGCTTTTAACTGAGAGAAGCAAAGCACAGACTGAAACACAGAGATGTACAAGTCTAGTGACCTCCCACATAGCAGAGGTCACAGAATTTCATTAAGTCCTAGCTGAATTAAACCTCTATCTTCTGGATGGTTTATTGCATAACTTTGGCAATCTATCTCATCTTTCTTCAAACACTGTGGACAATCCATAAATGCTTGCCTGTACCAATTCCTATAAGTCCTTCTAGCTGCTGCAGTGTCACAGTTGTCTTTGAATATAATTTATGTCCTGCACATGTAGTCTGAAAATACACAGAGCAACCTGGCCTGTTCTAAAATCACTGTACATGACAGATAGCAATGATCATTTTATTATCATTTCATCAGACAATCTAGAAATTTCTTTCTGTAGCTCATGATCTATATATCCCAGACTTTATTCATTATACAAAATTATGTTCAAAGGAAATACCTGACAAACCAGTTAATACCTCTCAATCATTCAATCAGCAATGTTAATTCACAATTGGCAGACCTCCCAAGTCCATTTTTACAATTTAAACCAATCTATTTTTTCCTCTGTTATTCATAATTTTTAACTGGAAATTACCTATTAAAAAAAAAACAAGCAGTAGGTGAATATATTTAAATTTAATTCAAAGGAAAGGAATGAAAGAAATATGTGTGCAACTGCAATTTTTTTATTTCCAAAATTAATTTCCTAAAGGTATGTTAAAATAAATTTAAGAAGTATATCTATATAATTACTGTCACCTATTGAAAAATGTAAGGTAAATAAAAAAAGCTACACTTGCAATTTATTCTTTCATCTTATAATTCAAATTGCTAAAGTAGAGCCATGGAATCCAAGAATTACCCAGAAGTTTGCTTTGGATGGGAACATTTTGAGATCTAAGACTGCTCAGGACCTACCCAGTTGAGCTTTGACAACCCAGGAGGAAAATTTTTTACCACCTACTTGTATGATTCACCTCCAGGTCAGGTGGTTTTGTAGGAACAGAGTTCTTGAAGTTATCAACAATCCTTTTGACAGCCTATATGTTCTTCAGACACAGTTTTAGATTTCCTTTATTGCAGTTTATTTGCTTTAAAAAAATTATTTCTGTAAAGTGAGATCTGCTTATTGTAGAAAACTGAAAAACAATAGGAACTTAATACATATTACGGATACATTTTATAGAAAAATTAATTTAAGTTGAAAACATTATTTTCTTATGTATGCAGCAACTTGGTGTTCTTTCAGTTATCTAATAAAAATGATTTAAAGATGCTGATTTTCTGCACTTAAATTGAATTGCAGTTTCCATTAGAAGCCATTTGACATAGATTATGAATGAAAAATTAATCATCTGTTAAAGAAGAAATTATGTTTATTACTATTTAACACAGCACAATAGAAATGAATAATTGATATGACTGTATGTAAAATTGTAAAATTGATTAAATATGTATATAGTATAGCCTGTTTAGGAAACTATAGTACTGCTTTTGTTTTATTGGGGTAAATTTTAAGACACTATGCCTTAATAGTTGCAAACTATCAATAATCAAATGTTGGCAAGTAACTAAAGAAGTAGAAATGTAAAAGTAGGTATTCAAATGAGGTTTTTTGCTCATTGATTTGGATCATGGTAAAGATTGTTGAATTAAATTACTTCAGTTGAGTCTGTCTACCTTTGGAAACAGAACAAATATTTAAGAATACATCAATTTTTAGAGTATCATGCTAATGTCACTTGCTGAAGAAATCAACCCAAGTCCAGCTAGGCATGCTCCACAGTGGAGCAGGGGCTCATGGTGTACAGAGAGGGGTTCCCAAGCCAGGGAAAACCAGAGGAGTGCTGAGACCTGCCAGGAGCCAGAAGCTTGCTGATGAGGACATGTGCAGGGCCAGGAATAACAATGACCTCCCTCAGTACCACAAAAGGAGCTCCAGGGAGTGCCAGGGACCAGGAATGCCGTGCCAAGGACAGGCAGACAGGTTGTGGGTTCAGCCATTTGGCATGGCAGCTCCTATGGGAGGGCACTGCTCTGAAGTGGGGGCACTTCACCATCTGAGTGGAGAGATTTGGAGTGCTGTAATCCAGCAGCTGGACACAATTCAGTGGCTATCTGCACAGCTCAAGGGTGCTCATCCTGCCTGACCCTCTAGGCAGAATGGTGGGACTCCTCTGGGAGCAAAGTCTGTGGCTCCAGCTGGGGAGTCTGTGCCATCTACCCCAGCAGTGGCCAGTGCCTCCACTCACCTGGGGCTGCTGCAGGCAGACAGACTGCAGGAAGGGCACACACCTTTCTCCTGGCAGCAGACCCACCTGCAGAAGGTGCAGCCCAGTGAAGGGCCTTCTGCAGCCTGTGGCTGACTGCAGGAACTGGTAAAAAGGCTGTGTGACATCTGGGAGCCTATGAAGGAGGCTGAATAGCTGGTTCCAAGCACAATCTGCAGTGGAACCACAGCCAAACAGTCAAAAACTCCCCCAGTGGCACACATAAAAGGAGTGGGGCTAGTAATGCAGAAGTAATGGAGGCTTACAATGGCAAGGACCTGCAGGAGGAAGACCCTTCCCTGAAAGCCTGAGGTACCATTGCAGAACAGCTTCACTGCTTTGCAAAGTGAAGGGGATGACCTGTGGCATCAGGAGACATCCTGGCTGAGAAAGGGATCTCTCAAGGTAGCTCTCCACATAACTGACTGCCAGCACAAATAAGTAAAAACAATAGGTGATAGTAAGTAGATGGTTCTTCTGAGAGATACCAGGCACTGACTTGCTGCCCTGATGCACATTCTAGGGGTGAGTGACATAGTGTCAAGGATGTCACCAAGAGACCATCAAGCCTCTCACAGCCCACTTATTACCTGCTGCTGTTCTTTCTTGTGAGTGCCAGAGACAGAACTGGCAGCAGCCTGAGGAGCAGCAAGGCTTACAGAACCCTGGGAGGGGCAGTAAGCCCTCTGAAGCACAGGTAGTTTTTTCATCAATACTTTTGATCAAAAAAGAATATGTTTGAAAGTGCCAATTGAATCTGGCTAATCAACAAATGTTTGGTTGCCATAGCCAGAGGTTCAGCTGGAGCCAGAGGTTAGACCATGGGCTTGCTTTGAGAAACCTGTACTGCAGGAGGCAGATGGGGCCCATCTGTCAGAGAAGGGGAAGGGGATCTTTGGTCATAGGGTTGCTGGGCTGCTGAAGAGGGTTTGAAATAAAAATTGTCAGGCAAAAGGAGCCTCAATCCTTCCCATTCTTACCAGTTTGATGCTGAGGCCAGAACGAGATGCTCAGAGATTGAAGAGGGTTTGCAGGAGGAGAGCACCTGAAGAGCAGCACAAAGGAATTCCAGACACTCAGCCAGTAAGGCAACTTCACTGGTGCTCCAACTCAAATGGCTTTATGCAAAGGCACACAGCATGGAGAATAAACAAGAGTAATTCCAGATGTGCACATGCCTACAAGGTTATGACCTTGGTGGCATCGTGGAGATATGCTGGGATGGCTCCTATGACTGAAGTGCTGGAATGGAAGAATGAAGGATCTTTAGGATGGGCAGGCAGGGAAGATGAAGAGGGAGCTGTTATGATCTGCTTTAAACCCAGAAGACCAAAGAAAATTAGGTCTCTGTATATAAGACAGAAAGAACTTTGAAGATTCAAGATACACCCAAAACCAAGATTAAAACTAAATGAGGTCAGATGCTGGTGCCAAAAAAATTGATGTATTTTATTTAATAGTAAAAGAGGCAAAGAAAAAGAAAGAGAAAAGAATGAAAAAAAAAGAGATAGTGAAAGAAATGTGTGTGGGGGATGAGGGGACAGGGCTTAGGTGGAAGCACATTCCCCACCCGAGGGTCCCCACCATGTCTTGGTGCTCCCCTCCACCTGGTCTGGGGTGAGGGTCCCCCACGGCCGCTGCCACACTGAGGAGAGCAGAATTCCCTGGACTGAGATGTGCTTTGGGCAGGTGGGATGGCCCAGGTGCCTCCCTTGCAGGCAGTGTGACTGTCCCTGCAGCACTGAGGCTCTGTCCCATCGTGCTGCAGAGCTCTGGGGCAGGGTCTGGGTCCCCTTTGGGGCCCTTTATGGCCCTGTCCCCCTGTGCTGGGGATGAGCTGCTCCTGGTGAAGGGCCCCTGCTGGGCTCACTGCTCTCACCAGAGCCTTTCCAACACTCCCCAACCTCTCCCCCACCTTTGGAGAGCCTGGCAGCTGGTAGCCCTGGGGCTGTGGTCTGCACCCTGAAGGTGTTGGGCTTGTGCTTTGTGAATGTCCCCAGCCAGCCTGAGCTGTCACTTTACCTCATCTTCACCAGGGAATGGTGCAGGGCCTGTCAGAGCCCCATTCAGGGTGTGGTGATCTTCTCTGCAACTTTTGTAATACAGTTTTAAAAGTCCTGCATGAAAATGTTTAAGTAATAGACTGTAATATTTCAGCCTCTGAAAAGAGTGTCACCATCTATTTCTGTGACAAGCTGGAGTGCACCGTTTTGTCTGGAGCCAGCTGAGAGTGTATGGGTGAGGACTGAGGGTAGAGCAGGGACAGGTGTTACTGCAGGCTAGAGACAGCCAGCCAGGAAGACCCAGCTGTCTCCCAGATGGGAGCAACCTCATGTGCACAAGCATAGAGCCTCTTGGGGGACTTCAGCCACCTGGGCATCTGGGAGGGAAGGAGAGCCCACGAGCAATCTGGAAGGTTCCTGGAATGTGCTCATGTAAAATTCCCTTTCCAAGGGACAGAGGAACCAACAAGGAGGGGCTGGTGGGGAGCATGGAGCTCAAGGGCAGCCTTGGATGCAATGAACATAAAATGATGTGGTTCAAGACCCGTAGGGCAGTGAGAAGCTCGTCTAATGAACTGATGGTGCACAAGTCCTTGGAATCTGATGAGATGCATCTACAGGTTCTGTGGGAACTGGTGAATGGTGTGGCTAAGCCACTCCATCAAGTTTCAGAAGCTGTGGCAGTGAAGTTCCCACTGACTGGAAAAGGGGAAATCCCACACCTTCCTAATAAAGACAAAGAAATGAAGACCCAGGGAATTACCCAGGGCTCACCTCTGAGCCCAGCCAGATCATGGAACAAATCTGGCTGGAAATTATGCAAAGGCACTTGAAAAATAAAGAGGTGATTGGTGACAGCTACAATGGCTTCACTCTAACAGCAAATTGTGCCTGACAGATTTGGATGGCTGTCTATGATGCAGTTACAGCTAGTGGATGAGGGAAGAGGAACAGATTTCATCTACCTGGGCTTATGCTGAATATTTGACACTGTTCCACAATACTGTCCTTGTCTCTAAATCAGAGAGAGAGAGTTGGGATTGTTCAGACTGGAGAAGGCTCTGAGGAGACCTTAGAGCAGCCTTCCAGTACTAAAGGGAACCTAAAAGACAGTGGAAGAAGACTTTTTTTATAAGGCCAGTGAGGTGATAGGACAGAGGAAATGGCTTTAAACTGAAAGATGGTTGGTTTTAAATTAGATATTAGGAAGAAATTTTTACTGTGAAGGATAAGGCACTGAAACAGGTTCCAGAGCAGATGTGGGATGGCTCATTCCTGGATGTAGTTCAAGGCCAGGTTGGATGGGGCTCTGAGCAACCTGATCTAGTGGAAGGCTATCTGCCCATATCAGGGCAGTTGGAACTGGATGATCTTTAAGGTTCATTCTAACCAAATTCATTATATGATTCTGATGCAGATGAATAATTATCCAAAATGATTGAGAAAATATCCTATGACTGTGATGACCCTAAAAAATACACAGAGGTAAACAATTTAGATGACATTACAGTACTTGGGTGAAGTATCATTTTTGGAAATTACCTCTAGTTATTATTAGCTTTCTTTTATTTTTTGTTTCTCTTAGTCTTATGTAAATGCAATAATTTCCTTTACCACATTTGTGTTAGCAATTGAGTTAAGAACCTGCCACAATCACCATGTAAATTCAAAATAGTGGATCTGGATTAGTATCCTCACTCTGACAATAGATAGCGCCAGTACTTCAAAAAAAGTGAACAACAAAATCAGCCCCACTCTCCAGCAAGTATAACAGATGTGCTACAAATCTGCCAGGGTAAGGTTAAATTTGTAAGGTCTATCATCACTGCAAATTGCTCTCCTCATCCAGCCAAATGTCTAGTCTTTCCCAGAATATTTTCTGTCAGTCCTGGCTGATGCAGCTGAAATGACTGAGGAAACTGTGCAGTCCTCTCCTTGTGCAGCAAGGGAAGCACACACAGCAAAAGAGGTGGACAAAGGGGCTTTGGGTCTATGTCACCTTTGCTTCCTGCAGAAATGGATTAAATTTGCACAGATTTTAGTGCGCCACAGAAACAAATACTTGTAATCAGTCTGAGATTCACTACATTTCAATGTCCTGCAGGTATCCTTTAACAATATGGTGTTCTTTCAAATGATGAAAGCTTAGTCTTGGCTACCATTTTTCACTGTAGCCATTACTGTCATACTGCTTCTTGTTGGCCATCTGTATAAAACCACCAGTCAGTCCAAACTCAGGATTTCCATTTTTTGGCATCTCTCCATTCCTCAAATCACATTAGTAAGTCAGACCAGGGACTCAGATTGCCCTTGGAAACCCAATCCAGCATACAGAGACTAATTCCTCTGCTGCTCTAAGAGATTGGCAGCCACTACATGAACAAATACTGATGTCAGGTAGTCTCTATCAAGATTCAAACACATTGCATTTATCTCTTCTGCTGCTTTTATAGTTTCTGATTTTTCTACATATAATATTATCCCTATGCCTTGCCAGAACTTAAGAAGTCCTGCTGCCTTTTTATTCTCTTTTTTTTTTTTTTTTTTTTTTTTTTTTTTTTTGTCTCTGAAAGTCTTGCTAATCTCTAAAAAGCTTGGTACTGTGAGATACTCAGCTTGTTTCCACAGCAGAAATCTCAGGTGAAAATGTAACTAACAGTCATAAATGTAGGAACATTTCTTAGTCAAAGAGAAGAGGAAATTCTTTCAAGGACAACCCTTTGTTGAAGGCCAATAATCAAATTTAGTGTGGATATTGCTATTATGAAAGTAATGAATGAATCTGAGAGTCATTGTACTGTTCACTAACAGGGTTCTGAAAATAAAATAAAGCCTCTACAATGATCTGTCATCCTGCTCATGGCCTCATGGCTGCTTTGTGTTTAACATTGATTTTTTTCTTTTTCCCTTCACAAAGCAAGCAGTTGATAGTTTATACCTGCTGCCAGTAAGAATAAACTGCCACACACTTTTTCGTGACAGCAGAAATCAACATTAAGTGGAAAGTGGCTGTGTACAAGACAACAGATCCCTTTCAAGGTTTCTTTACCTTATTTCCAGGTTGGTGCTGGGGGACAAGAAATTGCCACTTTTGAACAATTGTCACTAATTGACATCCTGGTTGGTAGTCTAGGGAGCAAGCACAGAGAAAGGCTCGAATAAGCAGAGTCTGAACTGACCTGCCATTAGAAGTAATTTCTGCAACAATAACTGAAACACACTCTTGGAGGGTGTGAAAAAACACACATTGCAGAAATTTCTGCTGCTCTTTGAGAGAAAAAAAAAAAAAAAAAGCGTATCAGAACCATCAGTTCTAAAACCTTACTAAACCTCGGTTAAAAATAAATCACTAATGTCCTTTCTTGCGGCTCATAAAAAACAATAAACAAAAAGAAACCCACACAATAAAGATTTATTAGCCTATCTTCATCCTATTCAATATCTCAGTTTAGTACCTTCACAACAGAATAACTTCTTCACACAAATTACTGAAATAACCACAAATTACTAGGGATCTCTTTTGCAGTATGTCTGACCAGATGCTTTTATATCAGATTTTCCCTTTTGTTTTAATCAATTAATTAAAACCTTTTTTTCAGACATTTTCACCATCACAAACTAACAGTATGCATCTCTATTTAATCACTATGGCAATTTTTTCATTTATGCTACAACGCCAGAAATATTTAACACTGCACCATTTCAACTACCAATTTCTTAGACCCACAGAGAAAAATGCTTTCATCCAAAGACTTACTAAGAAAATACACGAAAAGTACCAAAGAAAAAGTTTAAATTATTTCAAGGTCATGTAATTGGCTTATGTTTAAAACAAAACCAGGATAAAAGTTCTGACTGCTGTGTCAAACTGGTACTTTTCTGACATTGCCACAATGGCCCAGGGATATTTCAAATCTGCAGTTGCTTAAAAAGACACATGTGAAAAGCAAACAGCGAGTACTGCAGAGCACAGTCACACCACAATACCTATCACTTCAAAGGCTTTGAGTCATATGAATAATGGAAGGTTCTGCAAGCAATTCCAGCAATTATCAATATTGAACTTCTGCACATTTCCAGTGGATTTTATCAGTGTTTTCTTTGGTTTTGTTTTTTTTTTTCAATTAATCTTTTCACGATTAAAAATGCTATTATATTGTTTTTCTAAGTGCCACTTGCCTCATTACCAACATTTAAGTGACAGCTACCAGGTGCTCTAGAAACACATACCAAAAGCAAAACTAAAACCATCCCAAGACTGAAAGAAAACACCTTGTGAATATAACTTGAATGCAATTGTTTTAGAACAACAATTATGTTGTCAACTTCTTAGATTAATGAAATATTTCAAAAGACATTAAGAGGGAACAATTAAACTACTAATTTCTTATTCACTCTTTAAAACCATTTCTGCCTAGTATCAAATCTTTAAGAAGTGGATATTTCATGTCCCCAAAGTAGGTAAGGTTCCTGTGACACTGCATGCCAAGTGGAAGTCTCTGATGATGGGAGTGTGACTGTCAGAGTGACTCCTGAATGGTCAGACAGGAAAGATTGCTTAACAATTTCTTTCACATCTCTCACTCTCCTGTTCCCAATACTAATGAATTCTAACCTACTTAGCTCAGAAGCAATTCCATACATTTCAATATCCTTCCTGCACCTCCCCACATTTCCAGTTCACTACAGCTTTTCTGAGATAAAGGATCATCATTTTCTGAGATAAAGGATCATCAATGCATGCAGTGGTCTGGGTGTGGGCCTAGCATGGTTTGTAAAATAGTATAATGATCTTTCCTGTTATGCCTAAATTTGCAAATATTCAGAGCATTTGTGTCCTTTTTGACAATAACAGAACACTGAACTAATGTTTTCTAAGAATTATCTATTATTTCTGATTTAAAAAACCACACCTAACTCAGAAACAGAGTACATCCTGTCTTAAATGTAAAATATTTCAATTTTTTTTCTGTCCCCAGCCTACTTGGTCTGTGATATGTTGCCTTAGTGCAGCTTGGGAAATGAATAGGAAGTATTTCATTAAAATTTGTGGAGCTTGACTGTATAATCTTTGACAGAATGGCTCCTACTGAGTGACATGAATAGTGAGATAATCATATATGTGAACAAGAATATCAGAGAGAGATCTCTACTGCAAACAGAAAAAATGCCACATGCATTTATGACATTCTAAATAACTGCTTGGACAAGAACATTCATATGCAAATAAGTACTCTAAATAAACACAGCAAAATAGAGTAAATGGAAGAATCTGAGGTGTCAACAGCTAGCCAAGAGAATAATTTAAAAAGCATAAAATCATTACTCAAGCACATACAATGAACAACTAGAGGCTTAAAGATCTCAAGATTCATTAATCAGAATGGACAATTGTTGATCCTTTGAGCCTGAAATGGGATTTTGTTTCGGCAGAACAACTTCAGATAAAATGGACACAGGAAATTAACAATCCTGTATTTTAGGGGTACCATCTAATGTTTACTTCTTTTCCAACCTCTCACCTTTTTGACTGAATGACACCAAATCAAACAGACTTCCTGGTTCAGGGAATACTGAGCACATAATATTTCAGCTGTTTTATCGATGTAATTAACCCACATGTGGATTCAAGCCATCTGATCCTACACATATGAATTAAATAAGTTTTTCATCCTACAAGTATCTAATGATCACATGAACAATAATCACCAGCTTTCTGAGCTTCAGCTGTTGCAGAAGCCTCCTCTATTTTGTTGGCATCCAAAGTCTGCTAACTGCTGTTTTCTGACAATACAATGGCAGTGCTTAGAGAAGAACTTTATTTGCCTAGGAAACAAAGGCAGGTTTCAAAGCAGAGGTTTAATTTGTGTTGCATAAAACAGGCCCACAGCTACTTTTTGCTGTCACTAGTGTATGCATCCTTCATAAAACAAAGTATTTCTCACAGAGGAACCAAAAGCCTTAGCCTGAAACAAAGTAGATGGAAAAGGAGATGGAATTTTGTCTTTATTTTATTGACACAAGTGATCATTACTGAGCATATGATCTAGCACAAGAAAGAAGGAGCAGGAAGGAAGTAAAAAATATATTTCTTACTTCTTTGTTTCACAGAATTACCTTGACCACTAACTGCAAACACAGGATTGTTTCAGCTCTGTAGTTTAGATAAATCAGAGGTTACCCTTCCAAAATTTAGCTATTTTCAAGAAATGTTAGCTTTGCCTTAATATCTCAGTTCATCAGATCTACTAATTTTCTGTTTCACAAAGTTGTATGTTCTTTATTTGCCTCTCACTTCTAATTATTTTACAGTATTAGGAGTGACTATATGAACAACTTGTGCAGTTTCTTGAGAAAATCAGACTCTATTAACTTCAGCTGAAGAAGGTAGGCTGGCTGATACTAATTGTGACTGAAGGCAGTCTTTATACATCTTTATACATCTTTATTCCACATGAAACAACCCAGTATGTATATATTTGCATTGAAGTGCAGGCATACCATTAACCTTTGCTATTAAATGAATCCTTCAGCTTTGGAACACTGTTACACAACTTCCTGTACTCTCCTGGACTCATTCCATTTGCCTGATTTTATAAATAAAGGCTATGTTGTGCTCTCAGGCATGACACTGTAGAATTGCTCTCCAATATATGCAATCAAATTTCTCAATATCTCACTTGGTTGGTTATAAGTCTCTTGCACACTCTAATATTTATTACAGGATTCAACTTTCTTTTTCAAAAGTTTACATTATGAGCAAATTCTTGACTCATCAAATTTCTGGGTGTACCCTTTTCTATGTGTTGTAAAATTTCTGGGGTTTTTGAAACAATAGAATGTTTGGAAATGTGTTCTTGGCAGACAAATTTTCAATGGACTATAATAATCTATAAATATTTGCAGAGTATAAACACCAAGGATAGTAAAAGGCTATTTATCACACTATAATTTTAAGAGCTTATCATTAGGAGAAAAGGAATAAATTGAGGAGAGATAAAATGTTACATGAAGAAGAAGAAAAATCATCTTGACCAAGTTAACTAGTCTATGGAATTATTTCCTATAGAATTTAATGGAATATTCTTAGCTATAACTTTAAATTAGACTTGAGAAAACATGCTCAAGTGAACAAAAAGGAAAAATCACACTCTGGCAGAGAGAAGGAGCAGATGACCTAATAGATCTTTTTCATTTTCTTTTACAGTGACTTTCATTCTTCTTTCCCTTTAGCTGATAAAACACTATAGAAAGGAATGACCTCGAGGAAGGACTTGTTCTGTGTGACTTAATGAAATGCAATAATTGCAACAATCTGAGCTGCAATTACAATGAGAGCTTGGTGTGGAAATCAGGAGCACAGTTTCCTCTGTATCAGTCACGATGAATAATGGTCCTACCATGGATTTCTGGGAGACAGCTTAGCCCAGAAAGCAACATCAGCCTGCACGTGTCCTGATTTTATCTGGATAAGAGCTACCTTTCATCCTAGCTGTTGGTATAGTGCTGTGTTTTTGATTTAAGACTGTTTTCATTTTCTTCCAGAAAGAAGCTGGAGGTACAAGAATTTGAGAGGAGATACAGCAAACTGGCCAGAAAGATATTCCATACCATAATACATCACACTGAACAGTAAAACTTGGGAAGAATTAGCTGGGGGGTTGGTGGCCCACTGCTTGGGGACCAGCTGAGTATCAGCCAGCAGGTGGTCAGCAATTGCATTGTGCATCCCTTGTTTTGTATATTATTTTACTATTACTATATTTTTTTCCTTAATTTTTCTATCCTATTAAACTATTTTTATATAAACCCTTGAGTTTTACCTTTTTTTCTGATTGTGTCCCCCATCCCACTGAGGGAGTGAGCAAATGTGTCCGCCACAACATCCCATTTAGTGAATAGTGTACCACAAGGTAGGACATGACATCCTGGCTCAGGCATCCATGTTAACTGCTTACAGGCTGCTGGTGCAATACAAATGGTTTATTTTTATATAGAGAGAAACACACTTGTGACATTATTACGGGTGAGACCCACTACTCACTACCAAAACTCTTGCTAGGATCAATATCTCATGTTATATTGATACAGCTTAAAAGAAATTTCTACAGGTTTTTTTATTAAGATAATTCCACCATTGTAACTTGCTATTTCAAAGCATATCAAACATAGTGACTTTCAGTGTGAAGATCAACTGTTTTGCATGTGTATATGTATATGTATATGTATATGTATATGTATGTATATGTATATGTATATGTATGTATATGTATATGTATATGTATGTTTATGTATATATGATTCTGTTGCTTGGAAATAGGAGGTGTTTAATAAGCTTGGATATAATTTTGTTCTTGGGATCGTTTCATCTGCTTGGTCAGATTTTCATTTTATTGCATTTTTGAAGCTAAGCAAAGATATTGTGCATGTCTCTGGAAATGTTTTATATATGTTTTTGGTATCAGAAGTGTGTATGCACCCCACTAAAGCAGAATATTTAATAGGACTGTTAATATTGTTAGAGTGTTTGCTGTCACTGTAAAGTTCTCATAAAATTTCAAGGTAGAAGCAGTCAAATGAAATATCAGGTTGAATCATTTTACCAAAACAGGTCATCATCTAAGGCTTTTAAAGGGAATTTGCTGAATCTGTGTTTGCATTAATACATAAAATAAGGTAACAACCAACCAGCAGACCTGATGACATTTTTCAGTTTCAAAAATCTCTTCTCTTTCCCTGTTCTCTAGACAATCCTTTAGCCCTGCTCTTGGATGCATAGAGACTCTTTGGGTTGTGCTTGGAAGAACCTGGGCTGCCACCCCTCTGAATCATGCTAAGGGGTGACTAAACATGAAAGGGTCTGTATGTGCCAGAGCTAAAGCCCATGTGCCTCTTTAGTTTACTGCTGTTGGGGGTTGAGTGTTTTTCTACTACTGTGTCAATTTAAAGAATTTTTCCCATTATCATGCCAATGGAGCTGGCTGGGTTACACCCAGGACCTTTGACGACTCTAGACAAAAGGGGTAGGTGGGAGCTGGGCTTCAGGAGGAGTTCTCGGGCTTCCAGCTGAGCACCAGAACCCAACGGTGAGAGAGGAGCTGCCCACTCCAGCCGCTCCCACCTGAGACCTGCGCAGCTGCTGCTGCCCCCTCCCGCCTCCGCTCCCTGCCGAGAGAGAGCGTGCTCACAGCTAAAGAAAGGACTGGAACCAAGTAATCTGTTCTGTTTTGTTAGTAATTTTAACAACCGCTGTTGTTTCTGCTGGTACAGTTAGATATATTAGTAAAAGAGCTGTTATTCCTACCCCCTTATCTCTGCCTCAGAGTCCTTGATTCAAACATTTATAATACTTGGGGGGAGTGGAATTAAAGTCTCTATTTCAAAGAAAAACATTCTGCCTTTATCGGCAGACACCTGTCCTTGATAGATTTTGGCGCCCAACGTGGGGCCTGAGGGCATTAAGAGGAGAGTTAAGACAGGAGTAACAGCTCTCTTAAGTGGCAACATGCTGTCCTGGTTTAATCTGGTTTGGGCTCCATGTGGCCACAGATACCTCTCTCCCATTTACAAGCCCTTATTTGAATATGGGCCCCCTCACCAAAGTTACTGTAGCTATTATCTGATTCATTTGGTGGATTGATTATGTCAGGAATTAATGATTTTTAAATTTTTTCTGGAAAGTGGCCACATGGATCCAGAGCTATCATACTCTAACTGCGTGTTTCTGGGGTTATTTCAATAATGGTACCTACTGTGAGGCAATGAATGCAAGGGAAATTTTCTCCCAACCCATCACCCACTTTTTGAGGCTACTCCACCAGTTTTCAAGGATTTCAGACTTTCTTTAGTCGCTAGTGTTATTATACAGTGGCTGACGTTGCTGATAGGCCTGTTCTACTTAGCATTCAGAAACAAGGCAATATTGGCTTGGATAACAACTCTGATACCTACCCCAGGAAATAGAGGTGCCCCAGAGCCTGCCCCTGCCCCAGGGACTAGGGATGTGGCCCCAGAGTCTGCCCCTGCCCCAGGGACTAGGGATGCTGCCCCAGAGCCTGATGCTGCCCCACAGCCCACCTGCAGAAATGAACCACCCAGAGTGGGTGGGGGCTCTAGTGAAGAAGATAGGCCAGTTGTTGAAGGAGCAAAGCCAGATGATGAAGTAGCACAGCCAGATGTTGAAGGAGCACTTTTCCCCAGCTGGTGAGAAACCCTCCCCCTGCACTAAAGAGGGAGAGTCAGATGGTGCTGCAGTGGAACCCGTACATGTTGTATCTGTCCAGGCTCCAGCTGGATCACAGGGGCAGCCACAGCCAGCAGCAGTTGTCCCTGTGGAAACTAGAAAATCTAAGATTAAAACGAGGCACCTAGATAATGGGGATCAGCCAGGAGGGTCCTCACAGCCAGCAAGGGAGCCAGAGATTGAGATTGTCACAGAGTCCCTCTCATACGACAGTCTCCATAACCTGCGTAAAGACATTGCACGGCGAGGCCGTGAGCCTTTTACAACTTGGTTACTCCGGGTCTGGGACCTTACGGGAACAGGTGTGCAACTGGATGGAACTGAGGCCAGGAATTTGAGATCCTTGGCCCAGGACTCAGGTGTGGACCAGATATTTGTAAGGGAGCAAGGCCTCCTTTCCCTCTGGGACCGACTTTTAATGAGTGTGAGAGAGAAGTTTGTCCACAAAGAGAGAATGCAGGAGTACCACTGTAGAATGCGCTGGAAAACTCTTGAGGAAGGGATCCAGCAGCTGAGAGAAGTGGCAGTATTAGAGGTACTCTTTGGGAGGGATGGACAGCATGACAATGACCCTGACAAGGTCAGGTGCACAGGGCATATGCTGTGGAATCTGGCAAACCTGGGGCCATCTCAGTATACCACCCTCATTGCAATGATCAATGCTGATGACCACCAAGAGACAGTGGGTTCTGTTGCCTAAGAGACTCAGAAATTTTGAGAGTATGATGAATGGCCCAATGCAGGCCAATGTCTCTGCCGTGGCCGGGGACCTCCAAGAGGTCCAAAACAGGATGGAGGAGATGAGGGAGGAGATGAGGGAGGAGATGAGGGAGGAGATAAGAAAGATCAGTGCAGCACCAGTGTGAGTCATAGGCCCCAAATCTAGAACCCAACGCCCCCCAGCTAGGGAGAGAGGGTACACCCCACGAGCTGACCTGTGGCTCTTCCTGCGAGACCATGGAGAAGACATGGGAAAATGGGATGGGAAACCCACTTCTGTCCTGGCAGCACGGGTGCGTCAGCTCAGGGAGGGAAATGCTAACCGAGGGAACCGTGCTAAGATGAAGGTAGCCTCAACCTCCCATGGTAAAGGTGCAGGGTATCACAGAAGGGAGGATGATCTGTCAGATCCCCTGGAAGGAAGCCTCCACTATGTATGCCCAGGAAAGAAATAATAACCAGGGCTAGAGGGGAAGGGAAGGGAAGTTTCAGGGAAGGGAAGTTTCAGGGAAGGGAAGGGAAGGGAAGGGAAGTTTCAGGGAAGGGAAGTTTCAGGGAAGTTTCAGGGAAGTTTCAGGGAAGGGAAGTTTCAGGGAAGTTTCAGGGAAGGGAAGGGAAGTTTCAGGGAAGTTTCAGGGAAGGGAAGTTTCAGGGAAGGGAAGTTTCAGGGAAGTTTCAGGGAAGTTTCAGGGAAGGGAAGTTTCAGGGAAGTTTCAGGGAAGGGAAGTTTCAGGGAAGGGAAGGGAAGTTTCAGGGAAGGGAAGTTTCAGGGAAGGGAAGGGAAGGGAAGTTTCAGGGAAGGGAAGTTTCAGGGAAGTTTCAGGGAAGTTTCAGGGAAGGGAAGGGAAGTTTCAGGGAAGTTTCAGGGAAGGGAAGTTTCAGGGAAGTTTCAGGGAAGTTTCAGGGAAGTTTCAGGGAAGTTTCAGGGAAGTTTCAGGGAAGTTTCAGGGAAGTTTCAGGGAAGGGAAGGGAAGGGAAGGGAAGGGAAGGGAAGGGAAGGGAAGGGAAGGGAAGGGAAGGGAAGGGAAGGGAAGGGAAGGGAAGGGAAGGGAAGGGAAGGGAAATTTCAGGGAAGGGAAGGGAAGGGAAGGGAAGGGAAGGGAAGTTTCAGGGAAGGGAAGGGAAGGGAAGGGAAGGGAAGGGAAGGGAAGGGAAGTTTCAGGGAAGGGAAGGGAAGTTTCAGGGAAGTTTCAGGGAAGTTTCAGGGAAGGGAAGGGAAGGGAAGGGAAGGGAAGGGAAGGGAAGGGAAGGGAAGGGAAGGGAAGGGAAGGGAAGGGAAGGGAAGGGAAGGGAAGGGAAGGGAAGGGAAAGGAAGGGAAGGGAAGGGAAGGGAAGGGAAGGGAAGGGAAGGGAAGGGAAGGGAAGGGAAGGGAAGGGAAGGGAAGGGAAGGGAAGGGAAGGGAAGGGAAGGGAAGGGAAGGGAAGGGAAGGGAAGGGAAGGGAAGGGAAGGGAAGGGAAGGGAAGGGAAGGGAAGGGAAGGGAAGGGAAGGGAAGGGAAGGGAAGGGAAGGGAAGGGAAGGGAAGGGAAGGGAAGGGAAGGGAAGGGAAGGGAAGGGAAGGGAAAGGAAGTTTCAGGGAAGGGAAGTTTCAGGGAAGGGAAGTTTCAGGGAAGTTTCAGGGAAGTTTCAGGGTAGGGAAAGGAAGGGAAAGGAAGGGAAGGGACGGGAAATTTCAGAGAAGTTTCAGGGAAGGGAAGGGAAGTTTCAGGGAAGTTTCAGGGAAGTTTCAGGGAAGGGAAGTTTCAGGGAAGGGAAGGGAAGTTTCAGGGAAGTTTCAGGGAAGGGAAGTTTCAGGGAAGTTTCAGGGAAGTTTCAGGGAAGTTTCAGGGAAGGGAAGTTTCAGGGAAGGGAAGTTTCAGGGAAGGGAAGTTTCAGGGAAGTTTCAGGGAAGTTTCAGGGAAGTTTCAGGGAAGGGAAGTTTCAGGGAAGGGAAGTTTCAGGGAAGGGAAGTTTCAGGGAAGGGAAGGGAAGGGAAGTTTCAGGGAAGGGAAGGGAAGTTTCAGGGCAAGTTTCAGGGAAGGGAAGTTTCAGGGAAGGGAAGGGAAGTTTCAGGGAAGGGAAGGGAAGGGAAGGGAAGTTTCAGGGAAGGGAAGTTTCAGGGAAGTTTCAGGGAAGTTTCAGGGAAGGGAAGTTTCAGGGAAGTTTCAGGGAAGTTTCAGGGAAGTTTCAGGGAAGTTTCAGGGAAGGGAAGGGAAGGGAAGGGAAGGGAAGGGAAGGGAAGGGAAGGGAAGGGAAGGGAAGGGAAGGGAAGGGAAGGGAAGGGAAGGGAAGGGAAGGGAAGGGAAGGGAAGGGAAGGGAAGGGAAGGGAAGGGAAGGGAAGGGAAGGGAAGGGAAGGGAAGGGAAGGGAAGGGAAGGGAAGGGAAGGGAAGGGAAGGGAAGGGAAGGGAAGGGAAGGGAAGGGAAGGGAAGGGAAGGGAAGGGAAGGGAAGGGAAGGGAAGGGAAGGGAAGGGAAGGGAAGGGAAGGGAAGGGAAGGGAAGGGAAGTTTCAGGGAAGGGAAGGGAAGGGAAGGGAAGGGAAGGGAAGGGAAGGGAAGGGAAGGGAAGGGAAGGGAAGGGAAGGGAAGGGAAGGGAAGGGAAGGGAAGGGAAGGGACAATATGCTTATGATCGTGAAAGTATAGGTGAAACATATGCTTCTATTATATTTGCCAAATGCCTGTTTTTAGAATGAAAGCATTGATTGATTGCACCTGATTACTTTTGGGATTCTATTTAAAAAACAATAATAGAAGGTTGAAAAGAAAGTTTTTACTTTTCAAAACACCCCAAAGAGATTAATCTTTATTTTATCAATGTTTCAAGAGTTTTGTTTTTAAATAAATAAGTCTGTTGTTTTAGAGTGTTATTTTTCATTTTTGTCTCCTCACCTTTTTTTTCTCCCCCATTTCCTACAATTCTGCTGTTATTTTTCCTAACTTTTCTTATGATGACGGTCATCATATCCACAGTGATACGTGTGTATGTGATGACAAAATAAACTATAAGAAAGTATCATGAAAATTAATTAAATACCTATGAGCAAAACCTGAAATATTGTTTCAGAATTTAAATGAAAATTTCCAGAATGAATAAATAAAAAAATGCAATTAATTTCCAAATTAAATGTTAGTTTTTCTAAATGAATATAAAACACTGAACTGCCTTTAAAAAATATTTTCTGTTTCTTTCTTCATGCCACTGTCAGAGAAGTGCAATAAAACTAAGGATGAATTAAAAAAAACAATTGATCCTCTACCCTCCATTTGTATGTATGATCTTCACAATCATCTGCTCATTGTCCACTGCACAATGTATTTTTATTATTATACTCTTATGTTTTATGTTTATATGATTTAACTGTGTATTTAGCTGCTCTGTAAATAAGAAAGGTAGTGGTGGTACTTTGTTTTTTTGTTAACTATAGTTCTCAAACTTAGGTTCAATATAAGACTGTAAATTTTACAATTCTGACTATGTGAAAGTGTGAAAATGAAATAAAGTATCTTTGATACTAGAATTGTCTTAAATATTATGTCATACTAACAATATAGAAACATTTCTGTAGCCGGTTTCACTTTGGACATGTATTCAAACATAATAACTAAAAGATATTTAGAAAATTCTGATAAGGCTTTGGTCAGTGTAATGCAGTCCACATAGCACATGTGGATATGCTTTTTAAGCCAGTCAGAATTGTTTCTCAACAGTCTTCCTCATACAAACACATTCCTTATTCTTTCTGTGCTCATTCTCTTATCATGACACTATTTCCTTCAAAATGTGCTCTTGAACTCTCCAAAAATGGAATTACCTAGGCCCTATCATTTTATTTGTATCACTGCTGCCCAGATTTGTTGTTTCTACCTGCAGAGGGTCAGAATTGTGACCTGTAATTTACCTAACGCATCCTAAATTTTATCTGACACATTCTAAGAACATAATTATTTTTCACAGTCATATCAATTTGATTATTGGTAGGCATTATTTTATGGTCCACACAGTTACTTATACCTTTTCCTTTTCTTGTTTTTCATTTGGTGATATGTCAGCTTGCTATCAAAAGCTGATCTCTGTGACAATGAAGTGTGAAGCAAGGTAAAACCTGCTTAGCTCTGGCATGTTCAAAAGTGAGATTTGATGAAAGTGGATCCTTTCAGGCTGAGAGGATTGGATGTGATCCAGGTCCCAAGTTTAGACATAATCTGAAATATAAGGTCTTCATCCAATGAAATATTTTCCTCATCTTTTATAATTTACTAGTCATTATAACAAGTTGCCTAGACACATAGGTCTTTAGGCGTTTCTGAATATTCCCTATATACTTGTCATGTCATTCCAGAGTATTTAGTGGAGAGAAAGAATGAAAATGGTTCAAATAGTCTTGGTAAAAGGCTAGTGTTCAATTTAGTTTTCTGAGGCTTTGAGGAGTGCTGTATAAGAGGCTGTAGACTTGAATACCTCCTCTGGTGAGCTGGAGCTCTGAGAAGACATTGCTGTGCCAACAACTCAGTTTCACTCACAAGTCTTCCAAAAATTCCAGAGAAATGATTGCTGCATATTTCAGTTTGTCACTGAGTTAGATGTACAGGTTTATATAAAAATGAAAATAATTGCATACACAGAAATTACAAACCTAATGTGTCCAGAATCCATGGGAAATAACATGCATCCATAGGTCTAGTTTTGTCTATGGATTGTAGAGGCTGGTGTTCATACTTGTGCCAAACTTCATTAATGACATTCATGACAGTAGCTCAGTTGATCAGAACATGGTGCTAATAGTGCCAAGGTTGTGCCTTTTATCCACATATGGACCATTTACTTAAGACTTAGTATCCTTGTGCATCCCTTCCAACTCAGAATATTCTGTGAAATCAAAAAAACTGTGACCAGTAATAGATGAGAGCCTAGAATTCCAAATCTGATCCAGCCAAGCCATCAGGCAAGGAAGCTGGCAAGGACCACTAAGTCCTTGTGCTTATTGAGGTGGCCCCAGAACAACTGTAACAGGAAACAGGATTACTGCTCATGTTTAGCATAACTGATTTACTGGAAACTTGGAAGACCTAGCCTTATCTCTGCTTCCTAAATGACTGAATTATTTTTATACTGTTTTGTCAGTGATTAAATTAAATTCAGTGATTACATAATTTGCCTTGCCTGACCTGTGACAAGGAACCACCACATTACCCCAGTAGGCCAGGTAGATGTTTGATTTAATACACATTTCATGTTAGAATGTTCTTTCATTGGTAATGTATGTACCTATTTTTCAAACACAAAGGTAAATCTGTTTGGATAGTCTCTGCAAATAACTCATGCTAAGAAAGTGGAAGAAGGAATTACACAGCTATTGGCCAGTGATCATTTCCTTCATGAGTTCTCTAAATAGATAATGTATCGCTTTCTCTCTTGAATACAAAATATAAATTATTATGTTTCATCACATTTAATGCTCCAAATTTCCCTAGAACAAAAAGGTTGTTTCTTTTTTCATTTTTTTTTTCTTCTTAGTGAAACATAGACACTGGGAAAAAAAATCTAACAAATGCTGTTGGCTAGTACTTGACCTCTGCTGTAGAGTAACTTTCAGTGGCAAATGGCTCTTGATGTTGTCATAGTGAGGAATAGTTACTGCAACTGGACTTGAGAAGCAGGTTTTGTTAGATTAAACAAATGGGCAGTGAGTTCCAGTGTATTAATCTCATTTATGTTTATTTACAAAAATATAATTCCTGTTAATATGCTTGTAGTTGAGATTCCTTGAAGAACAGCAGTAATATAACTGCTGTTTATGAGCTATATATCAGAGGGTGTTGCTCTAAAATGCTCCCAGAATGGACTGTGTCCTGGTTTGCAGTAAATCTCAGATTTTCCCTTGAGAATTATAGCTGTTGTTTCACTTCTTTCTCTGTGGAATCATTTACCAATCTTAAGACCATGAATAATATAACCCTCACTGGCTTAGACCTTGTGCTGTCATTTACCCTGATTCTAAGTAACTTTAAAAAAGAAATATTAGAACCCCTGTAATATGATGTTATCTGATATTTTAGCATATATATTCTCAAGTGTGTTGTTTGCATAATAATCAGTGATCAACCAAGGTACACAGCAGTAGGAGGCAAGTCCCATTATGTTATGTAGCTCCTTAAATGTTCTTTCTAGGGAGGGTGAAGTCTGAACCACAGTAAGGTATGGGCAAGTAGTAATACCATAGGTAAGATTTTCTAAACCAGTAACAGAAATTCCATGGAGGAAAGATTGTAGGAGGAAATTATTAGAAATTATTAGAATGTCAGGAAGCCAATCTGTGTGCATAAAGCAACAATCCTGGTTGTAATTATAACATCTCTGAAGAGCATCCTTTTAACAGGTTTAGTCTTCTCAAGGGTGGATGAAACCTGATGACAGAGAGTATTTTAGAGATAGTGCAAAAGACAAATAAAATGTTGTTCAGCAGCAAAAATAAGACACTTTGAAATGGAGAGAAGTGGCATTATGAAAGTCTTAAGGCCGCAGGGAAGGTTTTACTGGTTTTCAAAGAGACCTGTACAGGCATGGAAGACATGGCACAAAGAAGTGAGTCATAAAAACAGCAGTTTACCATTGTGAGGAAAAATAAGAAAGTGAAGTTTTTAATTTACTGATACAATGAAAGAAAGACAACAAGAACTGAATGAAGTAAGTCTTCATAGGGAGAAAATAAAAAATAAAGCATACTCCAGCAATTGCTTAAAATACCTCTGTACAAATATAATGCGTTTTTACATTCTTTTTGCCCTATCATCTTATGTCCTCTCCTCTTAAAAAAAAAAAAAAAAAAAAAAAAAGTTAAGAAGCTGTGTCCATTCAAGACAAGTGACAGAATACGTAAAGGTTGTATTTATGATCTCAGACTGAGGAAACTGAGGAGAATATCAAGAGCTTTTAATGGCATAAACAATGTCACAGTACATTTTTATCTTAGTGTAGGTGAGTAGACTCACTAACAGGAAAAAGCCCAGAAGTGTTTTTGCAAAAGGGAAACAAAGTTTAAAAATCAGCATAAAGTGACACCTATCTGCATCTATTTTCTAAACAGTGAAATACATCAAAGAAACAAGGAGGATTGATAGTAAAAAACAAACAAACAAACAAAGAGGAGGGAGTTTTCCTGTGCCCTAAGTTGCAAGCTCAGTTGACATTAGAAGAACATGGGGGAAATACTTTTAAGGAAATAAGGGATCAGAAAAAAAAAGAGGTCAAAGATGAGGCCGCATATACACAAATAGGTAGTATACACAAATTCTGATTCAGATTAAGTGCCACACAGATTATAAACCAACTGAACAATAAGCTCTGCAGTGGAACAGAACTCTGCCTTGTGAGGTACTCACAGACTCAAAGTAGAAGAAGCACAAAGACCTCACAGACTGACAGACACTAATTATGGCCCAACTAGAGGTAAGAAAGGGTAATCTCATTTAGATTTTTATGATGGGGTTTATTTAAAAAACAAGGGGATAAAAGGCTTTCCCCAATCTAATAACATCTTACACTTGGTCCCCCAACAGTGCTCTCAGCAGGTCTCCCCTTCCCTGCACATTTCTCCTGGTCTAGAAATACTGGACACAAAGTCATCTTGGGTAACTTTCCTCCAGTCAGAATCTTCACCTTCTTTCCAAGACTGATTTTTGTTGCCAGTACCACTTCTTTCCAGGAACTATTCTTCTAGGCCTGAAGCCTCCAGTTTTGCCATTTTAAATAGTCCTAATGAAGAAGCCCAACTTATGATCACCCCCCAAATTGTTGCTTATATCTCATGTTCCTTTATTACGTGGAGGATTCAGGAGGTGCTTGATTTGTTTACCTAAAGTTTTATCAGAATTTAAGTGCAGCTAGGTTGCAGCTAGGAAGTAACAGACTTTTCCTTGTGTTCAGTAGTTCATCTACCCACACACAGACTCAACATTATCTGCTATCTGTAAGAATTTGCAATTAAAGATACTTTTTCACCTACAAAGTACACACAATCAGATTTAAAGTGGTAAGCATCATCTCTAAGCTAATCTCATATAGGGAAAAATTTGATAATAAATCCAAGATGAAAGGGGTACTGCTCAAAAGAAAGAAGACAGGAATAGTAATGAAATAAGGCCTCTGCCATCAGACAAATTATATTGATGCACAATACTGGGTTGGAAGCCAACACACATTTCTGGTTGGATAACTACAACATTTATAAGGACAAAATTGAAACATGCTCTGCTGAAACAACTGTTTCTCTTGTGCTGACTATTTATTAACAATCTCTACTGCAAACAAGCTGGTAAATGCACACAAAAGTGACCTAACAAATACTACAAAAAATGGTTGTTACCTGGAAGAACAGAAATATTTGGAGGAGTCAGACTGTCTCGTATGCTATCCTTCTGTAAAGAAATGTATATTTTTATTTTCAGGATAGGGTGCTTTTTCTGGTATTTTAGAAGTTCACAGGATATGTGAAGCAATAAGAACTTGAGTTTGCTAATGGGGACATTTTCTATTCTCCCCAATTTGATGGTGAGATGTAACTAGGATACATGGAAATTTAGTCAAGGATACGTAGATAATATGAATAGAGATTAATTTTTCTTCTGCATTTTAATAACACAAATCAAAATTATAGAGGTAGGTTTTTCTATTTTTGAAATTGCTGGAGATCTGATGTAACTCCTCCTGAATTCACTATATCCCTGAAAAAGGATAAAATCCCTATATTATACTATGTGCATAGGCATTTATATATACTCCTAATTTCGTCTCTTCAGAATATAATTCTATTTATGTTTTGCTTTTTTATCCTGGCTTCAGCAACCCAAAGACCAAACATTTTATACTAAGAAAATTTGCCAATATAAACAGGAAGAATGAGTCAGCAATGGACAGAAAGAGAAGAAGACAGAGAATGAGTTATCTTCAATAAAGTTTTCTAAAGCAAATTTACTGATGGAATGGTATGTGGCTATTAGCAATCTTCATGTGAGATTTTATCTCTGGTCCCATGCCTTGAGGAGAGATAGCAGTGTCACAGTTCTCATTAGTTTTGAAAATCAATTTTGTTTATTTCCCTCAGTAACCTCACTGAGTGTCTGTCCCTGGCTTATTTCAGGTTTTTATGCTTCTTTTTTCTGCTGTCCATTATGCTCTTTTCTCATTTCTTCTGTTTGCCAGGATTTCAACTACACTAATCCCTCTGTAGCTAATACTACACTAATGGGTAAGGTGCTGTCAAGGTACAATAGTGTAACAGACCTCTACCTTTTTTTACCAATGTAAACAAATTTTGAGAAATTTGAGAAGCATCACGCAGAAGCAATAATTAGCTGTCAGACACTTGTTGATGAAATTTCTTAGTTTTATACAGAAAACTACAGAAAACCAATTAATCTGACATGAAGATAGGCAAGATAAGATTAAGTCAGGACTCTCATTGAGAACTCCACTGGACAGTCAGTGTCTGCTTGTAACACAGTGCATTTTGATAATGACATGATTATAGACATTTTAGTCTGTTTTCAAGAGTAGAGATGGACAAACAGAAATAAGACATTATTAAAAATACAAATGCAAAGAAGGCCATGATCTCTGGGGCTTGCTACTAAAGATTGAGGTAAAGAATGGATCCAAAACCTCATCTTGCTCCAAGTTTCCAGGTCCTCTACCTGTTCAGCAGTGGGCTCACATTTTCCCTAGACTTCTTATCATGTAAGCAATTGAGGAATACTTTTTTGTCCTTCACTTTACTGGAGCGATTAAATTCCATTTGACCATGGCTTTGAAAACTTCATCCATTCATGTTTAGGCAGTACCTCTGTATCCTTTCCAGGATACTTGTTCCCAGTTTTACTCTCTGTATACTTTTTTTTCATGTTTTAGTTTGTTCAGGAGGTCCTTGTTCTCCCATGAAGACCACCTGTCATTTTTTACTTGATTTCCTAATTGATGGGGTGGACTCCTCTTGAGCTCATCCTTGAATACCAACCAGGCTCTTTGGGTCCCTCTTCCCTACAGGGTCTTTTTCCATGGGCCTTTTCCAAGCAATTCTTACAGTGGCCATAGCCTGTTCTCCTGCAGTCCAGTAGTGTGATCTTGTGGATTTGCCCTGCTCTCTCATGGCAGGCTGCTGAACCCCTCCAATCCTGCCTTCAACCTTCTCATTAACAACGAGTTCTTCTTTGTGAGAGTAAGTGCATTGTGGATTAACCCTGCTAAGATTTTCAGCCCCACACAACTACTCAGTCCCTCTCTCCAGTGGAATGTGGCAGAGAATTAGAAGTGTGAAAGTGAGAAAATTCATGTGTTGAAATAAAGGCAGTGTAATAGGTGAGGCAAAGCTGTGCACACAAGCAAGGCAAAATAAGGAATTAATTTACTACTCACATTGGCATGCAGATGTTTAAGCATCTCTAGGCAAGCAGGGCTTTATTATGCTTTAAAGTTGCTTAGGAAGACAAACATCATCACTCCAAAGTTCCCCTTTTCTCTCTCATTGCATCAGTTTTATTGCTGAAGACAGTGTCAAGCTGTGACATGTCCATTCAGCCACTGCTGGGGCAGCAAGAGAAACTCAAGAGGCCTTGATAGTGTGTGGGCACTGGTCAGCCTACATCACTGGTGAGCTTTCAGCACTGTTTTGGTCACACATCCAAACCATAATACCATACAGGCCACTGTGAAAAAAAAAGACCTGTCAAAATATTATCATAACCATATATTTACTTTGTGCTTATCCACTGGTCAGTGCAGTGGACTCCTCCTGCTCCTTTCATACACTATTAATACCAAAATGCACCCTTACTTCCAGCTACAGTGAACAACATCTAAGTCAAATCTCTATGCATGGCTTAGCACAGCAGTGCCTGAATTCTACCTGATGGGTTTAGGCGCTGGATTTACAGAAAGTGAAACAATAATATGAACTCTTATTTTTTACCTTTTTTTTATCAATAAATCCAGCTCAGAGATTTATTTTGTAGGAGTGTCTTAAATGTTTTTAAAATCATATTACAGATTTTTTTGACATTACTTTGAAGCTGAGTATCAAAGTGACAATAATCCATATGAAATCTACTGGCAAAGAAAATGTGTGACAACACCTATCATTTACAATGAACCAGAATTTCAGAGGCAAGCTTAAAACATTTCCATTAACTTTTTAATTAAAATATGGCACACTAACTTCCAAGTAAATGGCAGAACACTAAAAAATAAGGCGGGAGTGGGGAAGAGAAGGCTGGAAAATGGAATCAGCAAAAACTCAAGCCCAGAATTTGCTTAACTGGTTTAATGAGAATTATTTCCACTGAAAATGGTCACATGCTGGTCTATTGATGAGATGCATATTTTCAAAAATATTTTCTCCAGTTGTAAACAATAATGCCAAGCTCAGCATTGCCACATTGCATGCAAACATGAAGTTAAAAATTCAACCTCTGCACAAATAATTATAACAAGTAAATTGCAAAGGAGAAGTAATCTGTTGCAAATGAGGGAAGTGGAATTTCAGAGCCAAAAACAAAAGCTTTGAATTGAACAGCATCTAGTTTATTTAATGGCAACAGTGCAAATTGACAAATTTATGGAATTAACAGAGACATCTTGGGAAACTAATGGAACACTTGAACAATATCCAAAATAGGACATAATTATGCTATACTTAAGTGGTTTTAAACATAGTTTATTAGGATGGGAATCATACCAGGGTATGAGGTGACAGCAAAATATTCTACAAATGCAAAGATATATAAATTAAAGAAATATACTGTTTGGATATATATACTTCTGCAAACACTTTGACAAAATTATAGGATCCCTAAAATTCTTTAGAGTTCTGTGTGATTGGCATTATTCACAGTATACCAAATATTTTTTAAGGTGCTTCAAAATATACTTTAATATTTAGATTCTCATTTATGAAATGCAAGTATTCTAAAAACATATGCATTATCTCTGCCTTACACCTTCACAATCTCCTCATGACTAGCTGATCTGTTCTAGGAATCAAGGAAGCAATGACTTTAAGAGAGGCAATGAAAGCAGTACTTATGGATAGATCTGTTTCAAAAGGTGAATTCCCATGGTTTCAGCAGGCCCAGTGTTACTATATTTTGTTGTTTCCTTTTGTCTAGAGTGAGAAGGCAATTGGCATGTTAAAGGCTTTCCGTGAACAAAAGTAATAAAAGTGTATGTGAAGTAAAGATTTTGTCATTTTAGATGAAATGAAATGTTTTGACTGCTGAATTTAAACTTTTTACCTTTAATTGCAAAAGATAGCTCTCCTTTTTTAAGATACAAAGCAACTCTTAACCAATGATAAAATTTGCCTTATAATGATTTTATCTGTATTTATGGATAGTATTATTTCCTGGGATTTCTTTGAAATTATCAAGCATTGTCTAGTCAAAGAATATTAAATTAGTTACTTCTAGCTGATTTCATGTATCATTCTGGTATTTCAGTACTTTCCAATGATTTTGTTTCCATACATTTTTGCACCTGAAGTAAATCAGTACCTGGAAGTTTGATTTTTAGTCTCACAGTGAATCTTTTCAGCACTAAGCAGACCACAATACACTTCATATATCATATATAAAGTGGTATATAACCATAAAAGCAAAGTTATACAGAATATTGGCATGGGTTTCAAAAGCAGGCCTCTATGTTTCTTTTTAGGCATTGTCTCACTGTTGGAACTCTGCTGGCAATATGACCTGGCAGTAATGCATAATAGATCCTTCAGTGTAGTTGATAATAATAAACAATTATTTAAATAGGCAAAATTCCTGGATTGATAGTCATCAATGCAGAACCAGTTGTGAATATTTAGATTTAGGATGTTTAAAATTGAATTTATATAAATTAATGCATAGAAACATATCTTTTTTCTCAATGCATCTTTAGTTATATGCACATAGAAGGACATCTCCTTTAGTGAGGGGCAGAGAGAACACAGCTAATAGCTCAGTGACTGGGCCATTCACCTACAAAGAACAACCAGATTCAAATGCTTGAAGCAACTCCCACAGAGCAGCAATTTAAAAGCTTAATCTCCTTGCTCCTATGGGAGTAACCTAACTATAACACTCTCCATTATTCTAAGAGCCTCTATTCTGCTCAAGTATATTCTGCCTACTTTTGCTTTTAAAATCCAACCTGATCTGAAATATCTTTCTATGTGAAGGCTTAATTCAAACTAGATTTAAAAAAAATGAAAGGATGTTTTGGTTTGGTCTGCTTTCCCCACTGGCTTGGAATTTTATGATGAGAAGCACTACACTGAAAAATCCTCATTTCTATAAAGAAAGCTGTCAACATCAATATAAAAAGCATTAAAACTTCTACTTACAAAACATCCACACATAAAGTCTAAATCTAAATCTTCTTCCTGGGGATAATTTCTGAAGAAGTGGAAAAAGCTCAATTCCTTTAACTTTTAGCACTGTTTCTATGTTCCATTGATCTTTCATCTCCATCACAACAGGAAAATGATTGGAACATATTGGTTAATTATTATTTTGTTATTATGAGAAGCAGAGAACATCTTTTCTTATGCTTTCTTATTTTCCCTCAAAATTCACATAATCAAAATCAATAGCAAGTTTTATGCTTTCAGTGATAGGATGTGTCAGTTAGTGAAATAATTACTTTCCATTAGCACAACTTTTTTGGCTTCTAATCTATCCTAAGCATCACCTAGACTGACATTATCGGGGCAACAACAATCCACTTTTACTCTTCTCTTCAGGGAATAAACATTATTCCTTCCTACTCACAGAACTTGTGATCTGGGTGGAAATAACTCGGCTGGCATTTGGTTGGCAGATATAAAGAATAGGAACATACCTGCACAAACCTATTAGTGTACCTGGTGAAGAAGCCTTTAAAAGTTGTGAGAGCATGATAACATCACACTATATTTTCTCCAGAGAGGGTGCTCTTGCCAAAAAGCAGCACAAGAAATGCTGTGATAAAACTGGAATACTAGAGTGCTAGGAAGAATGAGTGTGTGATTTTGTACTCTTAGAAGTTCCTTCAAGTGCTGGTGACCTGGTGCCTCTTGTCTCTCAGCTTGGGCTACCACCCAGAAATGCAATCTTAGGTCTGTATGTCTTTCAGTCTGTGTACCAGTCCCTCTGTTCTAATAGGTTTTGATCCATCTGATCATTTTTAGTCATACTTTAAAGACAAGTAGAGTTTAAAATGACTTTATATACTTTAAATACTATGCAAAGTAGAGGAGGGGGCCAAGGAGTCTCATTCAACTGAAACCACTGAAGGAAAAGTAGTCAGAATTCAGCCACTAAATGTGCAATTGGCCAATTAGCATATGGAAATGGTTAGTAGACTGATAGAAGGAAGATAATGTGTAGAGTTAGAGCTGCTCTAGTTATAGGATCAATTTGCTTCTGTGTGTGATGCAGCTGCCATAGGTATTGCAGTTGTTCCTGACAGATGTGCACTGCACTTAAGTGATCATCTCCTGGCTGGTTTTAAGCTTAACCACTGTATGAAACACTGCTTTCACTTTAACAATATAAATTTGACTATTTGGAGTAAGGGCATGTTGTGTTGTTCCAATGTTTATAACGTGCAATACCTCACAGCAGGTTATAAACTCTTACTGGTAAATTGTAGCCATTGTTATTTTCCAGTCCCTGAGTGAAGCAATGAAAACTATGTTCTGTTTTTCTTGCATAGTCCTTCTCTATACCAAATCCACCAATTCTGAATTTACTTTGAACTCATAGACTTAAAAGTTTGTGGGAATGCAGAAGTCTTCTCATTAAACTCTTAATATTCTAGAAAAAAAAGTGACAAATATGTTTTTGATATAAAGCCTTAAAGATCATACATAATTAATCTGCAAGATTTATCTATTGCTTGATGGCTTTTTTTGGTCTATGATCTGCATTATTCACAAGCAATAAATCTTCCTTCCAGACAACATTAATTCATCCTCACTATAAAAAAGAGTAGAATGGTCCACTGGTGATCACTGAAGTTTACTAAGATTTTTTTGAAAAATTCTTGATAAATTGCTGACTGAGATTCTGATGAAGGTAGTAAAATTTCCAAGTTTTAGCCTTCAGATCTTAAAGTCATGGTTTGGAAGGGAGATCCGTAAGTATCTCAATGGGGTATCCAGGTCTCCTGGCTGACCACTGGGAAGAAGCATGACTACCTCAATCCTCTCTTTATTTCTAGGGTAACTCTGCCTGATCTCACAATGCTATCAATGCCAAATATCTTGTCCAAAGAAGGACTAGGAAGTCAGAGAAGGATCTAGATTTTTTTGGTCTAGAATAGATAAAATAGATAAAACTCTTTTTCTTTCTTTCTATTTTTTTTTTTTTTTTTTTTTTTTAGACTCACATTAGGACCTAGGCAAATATCTAAATTTTATATGGCATTGTGGGAAATTGAAATTGGTCCCAGAGGGACTGGGGCTTCTGAGATCTGTTTACTTCCTTTTTTGTCAAAATATTCCTCCTTTAAAACCTTAAATTCTTCTTCACACCATATCTCTGACTCTCTGTTTGTCATACCTTGCATAGGTAATTTGTTTTCACTTCTGAGATCTTTGTGTTCACTTTTGAGATCTTTGTTTTCTATCCCCATATTGTATATCATCTGTCTTACTGCTGAGAATCTGGCCCCTCTTTCACTGCAACATTCCTTCACTGGACAAGATCTTTTTCTTTCTCTTTTCCAAACAAAAGGTATTGTACTTTGCTTCTTGCTACCTCTTGATGAGTAGGAAATGTTCTTGCAATGGTACTTCATTATTTGCCTACAAAACATAACTTAAAATTCTCCTGTTCCATGATGCCTACAAAAAATGTGACTGTGGTTAGACCATTGATGTGCCTAGATGCCAGACAGAGAGCTGTCTCATTTTCTTGAAGTTTCATAGTGTCTGATGTGCTGCAGGATGCCAGTAAAAATATATAACTTCATCAAGCTTTTCTATCAAGATGTAGTTTGTACAGTCTAAGTAAAAGAATGTTTTAGCCATTAATTTGAGCTGTATAACAGTTCTTTCTTTTACAATGTTGTCCTTTTCAGACAAGGCTGAATTCCTTCATTTCTACAGTTTGGCATAACAACTGACTTAATGATGAGAAAAAGCATTGATACAGCCCAGAAATTTCATGGTTTTACAGTACATGGGAGGATTTAGATTTATGGTTGATAGGGTCCTTTCAGATGGGCGTTCAACCAGACTGAAAACAGAGATCCAAAGGTTGTCAATTGTTCTAAAAAAGATTGTTTTAATAATTTATTTTTAAATGAATGAACCTGGATCCCTGCAATTCTCCATTCAGGTGTTATGTGGGCAACACGGAAGACTAAGAAGTGAATCAATTTATCGGAAAAGGCAGAATGAAATAACATCAGAAATTGCCTTACTGACAACTTCACACACCAAGATCAAAAGGTTTTGGGCTTACAGAACAAAGCATAGATCCTCAAACCCTGACATTTACACTTTAACCTATGGTTCTGATCAGTAAAAACCTGATGGATATCCTAACTACTGCAGAAGCAAATAGAAAATTAAAATTCTAGGGGTTAAATTCAGAGGTTCAGGAAATTCACTACAACCATTCAGGCTTGCCACAGAGTTTCAAAATATTCATAAAAGTTTCAGTGAAAAAAAAGGTGATTCTGATAAACATACATCTTCCCCAGGAGTGTCTTATTTAGATGACAGTCAATATTGGACCTTTGATGAGATACAATTACTACAGGAAATATAAAATACAGATTATAATTCTGAATTTTATGTATATATAAAAATAATTTTTTTTATATTGAGGATGAAGATTATAATGGGAATGCAGATTAAAAACTCTGAGAAACATAGTAACAGTGCTTTAGACTGAAAACATCAGAGAGCTGAGAGTTGGGAGAAGGGTTGCACTAATTTTGAGCTGAAAGAGAAAACAGACTTCCCAATCTCCAAACAATTGTTGTTTTACTATTATACAAGCCAATTCAAGTGATCACTGGGCCTCCAGTGTTGAACTAATATGGGATTTTCTTTTATATTCCATAGTCCTTATCACAATCCACCAAATACATTAATTGGTAGTGTTTGGAAGTGTTTAGTGACCTTTTCCAACAGAATTTCACTCTCTCCTAGCGCTGAAATTGGGTTCTTTATTCCCCTCGAGAAAAACACTTTGACTGTCACACACTTCATGGCCCCAGGGAACAGCAATAACAGAGGCACCCACAGAATCTTTGTCACAAAAGGAATGTGACAGTCAAAAGAAGCAATACAGTATGGGCAAGCCTAAAGTTTTTTTGAAGTAGTTTTATTCTCCTTCAACTTTTACCTGAAGCATATTTGCACTGCTTAAATGAGCAAAATTGATTAAATATACAGGATCTGAGCAGAATTAATAAATTATGTATTCAACAGGTAATTGTAAACTTAATCTCTAGGTTTTATAAAAATCACATGAAACCTGTTTTGTGCATTACTTGTCTAATATCTTTTAATGATTTAGAAACAGTTAAATTGTTCTTTTTTTAAGATAAATAATAAAATTATTTAATTATTAAATTTTTTATTCTAGCCCTTTTTTATAGCTCTTTTATTTTTTAGAATTTTGACTGGTTCTTTTCAGTTGAAACATGTTTTATAACTAAAAGCCCATTTTCTGTTTTAATTTAGCGTGTTCTTTGATATCTGGTTAAACTTATGCAGGAATACTATTTGCACTTTCTAATTACCTTGGTAAGAACTCTTCCAATGATCTTCCACTGTAAATTGCTTTTGCCATGCCTTCAGGAAGTTTCAGGAACATTCTTATGAAAGATTTACTTTGTCAGCCACTGGGGACACTGAGAGAACTATATCTAGATTTCTACTTCAAATTTGCAAAACCAACAGGAAACATGAGAACAAAAGATGCCTAGGAAAATAGTTAGGAGACTAATGGAAAGATTCTGAGCAGATGAAATTTTGCTGTTCTGTCACCTGTTAATTTCTACATTGAAACAATTATCATGGTTTCACAGATTTCATGATTTCTTTTTAGAATCACAAGATTAAGGAAAAGAAAACCAAACCAAAACCAAAACCAAACTAAAAAAAAGGCCCAAACCAAACCAGAAAATGAGATTTGCATTGCTAGACACTATATTTCTCAATTAATATTTGTATATTATTTGTTTTTGTGGATTGAGAACTGGCTGAACAGACATCAACGTGTTGTAATCAGTGGCATGGTCTGGCTGGAGACCTGTCACTATTGACATCCTCCAAGCTTCCATATTTTTTAACATATTTATCAGTGACTTGGATGGAGTGGTAGATGCCTCCTCAGCAGGGTCGTGGATGACACAACGCTGGGAGGAGTGGCCAGCACCCCAGAGGGCTGTGCAGGCCTTCAGAAGGACCTTGAGAGGTTGGAGGGATGGGGAAGAATAACCCCATGGACCAGCACAGGCTGGGGGCTGCCCTGCTGGAAAAGCAGCTCTGTGGAGAAGGTCTGGGGGGTCCTGGTGGAAAACAAACTGCCCACAAGCCCAGCAGGGTGGCTGTGTGGCCAGGAGGGTCAATGGTGTGCTGGGAGAGCAGTGCCAGCAGGTCAAGGGAAGTGATTCTGTTCCTCTACTCAGCCTTGGGGAGGCTCATCTGGAGTGCTGTGCCCAGTTCTGCACTTTTCAGAGAAAAAGTGACAACATGGAGCTCCTGGAGTGGATCCAGTGGAGGATGACAAAGATGATTAAGGGACTGGAGCATCTCTCTTAAAAGAACAGTCTGGCAGAGTTGAGCCTGTTCAAGAAATGCTGGGGAGGGGACCAGCAGTCTGTCCATCTGTCTATCAGTATCTGAAGTCAGGATACCAAGAGGCTGGACACAGGCTTTTCTCAGTGGTGCCAAGCAATAAGGCAATGCACAGAAAGTTCCTCCTGAGTAAGAGGAAGAACTTCTTTACCATGCAGGTGATTGAGCACAGGAAGAGATTACCCAGAGAGGTTGTTCTCTCCCTGGAGATATTTAAGAACCATCTGCACACGATCCTGTGCTCTGTGCTCTGCTATAGCAGGGTCATTAGACCTGACAAGCCACTGTTGTGCCTTCCAATCTTGCCCATTCTGTGATTCTTGATTCTGCTATGAAAATTTATGTAAGTAGAGATTTTAGGTTCTAAAAAAAAACAAAGCAGATACTACCAAGTATTTTTTTTTAAATATGTTTTCTCATTAATAGAATGATATATATATGATAGAAGTTCTGCCATCACAGAGTAGCTTGGTAACCTCTCAAGGGATGGAGCTAGAAAATTAGTAAAGCTGTTTACAAGTCAGAAGATCAGAAGACTCCTTAGTATGTAAGGTGACTTCCAACTCAGTAGATTGGTGATAATTGGCTCTTACTGAATGCAAAATGAGGAATACTCAATGAAGCTGATCATTGCAAATAAGGAATAAGGTTTGTTTTTGTCAGTGTTTTTTTAAATTTTACTTTAACTGAATAGTTCAGTGTGACAAGATTTTATGCATAATCTCTGTGGCTTAGAAATACTGTAGACAAAATACTTTCTCAGAGATAGGGAACTAACATTTTTTGTGATTCTAAAATGGACTTATACAGTTCTGGTCTTTTAACCAAAATATCATCAGGCTATTTGAAATAATAAACAGTGAGAAAATATAATAACAAAGAGGGAGATTACCTAAGCAGACTGGAAATGATCACTCTGGTAGAATTCAAAACAAAAGGGAAGACTTACAGCAGTTTCTTGTAGGAGTGGGGCTGGATTCAGTGCACCTGCACAGCCAAATTCTTCCTTGTTTTCAGGAGGAACTTCCTGTGCATTGTCCTGTTACTTGCCAACAGAGGAATGCCTCTTGAATCCTGGTTTTCATGCCCTAGATTAACTTCAGCTGTATTATCAGTCACTGGTCTGGTCAGTTCTCAGTTAAACCATCTTGCACACATGAGTAAGAGTTAAAGAGTTAGCAATGCAGTAAAGTTTTCTAAGAAAAAAAAAAAAGATAGTCTTTCTGAGAATTGTTCCTACCCTCAAGCTAAAATAACTATGACTACCAAGCTGTGAAACACAAACAAAGCTATATGATTCTTTCCATACACACTGCAACAATGACATCAATTTTACCAGAAGAATATAACAGCAAAAAGTGTGACTATAACAAGAAATTTAACAGTGTTGGAGCAGCAAAGAATACAACATATCAGGGTTGGCAAACTTGGGTAAATACAATCCGAGACATATAAAAGCCAGGAAATCTAAACATTGTCAGTACATAATTTATATTTTCAAGCTGCTTTTGAGTAATTTACATCTTTAAACATTGTTGTCATAGCATGTTTTTGAACTACAAGATAAATGTTACCTGATAGTGCAAAAGCAAATGCCCTCAGATTAACTCCAAATAGTTCCAAATGAGCTCTCTGCTATCAGTGATCTATTTTGTGACTACTCATCCTTGCATCATTTATACATAATTTCTTAAGGTTATGAGTCAAATAGTTTTCTTATGATACTGGCTCTAGGTTATAATACTTGACAATATTCACATTACATGGGAAAAAGTTAAGACACTCTAAGATTTTACATTTAAATTGCAATTCCTTTTTAACAGGAAAAGAGACCACAACAATAAGAGAATGTGCAGCAGTTTCTTTCCATTGGCTGCTCAAGTAATGTGTGATCCAAAAAGCCAATTTCTTGCTCTGTAAGGGCTAATTGTGTATGTGAGAAGTTGTGAAATCATGTTTGTTGTTTTGATGATGCAACTCTATTTGGAGGCTGCAGTGGCTGCCTTCAGCCTCTTTCTTCAGGCCTTGCAATCTCAGGAGAAGAATTTGCCACTTCTGTTGCTTTCTTCATCTCTTTCATTTCTGCTCATTTAGAGAAGATTCTACTCATTCATCTGCCCTCTTTGTGTTAGGCAGAAAGTGGAGAGATGGTGAATAAGGGGCTATTTCTGAGGGAGAAATTGGTCTTGGAAAGAAAACTCTGTGTAAGCTAAATTCCTGTTATCAAGTGAAACAGAGGCAGTGGAGGAAGCAATATGAAAGTGGGGAAGAATGACAGTTTCAAATACCATGAATACATTTGTGGTTTTTTCCCCCCAGATCCTTCAAGTGCTACAGAATTCTGCATCTACCTTGAGGGAACTCTATTTCCAGTTTCCTAGTTTTCTCTCACCTTCTCAGAAGCCAAAATTACTCTTCTCAGCTTTTTATCAGGGTTTCTGATTTATGCATCAGTGGTCACAATCCTATTGTCTTCCCTCTCTTTTAGTCCTTGCTTTATTATTTCCACAAAATTCAATTTTGTCTGTGTTTCTGAGAAGCTGAGAACTCTGATCCTGGAGCATCTTCCAAAGTCCTGGAAAATTCAGAGAGATTTATAGGAACATTTCTGTACCCCAGGGATGTTACCTCTAAGTTAATTTTAACTGCAGGGATCCAGCATTCATCATTCTTGCTCCCCAGGAGATATAGCCACAGTTAAAACCAGCAGGTATTGCACAATAAGGTCCTGATTCGTGAGTGCCTTTTAGGACTGGTTACACTAATAATTATTGTCATGGCCAAGCCAGCCAGGGCTGCTTTGGCTAAGATCATGTTGTGCCTTAAGTGAGTTAGGTTGTACCTGAGGCCTTTGCCAGATATCTCAAGACCACAAGAGGCAGCTGAACAGGGCCAGAAATCCTTGGTGTAGAATGAGGCTAAACTGGACTGTCAAAAAATTGTCAATGTACTCCATGTACTATGCATGAGGAACACTATATGTTGATTTAAAAGAAAACAAATGGATAGCATTACATAAAATGAGTCATGAAGTCTGTTAAAAATCAATGGATTAGTGCTTAATGGGATGAAACAAAACACAGCAAAATTTAAACAGAATAAATGATTAAAATTTGGGGTTAGCAGTCACAAGACTTGGTAACACTTATTCTGTTCACAGGGAGAAGCAGAGTACACAGCCCCATATCTGGACATAATTCCATTACATCACCTGAATGCAACTGAGCTATCTGTTCACCCCAAGTGTTTAACACAATGAAAGAATTTCAAGGCATACCAAATTTAAAACTCATTTTTCAAGAGTCACATTTCTGTTACTGTTTCAGCATGGCTACTTTATACCTTGTGTACACCAATTCTTGTGCAAATTTTGATTTGATTTGTGAATTGACATGTTCCCTTCCTTAGAAAAAATTGCAAGAGATAACAGAAACAATCATGTTTTATTGAATTGCACCCAGGAGGCATTATTTTTTCCAAACCACAGGTATTCAAGAGAAATAGAAATTCAGAAGGAAAGAATACTTGAAAATTACCTTTCAAGTTCTAATAAGGGAGGAGGTTAGGATATGCAAAAAGCAGCTAAAATAATTATAGGGTCTATTAAGTTAACAGAGGAACTGAATCAATGGAACAAGAGAAGAAAGCTGCATTCTATATTGCCAAAGACTGACTAGTACTAGCACTGTCTGCACTAGTGCTGTCATTCTGCTCTTGTTCTTAATGTAAAAAAAAAATAAAATTTAAATAGTCAGGGATCTATAGAGACTAAGCTGTGAGGAAAGATTTAACGTGATTTATTTAGTAGACATAAAGAACCAGATACTCATCTGGTTTAAATCAGCATGGCTTCAGTGAGGATTTGGTCTAAGCAGTCTAGATATTTTCCAAATGTGTACAAAAAGAGAAGGTATAGTGTGGAAGGATGTATATAATAGCAATAGGATCGAATTAATTAAACACATATAGATTGGTTATTAGGAAAACTTTCAGCAGTGTAATATGTATTGGTTTAGGAATGTGTCTCCTGAAGGAAATAACCATTTCAGGAGCTATTTCATACAAGACAGACGTCAAGAACTAAATATATATAATGGAAAACTGTCCTACATTAGCTAAAATGTGTTAGCTATGTTCTCTCTATTATCTGCTCACTGCGATTTTCTGAAATATTTGTAATTTGTGTGCTTGTAAGATTGGTGGCATATTAGGAAGACATCTGTACATGTTTTATATATAATATTTGAGATAGAATATTTGAGCTAAACCAGAAGAAAGCAATGAGGAAAAAGGGAGGCTGTGACTCTTGGGAAAGGCTGTTTATGGGCAGAGTTAGAGTTGTGAAAATGTTTCAAAACTGTTCTTTTAAACACACTTGCATTTGTGCTTTTTGTTTTTGCTATTTTGTTTACTTTACAGGCAATTCAGATATTTAAGGAGGTGATTAAAGAGAAGTGCCAATTTGAAGCCTTTAAAAAATTCTTGATCATGTTTCAAAAACATCTAGACAGAGATGCTGAAAGCTATGAACTATGTAAAAAACAGTGGAATGAGAGGAACAACCTCCAGCCATAGACTTACTACAAGAGCCACCCATACCTCACACTAGAAATTTTCACACCATACCTTGCAGTTTCTCCAGGTGAAGAGTTTTCTGCCAACCCAAAAAGCTACTAGTTATCATCTATGTTGTTGGTCTGATGGGTCTTCCAGATTTTGCCTTGAAAACTAAAAAGACCCCACTCACACCCTAGTGAGGGAAAACCTGAAACAGACGAAGCCATGGGTGTGCCTATTTGCAAATCAGACTGGAGGCACAGCACAGGGCAGACCCTCACCAGCTCACCCTGGTTTAGCTGCATTGAGGTCAATGACCCTTGCATGCACATAAGCAGAGAGCTTTGGCCCAGTGACACGAAATTTTTGCTGTTACAACTCATGACATCACCTCATACTCTGGATTATACTGTAAAGAGATATTTGATTTTCAGAAATATTTTCATGACACCTAGGGATCTGTTATTTCTGTCTGTAGCACAGTGTTCTACTAGGGGAAAATAAAAAGCATGCTTACATGCTTAGTGTGCTTCCCAATTTTATTCAATCCAAAGCTTGAATTCACATAGTTTGGTTTGTTTTTATACATGGAAGAAGAAAAACAATGAAAGATAAAGGCACTTCATGTCATTTCCTGCCTCTTGTTCAGTTTTAGTCAGCACCCTCTAAGTGATATTTTTGGGATGCTGTGGGTTTCCTTTGCTTTGTCTTTCATTCTATCCATTTTAAACTGATATTCTGTGTTGTTTATTATTTGTCATTAGTGGAAAGAATAACAAGATTAGGTTTTGGACAGCATTGTTTGAACATCAGCTCACTTGATAAAGTATATCTCTTATCATGCATGGTAAGAAGTATATTGTTTTATGTCTCAAATGTTCTATCTAGACAGTGAAATTTTAACAGCTAGAAAAATTGTGTTTTAGTTCAATAAATCAATTTCCAAATAAAAAAACAGGAGGGATCTGAATAAGTGGATCAACATTATCAACACAAATAAAAATGATACACTGAATCTCATTTTGATCCTGATCTGAAAGATCTGTAGTGGAATAATTTTAGTAATTTCAATGCTGTTGCACTTAATTATATCAAAGTATGTGGGATCAAGAATCAGACTATTGAATTTTTTTTCCCTTTTATTCCCCTTGGAGCATGAAGTATGAAACAGGAGGATGAAGTATGAAACACCTCCTTGAACAGCTTTTATTTAGTCATCTTCTCTAGGAATTTCCCTTGAAAGGGAATGCTAGAGAGAGGGTAGTAAAGATAGTTTATATACTGTCAAGATAATGTTTCTTGAGTAAAGCCCAGATCACAGTATATTTGATGCTTGCCAGCTGCTTACCTCCTCTTAAGGAGACATGAATTCTCCTGACAGAGTGTCCAATGTTCACTTGCTTTTTTGCCAGCCATGAAAATCATAAGTCTAACATGCCAATTGTATACACCTGAAAATTAGATGGAATTAACTATGCTTTGAAACAAGCATATAATTTGCATGGGAAAGGTGATGCTGTGCCTGTTCTTCCTTTATTATCAGTTCTCCAGTCCACCCATGCCTGCTGACTTTTCTAAACACAATGAAAATTTCGTGTGGCAAGTAAACTCTGAAAATAAATGTCAGTCAGGAATGACCAGGGATTTCACTGAACAGACCATTTGTTATATTTGGGGTTTTCACAGCTACAGTGGGAAAAAGGAGGAAACATCACTTTAACCCTACTTGCATCTTAGATACATAATTAATCTCCCACATATGCCTGGATGGTGAAAATTTGTAAAAATTCTAACCAGGTTAAAGTCCTAAAATAAATAAGAGCTATTAATTTATTTAAAGGTTATAGATTAGATTCAAAACCTGTCTTTTATCTTTTCTTTATTTCAACCCTACCCTTTAATTTTATGACTAAAATGGGATAAAAAAATAATCAAAACATAAAGGAGAAGAGTAAGAGAAAACAAAGCAGAAATCTAAGTTGATCACAATCTTTCATATGTATAATTTTCTTCAAAAATGTCAAGAATGTAGAATTTCAATTCAGATTATGTTACTCCAGTTTTAATGTATAAATTTTGGAAACAACACATCTTCCCCTGATCATTAATTTAACCAATATAGACTTACAGGTCTTGAATGTCAGGAATTATTTATTGATTATGTTAATAAAGAGTCAAAATGACCAGCTATTTTTTCAGGAAAAGAGGGGGACAAAGAAGCACTATACTTTTTTTAGCTGAATTAATCCTGTAATTTGTAGTCTGAGATGAAGTTGAGAATTAGAAGAAATCTTTTTCTTGCTATTCCTGTAATACCTGATTTCCTCAAATTAATTTGGTTATTTGGAACAACCTTGTACATAGTGACTAAAACTAATTGTAGTTCCTCTTTGACTATTAAAAGTCAAACTGCATCTCTGTATTACAAGGGAGTTTTTATTACTGGTTAAACTCTGAGGTACAATTGGTGAACAATATATACTTCAAAGATACTCATGGTCCAGGAAACCATTCAGAAAGAATGTCTAATGCGCAAGGTATAATTGTCTTCTTTCAGGGTAACTTGTTTTTTAATTTGAAGTAAGTACTTCAAAGAGATTCAAAGTGGGCTATCAATCCTTTGAAGCTGTCAAGAAGTAATGATTTAGGATTTCCATTTCAAAGAATTTTACATCTCAGATAAAATGGAACAATTCCATTGAAAATCAGAAGATGCACGCCTGAAATGACAACAAGATAGCTTTTAAAAGATCAGCTAACAGAAGCGACGTGCTTTTATTGTTCCTTGGTGAGAATTTTGACCTATTTATGCCTGGATTATCTGAATCTATGGGCTTGCTAGTAAACTCAACTGCTGTCTAGAGGTAAGGCTAAATAAAATTATCTTTACTGGGTCTTTAATGTTATCTTTGAATATCATGTCATGGGAAAAACAAGAATGTCAGATCAAGTAATCTATCTATTTGGATGTACTGCTTAAACAAAGACTAACTTCTAAACAATGAGTAAATGACTGGGATTATGACAATTATTTTGTTCAGGGTAAATTCCAGGCAGAAACAAAGAGTGCTAGTAACAGTGAAGTTGCTCTGGTCAGACTGCCTGCTTCACCTGCTAAAACCTCTGAGGCATCTAGTTAAGTAATAATGCTGCAGCTAAATGAGGAATTGTGAGCTATTGGCTAATATTTTTCAGACTTATCTTTCCCAGCAGAAACATTGCTCATGACTTTCAATGTTTCCCATCCTCTGGATGTCAAGAAGAAGAAAAAGACTTCCATGATCTTCCAAGAAACTTCCCACCTTTTTTTTACCTGCAGCAGAAATTACACATTCAAAGCCTAAAATAAGTTCCGTGCTTCTGAGGTTCCTCTGTAATTGTGAGAAAACTTAAACTGGTTTTAGATTTGGAAGCAGAGTGAATTTCATAAACACAGAAGACACTGAGTCTAATTAAAATTATGATTGCATTTATAAAATTGTGAAAACATAGAAATATTTCAATCTTATTTTGAAATCCGAAATTTTACTGGGTCACTGTGTCCTATTAATAAGACACACAAACGAGTCATTATGTTCTTCAACACGCTAAGCAAGTTATCTTAATGAGAAAATTAACTTCTATAAAAATGTTGGTTAGATAGTGGAAAAAAATTATACAATCTTTCTACATACATATTTCAGAAAAGTTTTGTGTCTTACTAATAGGATGGAACGTGAACAGGATTTGGAGAGACAAATTACCCCAGGGGATTGTGCTTTGATGTAGAAAACGGGATCAATCACCTCAACCTGTAGTATACTAAAAGAAAATTTACTCTGGATACAGTTTCACTTCACACTACTCAGGCTTATACATAGAGAAGAATCCTGGAGAAATTGAGGTGAGAAGGAGATTTTATGGATTTTAGAGACATAACTAAGTTCAGAGAGACTTTGAAAACAAGCAGTAGATATTGTTGCATAAGATTCATCTTATTCTTTCTAGCAAAGCAATCACACTTGACTCCAGATTTATTTTTCATTTGTTAGTAACCACTAAAGTACTGGACAGTTTCTCATTAAGAATGAAGAAAAATAATCTCACAGAGAAATAGCTCCAGAGAATAAGGGACATGTTGAAAATTAGAACTCATCAATTATGTATTCAGAAAGGTACAAAAAATACAAATCTTGCTTTTTGCAGTGTAACTTTAACTTAATAAACAAGAAGATGAGTACTCAAATCACTCTAGCAGCCAGCAGCCTATATGATGTAAGAGGCTAATCCAATTACCAAATTTCGAGAGCATAGTGTATTAATCTTTTTCAATCAAAAGAAAGCAAAACATAAAATTTCAATGTTTACTTTGTTGATGGTGCTCATGCAGATGTCTCTCACACTCTAGAAGGTTATTAAATTATTCTTTATAATTGGGGGAAAATAGCTAATTATTAAATATAATGTCATTCTCAGGCCTAATATCTTTTCTGATATGAAAATTTGCCTGATTAAACATTTTCAGTGGTCAATAACTGAATTCCCTTAAAAAGGAAAAAAGAGTTTTAAGCCTGTAAGAATACACAGCATAAAGGAGAATAATAAGAGGAACAAAGCATACAGAGAATTATCATAGAATATCTCAGGTTGGGAGTGACCTTAGAGATCATTTAGTTCCAACCTCCCCACCATGGGAAGAGACACCTTTCACTGGGTCAGAGCTCCACCCAGCCTGATCTTGAACACCATTGTTACTGACGTATTTAGATTCTGTATTTCTCTTGCATTCCAAATTTTTGATTTAGCATTTATAAAGAAGCTGACATGGTCTAATAACAATAGTTTTCTAAGTTCTGTATTTATTTATTTTGTGTCAAATCTTCCATTTTACATTAGTGCCCATGTGAATAAATATGTTTTGATTTCAGTGGTGTTACTTTTAGTTGTTGAGGGTGTATCATTTTATTCAAGATTTTGATGAGTTGCTATGGTATATAAATGACAGCAGATCTGGCCAATAGTCTGTGTGATTTTTTGTTGTTTATTTTTCTGTTTTCTGTTTTGTTTTGTTAGGTTTTTCTTGGTTTTTTGGGGTTTTTATTTTTGTATAATACACTGCCTTCATACCAAACATTCAACAGTAATACACAGCTAAACAGAAAGAACTTCAAGGCTCATTTTACTTTGTTTAAATTCTCTTGAGCCCTGAATCTACTTATTTTAAACCCTAGGCTGTATTTTTCACACGATTCTGTTGTTTAAATAGAAAGGAAAAAAATAACATCCCAGAACAAGCTATTTTAATTTCTTACAAAAGATGAACACCTAATAGTTTTTAACATGATGAAAATAATTTCGCAGAGACAAAAAAATTATGGACCCAAAATCAATTGAAGTGATTGAAGCTGATTCAGTAAGCTCTGTTAAATCTTAGAGCTGTAGCAAGTGGGAGAGATATGGAAATACAAGCCCCAGCATTCTGGAAACACTTTTGAACTATTGGCTGCTGCCAGCTGAAGTATGATGCCATAAAAGCATTTCTGCAAAGAGTAAACTCTAAGCTGCTTTGTCATTTTTACTCCACCATGGTTTTGCCTTCCCCGAGTGTTTCACCCTCTCAAGAGCAGTGTGTCATTATCAGGTTTAGTGATGGCAGCTTTTACTGAGCAAGGGCTCTTCTCCACAAGAACAGGAGGAACCAAAAGCAGGCTTACAAGGGGGAAGCCATTAAATTTGGAGGCAACTCAAACCATGGTGGTTCCTGCTCCATGCCTAGTCTGGCAGCTAGAGTGGATGCTATGATGTGCAGCATTCATGTGAATGTCAAAGAAGAAATCACTTCAGAGTACAGCTGAAGAATGAAGGGCAAAGCGAGCAAAAAGTAATATTTCTTTTCCCAATGAAAAGAAGTGCAGGAAAGACTGGAAGAAATTGTTTTTTTCCCCTGGGTAGCTGTGTATTACCTCTTATTGACAGCACAGCACATTGCTAAGGTTACAGTTTAAACTGTGGAGTTTGTCCCTGTTTCCTAGAATTTTTAATGGGCGTGGGCAGTCTTGGTTTGTCTTGTTTAGGAGCAGTGGTTTTCCACTTCATCCCACAGTTTTATACTGCCTGTGTCATCATTTCAGGCACAAGAAATAATTAGTCCTGGAAAAACATCTCTTTTTTTTCTTAGTTTTTTTTTCTTCACAGGAGCTGAGCTAATTGTTTTTAAAACAAAAATGTCTCCATTTAGTTTCCCACACTGAGAGTGTCACAAATTATGTCGATTCACCAAATTGGTGGCTGCCAGCAAATGGCTGAGAATTGCCAGATTCAGTTAAACACTTTGGCTCAGTTAACATCCTCCCATGGAAAAAAGTCATGGGATGGCCAAAAATCAGGCAGAATGATCTGCAGGCTCGAGCCACAGTTTCCACTGCATAATGTGCTGAGGAATGCTGGGGGGTTGGGTCTGGACACCCACAGAGTCAGCAGGGATCACAGCCCTGCAGACCCACTGGGACTTCTGTGGGATGCTTTTCCCGTGGATTCTTTGACCTTGAGGTATCCTTGAAAAACCATCTCACACACACATAGGCCCTGACCATGCCCGTGTACTGTCCCTGGCTCTCCATCCCCTAAGGTTTCAAATGTGCCTTGGGGGAATTTACAGGTGCAGAGTGGGAATTTTGCAAAGCACTTCTGCCAATGTCAACAGTAACTGCGTAAAGAAAATGCCTGTGGCTTTCAGTGAGGAGGAAGATTTCTTCATTCTAGCAATGCCCTCTCCCCGAATAACTGCAGTCTCTCAAAACATAAAGACATCTGTTTGCAGGCAACTTTTATTCAGTGCCTTTCGTGGCACTTGAGGGATAGATAAGAAAATGTTACTTCGTCTCTCCCTCCTCCTGTCAATATATGGACCAAAAGATTGGATTTTTTTCTCCTTACAACCCCTCTAAGGGAGGAGTTGGAGAAGATTACACAGTTATTTATCATGTGCAATTCACAGCCCTCTATGGTTAGAAATTCTTCTCACAGCATGAGTTTTTCAGAGGCTGTGGGGAAATGAAAGGATGCAGATTTCTTTTAATTATTCTGGATCTTCCTCCCTGTTTAATGCAGAATTTTATTTTTGTGTTGTCAAGGACTTTAATACACAGTTCAAGGTTTGGGGGAGGGTGTATGGTGAGGAAAGTAATGAAAGATGTGTGTTCCCTTCTTTTGAAGATAAAATAACCATCTACAAATGAAAGTTTATCAAAGCTAATGCACTGAAATAATTCTACACTGGCTAAGAAAGTAAAGCATCTCATGTATGTGATGTATTGGACATGTATATTCTGAAAGAAAAACAGGCCTACACTATCACCAGATCATTGCTAACACTTTTAAACATTTTTGTTTGCAGTATGTGACTGTGATTGATCATGCACTTGCAGATGTGCTGTTACATCCTTCTCTTTCTGATTCTTCTGTCTACAGCAGGCAAATTCAGACAGCCAAAATAAACAAGGGTGTTTCTTTAAGCTAGCTACCCAAAAAAAGAAAGAAGTTGCCAGGGAGAGAGATTCTTAACCCATTTCCCAGTCAGAAAAAAAACATTACCAGCAGAAATTATTTCCAGTCCAGCCAAGTACAAAGTTCCTCATTTAAGAAGCCAAGGACAACCAAAATCTCTTTCTCTTCCTCTCCCTCCCACTTCAATGTCTCTCTCTCTTTTTTTTTTTCCTCTGTCCTTTTAGTTGGCAAAACAGTTGAAGTTCTGTGGTTTTTTTTTTTCTTCTTTTTAGTCTAATTCATTAATGTTGAGAATTGCCAAGCATGTTTCCACTGTAGTACAAAGCTTACCAAAATTAATATTTTTTTCAGGTGAATTTTTATCTTCTTTTTATATTTTTTAATCTGTGAGTCTGAGCCTAAACCAATTCCTATAAAAGCTCATGGTGACAGGATCCAGCCCTTAAAGGACAATGCAGTAAGTAATATTGATTTCTGTTGAATCACCATTTTATAGAACAGTAATAGACAAAACCCAGCCCAGTGTCTGAACATTTTCTAAAAATTAAGCTAATTGAAAAAGCCAAATAAAGTTAGCAATCAACAATTATCCAGTTAAAGCAGGCAGGATCAAATAAATAAATAAGATTAAAGCTCTAGTGTCTATTATTAGCAGACTAGCAGAACGGAATTGAAAAATTCATCAGCCTCAGACAGTAGGTTGATAAGGTCTTCCTGCAGCTAGGCTGGAATTCAGCTGCTGCTTTCCATCATCACAGTCATAGTAATAGAAGTTCCTTCTCATCCAAGTGTATCTGAATTTTTTGCAGCTCAAACAGGTATACATTTCCATGCTAATTGGACAGAAATCATTCTTGTTTTTGCCTCTGAATGACAGCATGGATGACTTTGGCCCTGGTGTAGTTTACAACCTATTACAAGCTGTACTACTGTAAAGCCACAGCCACTGCAAAGTATTTACAGCTAACAATGAAGGAAGTGCAAGTCTCTAAAATGTACATAGCTGTACATTCTACTTCCTGTAGCACAGATTATTCAGAATTCATAACAGATGTTTCATGTTCTATCTAAATTACATGAAAGGGAGGAGACGTTGATCTTTGATCTCAGTAATGTCTGAGAAAATGTCACTGCTTTCCCATTGGTTTTTCACAATCTACTCTTCCATTCTGTGTAGGTTTGTTACATGAATAAGTGCCATACTGTAACAATGACAGGGAGAAACTACAGTGATGAGAATATGAAACATTCATAAGGCAGTGCCTGGAATGAAAACACACAAGTTTAAGACTGTCAGTCTGTGTCAAAGTCTTGCACAATTAATAAAAATCTTCTGCAACCAATCTTCTTCCAGTCTCAGATGATGGACCATTAGAGTCAATAGGAACTTTGCCATCTCTTTCTTTAAGCCTAGGACTAAGGTCTGAATGCTTATATCACAGTTTCCATATAATCTATTTTCTTCTGAACTAATAAACTCAGATTATAATGAATGCTTTCATTTAGTCACTATTGGTGGGAATTAGTCCCTATTTAAGGATAAAGAAAACAGTAGTATCAAAGCTACACATGCATAGCATGTATCCTCTTTTTAAGGTAGACTAAAGTGGATTCTATAACTGAAAGAATATTCCTGAAAGCCATTTAATTTCCTCTTTTAGAAAAACTTTGTAATGAATACGAACTTCCAAACCTAACCTAATGTTCCAAAACCATAGAGAGAGGTTCTTTATTGAAGATAAACTGATCATGAAAGTGGATTAGTCCCTCAGTTTTTAGCAGAATTGGATAGCTGTAGAGCTATTCAATGGTCTAGAAGAAGAAAAACCTTACTTGCATTCAGAGCATTTGAAAATGCATACAAGCCACATGAAATATTTCTGAAAACTGCAAGGAAAGAAGAAAATTGTGAGCAAACCTTATCCCTAAAGCTGTTGATGGTGAAAGAAAAACTCTAAAGGCTACAAGGCTACACTGCAGCTGATGAGGAAGACTCATGATGCAAGATTTCATGAAACCACTTACTTGTAGCACAGGAAATTTAATTTTACAAATGATATCCAAAACCATCATCTCTGCTAATTAAATTCAGAACTGTAATCATCTCTAGAATTTCAACACTGAGTTTAGCAATTTCAAAATGGCACCACAATATATCTACCACATGCAGGAGGTTCTGCATAAAATAATTGAAAATTCTAAAATGTAAGACAGAAAACTTGGTATTACTTCACAGAATAAGTTTATTTCTAAATTTCATGGAAAAGAATTATGATTTCTTTTATAATATATAATATATTAGTCAATATGATATTGTATATTTTATTTTATTCTATTCTATTTTATTATTATTTTATATTATTATATATTATTTTATATTAATGTTCAGTTAATAACACTGATATTATATAAATCTTCTTCAGTTTTATAGTTTCTTGCAAAATAACCCCATATAAATTCCTGAGCACTTTTAAGACCCATGAAAAAGTATCCAACAACTGAATCTTACAAGCTAATTTGTGACTAGACTGTTGTTTAGAAACTTTAAAATTTGGGAAAATATGAGGAACTGAATTTTAAAATGTCCCATGGGAGGATACTAAAATTTTATTCCACATAACAAAGCAGTAAAATATCCAGAGAGCTGGTGATCCTTATCCTTCATAAGGGATATCTTTCAGTCTCTTGTCCCAGGCATGTCACCTACAGCTTGAATATCACAGTCCTTGTACCCTTGGCAGCTGTGGGTCCATCAAAATTTACATGTTTTCAGGTAAAAATTTAACAGCAGAAAAGTGTTGTAGGACCTATAATACCAACAGACTGGTGATCTTAATAGAAAAGCACTGCTGAGGTACATATTTTGTATCAGATATTTCTTTTGACATTGCTGTAGACAATGGCAGTTTTCATAACAACTCAACACTCAAACCAAAATGAGTCAGGGTCATTGGACTAAATGTTGATGGCTGTTAAACAATAGCAGAATTTGAAGTGTATTCTACTTTAAAGTCTATAAAGAGAGAAAAAAAGAAAAAAAGAAAAAAAGAAGAAAGAAGAAAGAAGAAAGAAGAAAGAAGAAAGAAGAAAGAAGAAAGAAGAAAGAAGAAAGAAGAGGAAGAGGAAGAGGAAGAGGAAGAGAAGAGAAGAGAAGAGAAGAGAAGAGAAGAGAAGAGAAGAGAAGAGAAGAGAAGAGAAGAGAAGAGAAGAGAAGAGAAGAGAAGAGAAGAGACAATGCCAGACACTTTTACATTACATTTAGTCTTATCTTAAAGCTGACATCTAAAACAATCGGTCATTCTTGCTCTGAAAATGGCAATTTCTCTATATTTAATAGAAGAGGAATCTGGAGTATCTACATAAGTAAATGTTTACAGCATAGGTGTCTGGTGTCTGCTATGAAGTAGTATGAGCCCCACTAGTCCTTTTGCATATTTCCTCTCTTTCATTATTCTTGTTGCAGGTAGTGCAAGGAATACATATATATACATTTAAATAAGAGAAGCTATTGAAAAAGCATGCCTTATTTTTGGAAAACATAGAAGAAGCTACAAATGGAGATGTAAAGAACCCACCTCTGCACCCCTCTGCAAGTACTCACACTCTCCAAGAGTATAAGGAAAAAAGCACTAAAGATCAGTGAGGTCTGAGGCTCAAGATAAACTGCACCTTACTAAACATCACTTTTACTTTTAAAAGCAGTCTGAAACTGTATTTTCGTGTTTGGACCCTTGTTTTATCTTTCCTCCTTGCACAGAATTCTTCATAGAGGAGTCCAGCTTTACAGTGCAATCCGGAATTAGCCTGGGCAGAGTGAAATAGGAATGATGCAAGGACAGAAAATTGTAGCTCACAGTAAGCAGCAAAAATACTTTTATATTCAGTGTGAATCCAGAAATGCAATCTGAAGGCCACTTGGGATAAAAAGAAGAAAGTCCAGTGTATTGTAATAATATTCTGAAGTTTTGTTTAAATGGATTAAATTGTAACTGTGATTGTAACTGCTATTTGCATATAGTCCAAATTTTACTGATGGAACTATATAACTCACTGCATCACAGGAATATAAAGAAAATTTGGTCAGTTTTAACTTTCTGCACCATAACATTGCTTTCCACTATAAGTTTCTGACTAATCCTATGTTAAAACTGCTGGACTTTCTGTCCATCTTTTACATACACCCGCTCTGCATTTGCACCTGTTTTCTTTCACTGAAGTTTAAAAACCAGCAGATGCCTTTCCATCTCTACAGCAGAGAGAGAGGATTTTACAGCACTGCCATCAAACCTGCACAGACCCTGGTTCTCTGTGAGTCTCCTTTCCCTCCTTCCTCCCTGGGTGTGCAGGGTACCAGCAGCAGCCCTGGAACACAGCACAGCTGGAAGGAAACCTCCAGGGCTAACCTCCAGCTGCTAGCCAGCCCTTGGGATGCCACTGCACATTTTGTCCTTCCTGCCATCTAACAGCTTTCTGAAATAACACCTAAAATACAGCACAAAAAAAAATATTATGCTTGATATATAGCAAGGGTCTCTTGTATCTGCTCTTGAACACTGATTAATCTCATCACAGTTCCGTACTCTCCATGTGTATAGTAAAGGTTTAGAGGGGACAGATTTGCAGGTTTCCAACTGCTTCTCCAAGTCAAACATCTAGAATTAAAAGGATTTAATTTTTCATCATATTTAAATTTTCTATGATAAATGCTAAAGAAGTCTTAAACAAATCTCTTTGACCTTTGCAAGTGTGTTCTCCTGTTTTTTAACCAGTTCTCCTGTGATCCTAAGCTTCATGGTTTTGCAAAGATGGACATAAAGTGTGAAGTGAACAGATACTTGGTTTAAAATAATTTCATACCCTAGGCACAATATAGCATAAAAGATCTCTGCCTGCTGGTGGCAACACAGCATCTTGTGGTAACTGCAGACTGTGGACAGAGGTTCTGAGCTTTTCTCTGAGAAAATGTGCATGAAAGGAGTCAGCAGATATCAGAGAGAGAATGTGTAAAAACTCTATATTTCATTTCAGAGAAAAAGTTGCAGACAGATCATCTGGGAGCAAAATGTATTCTTTTGAAGATTCAGCATCTTGTCCTCTATTGTCATTAAATAACTAACACATTCAAAAATAATAGTCTTGGGACTCTAAAAATAGATTTAGATTGCTGACCCTTCTTTTTCAAAGTGTTGAAATTCAGATACTCAAAAAATATAAATCCTTCATGTTCTAATACTGTAATTTTTAGCAAAATTAAAAAATAAAATAAAAATAAAATGTGTTATAAGCATCTGATAAAGAATTCAGAGGCTTTAGAAATGGGACTACAGGTGCCAAAAAGGAAGTGTGCTGACTTTTCTTTGCCATGATATTTTTGTGACATAATACTATTAATGTTCATGCTTAATTAATGCTATTCAAGATGGCTTAAATTGAAAGCTCACTATGACATGTATAACCCACTTTTCCAAATACATTTGCTTATGAATATCCTCACTAACATGAAAAACTTTTCAGAAAGGAAAGTGTCATATTAAATATATTACGAGCTTTGAAAACTATAACATCACTGAACTGTTGAAAACCTCCCCTGCTCTTTCTTCAAAGACAAATTATTCATGTACAATAGCACAACCTTTCAAATAAGCTCTTCATAATAAATGCAGTAGTTTTGATATAAAATTACTTCTTCCATAGTAATGTTTTACTGAATATGAATTCATAACTGCATAAACTCATGAAAGATAGAAAAAAATGTTCTAGTATCTGCTTGTGACACAATTGAAATTGTAATTTTAAATTAGGTCACAACATATAAGAAAAGGCTTCAGTGTGTGTAAGTTGATGCAGTAATTTCTATATGACTCATCCAAATCCTACCTCGAAGGGTAATTGTTATAACCATTCATGAAGAGAAAGTCTATCATCTGCTCTTCAATTCTTTAGGAGGTTTGTGGCAATTATTTATCTTAATAAATTCCTTTTTATTTCAGCAGAATATTGATTAAAGACAGAGAAATACTAAAAAAGAGTAATGCTGTTATCCTTAGCGAGCAAAAGACAATTTCCCCCCATTTTTACTCCAATTCATCATTAGAAATAGTTAAGACATTTATTTACTTCTATTTTTTTCCAAATTATAAAAAGAGTGTAAAGTCAAATAAGTTATTATAAATTTTTACTGTAAATATCTTCAAATCCTGAAATATAGTTTAGAAATATTTTTATTTCATAATTAAAAAAAAAAAGGAAAAAGTTAAAGACCTAAAAATCCTCTGATGTGGTTTGTGCATTGGGGCTGTAGATGCACTGCCTTCAGATATTTTTTGCCTCCAGTTTGTCTCTGAGCTCTCAGGGTCATTATCAGATAAATGATATGTCTCAGTCTGTATCAGATAAAGTCAGCTGGCCTCACACCAAACAGTTTAGTGCTCTGTGTAACCTGCCTGCCAGGGGTTAGGAAGGGCACAGTCCTGATCTGCTGCTGGCAGAGGCGAGGAGAGGGTAACCTGTGACCAAAGGAAGCACCAAACTGCCCTGGGGCAGAGGGGAGGGAAAGCACAGGAAGGTGAACATCAGGCGTGGCTGCAAAGCCAGGCCTTTGCCACAGGCTCCTAAATCTAAAGCTGGGCAATCAAAAATTAATGTGCAGTAATTGGTTTAGCTGAGAATTGCTGAGCATGGTGCGCTTTAAAACAGACTCTGTGTAAGGATGGAAAATGATATCATTCAACATCAGTTGTCTCAGCCTGGCCAGTATAAAATACAGCCTAAGCTGTGCCTGGTCCAAGGTGCTCAACTAGGCTTCTCTTACAGTCAATGAAGAGAAACCAGTGAAAAGTGCAATTCATCCTTTGCTGTGGAAGATTTCTGCCACAGGTGATTCAGCCTTTGAAGCTACCTTTCTCTCCAGAGACCTCAAAGTCAGCACAGAATTCTTAATACTTGAAGAACTTAAGTCTAGTAAAAGGAATCCCACTCAAATTTATAGTGAGCAATGGTTACTCCAGTTTTGAACAAAATATTTACAGGGTAAATTAATCTTGGATGAAAATGGTAAGTTATTTTCCATATTGCTGCTTATCTGAAAATTGAGTGCATATTTTAGGAAAAAAAATATTCTGAAAGACATTCTTTGGATAGTCTGTTTAGGAAGTCTTACAAAGACAGCAAAAACTGTGAGCACTAAATATTGCTATTTTTATAACACATGGGCTGGATTTTTGATAAGTTTTCTACCTGAGGATTTAGTTCTCTTTTTCTCTAGCCCTAGTGTCAATAAGACTTTGACTGCTCAGCTTAGGATTTTGCCTTACTCAACCCAGCTGTCTACTATGTTGTACAATAATTTAAATTTTGGCAAAGACAGTATAAGGTACTGGTAGTAAAGTGAAGATCTGATCAAGAATTCACTGCCAGAAATGAGAGGGCTTTTGGGCAATAACACAAGCCCTCTGTAAGCAGACAGTGTCTGATCGATTCCACTTTACACTTATTTTTAACAAAATAACTGATTCTCTAAGATACAGGAAACCAATGAAGAGTCAATCTTTGCAGAATGTTTTAGCATTGTCAGCTGCACAACTTCTTGGACTAACTAATGTCTACAGATGACTCTTTTACAGCTTTACTTGACAGTTTCAGAACAATCTGATTAAATACTGGGCATTGAGCTAAGATCTAATATATTACTTCAGGTAGCTACTGCATCTTCCTAAATCACCTATGCTTTTGAATGATGACTGCATACCCTCTTGATGAAAAAAACTTCATGCTCTGATCATATGATGAATTTTTGTAATCTGTAAAATTCAACACATCAATTAATCATCTAAATAGCTCTTTTGTATCAACACCCAGGGGTGTTTTCCCAAAGTATGGTTAACATGTTTTTAGGTGAGACTAAGCCAGAAGCAGTGGCAACTTTTGGGAAAAAAAAAAAACCAAAAAAAAAACCAGCCAACCAAACAAACAGAAAAACCTGGAGGGATTCTACCATGATGCAGAAAGAAGCCATGGAAAAAAATAGTGTCTCTTAACATAATTTCATGAAATGATGGCAAATGGTGGCAAACTGATGGCAAAGCAAATGAGAAAGTTGGGGTGTTGGTGACATCTTAGATGCAGTCACAACAAGATGCAAAAGATTTATAGTTTCACTTACAAGGTTCTTATCAGAATTTTAGAGATGATAAACTACTCCACTTACACTATTTCCAAAAACTCTATCCCTTTGTTGGAAATTTGGAATGTTTCTGAGCTTTACTTCAAGAAGTCCAAAGATTATGACTTCAGAGGAAGTGTTGATGACACTAATTTCTGTCTCATTTAAGTAAATCACTGAAATGTGCTCACCTAGGCGTTTCTTTCACATAGATTCATGTACTAATAATAGTAAAGAAGACCATGGTTTTTACAGGGAAAAGTAATATTCTTTATTAGTATTAATCTTTATTGTAATCCAGTTACCTCAGAAAGCATGTTGTTAATAGCAGCAAGGCTGTGGGCTTGATTCCTCTATGGGTCATTCATTTATGAGCTGGACCTGATGATTCTTCTGGTTGTCTTTTAACTCAGAATATTCTGTGACTCTGTGACTCTGTATAGATGAGTAGGATAGGGAAAAAAATGAGCTCTTTCATTTCTTTTAAAGCTACCAAGTAGTCCTATAAAAGTTACTCCTTATTCTAACACCATCAAAAATTTAACTACAATATTACAGAAGTGTTTATTTCCAGAGGATGGCAATAAAAAAAAAAAAAAATCAAAAAATCAAAATCAAAGTAAATTCTCAGATTCTCAAGTAATTTTGGGAAAAAATGTGCTATTTTTAAAATACTCATTTTAGTTGAATAAATATTAAAAAAATTGGAAAAAGTAAAAATTTACGATATTTTATTTGATGTGAAAACTAGAATTTTGATTTGACTTTCAAAATCTTGAAATATAAAATGCTGTGTTTTTTTCAGTTTAATTTTTTTAATGTACATTAAACACCTTCTCAGTTCTGATCATCCTTTGCTTTCTGATACTTCTACCACATCCTAAAGAAGGCAATATAAAACTATTTTGGAAAAAGTTTAATTCTGAAGTCTTCATCCAGACTAATCTGAGAAAAATATTAATTGTTTAACTACAGATATGCAGACCACATAACCTAGAAATTTGGTCACTTCTCTGGATTTCTTCTACAGAACATGAAAATGTCATGGCAGACTTTAAATAAGTTTAAAGATTCTTTGGGACACCTAATTCTCTGCATGGGGGTATTAAGTAATTTAATCAACTATGCTTACAATTTGCCTGAATAAGTTGGCTAAAATTTGGGTTGAAATGTATGTCTTTACTACAGTTGTTTGGCTTTTTTTTTTTATAATAAACATTATTTATTCCCATTGTAACGATTACATATTTTCCTGTTTTCCCTACACAATTTCAATTCTGCACTCCAAAGTGCATTGAAACACTCAGCATTATTTATCCATTTTCAATAAAGTCTGGTTCTGCAGTACACACAAATATGAAAAAGTGTACCAGAGTTTGTCCATTAGGGCTTTGCATTAAAGTATGCTGCAGTGAAGGTGGCAGTGACAAACCTCTAAGGTTCCCTGACTTCAGGGTGAGGGTGGAGAAAATAAAGAACTGGGAACTTTGGAGTTGCCCAGAAAATAAATAATTTTAATGACAAAATAAAACAAGGGATGGGGCCCAGAAACCAAGTGCAGTACAGGGACGAGCTCCACAGACCAGGAAATGGCACAACATTGTATAAGACAGGTCTGAGGAGGGTCTGAGGTAAGAGACCCATCACAAAGGGGGATTAGGAAAATGTAAAACAATGCAGCAATAACAACCAATAGGAGGAGAGAACTGGGACTGCTTAGCATAACAACCTCCAAGACTTCTGGTAGGAAACCCCAGGCTCACCCTGTCTCTGATGAATGTTTTCCAGGACTTGAAGCTAATGCCTGGCTTATTATGGATGAAGTTCAGCTGTCTCTGAGTCCCAGCCAGGTCTATTTCTCCATATAACAGTGTTATTTCACCATTGTTGAGGTAAATAGAGTTTTACTTGTTTTTCTCTAAATCAAGTCACTGTCTTCAGGAACAGCCAAGGAGTGGCAGTCTTATAACTGTTTTTCCTGAATCTCTTATCTGCCAAAGTATTAGAAATGTTTCTATTTATCTTCCTTCTACTGTTTTTAGAGTTTGCATGTATGACTCTGTCTGTAACAACAATTGAATACTTTTCTTTTGTATTGATCAGTTTTTGAGAAATGTGTGATCCATCCACTTCATTCTTCTATGCCATAATAACTTGGATTCATGTCTGAACTGTAACAAATTTCAAAAGACAAATTAAGCAAAATTTACAGCTCCCAGCCCAACCTAGAATCCAAACTTTTATCTTTTTTTTCATTTCTGAAAGAACATCTCTCTGTTTCCTGTTGCTGTATGAATTCACATAAAACAAGGATAAAATGCCTGGGCTTTGATCCTGCTGTTCAGCCCATGTGGACAGCACAGATCCAACTGCAGGATCATGGCCCAAATGAATAAGCACAGGAAACAATGAACTGACTGCACACAAAAGGCTGCCACTGATCTCTGTGGGTGTTTTGCCTCAATAAAAATGGGTCCTTAACTAATAGAATCTGAAAAGCTCTAAAGCTTCAATAAATATGCATCCCTGGGGCTGCTAATTGTTTTCTGTTTTCAACATTTGAAATGTATACTTTTTTTTTTTTTTTTTTTTTTTTTTTTGGATTAGAGAAATGAAACAAAATAGAAGAGGATGAGACCATTCAATTTGTTGATGAATCATTTTTTCACCTAGACTCAGTATTTTCAATGCATTGTAAAATACTAATGTCAAGAATTAGAAAACACAGGTTCTAATACTTTGTAGAGGTAGAATAGTATTAAATAATAAGGAAATTTTAAATTATAATGCTTAGGCCTAGGATTAAGGAGTTTGGCCTTCCCTAAGATTTTTGATTGCTCAGTCTGTTAGCAATGTGTTTTGTGGCTCTTTGTCTAATATAACTTCTATGCTCTACTTTACTGAGTTGTATGTGTAATAAGAGTGGTATCAATGCAATTAATTGAAGCCTACCCCTTACATTGAAAAGTTCTGTGGCAATATTTATGGAGTGTTCTGAGACCATTTGATTGAAAGAATTCTCTTATGCATGATTTCAATGGACAGCAAATAGTTATTTACTTGGTAAATCTAATTTTGATATTATTATTCATTTTATTCCTTTAGAATAAAGGAAGCAGTCAAGGTAAATTTCATGGGACATTTGATAATTTTGTTTATATAACACATTTAAAACCAGGAAACTGAAAGCTTCCTGTTTTTCAGAGAAGAAAAAAAGGCATTACACAGAAAATTCAAGCTGCTTTCCTTAAGGCTTATCTCTTCTTTCTTCTGGTTCTAATTAATGATTATGGCCACCATGGTCCATAGTAATATGTTTGGCACTTCCACTCACTTTCTTCTTCCTGTTTTGCAATGTAATGGGTCACCTTTTGACAGCTTTGCTGTCAGCCTTGAACAGCTCTACACCTGCAAGAACACTTTGTATGGTTGGTTGCATGGGTTTGTATTATTATTATTTATACAGCAGTAGAATTTATAATGGAACTGTAAAGGAATTCATAGAAGATTATAGAGAAAGCCTAAGCCTGTATTTTGGATTGCATGCTTAACTTGAAGATATCTAATGTTTGTCCAGCTTCTGCTTGGAAATCAGAAATGGATTTGTTTTTTTTTTTGCAACTGAAATCTTTATATAGCAACGAGGTTGTTTAGACTGGAGTCATAAACTTGGACATGAAACAGAAAAACCTAATCATTGTAAATTCTGACTGAGATCCACTAGTGTGTAAGGGGAATTAAGGAATTCATATTAAGGAATATTTAATGCAGAGTACTTCTAGAAGTCTTCTGTGGAAAAAGAGACAGATATTACAAGCAATGATTTTCAGTTCTACAGGTGCTATTACACATTAATAAATCATTCAAATAAGTTTCACCTCATCACAGCAGCATTTCATTTAGGACCTCATTACAGATTAGTAATTCTCATTTTTCCCAAGATGCAAATCAACAGATCTCAGTGGTCAGTAGTATAATAAAAATAAAGAAACCCAGGAGATGTTTCTTGTGTAGTCTTACTCCATCACAAGTAGAAGTGGCAATCTCAGTTTTCTAATTGCTCCAGTTATGTTCTCCCAGTTTGCCTTTACTACTCCAATTTTCACTGTGAGACAGACAGAAGATGTATTAATGTTGAGAATGGACCCTGTAAAGAAGAAAGAAAAGGTTTTCAGTTGGAGGTGGTATCTGGTCTTCCTCCTCAGGCACCTCTGTGAATGTTAGTGCCATGCACCTGATAGACTTTAAGCTGCACTCTCTGCTTCCATCCAGAGTGAAAAATCCTTAAATTCAGAGTGAAATCCTTAAAAAGTGTGTTTTAGTGGATTTAACTAAAATCAATAACTGTTTACTGCAGATATCTGTGTGACAGCAGATGCAAAAGCTATGGCTTAATGAGCTATGCCATTTGGAAATACTGGAGGTTTATAATTGTATTTGCCCATTAGAAGTTGATTTGATGTTTAGGCATACTATATTGTTATACTACATGTGATGATGTGTTTATTTTGTTACCAAGATTGCTTCCTTGAGGGTGACTCACTGAGAAAATTTTAAAAATTACATAATTGCGTTAGTTATCTTTGACTCACTTTCACCTGTGCTTTAGCAAGTTTGGTAATTAACAATACATTATTTTTTTCTTTTTACATACAATAATAAAATCTGAATCCTTCACTTTCTTTTTTCTCTTTGAAGCATGACTTTTCCTCCTGCAGTTTTAGAAATTTGTCTTAAGCTAATGTGTCTTTTGTGTGTTTCTCTACATGTGTGGGCTTTTAACAGTTTCTGCCATGGTAAGGTCATCAGACAGGAGAATAAGGAGACACATTCATGGACAAGCATGTCTTAACTTGACAAGATTAATGAATTACCCCAGTGCTCATTCTTCATTTTGATTTAGTAAAGCATCACATACCTCTCTATGTTAGCCACATAGACAAATTGCCTATAGAAAGAATAACCCCCTCCCAAAAAAAAAAAAACGAAACAAACCCCAAACCCCCCAAACGAACAAAAAAACCCACAAAAAACCAACCAAACCAAACCAACCAACCAAATGAAACAAACACCAACCCCCCCAAAAAATCAAAACAAAATCAAAAAATTCAAAACAAAACAAAAAAATAACACACCCTGGAGATTTTTCTGGTATATGTGATATAAGAAATTTGCCTTTAGTTATGACTGAGCCAGATGCTGCACCTTAAGGAAAACTCTTAAAGTCTATGCCACACAGACACCATCCAAATCAAAACAGAGGAACATAGTGCTAAAATTTGCCTTCTTAAACACCTTATCAGCTTCAGAAAACCTGAAGGAGGAAACTCACTTCAGTGGGGATTAAAGGAACTCTATGTTGATGCTGTCATCTGAAACAAATACAAGTTTTTTATCAGACAACTCATAGAACCTGCAGTTTATCACAGGATATTGAATGATTTGCCATCTTCAGTGAAATGTTAGAAGCATTTAAACCATACTTCAGCAAAAAAAAAAAAAGTTTAGATTTTAAATAAGTGCTTTTTCTTTTTGCAGACTCCTTTATGTGATAGCAATGTTTCTCAACAACAGTTTAAGCAGTTAGCATGTAGTCCAAGTAATAAAATATGGCTTAAGTCTTGTTGGTCTGAATGCCTGATTTCCTCATATTTCTACAAAGATAAAGCATCAAAGAGATGGAAATTATTTTCTTAAATATTTTTTATTTCAAATTTTATGTATAGAGATGGAATTTCAAGTTGAAATTAGTTTTTTTCTACTCTTACCCATATACTGAGTACAGGTGAAAAACCATAAATATGTATCCTTGCCCATTCATTCCATTCATGAAAATAGAATGCATAAGGCCTTGGACAAAATAACTGAGCCAGCTCTGAGCTGCACAAAATTGCTTCTTTATTAGGCTAGCAGTAAATGACTGCCACTCTGGAATAAAGAGAAACCAACAGAGTAAATCCAGGGAGTACTTTGAGATGCATTCCTTCCTTGGCTGTTGCACATCTCTCTCTCAAATCCAGTGGAATTCAGTTTCCTATTAAACATACAGGAAAAAACACAAAAGAAGGAAAGCTGAAAGGTAACTGAGAAATAAGGTGAGAGTAGAATAAAAAATAATAGAAATCTGAAAATCAATTATAGGTAAAAGCATTACTAATAAACAATAAAACCCCATCCTCTGGGAAGAAATCAGGTTGTACTGCATGTGTAGCAAGAACACAAAAGTGTTACATCAATGACATCTTTGTGTGACTCTAAGTTGTCATTTAACCCCAGCCAGCAACTCAGCCCAATGCAACCACTCACTCAGCCCAGTGGGGAAAGAATGGAAAGGATCAATGGGGGAAAACAACCAAGTTGAGATAAAGAGAGTTTAATAGGTAAAGCAAAACCACACACACAAATTAAACAAAACAAGGAATTAATTCACCACTTCCCATGGGCAGGCAGGTGTTCAGCTATCCCCAGGAAAGGAGTGCTCCATTATGTGTAACAGTGACTTGGCCAGGCCACCTCCCCTCTGAATGTCTCCCCTTGCACTTTCTCCCCAGCTTTATACACTGATTGTGATGCCATATGGTGTGGATTATCCCTTGGGTCAGTTGGGATCAGCTGCTCAGGATGTATCCCCTCCCAAAATCTTGTGCATCCCCAGGCTCCTTTCTGGTGAAGTGAGAAGGAGAAAAGACCTTGACTGTATTCAGCAACAACAAAAATATCCTGTGATATCAAAATGTATTTGAACACCAATCCAAATCATATTACCCTATACTACCTATTGAGATGGAACAAACACACTGAACTTTTCAAGGATCTTTTCAGATAAGTGCAGGAAAAACTATATATTCACTCTCCTTTTATGAAAGTGAAGCAAATATTGTTAGAGCTCTCATCTGGAAAAATAACAGCTGATCTGAGAAAGGTAGCAGACAACATTAGGAAATGGCATTCATTTATGGACAAAGGCAACTCTCAATTTGCAGGAGGATATTACCCATATTGTAAGTAAGTGAAGTCTTTATTCCACGGAGTGAACTGAATTTCAAAGATTTCATATCCCTTTTTTCAAGAAGTTTTAACAGTTGCCTACAATAAACGATAATCACTTTGACTTTTCTTCATTGTTAAAAAGTCATGTTCAAAAAGCATGGCTTCATTCTGTGTCAAAGCACATGTCTTGCTAGCACACAGGAGATTTAAGAGGTCTTTTTAGCTTGGTTAACATTACTGTGAATCTCTGCACATAAAAAATTTCACAATTGATGAACAGTGAATTGGTGAAAGTATTTGAAACCCCAAAACACATTAGGGGGTTACGAATCATTAAAACTCTGGATTCAGATTAACTCCTACAACTATGTTACCATCAGTGAAGTTAATGTTGATGAATTTGCACTTCTACTGGTAGTGCTAAGAACTGCTAGAAATGCTGGAAAGGGAATGATTTGAGACCATGTTTATCCTGCAGCTCTCATTGGAACATCTGTGATGGTCAAGATAGAAATAGGGGTCAAGACATGCTAACAAGAGGGGATAGGTGGCCAAAATATTTGTGCTGTAAAGACATACATCAGAGAAAAAAGTTGAACTGGAAAAATTGCATTTACCACAAATGCTTTTTATAATTTGCAGGGAATGGATTAAACCCCATAGCTTTCCCAGGTAAATAACAGTTTTATCAATTGCAGCAGGACAGGAATAACCTTATATTTATGGGTATGTCTTTCAGGACAACTGAAAGAGCTAAATGATATTTAAATGTTCCAGATAGATAGTAAAAAATGTCTTTCATTCTATTAGCAAAACTGACAGTTTGCTAACTTCATTTTAAACCCCTTTTATCTGTTTTACTGGGAAAGAGCCCATTTTTGTTGATTGTCTTTCTGCACTGCAGCTGTTGGAATAAAAGAATGTACAAATACATGGATGAGAAGGTATGGAATTTAAGATTATTATACACTTGCTGCATTTAGAGCAACAATTCATCATTTCATGAAATGTTTTTTGAAACATCTAAGTACTATAAATGTATGCCTTATTGATCATAAAATTGATAAATGTGTTAATATTTTATAAGAGAAAGCTAATGTATCTTGCAAATGACAACAGGACAAGCTGTCAGCTGCAGCTTTCTTAGTTGCAGTAGAGCATAGGTTTTGCATTGGATCCTACTGTTTGAAAGATTAAATGTTTTACAGGCACACACCCCAGCTCCTTTCAGAATGTGCTATCACTGATCATACTTAAGGCAAAACTCCTGCAGCGTGTTCTGGATGAAGCTCCCAATACATATTTGATTGCTGTTGCCATGTGTTCAGTGTTTGTGGAAAATCTTAGTTCAGATACTTGTGAAGATGCCAGACAGAAAACTGCTGAAGGAAATCCAAGAGATTTCAATCAGAATAAACAAAAAGCATGAGGGTGATTAAAGTACATCTAACAATTGATTTATGAATCAGAATGTAGAGACACAGAAAACAATGTAAATCATTTATCACCCTATTATTATAGTATGCACACAAATGGTAATTGAAACTCCACAGAAGGCATAAATCAAGATGCCTCTCTGAAAAAGCTTAAAATATAAATTTTAGAAGAGGCATTGAAAGTGATGGCAATTTGGAGGGGTTGAGTAAGGATTACATTTGATTGATCACATGCTAATCCTTTTTGGACATTTCAAGTTGTGAATATTCTTTTTATTATATATAAAATATGAGTGATATAGAGAAGCTAATAACTATTCTTAACTTCTCTGTTCTGAGACACTGAGGATAAAGAAATTTCCCATGGACTTAAAGAAAAAGATTAGAGCATCAGCTCTGTGGACACAGACAGAAACCAGTGAAAGCATTTTCCATGTGAAACAAAGCAAACTATGAGGAATATATGGCACTTAAAGTAGGAGTACTCATAAAGTCATTAAACAACATTTAATTTCTTTTGGATTCTATGTATTTTTTTTTTTAATTTTACTTTTACTTTTTTTTTTGTTGTTTGAGTGTGTGTAGGTTGGTTTGTGCTTTGTTTTTGTTTTTGTTTTGTTTTGTCTTTAAAATAAGAGATTCCTGATAAGGGGAAGCTTCTAGTGTAGCTGAAAGAAATTACAAAATTCCATATGTCTTCCTTGGGATCATGCATAACCACTGTGACTTAATTCACTTACTAAAATATACTTATAAAAAAAAAAAAAAAAGAGAAATTTGACTGGGAGGCTATTGTTTTTACATGACTGTCTTGAAAAAGTTATTTCAAAAACTTTCACAGACATTTCCTTCTTTAAGAACCCCAGGTTGGCCCTTTGCTCCCAATTCCCTGACCCCATTGTGGAGCACCTGCATCTTGGATGTGCTCCTAAAAGGAGCCTGTAAAACCCTGCAGACAGAGCCAGGCACAGGTGCATAGCAGAGAGCCAAGAGATAATATTAAAGAGACAAAAACAAACCAACAAACTTTTAGAGTTAGGATCAGAAGAGACTGTTTAGAGATTCTCCATCTCTGGCAGCACCCAAAACTTGGGGATCTGTCTCTAATACTGAAGATAACCATTCTTAGAAGAGGACATTGGACCAGCTGACCTTCAAAAGTCAGCAATTTTTTTTTTTTTTTTCTCTTTGTATGGTCATTAAATGTATTAGATATTTCTGACTAGATAGGCCTAAATAAGATATGCACCAAATCTTCAGGCTGTAAATAGCTCATAAGATGAGTACTAGTATGTAATAGGCTTTCCTGAAAAATTTAAATTTAGTTCAATAACCGGATATGATTTTCCCAAATACTCTTCAAAAATATAAATATGAATTCTAAATATCTCCATATATATTAACTATGTTATGATGTTTTCTTGGCTTCATTAACTGAGATACTAGCAGAAAGCATTAAGCCCATTTTACCTCTAAAAATTCTCTTTGTCTTAATATTATTATTATTATTATTAATATTGATCAAACTCTTGAAATGAGTTTGATCAAGAGCTCACAAAGGATCCATACAAAAAAACTCTAAAATTAAGCATTCTTTAAGTTTTAAAAGAATTCTCCTGTCATAGTTTTGTAAAGAAATCAGCTTAAATTTTCTTGCTAATAGAGACAAGGAGTTTGTGTGTTTGTGAATAAGTATCAGTGTAAACCTTTCACAACTTCCAGTATTTAAGACCAAGTAAATGTTGCAAACTGCCATACAGAAATAAGAACCACAGAAGGCCTATTGTTCTTGGCCTATTGAGCCAAGGAGGTCAATAGAAAAAATTAAAATTAGTTACTTTCTTCTCTGTACAAATAAAAATAAAGTGAAACTCCAAAGTATGAAAAATATTCAATTATTAAATGTGTCCCCAAACCAAATTTCTGTTTCTTGGAGTGTCCAATATGTGTCCAATAAGAAAGTCGGAATTTTAGAGAAGGGCTGCGAAGTCCAATTCCATTTTCAGAGCTAAATTTTCTGGAGAAAATTCTTCCGAAGTTTTATCAAAGTATTTAATTTATAATACTGCAAATTCAGTAAGTTTTAAATTCAGCTAAAAAAAACCCCTAATTTCCAGATTTCTTCTTTGAAAAAATATATCAAAACAACACTATGGTTCCACAAAGTTCATTTGAGATTGAAAATTGACCAAATAATATTGTTATTTAATTGCTTGGTGGAAGAAAAATTCCAGACCAGTTGGCCAAAATGGCAGTTACAGAGATTAGAGTTTGAAATTAGCAGCTGTCTAATTGATGACACTCATTGGAGCCAGTGCCACACTGCAGGAGATGTAGCTGCACTTGAGAGCACTGTCAGACACACTTAATCTGTTCCAGCACCTCACACCACGCAGAGACATCAGCTCTGCTAAATGCTGCAGCCCTGCTGCTCTAATTCAGCAGCTTCTCAGGGCTCAGCTGGTGTTTCCATGTGATACTGTACATACACTGCTGCTCTGGGAAGCTTGGACATCTGAGGGGGATGTGGCTCACTTTAAAAATAACCCTTGAATACTATTTCTCACCCAGTACAGGAGAATTAAGGAAACACAGTTGACTTCATCCCTACTACTTGTCAGATGCTAAAAATATTAACAATATAAATTATGGTTTTAAAATATGGTGTAAGAAATACCATAGTTTTGTCAGTAATAATATTGTTTACATAGATATTACATTGTAGAATATAATTGTATAAATTGTATTTTATATTACCAAATATAATTTTATACAACTTTCTTTTACTGTCATGGTTGCAGAGAAAAGGGCTGGAGGTATTAGCATGGTTTAATTCCATACCACCCACAGCACGGCCATGGTGTGGTTGCAGCAGAAGGAGGCTGATGCCAGAAGTGGAAGGGGCTCCACCTTTTCTGGCCCAGGAAAAGATTCTCTAACCTGTGTCAGAGCCCTGTCACATCCCACCAGCTTTTGTCTTGTCCTTGTTTTCCATTGTTTTTGGGATGAGTGGGGAGCAAATTTAAGCTGTGAGCCTCCCTGACACACTGCCTTTCTTTTCCCACAGACCATGTGGGCAGTGTAGAGCCAGTTGTAGTTTGCCCTTGTCTGGGAAACCACCCTGGGTGCTGTCTTCAGGAAGCATTTTTGTTTGTTCAGTGGTGAATTTCCTTTTGTGGGTAAACACTCTTCCTTTTGTACACTCTTTTTATTAGTATTATTGTAATTATTGTGATTTTTCAGTAAATTGCAGTTCCATCTTACAATCTCTCATTAGTGTTTCTTTCACAATCAGAAGGGAGCAGGGGAAAGGGGTCAGCTCCAGTGGGTTTAATTTTCCTGCTGGGTTTCAAACCAGCACAAAATAATTATTTTAATCTGTCATTTCACTCATTTTCCTTGTCTGATGAGAGTGCTCTGACAAGATTGCCATCAGACTAAAGGCTATCTGGGTGATTGCTGTGTTTGACATTTTGTCCCCATGCACTCCCACTTCTTGTCTGAAGGTTTCTAGCAACCAGCTGGAAACGTGGGCCAGTGGAAATAAGCTCTCTGAGAGTCTGGAAGATGCTAAAGACAGTATGCTGATCTCAGATGCCATAACAAAGTTATCCTTCTCAAATCCAAAAGCAAAAAAATGTCTAAGGATCTGATTGCTGCTATCACCAAATAGCCTAACTTCAAGAGATCTAGTTTGCCTCAAACACACTTTTCATTATATACTCTTTACAACCCCTTCTGTTCAGCCTTATCAGTTGCCTCACCTCTTATGTACACATTTTTTTTTACTTCAGAGTAAAAGGTAACTGAGCTTCTAATCTAGTAGTGGAAAAGTGCAGGAATATAGCTGTTTTTTAAAAGTATTATAGTACCATACATCATAAGACAGTCTAGTTTCTATGGTTAGAAAATGTGAAAATCTAAATCAAGGTTGGAAGGCAAACCACCTAACATTAGGTCCAGGGCAGCATGATGAAATGCACAGCTAGAAAATAATATGTAGAAATTGTACTTGAACAAGAAAAAAATGAATAGCTCATCTTTAATAGCAAAATATGGTTTGTAAAAGCATTATCAGCTGGCAGCTAGAGAAATCCTTCTATCAGCCTTTCATGTCCAGTTGATTTCTGAATCAAGATTTGTAAACTTACTAGAGGAAGAACGTCTGTGTGGCGTGAGTGTATCCTTTCATTCTCATCCTGCCCTTGAAGAAAGGAGAATGACTTATCTCAATGAGCTGAGAAAAAAAAACAGATGTGCAAATAGCTCCATTTCTTATAGGAGGAATTGCATGGAATAGTATGGAAGTTCTGCCATCACATGCTTCCTCTTGCTTTACTGTGTGGTAGATCTGAAGGTGAAATTTTTGAATGTAAGGAGATGTTTCCCATTCCTGCAATGATTTGAAAAAGTAAACCTTAAAATACCTTTTGAGTAGATTTAATGTGTGAGTAGATTATCTTTTGAATTCAGATATTATACAGATCTGAGCAAGATTTTCATTTAGGATATAGCAGCCTTTCCATTTGATACAGCAAATGAAGTGTGAACTCCAAATAAAATTTTCGTTGAAAGTTAAGAATTTCAATAAGAAATATGTTTCTACACTTTTTTTTTCTTTCCTACGGTCTATCATTTCAACACTTCAATATGCAATGTTACAATATACACACTTGATGCAAAATTTAAAAGACTATGAAATATCACATTACAGCTTACAGTCACAATGAATGACAATACATTTTCCCTTTTTATTGTGACAAATCTGTGCAAATTATTCCAAAACTCGCAATATTTGGTTTGCTTCTTTTAGTTAACAACAACAACAAGAAAAAAGCAAACAAATAAAACCCAGTATAAAGAAACATATGGATAAAATTTCTAAACCACCTTTTTGTGGTGCTGCTTTGTTCTGGAAGAGGAGAGTGAGTGGTCTCAAACCAAGTTATGTGGCAAAGAATTAGTGAAAATGCTAGTAAATTATGTAATGGGTTCAGACTTGAAAAATGCAAAGCACTCTTGTTTCCCAATGGTTTTTTTGGAGCCAGCTTTATGCAACATTCACATTTTATTCAACACTACATCAGTTGGAATTCCTGTAATTGACTTCTGAGGATAGCAAAGATAACTGAAATTGCCTCAATTTTTACTTTTTTTCTTTGCAATTCTTGCATCAAAATCATAAGGAAAATGATGCATACCATGTTGGAATTTTACCCTCAAGAAAGCATTTTTCAGCTGATATTTCTGGAGAAGACAGCAAATAATACTTATTTAAAACTGTCAAATGTAAAGAGGGAAAGAAAGCCTCAGTTCATTTTCTTGACATAAACCTGAGGGGTTTTTTGCAGTATATGTAGTTGAAAAAACATTTTTTAAATCAGGTTTGTTTTTTAGGACAGAAAGGAATAAATTTCAACTATGTGAAAGATTCTATCTTGATACTGATAGTTAATTAATTATTACTTGCTTATAAAGTAAACATATTAACAGCCAGAATGTCACTGCCCTAATATGATTCCACCATTTTTGACTCCTGGGAGAAGAAGGAATTTTGAACAGATACTTTTCTCAGTGTTACTGTGTTTCCGGGTACATATGGCTCTAACACATCCTTGAAATAATTTAGGTTGTTTTTTACCTGGCAGACTACATAGACTGAAGTTATGGTCTTGCTTTTTCCTTGCATGCTTTGAGGTTCCATATAAATCAAAGCATGAGTATGGATCAACACACTACATTCAGATTCACAATTTTTTTTCCTTTGTTATATATAACTATATAACTATATATATATATATAGTTATATATAGTTATATATATATATACACACACACACACACACACACATATATATATATATACACACATATATATATATACACACATATAGATATATATACACATATATATATATTTGAAGCACAGAACAGTCTGTAAACTTAAGTATCTCTTTAGGATAAGAAAGAAAAAGATAAAATAAAATAAGGAGGTCAAAAGGTGAAAAGAAGAGTTGAGATGCACCAATAGTTCAGAGAAGTCAGAAGCAACTATATGTGATTGGTGTTCTGACTGCTGAAGGAGGCATGTTCCCCTTCCCTTTTCTCTTTCCTCTTCCCCTCTCTTCTTCTTCTTCCTCTCTTTTCTTCTCTCTTAATTTTCTTTAAACCAAAATCAAGAATAAAGAGTACAGCTGTTATGAGGATGTACACTGACACAAAACACTGTCATATAATTATTATGTATTCCATAATTAGAAAAAGACAGTTTAGGGGACAAACAATTCAGTCTCCAAAAGCAAGAGTGCTGAGAGAGTGAAATAAAATTGAGGACAGGCTATTTGAAAGACCTAGACCAGTACATGCAAATGCAGATATTCACATAAAGAACACAGCTGTAGAGAAATGACAGGCACCCATGCAGAACTATAAGAGAAGTTCAACTTAAAAGAAAATGGATAGATCAGCTGAGAAAATGGTGTTGGAAAGGTCACAATTCAGTGTGTTTTGTGGAAAGTGACAGGGAAACCAATGGCATAGAGAGCATAGGAACAAGAAACATTTTATTTCACTACATAATAGTGGAAAAGAAAAAAAAAGAGGGGGTAGGGGGAAAGTATAGTCAAGGAATATGGAGAATTCCAGTAAAGGTAAATATATCATTTATATATTAGTTTATTTAAAAATCCTTTACAGATATGAGTGATCACTGCTTACTGGAGACAGTTCAGCACAGGGCCACAAACACAATTAATGAACTGGAACATCTTTCATGGGAGAAAAAGCTGAGAGAGCTGGGGCTGTTCAGCATGCTGAAGAGAAGGCACCTTATTTCAAGGGGCACCTTAACCTGATGGGAGGAAATAAAGAAGGAGGGGACAGACTTCTCAGTAGTGCCCATTACTGAAAAAATGGTGGCACATTAAAACACATGGAATTCTATCTGACCACAAGAAAACTCTTTTTCTGTCTGTTGATCAAATGATGTAACAGGTTATTGAGAGAGGTTGCAGAATCTCTTGAATATCTCCAAGGATTGGACTCAGTAAGGTAACCTGCTCTAGATTATTGGACTAGAGGATCACATGAAGTCCCTTCCAGTTTGTGGTTCCGTGAAGCAGATGCTCATTTCTGTGATCAAATTGATTGCTGGTCAGTTTTCAGATTTCAGCTCAGTTATGCAATCATCAGCAAAGGGAGGTACCCAGATATCAGAACCATAGCTCTGGAGAAGGAGGAAACACTCCAGAACACTGAAATGAAACTGGTGTTGAAATAAAGGAGATGTTAAATAAATTCAACAAGGATGTGTTGAAATAAAACTGATGTTTTCATGCAAATCAAATATGTCTTGATAACAAAATTACTCTGGCCAGGAGTGGAAGACAGTGAGTATCACTCTCTGACATGGAGAGGATGAGCTCTAGTCTATCAATATGTATTAGCATATATTCTTTTCTGCTGGAAAGTTTCTAGTTTGGCTTCTACAGAACATAAAGTTATTCATATTTTAGCATCCTAAGAAATCTATCAAACCAGTTTCTATGAAATGTATTCTATGAAATACAGAGACAAAATTTTAATAAAAACCCTGACTGCACTGGGTACTACAGTATGACATTCAGATAACTTTCTATCTCTTGGCAATTTGAGGAGGAATTTTCCTTCTGGAATGAAGAAAAAAAAAGCAGAATTTTGGCAAAAGCCTATATAGTCACTGATTTACCTCTGGAACTGCTTGTACTGTAACAATCAACTCTACATGGAGACTGCAAGTTCCTCTTTTAAAGTCTTTAACTCTTGTGCTCAGTTACTCTGGATCTTGCCATCAGCAGTGTCATTTCTACATTTTTCTTTTTCTACAAAGTCTTATGCTTGGCCTCACTCTAGGTCATCATGCTGTAGGTAGATATCAAGCTTTTTGTCTGTTAGATACATGCCATCAATTTCAACAAAACCCACTATATATCTCTGACATTCGTAGCATTCCCATAAACAAGATATTGTTCAGTCAGGTATATATACTAACCAAAATCAATACACCTTAGAGCACCATGATCACCTGTGTGCACTTACTGACCATGTCCTGGTTGTTTGGAGGCAGCTTCAGCACTGTTCTGGGCATTTATCCATCCTTCATGCCTCTGATTAACCTGAGTACTGTTGGAAAGCTGGATACAACTTCCATGTCTTCCCAACATGTTTTTAGGAAAACAGTGTAAAACAAAATTATTTTTAATTTCAAATAATCAGTAGCCCCTATTGACATATTCTAATTTCAGTTTATTCTCTTCTAAGCCTTGCAGTCTGCTTTCAATTCTCTTACAAATTTCCGTTCAGTTGCCTTTTCAGATAGTGAATATTTTCCCCTCAGGTTTCACTCCAGCTACCAGGAGGACAGATTTAATCTATCTAATATTGTTAGCCCACTTGTTCTTGGAGCAATCACAAGAAGTTGTCCTTGCAACAAGTGGAGGTAGAGAATAGCTCTGTCATTGTTGCAACCACCATAACTGAGCACAGCAATGGAATCCCATGCTCTAATGCCCTTTTGTCAGGACCAGTTTTATGTCTAGAATCAGAACTGGGGCAAAACCTCAGATCCAGCCACAAGCTTTTGACTATTCCTTAACACTCACTTCTGTTTACATTGGAGTTCTTAACCTCCATAAACTGTTTTTATTCCTTATACTGAAAATATAATTTCATTTGATCTTCAGTGTGAATAACCATGCCTTATATTAGGGTTTTCCCTCTGATCCCTTATTCTTGCTACAATATCTCCTGCAGGTATCTGAAATTTTGAATATTTCCCCCATAATTTCCTGCAGACAACTGGTACTGACTGGTTTCCTCAGTAGAGAAGAATCTTAGCAGGATCTTTGGCTGTAGATGGCTCCTACAGCTTTGTGTGTGAAACATTAGAGATCTTTGTATCTACATAGCTCTCTGAAATTTTTTGCCTTTTAACAGAATGAGCCAAAATTATCTAGCTACAGGGGCTGTATTTGTAAATGTGAAGGTTTTAACTTTAGTGCACACTGACCATTTAGAAATTAAGATGTTGTACTTACCAGATTATCTGCCTATGCACAAATCAGCTTGATATACATTTCACACTGCCTTCTGACATGTGAAATGAGCCTAAAGTGTCCAGGAAATTTGATAGAGCAGTGCAAGGGGGAATTAGTTCACTATTGAAAGAACTATTCATTAGTAGGTGGCAAATGCACTTCCTCAAACTTACAGCACATTTGTGCTGAGCCTATGCCAAAGAATTACACTAATTAGACTGAAAGATATTAAACATGTTCTCCATAATATTTAACATAATTTCCTACAACAGCCTGCCGAACCTTTCTTGCTCCAGACACAGAATTTATGTGCTGGCTTCCTCTGTTCCTCATCCATTAAATCCAAGTAATGCTGTTTGTATCACGTATTCTTGCAAAGACTTTTATTTAGCCTTCTCCAAAGGCACTGTAAAGAGATTGTGAAGCTTTTGTTTATTGCTAATTTCTCAGTAATTTTTTCTTCCATTCTCTAAAAGATTAAGTGATTCTGGGACCATATTCTCCATTTGTGATAAATGCAGCTTCTGATAAAATAGAAGGTGCTTTTCTTCATGTTACCCTGTGAATATTTAAAGCATTCAAAGGCTGTGATCACAACTTTTGGGCAGTGGAAATAGCACATTACAGGGTACCACTACTGGCAAAATGTGGTCCTGTGTCCTTCTATAACATTAATGCCATTAGATAAAAGAGTGGAATGCACTTGTCTTGAGCTGTATACTTGATTCTGGTCATGCCACCTCCACAAATACAGAACAGAAACAGCAAAAAATGAAGTTAATTTGAAATTAGGTGATGAGAAATTGCTTAAAACTTTGTTATGAACAAAGATTTGAACATATTAGTGCTATATTATTTACAGAAACAATTAATAGGAAGCAAGATAAGAAGTTATTTCTGGATTAATAAGCCATATGGAAAAGAAACAGAATCCTCTTTGTCTTTCTGTATATGACAAAACTAAGAAACATGTGCTGGACTAAAAAAAACTTAAATTGTAAAATAAAGATATATTTTAACAACATGTAATTAACATGTAGAACTCAAATATTTTTAGAATCTGCTGCTTCAAGAAGAAAAGGTGTGAGAAAATAAGTTTATATATCCAAAAACCTGTTTGAATTCTGGTTCAGAATTCTTCTAGAATAAAACTTACCTAAGAATTAGCCATGCATTATTGAAGGTTCCATTATATGAAAGGTTCCATCCTGACTATGGTGTGATCAGGCTTGGATCTTCTATACCTAATAAACATGACTGCTAGAAAAAAAAAGTTAACTCTAAAATGGGAAGCTGATACATTTTGAGTGAGAGAACATGACAATGACACTAATTTGGAGTGTAAATTGGATTTGCTGACACCAGGATTCTCTTCCAGACTTAGGTGTTCACATTTTATTTTAGGAAGTGTATTAAGGTTAAATAAATAAATACCCTTTATATTTTGTCTAATGTAATTTTTAGTGCTGGAACTGATCTCAGGACATAATATATCACATTCAAGGTAGGGTTAAGCATTATCTATATCTCTTTTGTCTCTCTTGCACTTCACACAACAAAATTATGATAAGTCCACACGGTCAAGTCATTGTAAAAGAGCAGGTGTTATCTACAAAATCAGAAAAGACTAACAAGACCTTATTTTAAGAAAGATGTCCAGTTTGCTCTGCATTTAAAATGAAGGAATCCTTTCCAGACACCCAGGTAGAAGGGAATAAAAGTGATCAATATACTAAAAATCATGATCTATATGGAAAAAACGGTTGAGTAAATTACTGATATTTAATCTGAAGATCAGAAATATGTCAAAATCTGTAATAAATATTTTCAGATAGATGAAAGAATGGTTTGAAAAATGGGGGAATATTTGAATTCTAATTTAAATTGCTAACTGTTTTTTGGTTTTATTTTATATACATGTTTATATATGGTTTATAATGTTTATTGTCAGACAAATCTCATAATAGTAGAAATGCTCTGGCTTACCAGTGTATGAAAATCACAGATTTCAGAGCAAAACAAAAAGTATCATATTTTTTAACTGAATTGGTTTTTTATGTGATTAAATAATGGTGCTCTAAACCAAGATAGACAGACTAATTATTTTCTATGAAAAAATAAGCATTTGAACTGGGTAGCAAAATCTGAAAATATTATATAGAAGGATTATAGAAATATTATTAAAAACAAATTGAATTTCAGAAGTTGTGCTTTTTAAGCTGGTGAAGTATGCTTATGTTAAAACATATTTCCATATCATGTTTTATATTCTGTGAATAAAAATTATTCTATGAACCCTTAATCAAACCCTTCTTCTTAATCAAACTGGGAAATCTTTCATATTTCCACTGGTGTGTGTTAGAATGCTGGTTATCACTGTTTAATCACAAAATATCTTTGCAATCTCTTAACAAGGATCACAGTATCAAGTGTCTCATATTGTGCTGACAGAACTTGAACAGAGCTGCCTGCTGGATAGGTCTGGCCATTATCCTTAAAAAAAGCCCTGGTAGTTCCAGTTCTGACATGATTGTACACTCTTGAATATGGTAGTAAATGTTGTTTAAAACCACTGTAAAAAAACTAAAGGAAATATGTGAGATCACTATTTTTTCCACAAAGGACAATTCTATAACAATTTTGCAAGAAATACCATCAGCTTCTTAATCCCAGCCTTAAATATGTGATGTGAAAATAAGATAAATTACTTTGGATCTTTTGGCTACTTTAGTATCTGGAGATAGCCGTTGAATGCCTTTTGTGAGTTTATTTTCTCACTGTAAAACTAATAAGGCAAAAGTAGCTAAATCCATGACATGCTCACACATGTGAGTTGGGAAGGCCTCACTCCATAGTTCTAAAAGCTGGGTGTTTTTCTTAAGCCAAGTTCATAGAAGATAAATTTATTTGAATTTACAATAATAAATATACTATAAAATCTGGAAATCAGACTTCTACTAAGAAAATATTATTGGGTATTCTGTTTAAGCTACAATGGGTAGCAAAATTTCTCTTTTCCAACAGAGCCAAGATATCTGATCAACAGAAATTTCCATGGCCCTTCACAAATACATAACTTTGTGTCCTAGATTACAACCTACATCAAGCAAGCAGAAAGAGATAAAAAAGTCCACGTGATTTTTGGGGATAAACTAAATGCATATCCTAGGTTGTTAAACTACCAGCCTTGTTAGAAACTCCTATGTACCACCCAGGCAAGGGACAGGGCAGGGCACTGCTGCTCACAGGTCTATTGGCTGCTTTTCTGAAGAAAGAACACAGTTAAATTTTATCTCTTTTCCTCTCAGGCTTCCTACCACACTTCATGCCTTCCCACAGAAAAATTCTTTAACAGCTTCCTAGCAGAGAGGGAAATCTGATGGATTTGTCAGCCATACCCTCTGCTGTTCTCAGAATACAGGTTTTTGTCTTCCCCAGCAAGCAGCCCATTAATTTACAGTTCATTCCTGAACATGACCAGCTGATGGCAACCTCATTATATTGTCAAACTTAAAAGTCCAAATCTTTGACCCTCATTTTCCTACAAGAGCAACATAAGGACAATGCATAATAAATTACATTGGAACAAAAGGAAGAAAAAAAGAAGAAAAATTATATATTGTGTGAGCCTGAGGAGGCATGGAAAATTATAGTGATGTGAACCATATGAATGAGCTTACAGCAAATAAACTCTCTCTACCCTTTTTTTTCTCTCAAGCTAGAATAATTATTGTCTTCCAACTTACTCTGTAGCTAAAGGTACATGAATTGTTTTTTACATATCTGCAGTGCTCTGATTCTCTGATCCATTTGCAGATTTTCTATGCTAAATCTCACCTTAATGCCTTCTTTTCTTTAGCTAGTGATTGACTTAGCTCTTAAAGTGTTTTGTGATAGTAATAAAAGAATGCTGTCTAAAATGAAATTGTTTCTCACTACACCGTGGAATTATAAGTCAGATCAAAAGCAGATGACTGAGTTTTCTTTTCAAATTGATTTATCTATTGTAAACAAGATGCATATGGTGAAGAATGAATTACTTTGGGACAGTAATAAAAGAAGTACATATAGTTACAAGAAAATTCACATGTATGCCAGTAAGAGCAGAAGCTTTAGTCCTTCATGCTGCTATGTACTGATATGCACATCCACAAGATATGAGACATTTTTTGAGGAATCCTGCTGAAAAGAGAAAAACAGAAAAACAATTTTTAGATTTTGAATTTGAATCTTCAATGCAATTTCAAATCAAAATGCTACAAGAAACTGATAAAAACAAAATATAGTTCAGGAATTTATAATCTACTGAAACCCTCCTGAAAATTTCGTATATTATAGTAAGGACTGGTTTTCTTAAAAAACCTCCAAGTTTAAGCCTTGTCTAACTCCTACTGTAAGTTCTTATCAAATCATGATGTTTTAGTCCCTTGAGCATAAACTTACCAGTTGATAAAGCTGAGAGTATCTGAATTTTGGAAGAATTCACTCTAAGAAAACATAGGGAGGAATTAGGAGGAAAGGTCAGAATTGTACTGACCACATTCATGTGTAGGTCTAACCCTAAGTGTTTCAGACCTCATATATATGCATATACAAATTCCTACAGCCTTAAAATATTAGGATGTGTTCAACTTTGGGAAGAATAATTATGATGATCTCTTGGCCACACAGAAATCCCTATGCCTGCAACACTTCAGAATGCAAGCTGTGCATTTCAACAGAAATCAAGTATTTATTTTTCATCAGATTCACCTCTACTTGTAAAGTTGCCTTATGTGATCTGGGTTTGGGAGCCCTTTAAGGCTGCTGACTTCAAGCACTGATCAGATGTTTCTCTTCCACATTAACCAGTGTACACTTTCTGCATGAGCCCATGGAGTGCTGTTGCATACTGTAATGCATTATTGTACATGATCCACTTTCTGATCAGTCAGTGTCAACAGCTCCTGTGTTTGTATGAAGGATTGGGTTTGAGAGTTCAGACAATTTTTGTTGGTCTAAGATGATTTTCTTTTTTTTCTTTTCCTCTGAGTCCTTTTACAGAAAGAAAATATTCACCAGACAAGGCTCCTGTTCATTCTTAAGTTGCCAAAATTCAATGCTGCTTTGCTTTTTTGTGCAAAATCTTTTGAAGAAGGTAGAGCAAAATCAATATAAATTAAAAAAAAAAGAAATAAAAATTAAAAAGAACAAGCCATGGAAGTGCCTTGGGGAGTATAATCTCGAGACAAAGGATATATTGGGACAAACCTCTGCTGTGCATCAAGCAAATGTAAATTATGCTTAGGAATATACACAATTTTAAAACTTATTTTTTTCAGTGAGATTAGTTTCCTTTCAGTATATATAATCCTCTTCTGAAAGAGTAAAAATATAATTGTATTGGGATTATGAGGCAAGCTGGGGACATGGGAGGAAGCTGCTGGGGTGGCTTCTGTGAGGAGCTGCAGAAAGCTTCCCCCATGTGTAACAGAGCCCATGCCAGCTGACTCCAAGGCAGACTGGCTGCTGGCCAAAGCCATCAGTGACAGCCATTGCACCTCTGGAGTAATGTGTTTAGGAAGGGGAAAAAACTACTTGGAGTAACAGCAGTGGAGAGAGGAGTGAGAGCATGGGAACAACACGTCTGCATCCTCCCAGCTAGTGAGGCAGAAGCCAGAGGAGTGCTCCAGGTGCTGGGGCAGAGATCCTGCTGCAGCTGTGGCTCAGGGCAGGGTGAGGCAGCTGTGCCCCTGCAGCCCCTGGAGCTCCCTGATGGATCTGGGATCCACCTGCAGCCCCTGGAGTCCCTGATGGATCTGGCATCAACCTGCAGTCCCTGGAGCTCCCTGATGGATCTGGGATCCACCTGCAGCCCCTGGAGTCCCTGATGGATCTGGGATCCACCTGCAACCCCTGGAGTCCCTGATGGATCTGGGATCCACCTGCAGCCCCTGGAGTCCCTGATGGATCTGGCATCAACCTGCAGTCCCTGGAGCTCCCTGATGGATCTGGGATCCACCTGCAGCCCGTGGAGCTCCCTGATGGATCTGGGATCCACCTGCAACCCCTGGAGTCCCTGATGGATCTGGGATCCACCTGCAGCCCCTGGAGTTCCTGATGGATCTGGGATCCACCTGCAGCCCCTGGAGACTCTGATGGATCTGGGATCCACCTACAGCCCCTGGAGCACCCCAGGCTGGAGCAGGTGGGTGCCTGAAGGAGGCTGTGATTCCATGAGAACTGGAATTCCATGAACTGGAGCAGGCTCCCAGCAGGACACACGGAGAAAAGAGACTGTACTGGAGAAGTCTGTTCCTGAGGGAGTGCCACCCACGGGCAGAGCCCACACCAGATCAGCTGATGAACAAATGCAGACTACTGAAAGGAGCAGTGCTGGAGAAGTTCCTGGAGGACTGTCTCCCAACGGATGAATCCCATGATGGACCAGGGAAAGAGTTTGAGGAGTCCTTCCAGAAAGAGGAAGGAGTGATGTGTGATGAACTGTTCCCAGGCCCCATTCCCTGTTCCCCTGTGCTGCTGGGAGTGAGAGGGAAGATGAAGTGGTGGGTGATGTCCAGGTCAAGGAGAAGAGAGGTGTGGGGGGAAGGTATTTTTCAAGATTTGCTTTGATTTCTCATTATTTTGATTGATTGGTAATGAATTAAAATTATTTCCACAGGACAGATCTGCCTTGCCCATAATTCTGAGTGATCTCTCCCTTTCCTTATCTAGATCCATAAACTATCCATTTTGTTAAATGTTTTGTCTGCCCTGTCCAGCTGAGACGGGGGGCAATAAAGCAGCTGTGGGGGCACCTGGCAAATATTCATTAATGTTGCAGTATTCCTCCATCTGTGTTTATGGAAATGATTTGCTGATTTTAACCTCAGTCCATAGGTAATTTCACACTTAAGGAACTACAGTCCATAGGGAATCTGGCTAAGGTATAGAGTATAGTGATCCCAGGGAATGGAAAAAGTGGCTGAAGTACACCAAACTTCCCCCTCTGGGGTGTGACCAATATTTTTGGAGTTATAAAAAATCCAGGTACAGATCAGAGCTATCTCTGTTATGAATCTGATCAAGGAGTAATTGGAAAACCCTAATGCCATTTGAATAATTCTGCAGGGGGAGATGGAAATAGTGTAAAACAGACAGGGGAAATAAAGCATCACCAATCTAAGCAATCAGTAAATCTTATATTTTGAAATAATTTTCATTAACACTAGTATTGGTGCCAACACAAACAAGCCTCTTGTTATTCAGATTAACCTATATTTTCCTTGATATCAACGTATTCTTATACTCACCATGCCTCAAATATTTTTCTTTCTACAGATCACAGAGGTAATTAATTTCAGCCTTATCTACAGGCTTGAAACTATTAAAAAACACTTGAAGCAGGTTGACTAATAGATTTCAAATGACATTTATGACTATTATTAACAATGAAAATATTTTATTTTAGTGCATGGCCTGAAGAAACATCCTCGCATCACAGAAAGACAGCAACAATATTTAATCCCAAATGTAAAACTGAATAGGATTTGAACACTAAAATGATTCTCAAAAGAAGCTAAAGGATGTCTTTACTTTTACACTGGAATAAAGGATGATAGTTATGACACAGTAGGACAAATCAACATAGAAATCAACCAAGCCTTTTTTTCTGCATCCTACATTTGTCATTGGACATTCTATAATCCTGCTGCAGTCTCTATGTCTTTAGTAATAAAAGATAAAAGCTGCTATTATGTTTTCCAAGTAGTTTCCCATTTTCCTGCTGATACCAGAAACAAAAATACCACAATCCTTCTTTGTTCAGAACATTGTAGATTTGACCTATAGTGAGAAAGCTCATGTTGCTGAAATTCAATCTGCTTGTGTTTTACAGATATTAGCAGATTGAAAGTTTGGAAGATTTATTTAAATGCATTCAAGTCCAATCCTTCCCTTTCACTTGAACCACTGTAAGATTAATGTTTGACACAGAGATACACACTTTCAGGAAAATTGACCTATTCTTTTTTTGTGGTAGGTTTTAGACAAACAGTTTTGCTCCTAATGGAGTACATGGTTGTAATTTCATGTGCTTAAATATTTTCTGCTGGTGGCACTTCTGGAAAGCATGAAAATCTAACAACTACTACAACTGAGCAAAACTCAAACAAAAAAATCCCAAAACCCAAAATACCATCAAAAAACCCCTTAAACATAAAAACTCCCTCAAAACTCCCATCACCACCATCAAAATCACACACACACAAAATCTAAATAAAAAAATAGCAACCCTCTCCAAAAAAACACAACCTGAAAACAACCAAATTCAGACAAATAACTGAAATTTTTGGAATAATGTCAGAGACACTAACACTTGATTATGTCAGCTAAGACTGAAGGAAAAGTAGTTCAATTAAAAAAAAAAAAAATCTTTAAAATATGTGGTCAAAGAGAAAGGATAAATATAAGAAAGGAGATAGACATGTATGAACACATTAAAGAAATATAAGTCAATGCAGGACATTCAAAATATGCATTGGCTCATTGAGAATTCCAATTTAACATCATATACCATAGAAGTCTGAGATACAGCACATTAAGGAATTCATACCCTAAACATCCTAGCCCTTGGTGGAACTCTAACCATCTTACACCTTAGTGGAATCCATGGGCAGTAAATTGGTTAATAAGGGCCTTAACACAGCCTTTGCACATACACACATGAACAAGTAAGTAAACACACATGTACAGGATTTTGCTCTCTGTCTTTCTAGATATTCACAGTATCTGTTTGGGTTCTATGTTGTGATAGACATCCCTTAATATAGAGTTCAAGCAATGTTGAAAACAGGGTGGGCAAATGAGCAGGAGGGGTGCATGTTGGGGAAGAGGTGGCACTGCTCTCCAAAAGCATTTTTCAGGATTTCCAGACATTCTCCTATCTCAAATCTGCATTCAAATCACTGACCTTTCTCCTGTAGTGTGTTTCCTTGCTGTTCTCTTGCAAAACCACATTATCAGGTCTGGGTGAGGTGGCATGGCAAACAGGACAAAGGATTAGATTGTTACATTCTCAATTAGGATTTTGGCAGCTGTTCAAAACAGAATAAATTGCAAAAGATACACAAAACTGGAGCTGTGACGATCAAAGCAATAAAATATGAATAAATGAACTCATCATAAATTGTATGTGTTTATCTAGTCCTGGATTTCTCATTAGTTCAAAATCCAGCCAATGTCGAAGGCAATATAACACATTCCAGATATCATTCACATGTTTTAAGATAACTATTTTATTACAAGACCCAAGCAACAGTTATGAAGGTCAGAAAAAAACAGATAAAAAAAACTAGAAGAAAACTAGTTTAGCTGTAATTCATATGCAAAACAGATTTTTTGGTTGGCTTTATTTTCTTATGCAGTAGCTGAGATCTCAATATCCTCTTTAAAACTCAGTTCAGGGTTTCATTGGTTCCTCTGACTGGACACTATGGGTCTGTCTGTCTTATGGGCAGCAAGTTCACAGCTTCCACATGTGATTGAATCAATCTCAAATGAGATGAGGCTAAACATAAGTGTGTGCCAGCCATAGCTCATTTTGTATGTTAGTTAAACAAGGAAACACATTCATAGAAACTAGAGGGAAAGAATCCACAGCTCTCTTCAATAATAATTTGGATTAAGCATGAAAACTTAAGAGGTTCTCCACTGTAAGTAAAAACAACATTGTCAGGGTCAAGAAATAGCTGTGAGAAAAAAAAAGTGTTGTTTCAAAAGGCATTATAGTGTTGGGTTTTTCATGCATTTCTGTGTTGAGCCAGTAGAATACTGTCTTTGCTTCAATGACATGGAAAACAAGAGGCTTTCATTCCTCCTCATTTCTGTGCCCTGAGACATCACAGAATCATCTCAGAAAAGACCTTCAAGATCATTGAGTCCACCCTATGACCAAACACCTCCACACCAACCAGACCACGGCACTGAGTGCTGCATCCATCTTTCCCTAAACACCTCCAGGGACAGAGATCACCCCTCCCTGGGCAGCCCATTCCAAGGCTTAACAACTGTTTCTGTGAAGAAATCCCTGCTCATGCCCAAACTAAACTATCCTGGTGCAGTTTAAGACTAGGTCCTCTCATCCTGTGGCTGGTTGCAGGGAGAAGCAGCTGACTCTCACCTGGCTGCACCCTCCTTGCAGGCAAGCATTGAACGATAAGGTCACCCTGAGCCTCCTCAATCACTGCAGCTACCAGAAAGATCACATAAAATACATGATGAGACATTTGAGATTTCAGGTTTAGTAACTCTTCTTCATTTCTGTGCTTACAAATCATTCCATTTTAATTTCTCCTTCAATTTTTCCCTAGAACCTTTCCCTTCTGTGCAATGTATCACCTAATTAATGGTTTGATCTTTCAAGATGAAAGGGAAGAGAGAAAAAATCATCTGTTCATCTCACAGCTTTACATTTGGTTTCTATTTGATGTGGTCAGAACTGGAGAAGACACGATATTTTTAATTTCATTACTAACATCACTTCCTGCCTGGCACGTATTCTTCTGTCTGTGGTGATCATGAATAGTGACACATTTCCTCACACAGATGCAACTCATAATACAAGAGGAGCTTTTCTGTTATAGCTACTCTATTTCTAGAAAAGATTCTTGCTAACTTAGGCCTACCCTACAAATCTCTTACAGAAAAGGAGATTTTAAAAAATCTTTACTTCATATGTGGAAATATCCTAATTTTAGCTATATATCAGTTTCTGTGTTAAAATTTTAACAACCTTGTTAGCATACCTTCACTAAATCAGGACTGTGTTTTTTTGTTCATGGAAAATTGTCCATGTCATTAAGAAGAAAAGGGTAATCAAATAAATTGAAAGATATTATGGAAAATACAGAACTCAAATTTATATATGGCTTAATACTATAGCTCATGTCTAACATCACTTCATTGCTTTCATGTTGGGAATGCAGTGAAATGCAATCAGACATGACTGGATACAAATTTGTAGAGGCCTATGTTTAATGGTTATCAAATTTTAACAGAATATTTTCTAATAATCTATTTAAGAATGTCACACCCTGAAGCTAAGGATTACAGATAAACTGCTGCCTGTGAGACTGTATTTGATATATTAAAGAGTATGAATATAAATCCAAGAAAAATCTCAGAGGAAATTCCAAGCTTTGGGATTAACTGTGCATTTTTTAAATGCATGGTGTTTGAATTTCCAATTATATTTTCATAATAAACCACATGTCCTATGTATTAGCTTATACAATAGAGTTGATCAATAGATTTATATATTAGTTTAAAATTACTATAGAGTTATGGACAGAAACTATATGTCATATTCTGAAACTGAAATTTATGGATTTGCTTATCTTTTGTGAAAATATGATGAGGTAGATTCTGGAAGATATTCAAGCAGTTTAATTTATAAAAGAGAAGACTTAAGCATTTTTTACTTTTTTAAAATTTTATTTGTATTTGTGCTTTTATTTGCATGTCTCAATGAGTATAAAAAGTCGAGTATACAGATCTCCTCTAAAGAACATTTGTAATAAATTTCTTATGTGAACTTTTTAAAGCAGCAGTGAAAATTCAGCAGTCGTATTCAAGTCCAATCTTGCAGGACTCTTGGAGGAGCCAAGTTTCAGGGTGTCTGGCATTATTTTTTCTTTTTCATTGTAGGCTTAATTTCAAGTAGAATTCCACCTCTGAATTCCTCTGTTTGACAACACTACAAAAGGAATAAAAGTGACAAAGCAGGGCTAGCAGGTTTACAGAGCAAAGGTATTGAAACTTCAGTGTTAATTTAAAATGAAAGGTGGCATCAAAAGGAATGAGTCAGTGCATGTCACTGCTTAGCAGTATACCTTTTGATTTATTTCATACTCACAAGACAAATGAAGCTCCATTTCAGAACTACTGCAACACATTTTGGTATTTCTGCTATTACCAGCTCTCTGAAGAAATAAACCTCTTAAATCAGCACATGACTATTCAACCATTACATGGAGAGTGCTTTAAAGACTTAGAAGTCATCACTTGTTTGAAAGAAGAGTCTCCATTATGAAACAGATCTGCTGCTTCTTCAGCATTTCAGTATAATGAAGTTTCAATGTACATTTAAGTTTGTGTCTTCTCAAGCAATAAAGGTCAAAGTAAGTCTTTGTTGTTCTTTAAAGTAAATGTTCTGTCTTCCTGTCTCCCTTCTCCACCTTCCTTGGTATCACATTCCCAATTATTGCCATTCTAACAAGCATTCATAGGATCAACCAAAATCAGCATTTTGGAGGGAAATTTTTTTATAAGGATAATTTTCAGAAATGTATGAGAGACTGAAATTGTAAGGGTTAGTGGCTCAAGTAATCGACCTTTTGTGAAAGCAGCAAGTGCTTTGCTGAGGCCAGGTTTGCAACCCCCAGCCAAGGGGGAGGAGAAGAGTTTTTGGATATGAAGTGATGAAACCTCTGATCTGCATGAAAACAGCCTAGGTGCAGACAGGCTGTGCATCCACTCCTGAAGGATGACAAACTGACCTTTGTTTAGGTAAACTGGATGAGCCTTGCAATATTGTGTCCCTGAGAAACTGGGACTGATAACATTTGAGCCAGATAAGAGGAAAGGCTGGCAAGAAGCTGGTGGGATAATGTTTTTTATCCCAATGTGGCCATGTCCTCCCTACCGACCCCCTGGGGGATTTGTTGCACATTCACATGTAAGACTGAATGTGTTCATCCTATTCATTCCTTCTGACAAGACAAAACTGCATCAACTATGCAAATCTAAGAGGCAGGTTCCAAGTCTTACAAGCTATCATAAACCATCAAATATTCCCAAAGCACCTCCAGACTCATTTCTGGGGCTATCCACCAGAGGACTGTGCATGATCTACAGTGTTACATCAGACACTCCCACAACTCCCACAGTAAAATTCCCCTGGACGTACCTTGGCATTCCCACCTGAACCTGAGTGCATATTAACCCCTTGAACTTTGTGTTTTGTGGGGCTTCCCCAGTCCCTGATGATTCAAGACTGTGCCCACCACATGACAAATGGACATTTAAATTGCAACAATCAAGTCTTTTTGCTGTCCAGGGGTGGTGACATCTTTCCATTGTCTACTCTTAACCATTCTTCCTCTTTCTTCCTTTTCCTTATGTATTGTTATATTTCTATAGGTAATAACCAAGCAAACACACACTTCCTTTCAAATATGCTAATATATTTGTAAACACCCATCATTCTGAGTTGTTTCACTCCAATCTGTCCCAAGGGATCCATTAACCAAACTTTAAATACCCCACCTCCAGGGCAGGTCATTATAATGGGTCAAAGAGCTTCTAGTGTTCACCTGGTCTGTGGTCATTACCTCCATTAGCAAAGCCAGCCATGAGACTACTCTCTCTAGTACTTCAGAAAAATAATACTTTTAAGGAGAAGAGTGAAATATGGGTCTAGACAACTTCAATGTAACATAAGACTCATTAAAAATTCGTTAAAATATCCATCAGTATAGTTAAACAAAATCTTTATACTGCATTTGTACCATTACTCTTTTTATACCATTACAAACATTACATTTATATAATAATTTGTGACAACATAAACTGAGAGGTTTTTTAAAATAATTTTCTAAATTAACTGCTATAATGACTCAATAATTCCTCTCACCAGCTCTGAGAAAGTGAAATCTGCACATGCAATCACTTCACAGGTTCTTCTATCTTCTCTTTGCCAGTCCTTGTTTCTCTAAACTATAAAAAATATATCATTTTAGTTGGAAGTGAAAGCATCAAAAAAAACCCAAAACAAAAAAAAAAACCCAAACAAACCAACAAAACAAAAACAAAAACAAAAACAAAACAAAACAAAACAAAACAAAAAAAAAATAAAAAAAACCACCAAAAAGACACATGAAAATATTTCAAGAATTTCAAATCATTGTATCAAATTTGGAACAGATTTGTTCCTCATTTTAGATCCAGGACATCACTAAAAGGCACACAATCACAAGCAATACAGAACAAATTAAAATTGATCCAGGCATTTGAGATAACTTTGTCAGTACGGGCTTTCCTTCTTCTTTCCTGGCAGGCTGTGGAGCCACAGACTGCTGGAATGGTCAGAATTTATGATGAAGGCAGATAAATATTCACCTCCATGCAAGACAGCTCTGCCACTGCTACCAATGCCAACTTGACAATACTACTGCAGCCATTCTAGTGCTACAACCAAAACATTCTTACCCAAAAGCTGTCACATTACTTGAAAATCAGGATGTTCCATCTCTTGGAACTTGTCTCCTGAACAGTTCCTACATGCTTTCATAAATGGAGGAATAATTTGAATTTACTATCACAATTAAAACACATATAAATTTTAAATGGGCACATAAAACTCAGTTTGAGATATCACTTAATGCATACCACAGCTGGTGATGACAGACATTTGTTATTCTCCACAGTAGAGGAAGCAGAAATAGTATTGAGTTACATGTTTTTAAGACCCAGCAGAAACGGGTGAGTATCCATCGCTAAAATTTCCAACAGATCTTGTCTGCAAACAGCCTTCTCAGACCTACCCTAGCACTAAAAAACACTTAGCAACACACATAGAATGGTTTGGGTTGAAAGAGACCTTGATGACCATCTAGCTCCAGTCTCCTTCCATGGGCAGGGACATCTTCCACTAAACCAGGTTTCCAGAGCTCCATCTGGCTTGGTCTGGAGCATCTCCAGAGATGGGGGATCCACAGCTTCTCTGAGAAACCTGTTCCACCCCTTCAACACTTCCTCAGTAAATTTCCTCCTAATGTCTGTTCTTCTCTCCTAATTTCCTCCTAATGTCTAACCTACTCCTACTCTCTTTTAGAGGGAATCCACCCCCCCCGTTGAGTCATTACATGCTCTTGTAAACAGTCCCTCTCTGTCTTTCTCATAGGCTTCCTTCAGGTACTGGAAGGCCACAGTTAGGTCACCCCAAAGCCTTCTCTTTTCTGGAATGAACAAGTCTGATTCTCTCAGTTTATTCTCATTTGAGAGGTGCTCCATCCCTCCAATCATGTTGATAGATTCCTCTGGACTCACTTGAGCAGGTCCATGGTTTTCTTGGGCTGGGCACACTAGAGCTGGATGCACGGCTATAGGTGGGATCTCATGGGAAAGGAGCAGAGGGGAAGAATCACCTCCCCTGACCTGCTGCCCACGCTGTTTTTGATGCAGCCCAGGATATGTTTGGCTTTCTGGGCTCTGAGTGCACATTGCCAGCTCATGTCCAGCTCTCATCCAGCAGCACCCCCAAGTCCTCCTTGGCATTGCTGCTCTCAATCTGTTCATCCCTCAGCCTGGATTGATGCCCGGGGTTTGTGCCAACCTAGGTGCAGCACCTTGCATTGGTTTTATTAAAACTTATGAGATTCACATGGGCCACTTCTTGAGCTTATCCAGGTCCCTCTGGATGGGACCCTGTCCTTCAGGTGCATATGCAATATAGTGCCTGTACAAAATATTTTCAATGAAAAGCTGGGACTGGGAAGCACTTATATGTATATAAGATGTTGATTAAAGGCTGTAGCAACAGAAAAACAGCCCAAGGAACTACAAAGTAAACAAGGGACTTGCCAAACAAGGAGTAGGGGACTGAAGGATTTGTTGGGCAAGGAGACAGGATGTCTACATGGGTGGGGGAAACACTGGAGAGATTGAGACAGTGGAAAGAGATCTCTCAGTATTCAATTTCTAAGGATTAATGAAAGGCTGTAAAAAGTTGGATGAAAGCATTCTAGATTTTTCCCAAGGTCCCTATTATTTGAAACTGCACTCATTCCTTAGCTTCTAATTCCCCCAAGTTAATGTGCCAAGTTTCTGTCCCTGGAGAGAATCTATTTTCCATCTGAAGCAACGTATGTTCTTTGGCTACAAGAATTGCTCTAGAGAATCTGGCTTTCCACAACTTAGAGACCTTCCAAAAGGCTGGGATATATCCCAAAACATAATTCTAGGAAGTATTATCATATTAATCTACTTACCATTATCAGATTTATCTTTTACCTTACTGTGGCCAGGACAGCTGAAGTCTGGTATATTGCCAAAACATCTTGGTAATCCACAACCCCAACCTCTGCTTTGGCAGAGTATGTGTGGGACAAGTGCTTGGGCCATTCTTAATCATAATCAATAATAAAGTTTTAAATATCTTTCACTATGTTTTCCCACAGGCAAGGTTTCAATATTGTACACAAATCAGTCTGAGCACTGGCACCTGACTGCTTGCAGCTGCCTGCTTGAACTTGATACACCATTTTTGCATCAAAAGCAATGTTGCTTATTGCTATTCTCTGTCCTGATATAAAACAAAACAGAACATAAAAACTCAAACAAAAAAAACCCCAAGTCCTTAAGGATATTTTTTTTTCTTCAGGTTCAGTGGGTTAAATTATAGATATATCTATACAGCCTATACAAATTGATCAATGTTAATACTACTGTGGCTGAAACACAGTCTCTAAAATTAACTGAAAGGCAAAATCTATCTTCTCATCTTGATTTTCCATTACACTGGACTAACTATCTCCAGTTCTTAGAGTTAACTTCCAAGAAGTGATTACATATCAGTTTGTGCCAAAGTGGTGTAAGTTCTTTCCTAAGAGGTGTTGCAGGGGAGATCAAGCAGTTTAAGTAGCAGTAGGCTAACCCAAACCACTCCTTGAATAAGGGGCAAAACCTCATTCCTGCAGTGGAAGTAAACCTGGAATATGAAGTTTGTTTTTCCAGGAAAAAAATGGAGTTTGTTTGAAAGAACTGCAAAATAGGCACACAGAAGTTTTCAGATCAGACAAATGCTGCACATGTTCACAAATTTTTTTCCTCTCATCTGTCTGCAAGAGAAATATTTAAAATCAAGTTAATTTTCACAGAGTCATACAGATGAATGATAAACAGGAGACCTCTTAGGACATGCAGAGTCAGAGAAGGCATTTTCATTTTGATAACATTAATTTTGTCTTAGATGCTGATGGTAAGGTCCCTCCATCTGCCAAGATCTCTGAGATGTACTCTAAATTAATTTTGAGCAGATTTTCCATCTCACTGAAGATAAGCATTAAAGGAATGTCATTAAGATTGCAAAATCAATTATGCAAAAGGCAGAAAATGCCAAAATCTTAAACTGCATATCCAGAAGTGTCTGGAATAAAGAACAACCTTAATCTAGTCCATTGTGCATTCCTAAATTTCCACCAGTCTTGATAAGGACAATAATCGTTTTGTATCCTTAAGAAACAGAGAACTGAGTAGAGTATCTGACACCAGGATTTGTTATTCATATACCAATCTGTAAAAAGCAAAAGAGATTTTTGCCTACCTGAGACTGCAATGACAGGTTTGCTAAAGAGGGATTAAGGATTCATCTTTTCTTCTTTCCCCACTGTTTTTGCTAACCAGCATCTCAAAGTCCTTCAGTTTTCTTTAATTGACATATTTTTGCTTTAAATTAGGGGGTTACTATATTTAAGTTTATTTCTTTCTTGTGCACCCATAAAAAAAAACAAAACAGCTAAGAGAAAAAGAAATACACTCTTCAAATTTTTCATCTGGTTACTAAATTAAATTTAAAACTTTTCTTATACCTGCTGTCCTTTTGACTGGGGAGAGTTCCAAAATTATTTCATTTATAAATATCTTCTCTCTTCAATTACTATTTCTAATTTATCTTAGGATTATAAATGTTTAAAGGGTTATTTTAAGTTTTCGTTGCTGACTGGAAAAGGTTCTGTTAGGTTTTATAGCTTTTTTTTTAAATGAAGCAAATGATTAGAACATATAACAAGATACAAACTACCTGAGTCATCTCCTGAGAAACTACAATACAGGTGTATATACATTAAGACCATTGGTTAAGTTAAATATGCTAAATTCTCTGACTTGTTAATCTATTAATAGGCTTTCCTTGGGTTATTCTTAACTTTTCTCTTACTGCTCAGTTAGGTAGGAGATATTCAGTAGTTTTCTTATTTTGGTAATTGGCAAATGAAGGTACAGACATTAATCTTACTGTATCTAAAAGTGTGTGCAGGTGCTCTGGAATCCTTGAAATATGAGTCTTCAATAAACTTATGCTGAATGTAAATTTAAGTATTGACCCCCATCTATTTCCTTCAATGATTTTTCTCAGTTATGGTATTCAGTGGTAAGTCATAGTGTATTTTCTCCTTGTTTTCATGTGGAAGATCAGAAACACTCAGTTAGCCAGAGACAGTGGTATAAGAAATCAGCCTGGAAGATTTCTGTTCTCTTTTCATGGGTACAAGAAAAAGTCAGGTAATTACACTTCTAAATATGTGTATCTCAGCAAAATACCTACATTTACTATGAAAAAAATAATAATTTATAATGTTATTATAAAAAAAAAATTATCCTTCTTAAAGCAAAAAAGTCAAATGGGACCTCATACATATGAAAGGTACTTTGATAATTGTTCTGTCTTCCAGTCCCTGGTGTGGGTTTCTATTTGTTCTGTTTTGTTTTTCAAAAAGATTTGTTTTATTAACCAATTTTGGATCTTTTTCAACTTAAGCTACTGGCAGAGCAGGGTCAAAGCATCCTCAGTTTTGGAGTTTTACACCATTTTACACCATTAATTACAGTCAGTCAGACTCAAGGTGATACCTGCCATGCTTTGCAGAGGTTCCATGCCAGGCAGTGATGTTCTGTTAAACCAACAACCACACATGGGTGGGGACCTACCAAGGCAGGGTGAGGCTGGGATGGGGGCTACAGAATGAGATACCCAGAGCATGGGAGAGAGCTGTCCCAGAGGGGCCTCAGGACTGGGCACAGCCTGTGTTCTCTCTGCTCTTTAGAGAGGAGGTGAGGATTAGAGCTCTGTGGTTTTACATCTTCTTCTGCTCAGGATGAACTGTGGGCCCATCACATTTCAGACTTAATAGTCTGTAAATCTGACCCATGAGGCTAAAAGTGAACAATCAGCTACAGTTAAAATTAAAATTTGTATCTTGGACAGCAAAGATTAACTAGATATGGTTTCATAAGAATTTACTGAGATATTTAATTGACAGTGATTTGAAAAATCTGGAGTCATTTGACTGTATCAATTACTCATTCACTCTCCCTGAGAAGATCAAAGAAAAATATTCCAGTCACAATTTGTGTGACTGTGACATTCAGGCAAGGTCAGAATAGCAGGGATTGCATCTTGTACAATTTGGTAATTAGAGCTGTTTTGGGGGAAGTGAGAAACCTGACTCGAACCTGACTCAAGCAGAGTAGCAGTTCAGATCTCACATTATTCAGCATTATTCTAAAGAGAAGGCCCTGATTCAGGGTTCTTTTCTCTGGCTTCTAGCACCCTCATCATACTGACACAGAATAAATCTAACTTTTGAAATCTCAGAATATTTTCAAAAACTAAATTATTTTTCATATCTTTTAAAATAAGCCCATATTTTAATCTTCTTTCAGATTAAAACTTACAAAATATGGAGTGAATACCAGAAACCAACATTTTTAATGTTGATTCATTTAAAAATCTGTTTTGTAGCAATGTGTATCATATTAGTAACTAATGATGTGGCAGTAGGGCAGCTCTAGCTAGAACATTGTGTTACATTCTGGAAGTGATTTATCAGAACGATGGACATACTGGAGTGAGTTTGGAGAATGGCAACCAAAGTCATTATGGAGAAAAAAAAAAGTGACCAAAAAAGCCTAAAATTTTAGACAGCAGTCATAAAAATATTGATGTTTACAAGCTTCAGATAATTAGGCACATTTTTAGTATCACATAATTTTAATTTTAACCACACTAGTTCAGTGCAATAGCAGGTGACAGCATTTTGTACATACCTAGTATTAACAAAAAATTGCAATGGAGTGAGAATATTTAGTGAAATATTAATATTATTAACTTTCCCTGATGTAAATATGATTTGTTTGTATTCCTTTGGCTTATTATCTTTTTTACCTATCTGGCTCATTTCCTAACTTTCTCTCATTTCTTTACTTTCTGTACCTAGGCACTTCCACAGAAACTGAAATGTGAAATTAATTGCTTTCCATTGTAGCAGTTGCTAATGCAGATTTCCTGAGAGCTGCCTGGTGAAGTATAATCTTTGTCATAGGAAAGTTAAGGCTAGAAGAAACTTCTAGTCTGACCCTCTGTTTTAAGAGAGAGGTAGCTTGTCAGGAGCTATTCTTAAAATTTTCTACCAATGGAGATCCCACATCCTTCTCAGCCAAGCTTTCAGGACTGCAGTAAGATATCCAAAATATTATATTTGATTTTAGGAACCTTAACTCAATTTCTCAATTAACTCACAGTATATTTTTAGTGTAATTTCTCTCAGTTCCTATTTATAAACATAGATAGCACAATATTGATTTTTTAAAAATTTATTTTAGGACTTTTTTCCAAAGTTGTATGCTCTTTATAACCAGGAAAACTACTTAATATACTGGCTGAATAGAGAGGAGTAAGAACTAATAACTAATGGATTTATTTTTATTTAGTTTGCCCTTCTTACCCAATCATTTTCAACTTTTATGGCTTTTTGGCTTGTTCTAGTTTAAATATATACTGTTTCATCATGCTTATGAATCCACAGAAATACTGGCAAGTCAATCTTTCTTTTAGCTGCAAGTCTATTTTAGCCTTTGTCTGATTTTCCCTGGGTTTCTGTGCACTTGAAGAAACTCTTACAGCCTGCTGCAGTTGTAATGGCATGTACTTTTTGTTGTCCTGTATTTGCTATTTATATTTTTTTAGTACAAGTGACTGGCTAAATCTGGTTGTGAAGAAAGTTTAGCTAATTAGCTAATTAAAATGCTCTGTGATGTCTGGTCTTGCTTATCAGTTTCTTAAAAAGAAAAAAAGGACAAAATGAGATGCCAAAAATTGTACAGAAAGAGAAGAAAAGCTCAAATTTGGATACTAGAGAAATTTTTAAAACAGGAAGTTGAGGAGAAGCATCAATGTTTAACATGCAGAACTGGAGAAAAGCTGTGTGTCCTTCAATTTTGGAGAGCAACATAATTGAGAAATTCTCTGTAGGCTTATTTAGGTATTATACATCTAGTACAGCTATGAACCAAGCATGACGTGGTACAAAACTGAGCCTGCACAGAACCTTGACTGTAAATGTCACAAGAATACAGTCTTTCATTAAAATTTCCTAGAGGGGGGCAAACTGGAGATCAGGAGTAGAGTAGGATACTTGAGATCATTATTCTAGGTACAAAAAATTATGGTTAAGTGAAAAATTGTTCTTTAATTTGCTTTGAATAAATAAAAACAGATAGTTAAAAACTTATAAAATGGAACTGCTGATGCTGATTGTAAGTAATTACTTCCTGGTGCTTGCAAGAAGGGAGAAAGGATTTTTATGCAAAAAAAAGCTTTAAAAATATACTAACAAACTTACTCTTCATTGTCAAAAATAAGTTTTTCAGGAAATATCCACTGATGGAAAAATTGCATTGATTTTTTTTGTGAAATACAAGACTTGAAAAAGAAATATTTCACCTTGCTGTAGAAAATATAGAATATAAATTTGTACATTTTATTCAAGATTTGCAATCTGTTTGTTCTAGGAAAGGTAAGTGTGTGAGGTGCAGGAAAATCTCAGAGCATTTTGAAAGAATTGGTCCTAGGATGGCCTGGAGGTTGTTGAACTGGACGCTAACAGGTAACAGATGCCCTGATTTAAAACTGCACCAACCTGATGGGGTGTTTCTGACAGACTTTGATATTTCTTTCCCCTTCATATCACTAGAATGCTAATTTTGTGGCAGTTTCATTACTTTAGGAACAAAAAAGAGTTTATATCCTTTTATCTGTACTTTATAAGTCTTGCACATGTGCATGTTTTTATGAGCTATCCCTAATATTTTTTTTTTTCTGGTTGTTGTTACTCTGTGTGTGTTTGTTTTGTCTCAGACAAAACAAGACAAAACAAAACAAAAAACAAAACAAAAACAAAAACTAAACAAACAAGAAAAAAGAAACAACAAATAAAAAACCCCAGAATGGTACAAGAGAGGACTATTTCTTGCACTTACCATATAGCCATATATATAACATTGCATTATTTCTACAACAGAAGGATGACAAATTTTCCAATGAGATATTAGTTGGAGGACCCACTGCAGTGAAAACATGCACCTTAGAAATCCTCTACATGTATCATAAATCCTGAAATGGGTAAAAAACCCAAAGATGGAGAACTGTTACAGTTAAAAGGTGAATCAAAGGAGAAGGAAGAGTAATAATCTGAAAATAATATATATCAAAGAAAACTCTGTAGGAGAAGTTGTAGTGCAAAGTTGCACTACCTAGAAACCTATCCAAATCCAGATGTGCACATTGTATTACAAGTAGTGAAATTATCCATTTCTATTATGAGAGACAAACTAATTATTGCAATGAAAATGAAAATCAGGGGATATAACATTTGCAGTAACATTAGAAAAGGTTTGAAGTATTAAGATATAAACTCTTACAATTATTATTTCCCACTGGATACTTCAGTGAATTGAAGAGAAGGAGAAGAATTTTAAATCTTGACTTTAATTTTAGCAGGAAGCAACTTGCACATCTATCTCTTATCAATAAGGGATGTGACAGAGATGAGGTCCTCCAGAATTTCCATTCCATGCAATTTGAAGAAGGGCTAAAACTGTTTCTCTTTGATATATCTTAGCTCTATACATTCTCAGTGAAAATTACAATAGTTGAATCTTACTTTTAATTAAATATTTTTGCCACTCATATTGCCAGCAGATACTCTGTCTACAAAAGATGTGGTAGATTATTAGTTTAATGTATAAATGAGGCAGAAGATAAAGGATGATACTAAAATCTTATGAAACTAGAGACAGTATATATAAAAAAAATATTAATGACATTTTGCTTACCACTATACATTCTCTAAAATAGCTACATCTAAAGCCAGTTGTAAAGCTAAAAAAAACTCAGCTTATTCACCTGTTTCTATCTGACCAACAGAAATTAGTTTGTCTTATAAAGTTAAAAAGCATCAGTAAATCTAACTGTGATTTAATATTAGGAAGAAAATTAAGAGTTTTATAGTATCTCAGAGTCAGAACAAAGACAGAAAGTAAAATACAACAAATGCAAATGTCACTGAAACTGACAGAGAAGGGTTATGCTACATTCAAAAGTATTTCTCATTTGGTTATAGGAATCATATACATCCTAAATTTTGTATCAATGTGTAAATAAATCACATACTTACATTTTGTATTTTCTGTTATAATAGTAAAAAATTATTGCAATTGGAAAGCTTATGATGAAAAATTTCTGTGAAAAATTACAGCCCAGACCAGAGAGACAGGAAAAATCCCTATTATTCATAAATATTGCCAGTACTCCCTGTTTTATCATGACAACTTACCTTGACTGGAGATAAAGAGTAAAATATCAGGAAAGCCTAAAAAACCTTTTATTACTTGTTCACTGAAGTTCACTGTGTCTCATCAGATTCTTTTAGGTAAGTATGAGTGAATCTGGGAATCATATTGTCTGAAAACTATATTTAAAGTATGTAGGGTTATTTGAAAGCAGGCCTTTGGCCATATAGAGCATAATTTTCCTACTCTACATTTTCACAGCTGGCAAAATTAGTGTCCAAGTACTGAAAAATATTTTCACAGTTCTGTTTCCCAAGAAAGAAACAGGAAAGTTAAGCCTTAGGTGCCAGGATAAGTTTCAGATTTTAAAAAGGCCCAAACATTTAGTTATGGGGTTTTGTGTGTGTGGTCCCATCTGAAAAATTCTGTAGTTTCTGCCTGGCCTGTGATGCAGTAGAAGTAGGCTTTTGTTTTCCTTGTAATATTCAGTGAATAGAAACATCAGGCAAAGACATCTCATGTAGCATTTCTTCTTTCAAAGTGATGCTCATGCACCAGGCCAGTTTTTAAGGTGTCTAAGAGCTGCCCCTGATTAAAGCCTGCAGTTCACATTCCCTTGGCAAGCTCTATGAGGAGCCTGAAATGGCTCCTCACTTAGAAACATTTCCCTCTTTGCTGCAAACTCTTAATGTATTTAGTTCTGTTAATACAGAATTCCTGCAATGAAGTCCAAACTCTCCATATGATTTCCAAACAGCTAAGCTTCTACCATTCCCACCAGTGGAATTTTTCTTATGTTATGCTGATACAGCAGAGAAAATAGTAGCTAATTCTATGTAAAATATCAATGCAAATATTAGATGTAAAATGGCAGTGAGTACCAGCTGACAGAAGCAGATTTACAGGAGGTTGAACTACATACCCACTTCCATGATATACTAGCAAGAAAATATTTTTTGGTATACTTGATCCTTGATTTTCCTTTTCCATCTAACAAATATGGGCAAAGTACTTTTAATATTATACCAGGGAGAAGATTTTGGAGAGGATTTACAGCTACTTTAACACCTGTGAGCTAATCCAGTTGAGAGAATGATTTGTTTTCATTCATTACAGCTAAATTATGTTCATTTCTGTATTTGCAATATCACAAATTGCTCTTTTCACAATCTGATCCTGCCACTGAGTGTTTCCACTGGCAAAGGGTATCATATCTAGAGACACAGAATTAGAGAAGACTGAGACCTCTAGAGATAGCCTAGCCCAAGCCCCTGCTCAAAAGAGTTATCTAGGGTAGGTTCTTTGAATACATGTCCTGTCCTGAACTTTTGAATACCTTCAAAGATGGAAATTCCACAGCTCTAGACAGCCTCATTCCAGTGTTTGACAACTTTCACAGTAAAAAGGAAAAAAAGGACATACCAGTCATTGTTAATTGGAATTTTGTGTGTTTAGGCTTGTGTTCATTTTCTCACTTCTTGTCATTGGGGACCACTGAGAAAAGTTTTGCTTTCTGGCTCCATCTTCTCTGCACCACTTGCTTTAGCCCCCATCAGGTATTTATAAACACTGACTCCCTGAGCCTTCTTTCCTGCAGGCTGAGCAGCCTCAGCTCTCTCAGTTTCCTCATATACTCCAGATGCTCCACTGCCTTAGTGAACATACTGCAATACATCTGTGCCTGTTTCTCACTGGAGAACTCAGCACTGTACAAAGCACTCCAGATGGGTCTCACCAGTGCTGAGCACAGAGGAATCACCTCCCTTGACCTGCTGGCAATGTTCTGGATATATATCAGGACTGTTTGGGGCAGAACAAAGAGTGGTCTGAAATCTCTCTCTGTGTTTGAAAAATGAATGTTTTGTAAAGGAGTTCTAGGACCAAAGTCTTTGCACTTAATGGTGGCAGCACTGGCTATGTACACAGACAATGCTCTGCATGCTACTTAACCTTTATAATGAATGACTTCCTATTATTTTCCTCAGCTAAAACTTATTTCAGTTATCCTGACAGTGCTAATATATTAACATATTAGTTGTTGTACCCAACATACATCAGGCTAAACATAAACTGCTAAAAGATGCTCATAAATAAGACACTTCAAACTCTTGTACTCTCTGTGTCTTTCAGCTCTTCAATTAAATAACAAATTGATGTGTGATTAATGCATAATGATTAGTCATTAATAATTTTACTGTTCAAATGTCTTCAACCTTTAAAAAATTCTGTATACATGCAACTCAAAATTTAAAACTGGGGGAGGAAGAATTATGAAATATATCAGACTAATCTTGATTATCTTGGGATCCTCTCATCAAAATGTGTTCTAGTGAATGTTTTGAAAGCAGAACTAGGAAAAGGAGATGAGAGAGTTAGTTGAAAAGACTTTAAGTTTCATTTACATGTTTTGTGATCCTCTAGGACTTTACTGAATCTCAAAGAAAGAGCAATAATGAATATAGGAGGGAATAGGGGAAGAGAGCATAGTGAGACTGAGACCACAAGAATTGCCAGAGGCAAAGTAGCTCTGGGGAGGGAAGATGTTAACAATCAAAGCCATCGATTTTGAGAAGGGAACTTAACTTTGCCTTCTGTTACTATGTCCTCCTTTTTTTTCTTTGGGATAATGTTCACTGCACAGGGGGATGTAGTTCAAAAGGCTGGAATTACACCTGGTCATCATTCAACCACAAAGGAAAGTTTTTTATCTTGTGCCCTGGAGAGGGCTAGACAATTCTTGGATAGTTCTTCACTGTGTCCATAATCCCACTGACACAAAGAGGGAATAAAGGAAAAGTGACTATCAGTACAATGAATATTGATATTTGAAATGAAGCATTAGAGCACTTGTGTTCTTTGCTCACTTGTGTCCTGGATGGGACTTTGTAGTTCCTGTACTATCATTTGTCACAAAATCATAGAATTTTTCTGATTGAAGCAATTTATAGAGTGACATTCTTTTTACAGTAAGATCACCTGTTCCAGTTGCACTTCTTCGTGGTTTCTGGCAGGCTAAAATGTTTCTTAGGCAGATATAAACCAGTTTCAGAATAAAAGGCTTCACCAATGTTTCTGTGGTGTATCTTTATCACAGTCAGAAATGGCTCTCAACATGGAAAAATTGTTGCTTGACAGGCAAAGAAAATGGAGTTCAGGGGATTTGAAATGGCTTTCCTTGTACCACCAGACTTTATAGGAGATACCCTGGTGCTATGAAGCTTCAGAATTTGCACAGGAAGAGAAAGGAAGCAAAATAGGTGTCTTAGAAGTGCATTTAGTTTGCTCTCACTGCACCCTGCTGTGCAGGTCTGCACCAGCAAAACAGCACAGTGTAGTTTAACCTCCTGGAAAATCATATGTCAGGAGTAGTGTAGACATAATTCTTTGATTCTTCTGATCTTTTCTCCTTCATTATGTGCTCCTATTCTTGAATTTTCAAAGTATCTGTATGAACATATATATATATCCACGTTTCCCTCAGTTTACATAATTTTACTTTCTGGGTCCATAAAATTCAAGAATAAGGTAGGCTGGAAGGGATGTCTGTAGGTCCTTGAATTCAATATGCTGGTCAAAGAAGAACTAGCTTTGAAATCAGATCCAAATTTGAAGCTAGATCAGGTGACTCATTACTTTATTATATGTAAATTTATTTTACAGTCTGGCTATCTGTATGGATTTACATTCTTGCAAAGGATTAATCTAACTTCATGACTTTATTAGGATCAAATAAATAATAGCTGTACCATTTCAGTGGTGCCAGGCTTTGTCTTTTGGCTTTACCAAGAAATTATTGCTAAAGGTGCCATTAATGGAGTCCATAAAGCTTGAACAACATGTCTTTCTGCTCATCAGACTGTCATGTACTGACTTCTTTCCAAGTTTTGTCAGTCTTTCTTAGGATAAAGCTGTGTAGTGAGTGCTCTTGAGCAGTAACAAGCATTACATGATACAGCTTAACACATACTATGAATGTGTCTGAGAAAGAAATCAGCAGGAATGTGAGGCTGTCAGCAACCCTGAAAATCCAAGTTAATCTGTGCAAAGGTCCAATTACTTCAGGTTAAGCTTGTGAGAGAAATAGAATAGAATGCTCTGGATAAAATTTCTATTTTGTTTTGAGTATTTTTTAAAAAAAATCATGGATGTGGGTTTTTGCTATAAGACTTTGCATGCAACACAGCAATAGCATCATGCAATAAAACTGTCAGTTCTGAGAGAAAATAATTCTCATTATTAAAAAATGGCTGTCCTACCAAGAGGCTGCATAGGTGGTAGAATTGCTGTGTCTCAAGCAATATCTATATGTAGAAAAGTCACATTTCCAAATCCTGCAATATCTAAAAGGAATTCTGTCCTGTACAGAAATGTGGGAGGCATTGAGCAAAAATCAGTCATAAATTAATTTTTTTCCTGTATCGCAGTCCTGCACACCACAAGAGTAAAATATTTCACCATTAATGTTCTAAATATTAAATTGGCTAAAAGTATTTCTACCCTTTTTACTGACACTGTTTCTAATACTATCTGAAATTTCTCACCTGAAAATAAATGATAGATAGTATTATTTCAGGTAGAGGAATACATACATTTAAATTGAAATAAATTCTCTGTAAGAGACAGCATCAATGTCTAGTTACATTCTAAAGATAATTAATGAATTAATTAGAATTAAATAATTGTACAGGAAAAAGTAATAGTAATGAAGTAATTATAAAAATTATAATATTGTTTATTCTTTTATGGGATAGATGACATTTTGAGGGGTAAATTCTTTAAACAGTGTTTCTTTGAGAATTATGTATTTGCATTACAGTCAGAACAAAACTGTTTATTGTTAATAATTGTTATATTTTATATCAAGAAAATCATATTTTATTCACTAGCTATGCAGTTTCTCAAGCCATGAATGTAATCACCAAAAATTTTGTTGCTGTATTAATTTCCAGAGATATGTGTTATGTATTCTGTTTCTAGTAAATTGAGTTAAATATTCCATAATAGTTATTTGTTCATTGTAACAATAATATTTAATTCACCAAATTAATTTCTTTAATCCATCCCTATGAGGAAAGTAAACTAAATAAAATAAGGATAACATAATTATTTTCTACTAAGTATGTACAGGTTGAATTTAATTCAGAGTTAGGAAGCCAGTTTCTTCCCTTTATAAAATTAATAAAGATATATTTATTTCTTATTTCTTTTTTCCTGATTTAACATCAAACAATGACAATCCCTAGATGGCAAGCATTTAATAGAGGAAATTAAAGATGAATCACTGAACAAAAATGTATTTTTCTGTGTAGTGCATCATTCTACACTTATTGAAGGAAATTTTGAGTGCTCAAAAAAGGATCCTCTGACCCCTGCATGCATTCATTAAATTATTTTTGAAAATGAATTTGATAGATAAACATAGAACCATGTAACAAAAAAGAACTGAAAAGGAGCAGCAGTTTCTCCTTTCAGGGAAAGCAATAGTTGTAGCCATCTTAATTTAATTTTTGTAAATTTTGTTTTCTATTAGCTGTAGCATTTCTAAAAAGTATTTAATTAGCTAAAAAAATAAATCTCCTTTAAAGTAATTAAAAATAAATTTATGTATCTGTTTTTAACATGATAATATTGAATTCAATAACTATTCTGTATATGGCAATTTATAATAAGATTTCAACTACAGTAGTTATTGAATCAGACTCTTGAGCAAAATCTCAAACTGAAATATCCTCAAAGACATTCTCAAGAAATAACTTTTCACTTAACATTCCACACTCAGATTTATTGCCTCTTATGGGTCAAATTTGGCTTTATTAATTTTTACTCAGAAGCAGCAAAACAAAATATTTGGATTTTGGCCAAAACTGATAAATTATATCAAGTTCTATTCAAGGTCTTAGGTATTAAAGTGAATCTAAGATATTTAAGTTTTAAAAATATATTATTTTACCTTTCTGTTAACTTTCAAGCTACCCAGTTTCCATATCTTGTGTGTTCTTGGACCTGGCCAAATTTTGATGGGCCATATAATTCAGCAGTCTGAGCACACCCATGTCAAATTTGGGCTCTGAAATAATTTGTAGTCCACAGTTAGGAATCCAGTGGCTTTTGTCCAATCTTGCTTAATACACTTCTCAAAATACTGTGCTGATCAGAGTTTATTTTTTTTAGTCTGGATCATGAAGGAAGTAATGTGTTTCCTTCTCACTGAACACCTAATATTTATACAATTTATCCAGAAAACAGCAAATATTATTTTTTTCTCATCCAGTCTTTGATATGTTTTTTTTTTTTTTTCTCTACCAGAGAACAAACCTCAGTCATTTCCAGTAGAAGAAGGGTCAGCAAATTCTCTGCCTCTGCAGTTTACCACTAATAGAGACTTCATCTGCATCAATGGACTAGCATATTCTCTTTTTAAAGTTTATTCAATATTTTCTTAAAGGCCATCAGGAAAAATAATATTGAGAAATATGATTCAGAGCAGAAATACACATTTTACTGCCAGAACTTTAAGTTTAAACATTTGTAAAAACGTAAAAATTTGTGTAAAGTCACAAACTCCTTGTGTAAGTTTTCTATGAAGACTGACTTGTATGGTTAGACTACAACAGAATAGCAGTCACTAGGACATCAAGAAGCCTAAATTTAATCTTTTGGGCATGGTCTTCTTATTTTTAAAGATCTTTGGTGAGGTACATACAGGTAGTATGTAAATAAATGTTCTTTCCATTTCTTTGCAACACTACATGTTACTTCCAGAAATCTGTTTCTGCCCAAACAGACCAGGAAATCAAGTTACTGACAGTCATGATAAAACAATGAATAATTTAAGGAAGCAGGGCAGAAAACTAGTTTCACATTAAAGAGTTAATGCTTATCTCAGTACTTTCCCTATTAGAGAAAATATTGCTTAGCTTTCAGGATATTTGTCCTGTGTCTAACCTAGTTACTAACCTGAGAACTTGCAGTGAATGCTCACAAAAGCCCCCAGGATTAGGAACATTTCTCTGGATTGGCTTCTTTACTGTGTGCACCACAATGGATTTAAGTAACACAACTGACCTGCCAGGGCTCTGTAGACACTTTCCTATGTGGCCACCTCTGGACTGTTTTATGGCCAACCTGCCTGCACTCTGAGCTATTAGCAGTATTTTACTGTTCACAATCTATAGAATTTACTGTAGAAAGAAAGGAAGCAAGTGCAAAAGTAATTGAAAAAAAAGTAGCTTTATATAACAGGTTTTTATAAAATAAACAAGCAAATCTATTAAAAATTCATATTCCATCACCGTTTTCTGCAGCTTGAATTTATTTATAGCATCTTTTTTCCTCGTTATTTTTCTTTCTGACAGTGGAATGGTGATGGTGTCACACAAGATTGACCTGATCTAGCAAGAAGGATGATAGCTGTCGTGAAAGCTCCCATGAGTTTGGATCAAGCTTAGAAAACAGAATCATTGCTTTCCACTGACAGTATCTGCTTCAGCTGAGGCAAAGCAACCTGTGGATTGATTACAGGGGAATTCCAGATCACAGACAAACAAAGTGAGTCACGATGCTCTAGCTTATCAGTCCCCTGAAAACTAAATGGAGCTACTCAAATCAGTCTTTATGTTCTACAAGATGTGTCCAGACATGAGGCTTTTCTTCTCCCATAAGGATTTTAATGGTGCCATTCACCCTGCCCTCTGTTCTTCAGCCTCCTGATCAGAATTTATATTTCTGCAAAGCCAAACCAAGTTTAAAGACATTTCTGCTGTGATATCAGAGTATGGAAGCCACACAACAACCAAGGATTTGTTCTTCTTAGTGTGTGACAGAGCATGAGAACACAACCAGAGCCTTGTAGCTATTCCATGTTGTGGCAATGATTCCTGGTTTCCCCAGGATAACAGATGTGACACAAATAGGATGAGGCAAACTTAGTCACTGGTGTATTTCAGCATACCCCATGACTCCAGACATTTACCAGGGGCTCTAATTCCTAAGTAATGTGAACTGAGCAGAGAAACCACATCTCACAGCCAGTGTGAAACGACGCCGTAATTTTCCTTTTTTTAACTCAGTTGCATTTGGACACAGAGCTTGGGAATAAACAATGGGGTTTCTCAGAAATTAGTCCAATAAAATTAAATCTATGCTTTGGAAACTATTGTATTTTGCGTAATTTGTCTAACATGTTAACTAGTGTTAAGATTTGTCATGAATATTGGCTGAGCTGACTAGAGCAGTTTTAGTCCTGATTAAATACAGGTATCACTCGTGGATGAAGACATTTCAGTTCTGCTTGGTGATCTTTAGCCACAGAATACCCAAAATGCCTGGTCTGTGGATAAAGCTAATTGTGAGCTAGATAGTCTTCTGAAATGTTATTTTTGTTTTTAGGAATTAGCAAGTTCAGCAAATACTTCCTGAAAACTGGCTGCAAACAGACTGCAAACTTCTCTTCTTTTGAATGTTATTGTAAAGGTTCTGTTTCACAGGAGAACTGGCCTTAAAAATTTGTTCCACATAAAATTTACTCTATTTTGGAAAGACACAATCTCTCCTAACTGAATAGAGGAATAAAATTAGTACCATATATCAGGACAACTTTTTAAAAAAAATACTGTTTAACCAACATCAACAATTTACAAACAGACTAATAGTTTTTCCTTTTTTTTTCCCCTGAGATATTATTGGTGTTTGTCAGTGGAACATTGTTAGGAACTGAGCTGTTCTGCATTCTGTTCTATATTTTTTATTTTCAGAATCTATCTGATACTATTAAAATCCAATGGCTGCATATCAAGATTGCTTATTTATTGATTATACCTTTTCCAAATGAGGTTCTTTGCTGATCCTTTTGCAGTTGTCAACATCTAAGGCCTTGATTTCACTTTTGCTTTTGTTTATAGAAAAGTTATTTTGGGGTAACTAGCAAAGTAGCTTAACTTGCTTTCCTGCCTAGTTTCTGTCTTTTTTTTTTTTTTTTTCTTGCTTTATTGTTGGAAAATAGGTTCCCAAATGGTTGCTCACTTAAAAGATTGCCTCTTTTACCCCAGAAAATATTTGGCCTTTTTGATGATAGAAGTGACAGTAAAATATCTTGGTTCTCTTTTTCAGAAGCCTTGTGATTATCTGACTTAAGCACACAGTACAAAATATTTATTTATCTAGCTGATACCAGAAACCATGGGCTGTTGATTTGATTTTAATTTCAGACCTACCTGTGGTTTATTCCTGGTTGCTCCCAGTTATCTGTCAGTCAAATTACTGGGTACAATGTGCTGCCACTGCTGCCCTTCAAAGGATGGTGTGACAATGACTCCAAAATGCACTTATTTATACGTGGAGACTCCAGGTATTTTGCTGTAACACACAACTGAAAAATAGTGGAAAATCACAAACTGTTACACCTCTCTTTATGACAAGATACTATCACTACACAGCAAATAAGAAAGTCTATAGAATAACAATTCTTAAAATTCATATTCAAAAAGTCTTAGAAAAGCTGCTTGTAGGAAGCACATTAAGATGATCTTATTTTTATTTTAGCTCCTTAAACCAGAATGATATTTGAGATGGTTGTTTTTGAAAAGCAAGAGAAAACTGGGAGCAGAGGACTCCTTACCACAGATGCTTTGAGCTCAGCCATCAGAAGCATGGGGGGTTTGGATATGTGTGCATGAATGGGAATGAGAGAAGCAGGGATAAAGAGAAGGGTGATTAATTGTGTCTTTACTGGCTGTTATTCTTTCCCATTGGCCTTTCAGTGCTCTTTATTTCACTAGGAAAGACACCCTGATTGGGAAAGGGCATGTATTTTTTTTTCAAATCACACAGAGTGTTTACAAAAAGTAATTAATAGAGTTAGTTGATATACTACTTTTCTTAATTGTGTCAGTTGTGTATTGTGAATCCCTCGTGTACAGATGGCAAACAGCAGCTAGAAAAGGCCATAAGTATATAATGGGACAGTAAAGTTAGTTATGTCTTAGCATGTATCTTTAGTATGGATTCTCAGGTTTCTACTAAAATTACTCCTTTAATTGTATGGTATTTCCTGCCTTGTGTCAATATTGTTTATATTGCTCCAAAGTTTTCCCTTATCATATATACTGATTGGATAGTCTTGAGTTCAAAATACTTTTCTGATTGCATTTTGAATTGTGACATTTTGTTTCTATCAGGTTGACTTTCTGTATAAATATATGAATAAAAAAGAATTAATTCTATGTTAATGTAGCTAAGTATAGGTAAATTTGCTGTCTACAGAGAAATGGATCATTGGTAGCACTGGGAAATCCTCAGATATACACTGCCACCATTGTACTACATTTCATTCAATGCATTCATTAGACAAAGATCTTTGTAATATAAGAAAGATCTAGAAAGATTAGTCCAGAAAATTATTTCTAGAAGTCTTACTTTTATTTTTTCCTTCTCCCTTATACCATTTCCCATATTCCCAATAAGCAGTTTTCTGCTTCCTTTGTCCTTGTCTCTGCAATATATTAACTACTAGCATAACAAGGAAATGCTGAATTTCAAACACAATATGCATTGATTTCTTCTTAATTACCTAACAAAATTTTCTTAATATGTTTAGGAAGCCTCTGTCATAGGGTCCAATATTTTTCTTCAGAACTTACATTTTCTCTTAAAACAGATTTTTTTTTCCTTAGAACATCTTATTCCAAGTACAAGGAATTTAAAAGACTGTCTTTGGTTTCCATGGCAAGGTTCTCATAAAATGGGGGTTATATGAGTGATTGCTGTGAGAAGCTGCTGTGTCTGACAGGGCCAATGCCAGCCAGCTCCAAGATGGACCCACTGCTGGCCAAGGCTGAGCCAGCCAGGGAGGGTGCTGATGCCTCTGTGATAATGTATTCAAGAACAAAAAAAATCCCCATTATTTTCCAGAAGCAATTGTGGCCAGAGAAGAGAGGAGTGAGAATATGTGAGAGAGACATCTCTGCAGACACCCAGGTCAGTGAGGAAGGAGAGACAGGAGGGGCCCCAGGTGCTGTAGCAGAGATTCCCCAGAGCCTATGGAGGATCACAGGGATGCAGAGATCCACCCACAGCCCCTGGAGGATCACAGGGATGCAGAGATCCACCCACAGCCCCTGGAGGATCACAGGGATGCAGAGATCCACCCACAGCCCATGGAGGAGCCCCACATTGGAGCAGGTGAATGCCTGGAGTAGGCTGGACCCCATGGGGAGCTTGTGAAGGCTCTTGGCAGGGATCTACAGACCTGTGGAGGGAGGAATTCACACAGCAGCAGATTTACTGGAAGCCCATGCTGCAGCCTTTTTCCTGAAGGATTGTACCTTGTGAGATGGACCCACATGGAACTGGAGAAGTGTAACCCGTGGGATGATCCCATGTTAGAGAAGTTCATGGACTATCTCCCGTGGGAGTGATCTCATGCAGGAGCAGAAGGGCTCCTCTGCTGATGGTGAAGCAGTGAGAGAAACAATCTGACTATAACCCCCATTCCCTGTCTCTCTGTGCTGCTGAGGAGGAGGAGGTGGAGTCTGGGAACAAGGGAGGGGTGAGATAAAGGTGATTTTAAGATTGTTTTACTTATTATACTGCTTTGATTTTGATTAGTAATGGAGTCAATTAATTTCCCCAGTTCAGTCTGTTTTTCCCATGACAGAAACTGATGAGTGATCCCCTCCCTGTCCTTGTCTCAATGAGCCTTTAGTTATATTTTCTCTCCCCTGTCTACTTGCAGAGGGGAGTAATTGAATAGCTTTAGTGGGTAGCTGGCATCCAGCCAGGATCAATCCACCTCTTAGACACACTTAATCAGAGGAAACTAGGTTAAGACAGGCTCAAGGAGCCTGTGGCTCTCAGAACACTGACCCAGGGCATCTACCAATCTTCTGGGTAACCTATTCCAGTGTTTCACCACCCTCATCACAAAAAGAAAAAAGTCTTACTTATATATAATCTGAATCTACACTCTTTCATATCCTTTATCCTATCACAACAAGCCATGCAGAAAAATCCATCCCCATCGTTCTTACAACTCCCTTTAGGGTAAAAGAATGATAGAAAGTCTCCTGGGAGCCTCCTTTTCTGCAGACCCTTTCAGCCTGTCCTCATAGGGAGATGCTCCATCCCTCAGATAATTTCACAGCCCTTGTCTGGACCAGCTCCAGCAGGTCCCTGTGTTCCCTGTGCTGGGGTCCAGAGGAGGAGGCAGCCCTGCAGGTCTCACCAGAGCAGAGGTGAGGGGCAGAACCAGCTCCCTCCAGCTGCTGCCCACCCTGCTTGAGATGCAGCCCAGGACAGGTTTGGCTTTCTGGGCTTGAAGCATTGCTGAGACCAGTCTTGTGTTCAACCCACCCACGACCCCAAGCCCTTCTCAGCAGAGTTGTTCTCTATGTGCTCATCCCCCAACTTGTATTAAGATCCACTCTGACCAGCCACAGGACTTGTAGAACCTCATGAAATTGCCTTGGGCCACTTCTTGAGCTTGTCCAGGTCCCTCTGGATGGTTTCCCATCCCTCAGTCATGTCAACCACACCATGTGAAAAATGCATTTCTTTCTGTACACATCTGACAGGACCTCTGTTTTACTGTTCCTTTATTAGACAGTTTTATTTGACTCCTCCCCATCCAAGATAAATTGTTTTCAAAATTCCCAAGAGGTCACACAGTGGTATTGAATGCTAGTGGTTTTTACAACATTTATGTGTGATATGTATTATTTTTAAGCCCACCATTAGATATTATAGAATTATCTTGAGAAGAAACATAGAAATATTATTTACCACAGAAAAAATGACACAAGATAGATGAGCAGAGGGCTTGCTTTTATTCTGCAAGGCTTCTTCTTTCTTTAGTCACAGTATTAGTTGTAGGGAATTTCATCAGCATCTGTTTTTTAAACCTCCACTGCTGAGGAATAAAGAGTGAAATGTCCAACCCTACTGAGTATATGGGAAGAGCAAAAGCTCCTACTATCCCTTTGGAAGTCTTGTCTTACCAGATGCAGAATATAACTGCTCCTGTATTATAGATAATCTTGTTCAGGAGAAACTTCCACAACCAAGAGAAACAATGACACAAGTTTTCAGTCATTTTTGTTTTCCCTCAAAATAAGATATTGCTAAACAAAAGTCCATAAACAATGTTAGGCTCTGCTGACTAATGATGAGATGTTTAAACAGGATTTTATCATTCCATTGCTTCCTGTTATTTTTATGGCAGTGCTGCACAGGCATTCTTCCAAGAATCATCAGAGACAAAGAAGAGAAAAGGAATTGTTCAAAATAGATCTTTCAGAAGAAAAAGATAACATTAGCCCATTATCTGGAACATCAGCAGGAAATCCATTGCCTTTTCCTCAAGTATTTTTCATCTCCCTCATCCAAGTTTGCATGTCCTCTAAAATAAAAGCAATCTTGAAGGGCAAGAAACATCTCTTTATGTTAAAAGCCCTCTGTAAATGTTATCTTGGAAAGCCTCTGACACACTTTTCTACATCTCTGTAATGTACTTAAAAGCACTCAGTACTCTTGTTTTTCCTCTGTGAATAATGTCATTAGAGCTTTAGTACAGGGTTTCAGAGATAAGTTTGGGGTTTAGTTGTTTTGGTTCTTTTACTGAATTAATCAAAACGTATTATTCACTTTTCTTTTTCTACTACAGCCACTAAGCCTTTGGACTGTGCAGCAATAACATAATGCTGACTAATTTTCAACTTGATTTTGCAGAATTTGCAGAGGAAGTGTGAGAGGCTCCCCCATCATGCTGTCCCCAAACACTTCCCTCACTAGGCTCAGCCTCAAGTCTTTAAACCTGGATCCTGTCCCTGCCCAGCAGTCCAGAGTTGTGCAGTGCCTCCTCCTGCCTCTTTTTCTTCCATTCTATGGAGTTTTCCACAAGTTATCATAAGGAAATAGATATTGGTGTACTGAATGCAAGCACAGCAGAATAATTAGGGTCCATTATTGTGCTGCATCATGCAAAGTAATGCAAAGGTGTGTCTGTCATTCTGGATTAATAGAAATTATAGTTTCATTTAGGCTATATATTTGCTGACACTAAAACTAGGAGACAGAAATTAGCTGATGTGTGCTGCCAGATTATCAGTTTTATATAGCAGCAATTTAAACTTTGCCTGTGCCTTGCTGCTATACATTCATGCCAAATTAAATGCCATAAGATACACATTTGGGTGACAGGAGAACTGCAGTTTTGAGATTCTGAAGTACTCAGATTCTGAGAATGCAATCTTCCCTAGCCATGTTACTTTGGTTTTATAATCTAGTTTAACATGCTAAACCAATAAAATACACTATGTGAAGATTATGCTTGCAAATAAGATGTGATTATAATTAATAATCCTCCCATTTTAAAGAGCATTTTAAGAACTTTGAACTGCCAGTATTTAAATTACTTCAGTTACACTCTGTAAAGCTCCATAAAATTTACAGTTTTATAAGAACTAGCTTGAAGGGTTGATAGTACTGACAGCTCTTCAGTTTGATAGACATTCTAAAAATGTTAAGCAAAAAAATTAAAAATAAAATTAATCTAATGTAATAGGAACAGGACCTCCTATTTCCTTAAATGTTTCAGGCAAATTTGTAGAAGTCAGAAAAACATAAAATCTTCTTCTTTTTCTCACTTCTCATTATATAGAAACAGCTTAGTTTAAATATAGTTAGATAAATTAATCTTAAATTAAGAAGATAATTATTTTGAAATAACTGATTGAAATAAAATCATCCAGAAAAGGACAGAAAGGAGATGCTATATGTAAAAAAATTATATGAGCAAAAATCACTGCTATGTATGAAAGGCAAAGAAAGTGAAATAAGGTCTAAAGCAGTGGCTCCAAACTTGGAAATGAATTTAGCTATTTCTTCCCAAAGCTCTGGAAAAAGAAGGGAAATAAAATATTTTTTCAGTATTGTAAATTTTCAAAAGTTATTACTTAGGTCAGCCTATAAATTAGAAGTTTTGAAAGTCTCGAGCTTTTTTTTTTTTTTTTTTTTTTTTTTTTTTTAATTTCTGGGGATTTTTATTCTTTGGTTGGCTTTTCAGTTTTCAGAGTGTTCTTGAATTATTTCACTCATATGTTACACTAAAATTTGATCTTTTTAATGAAAGGTAGGATAATTAGAGAATCTTAAAACTGAATAAGTTGCATATAAAAGCATAAAATGTTTTCATAGAAAATTCAGAGGGATTCTAGAACTGTATCTTGTTAATCCTTTTTTAGTACCTTGTAAGTGCTGGGACTCAGTAAGAAGACCCTAATAAGAAATGGGAAAAAAAATCATCCTACTTTGGACTTCAATATGATTACAATTTCTTTATGTGCAATATATTCATCAAGACTTTATCATAAGGTACTTTGTTTATCACAATATTCTGAATGAGTGAAATCTTCACCTATCCCTCACCAGAACACTACTAGAAAAAATATTATCTTATTCTGATAACACAAGCAATCTTTCTGAATGTCTCTATTGTTTCCCAATCTTCTTCTACAATTAACTATTGATTCTTCTTATCCAATATTAAAGTCATCATTTGTCTTAACTGAATGTCTATTTTTTTACTTTGATAATTAAGTGTTAGTATGAAACAGAATTATGCTGTGGAATGCTTATTGTCATTACTGTCCAACAGGTTGGTCTAGATGACAGAGGTCCTTCACTGGTCCACAAGCTGAAAATCAAAGTCATAAATATGCATCCAACATAGAGTTAAACTGATCACTTGAAAAGAGCTTGTATGAACTGATATACTGACTGTGTTACAGAGCTCTGCATTGGCTTGACATGGCCTGAGCACACTGGTCTGTTTATTCTGGAGAAAATGGGTATTGCAGAAGGAAGTCATGGCAGGCTCTGGGCCAGCTCCTGCTGGTGAAATTGGAGATTTCAGTGTCTAGAGAGAGCAGAACATAAATTCTGGCAGATATCATGGCTCTGGGCTGATATTTGTAGGTATGTTAAAAGGAATTCAAGTTTCTAGATAAACATTTCATGCAGCACCATCCCAGAAGGTTTTTCAGATTGAGAAATGTAGACAGGATCCACACAAATTCATTCCAGCAATCATGCTAAGCAATTTTTTTCTTCAAAGGGAAACATTTTTTTAATCCCAATGTAGTGGTAATCTGGGTTCTATTCTTTAAAAAGAGGCACAGAAATAATTTGAATTAGAAACTGTACTATTTATATGTCCAATAAAAGAAACACTGGCAATTTCCAAAGTATAGAGAAATAAACTGGGGAAGAAAATATATTGCATAAATAGAATAAAGACACTAAAACATATGCCCTTATAAACCTTAAGTATAAAGCTGTATGATAGTATGAGCCAAGGTTGAATATAGATGAAATCATGGTGGCTTTGCTTCTGTATTGTTCATCAATTTTTAAGTACAGTCATGGTAAAACAATCACACTAAATCAGTTGTAAAATCCTTCTGTAGTCAATGAAGAGAACTGAATCACTTCTCAGTGAAGTTTACTCCATCAAAAGACATATATATGAAATGAGAGGATGGCTCTCTTTAAGAGAGTTTTTGTCCTTTTTCATTGATCATGAAAGGGCAAAACACAGATGTTAACTTTTAACTGGTTGTAGTCACGTAACAATCATCTCACAACAAATGTTGGAGCCCTTTAATCTCCTCTATCTGATAGGATGCATGGGGTTTTTTTTACAATTTGCTGTGTCACAGTAGAAAACATCAAGGAAATCTGGGGGGTTTTGGGCAAATTTTACATTTACTTCCATTTTCCAGGTACTGTCCTGCAGTAACAAGGCATGGAAAACAAAAAGTTCCAACCACAGCTATTGGTAGCCCTTGTTCCCTTGGTGTTTCTGACATGTTGTGAAGTGCTTCTGTTTTGCCTTTGTTAAACAGAGACATGTGAAGATATGACAAATTTTTACCATGTTGCTGTGGTCTTTAACTCTTGATGTCCCTGTAGGGAAGCACAGAAGCAGAATTTAGTGTGCAACATGTTCAAGAGGAGCTGCTAATGCAACTGCTCATGGCCAAGTACAGGACGACCTGAGCACCTCCATGGATAAGTGACTCGTGGCTGACAAAGGCTTTTCAGAGCTCTGAAATTCATTATTTACCTCCTATCCCCCTCTCTGAAACATTCTTTAACAGTTATACAGAAGTGAACTTCTATCACAGGATTTTACTCGCTGAGGTCATTCATCCTCTGTACAGATAATTATATTTGAAAAATGCTTGAGGGAAAATGGAGTAAAGAGAGAAGAAAATGGCAAATATTGGACACACTTTACAAATGCAAATTAGATTTGTGTTATCTTGGGAAAGCAGACTTTAAGAAATTATTAGTTTTTTCCACCAATGCTTTGGTGAATCAAAAAATAGGAATATCTGAATGATCTGACAAGTTTAAATTTGTGGAAAATGTAATTGTATTTCAAGAAATAGACATCTTTGTTTATGTCCAGAATTTTGTATGAGGAAGCATATATTGATAAGAATAGACACAGAGAGAAGAAAATTCAGCCTATGGATTCTAATTATTAATTTTATATTTTTATTGGAAGCTTTTTCAAAGGCTACAGAGGATGTCAGTAAGCCATATGATATTATGAAACACAAGATCTTCTCACAACCTGCATGAGAAAAAAGAGCATATGCAGCTTTTCAGAAGTGGGTTTTATTGAGCTGAGATTTTCTGTTCCAAAAGGAGTAAGTTAACTCACACATTCCTGCTTTATAATTATAAGTGTGCAGAATTCTTTAAAGGCTCTAAATCAAAAGCAATACTGCAGAGGACCTCTGGAAGGCAGAGAGGAATCAGAATAATTCGATGACTCAGAGATAGAATAGCAAATACATTGAGAAATTATGAGAATAATTTGTGCCCTTAAAGATGACACAGCAACGAGATTTCAAATGTCAGCCTTCAAGTATGAGCTGTAATCACTCTATTAATCATACATAATGAACTCAAGTATTTCAAGCAGAGATGTAGTCTTTTTGTAATATATTATGGGACCTACAGAGTGACAATTATGACTACATTGTTAGTAATATACTGAAAATATTGGCAGGTTGACATACATTTCTTTAATAATCAGACATCATTGACTGGAATTTACTATATTTTATTGCTCACTACATGAGGAATACCAGTTCAAAGAACACACAGAATAAAAAATAAATAAGGAGTGACTTACTAAATTAAAATTATTCCATGATAACCTATGTGGAATACATAACAAAAACTGCCTTCTAGAAATCTTTTCTCATTTTATGTAGGAATGGAAACAAGGACATGTTTTATTTCTGACTAGAGAAAAACCACAAAAATACAATCAGCATTGTAATTCCAAGGCTGCTACAACTTCAGTATTTTTCCCAACTATATAGAATTGCACATCTAATGTTTGGGGGTTTTTATACACAAAAATATTGTAAAAGTGTGAACAAAATTAAAGTTTATAAATCTTTACACATTCTTTTAGCATTTATGGTAGCTGTACACTGACTTTCCTCTAAAAAAATATGGATTTGAAAAGAAAAAAAAAAACAAAGAAAATGAATACCTCTATATATTATAATAGAAACACTAAACAGGAAAAATGTTGTTTTACTGTAGTAATCCAAGGAAAATCTCAAATTATGCCAACTATCCTATTCTAAATAGTAAGTAACACCAATGATCATAATGTAGACAAATTATCAGGAAGAATATGAAATCTTCAAGAAAAAACACAACATACTCATTGAACAAAACCAGTTATAACTATTATATAGAAAGTAGTTAGATAGATCAGTAACCAGACCCAGCCACACTCAGACATTGCCTAAACAATGGCACTTACTGGCTTTTGTAATGGAATATATTCCATCTGAAGAAATAGGGCCTGGTTCTTTTGATTTATCTTAGATTGCTATTCTGTATTGAAATGAGTCTTTTATTGGAATTGACTATTCAACTCCACAGACTATGACTGTATCCTTGTTTGACTTACTGCAAATATATCAATATAAGTATTTAATGTGGTTAGTGTACTGAAGATTCACTGATTACCTTGCTGCATGTGGCATCCTTTAATTTTTAGTGAAAACTGACACTCTTTTATCAATATTTGGAAAATTTGGAGACATACAAGGGCAGGCACTAAATCTTTTGTATCTTTAAAAAATAGTTTTAGCTTGAATTTCAAATTGAAGTTTGCTTTGGATTGAGAAGTTATGAATTTTAATCTAAGACACAGAAGCAGGAATTTCAAAAATTTCAAAATTCATTTTGCCAAAGAAAAATTAAACTATAATTCTTTTAAACACAAAAACAATATAGGTTTGAGTTCATTTTAAAGGATTCATTGAAAATAATTCTTAACAACCTTAGCTGTAAGTATATATATTTTTAACAGAAGATTTAAAATTGCCTTTTCCCAATCTCAGTCTATTTTATCCTGAAGAAGTCCTTCCTTGAGTAGTCTACTTCTTAAGTTAAGGGGAAAGAAAATAAGTAAATCAAAAAATATAAACAAAATTCAAAATAATGTAAATGCTAGATGCTATTCCATTCTTTTTTCTTTGCTAGTTTTAGAATATTCTAAAGAATATTATATTCTTTTGTACGTTTTAGAATATATCTAGTAATACTTAATAATATTTCTATAGATTACTCATTGTGTAGTCTCTGGTAAATCTTAGGAGTAGCTACTTCTGAATAGGTGGTAATATACTCTTAGAGGGATTCATTTGAAGTGAGGTGATGACCTCTAGAAGAAAGAGAAAAGGTGAATGCAGTTGCCAAGTAGAACCATGATCTTTAGATCCTAATATTAGGTTTTGGGGACGGAATAAAAAAATAAGACCTCTTAATTTCTTTCCTTACTTTAATGCATAGCTTAGAAAATGCTCTTACCTGCTGCAGTTTGATTCAGAAATTTCTTCATAAAGATGTCACTAAAACTGAAATGGACAAAGATAGGAGAATAGGTACTACAATGTAATATAATGATGAGGCTTGGAAATAAATTGGAAAACATTTAATCATTAATTGATGTAACAGACTATAATTTATATTTTTTAATGAGATAAATTTTTGAACAATATAATACCTATAAATATAATACAAAAATAATTTTAATTTTCCAATTGTAAGGAGATCTGGAAATGTTTTGAAACATCTAATTAATCTGACCTCTTATTCTGATGTGCAATCTACAATGTAGCCTAGAGTCAATGCCCATGCTCAAAATTTTCTTGATGGTCAGAATATGTCAGATTAAATTCTCAAGACCAAATCCTTCCTCTTAGAAATGTCCTGCTCAGGGATTTGTCCAGGTTGTTTTTTTGTTTGGTTGGTTTTTTTGGGTTTTTTTTACAACTATGCAGCAACTTTCAATCCATCAGAATTCACCAATTTTAAAAGAACAAGTTAAAGAGAACAATAAAGTGCTTGCTATTTTCCTCTTCATCTTTCATTTAAGTACCATGAATTTTAAGGCAAATGAAGAGAGAAATTAGTATACACAAAGCACTGTTAAAAAGTTCATCTTTTCTACCAGATTTCTTTTTATGTCTCTCAGATACTTTTGATGCTGATGTGACATCCCCTTAGTACTTACATAGCACAACATCCTGGTTTTTGCTACTTCTGTAGTTTGCTAAAATAATGTTCCCAGTGCTTTGGGAATAATTCTGTACAAAATAAAATCTCTAAGTGCCTGTATAGCTGTTTGGAGACTGTGTACATTGCAGATATGGCAGATTAGCCCATCAGTATGATTTTTTTAACTTTCTTGCTAATGCAACTTTAAAAAGACATTTTTCAAATAGGATGAAAAATGCTGTGCATCTGTCTATATGTGTGTGTGTATATGTATATATATATATATATATATTAGTATTTTATTCAGTCATCTTTGCCAGATTAAAAAAAAAAAGGTTTGATTTCAGCTTTGTTAATTTTATAATTTCACATCAACCCTAAGAAGATCAAGACTTTATCATGATATGAGGTATAAAAACTCTTCAGGAAGAGCATTTTTTTTCTCAGTAGTTCATAGATGAGTTTAATGAAGAGAGATGGCTTCACCTTCAAGTCATGAATATCTATTAATTCTAGACTAAGATTGCTTATACAGGAAATCCAGGATATATTTTGGAATTAATCTGGATCTTGACTATCAGATGAGATTGTTTCTACGAGAACAAATGCAGTATTTGACATCTGAATAATGAAGGCAGTAAGAATATTAAACATTTGTTCTGTGAAAACAGATTTTAAAAGATGAAATGCAGTTTAATTATCAAGTTTTTCGAATTTCTGTAAATATTGTGGTTTTCTATAATAGTTTTCTAATAATAATAATGTCACTTGATATATCTCTTATTACCTTGGAGATCCCATATTCCCTGTGTCTAAACTTTGTCTAAACTACATGATGTAGAGGGGTTTGTAGTACCATGACAGACCCATAAGAGATGAGCTTCTCTATTTCATATCCCTCTATTCACACAGTATTTGAAAAGATTGCTGTGTCCATCTCAACAAGCACTGCCAATAGGTAAGTAAAATCTTTCAGGACTGAAAGATAAATGAAAATATGTATATGATATGCTGTTCAATTTCCTTCAAGGATCTTCTTGCATCACAGGTTTCTCCTTCACACAGCATCGTCTCAGAGTTAAAATCACCTTGTATATTCCCATAATAGGTAGAGCACTCATTCAGAGAACTCAGAGCTGAACTCCATTACTTAGTTAACCAAAATAGATGTATAGCACATGAATCCTGTGAGCCAGGTAGAGGAAGAAATTATATAGAAAATAACAATTTAGATACACATTTTATCAGGCATATCAGGTACAAGTTAACATACATTAGGCCACAGTGACCACACCCATCTAAAGGTAACATGAATTACAGTGTTTATGGCTTTACTAGGAGGAGCATAGTAAACTGGCTGGTTTCTATGAACAGAGAAATCAAAGTAATTGCTCACTGTCAGAGAACAGCAACTAAAAGGAAGGGAAGGAAAATAAAATGGATGGTGGAAAAAATCTTCAGAGATGATAAAGAACAATTGGAACAATGTGGAAAGAAGCAAAGTATTCCAAAGTAAAACAATAACTGAACCATATAAATGATGACAGAATACACTAGTCATCCCTGCTTCATTTATAAGAAAGATGCTTCTCTGATTTTCCATCTGATATGGTAAGACATACATTTTGTGTGCCTTAAGATTTAAGAATATAGTCTAAGATGGTCTTGTAAGATCCTTCTTACACACTGAAGAGAAATAAGCACTTTTACCCAGTTTTTTGTTTAACTTTGCTGGTCTTTAACCCTGGCCCACAGCTGAACACCATTTAGCTGCTCATTCACTTCCCCCCTGTGGGATGGGGGAAATATTGGGAGGGTAAAAGTGGGAACTTGAGGGTTAGGATAAAGCCAGTCTAATAAGGAAAGCAAAAGAAAAACAAAGCAAAACAAAGGATTCACCCCTTCCTGCAGGCAGGAAGGTGCTCAACCATCTCCATCACATGTAAAAGTGACTTGAGAAGACAAACATGATTTCAGCTGTAACCCACTTCCTCCTACTTCCCACAGCTCTATGTGCTGAGCATGATGCTCCATGGTCTGGAATGTCCCTTGGGTCAGTTGGGATCAGCTGGCCCAGCCTTGCCCCCTCCCAAATTCTGCAGCACCCCAGCATCCTTGCTGGTGGGATGAGATGAGGAAAAAAAGTGCTGTTAAGAACTTCCCATCAATAACAGAAACACCCTTGAATTTCCAACATTGTTTCCAGCAGAAATCCAAAATATAACCCCACGCCACTCTCCCCCAGCACAAAGGTTCAGATTGAGAGTTAGGAAAACTGGATGAGGCAATGGCCTGAAGCTGAGTCAGAGCAGGTTTAGGCTGGATATTAGAAAAAGGTTTTCACCACAGGGGTGTTTGGGCACTGGAACAGCTCCCCAGGAGAGTGGTCACAGCACCAACCCTGACAGAGATCAAGAAGTGTTTGGATAACACTCTCAGGCACATGGTGTGACTCTTGGGGATGGTCCTGGGCAGGGCCAGGAGCTGACTCAGGGGTCCTGTGGGTTCCAACTCAGCAGATTCTATGTTTCTGTGACTTTCTGCAGCTGCCATCAACTATGGGAAGAAAAAAAATAAATAAAAGTAGCAGATCTTTTCCTTCAAACAGTGTAAGTTAGGTGAGATGACTGCTACACACTGCTAATCATCTCAGTCATATAATTGAATATTCATAATTTTCATAAAAGAAACTAGAATAACTTGTTTTTTTCTAATATCCATTTCAAAGTAAGCCTTTAAACTTGATTTCTCAACACATTTTTTAAATAGCATCTGAATTTCCTATATACTTGCTTGTTTTCTTTCAAAATAGAGCAACTTGGTAACATTTTTGAGGGTTAATCTGAAGCTTCATCTCTGGATATTTTAACAAGTGACAAAACTCAGTTTCACCTAAAGGACAAAAAGTAAAATATTACATTACCATCTAACCTGAAAAGACTGAATTTTGTATTTCCATATAGCATCAAAAAGCATCTGCTTCTTATTTAAGTAATTGTTTTTATGTACTGAGTGTGCCTCAGCCTCACATGCAGATTTTGGCTCCATATGCATCCTTGATTAGTGCCTCCTTTGGCTGAAAGGTTGTGTTATGCTCAAACAGTCATTACTGGAGAAGAGAAATTAAGGAAAAGAAGGAGGGGAGACACAAAAACTTGTCATATTTTTTCTTGAGCTTCTTGGACTGTGGAAAATTTTCCTTTCTCTAGTTACATTTCACGCTTCCTTGACAGTGTTTCCTATTATAGAAACACTGATTTAAATAAAAGACACTAAAGTTTTTTAATATATATATATAAAATGCCCCTGAATGCTGGGCCTTTTCTAAGGGCAAACAGTCACCTATCCTGGTTTGGAAGATGGAAGGCAGCAAAGTAAAAAAAAAGAACGTTAAAACCATCATTTGAATTTGAATAAATTATAGCTTAAAATATCAAATGAGTGAAAATCAAAAAGCCTAATTCTATACATGTGTTGCTGGGAAACAATCATGCTAAATATGATAGAGTAGCAAAAAAAGTACTCCCTTCTACTGTAGGAAATAGCTCAATGCCTGGTTCTGTGTTCATCTTTGTCCTCAAGTCCCAAAACACATATGAACATATGAATACAAACAAATATTCATTCTAATATTAACATGCATAATGTTAGACTAAAGAAAGGTAAGATTGTAATGGCAGAGAAGGAATTTCATAAGATTATTTTGATATTAACAACAAAGAAAGCAGTTTCCAAGGGAAAATTATCAAATCATCAAATAAATGATCACATTGTCATTCTTTGGTAATGACTTCAGTATTGAAAAAAATAAGTAAATGGACTCTTTTCACTCAGGTTTCAACCAGCTTAGCTCTATCTTGAATAATCTCACTATCACTCTAAATTAGCTATTACAGTTGCTTTGGGAAACAAAGAAATATCAGGAGATCACCTGGGATTAGTTTTCTTCAAAGGCATCTTGATGTTAACATCACCTTTTGCAATAATATTTTACAGAAGCATGAACAACAACTGTTCACTCTGTTACTAGCACACAGTGAATGGGTAGAAATAGTCTGGTTTTTTTCTTCAGTTAAATAGGAAAAAGGCCAGTTTCCAAATTCCCTTAAGCTTTGCATCAGTAAAATTAAACACAGAATCAAACTTAATGTATTAAAAATATGCAAAGGCACGTTTGCCTAAATCATACTCAGTTGAGCATAAAAACAGTAGGAAAAAAAACAATACTAAATAGGCCCCACTACATTTTTAGCTCTTATGCTCATTGAATGGGTTCACCAGTGACATCTTGATGCTTTCACTCACCTGACTTCCATGCAAACCATTTTACACATGCAGCTTTTAAAATAACATTTTTTTTCTCTGCCTGTTGATACTATTCACAGAATCATTAAGACTGGAAATGACCTGTGAGATCATCAAGTCCAACAGTCAACCCAGCACCACCACCATTAACCCACATTCACCACTAAACCATGTCCTCAGGCATCATATTGACACAATTTTGGAACACTTGTGGGGAGGATAACTTCACCACTTCCCTGAGCAGCCTGTTCCAATGCTTTACATCCTTTTCTGTGAATTTTTTTCCTGCTAGAATCCAAACCAAACCTCCCCAGTGCAATTTAAGGCAAACTTCTCCCATCCCATCACTTGTTGTCTGGGAGAAGAGACTGGCACTCACCTCACTACAAGCACTTTTCAGGTAGTTGCAGAAAGTGTTAAGTTCCTCCCTGAGCCTCTATTTTGCAGGCTAAGTAACCCCAGCTCTCTGAGCTGTTCCTCAGGTGACGTGCTCTATTCCTTCTCCTCCATCCTAGCTATTGGATTTTGATTCTGTCTGCATTTTGTTTCCTTGATTGACTCCTATTTCCCTGAATCCTGTCTCAGGTTTAGTCCTCGACTAGTTTTTGCACAGATCTTTTTTATGCTCTATGTCATTTACAACTTAAGCTGAATTGAAGTTAATAGAAATTAATGATAGACAAGAACTCTTTAGCTCTATTAAGTAAATCAGCCACACATGGTGGATATTTGACAAAAGTATAACAGAATTTATTGAAACTTCTATGCATTTTGTTACTCAGAAATATTTAAAGTAAATGGAGTTCTTTACACATGCAAAATTTTTGTCTATGTCATACACTTGACAAATGTTTTACTAATTGTAATACCAAGGTTCTCCTTCACACTGTGATAAATTTGACCTGTGTACTTTTCTGTTATCCTTTTAACATTTTAGTTTTGAATTTTCCTCCTATGTGTTATTTTTCAGTATGTCACACTGGACATATTTCAGATCTAAAGTACTAAATTTAGTGGCTAAATTTGATACCTTGGGGATAAAACCTCAACAAACTATTTTCAGCTCCTAATATTTTTAACAGAAGAGTAGAACTTTTCACTGGATATAAATTAGGAGCAGTCTTGGGGAAGTAATTCACATAATACACTGCATTTGGCTTCTAGAAACTGTTTTAAGCATCTTTTAATGGCTACAACTTCCTTAGACACTCAGTTTATATACTACTTCTGAAAAATATTTTTTCCCAGTTAATAAAAATGAACTTCAAATTAATTCATATATCTTCATATTTATAGTCATTGAAACTTCTTTACTTCTAAGTGAATTTTCCTCTAATTCAATTTAGGCTTCATGAAAGAGTACACTCCCAAGGTTAGGTATCAATGAGAGATGGAGATGGCCAATGCTGCTGCTACTCAAACCTCTATGCTCTGTAATCACCCATTCTGTAGTGAGATATTATATTGAGGTATTGATATCTTCAAGGTTTTTATGCTCCCTCTTGTCACATTTCAAGAAGATACAAAAATCCTAGTTTGTCAGTAATTTTTTAACCATTATTTCATGACTGAGTGCCCTTTTACGTGTATAAAGTGTTAACTTCAGTTGTTAAATCTGAAACACCTCTGCCCAACTGGATTCTAACAGTGTAATCCTGTAATTCTAATCTGTAATCCTGTAACCCACAGTTGTGCATTGTTGCCATTTGTAGTAATGAGCCAAAGGCTTTGTACTCAGTTTGCAAAACTTTGAGAGTGAGGCTTTACAGGCTTGTCTGACTGAACTTTCTTCCACTTGCATGGACTTTTCTTTAATAATTTAGTCTTATCAATTTTATTTAATTTTCTTCTGAAAAGGGGGTTATATCTATTTTTAAATTTTTTTTGTCTTTGCATTATACAATTTTTTTTTAAGCAGATAGTAGTAAGGAGTGTGACTACTGAGAGTAGACAACACTGTACAATGAGATATTTATCATGCAGTGTAGATTAATACTGTTCTGGTACAACAACAGAAGCTTTGAAATATTGAGCTGTATCATGGAGACAGAGAAGTAGAGGCTGGGGATGACAGGAGATGGGGCACAGGCCAGGCACTGGAAGCCACACAGCAATAAATGCAAAGCTGGAGCTTGACAAAGGAAGGTTTTGGAGGCAAGGGAAACAACCTAGAACACAGAGAGAGAAATTAAAAAACATAGCTGAAGTACACTTCATATATTACACGTGGAAATGTAGACCAATATAGAATGAGCAAAATGTAAAAAATATGTCAACAAACATATAAAAATAGACTCAACTGAGTTAAGAAGGAAGAGGAGAAAATTAAAGACTAAGCAGAGAAGGAAGGAGAAAAAATTAACATCAACACCATACTCTCTCAAGAGAGGAAAACCCATTGCTGTATGCCTACCAGACTGAAGCCATTTACCAGAGTAATACCAGGAGAAGAGGCAGAAGAGGAAAGATGTATACACAAATTTTTAGTTCCATTATTCTGAAGATTCTTTCCTTTCTCCTCCCCCTCCTAGCAGTATCCATTTATTGTTAACCCTTTCTTTTTCTTTAATAATTTGATCTGTTCTAATAAAGGTAAGAACTAGTTCAAAACTTCATTTTAATAAAATAATTGTGATTTGGTATCTCCTGATTGCAGATCAAATATGTAGATGATAATCCAATGTCAGGATTTATAAATTATGTTTATGCATAGGAGCATAAGTTGAATCTGGTCAGGGTTTTTAAAGAAAGATTTTTTTGTTATGGTTCATTTAAAATTGTTTGTTACTGAATGGAATTCATGTAACATGGTGAGAGACAATGAGAGAATAAGCTCAGCCAAAGAGAGCACAGTTTGGTGGAGGAAGCTAGAGAGGAGTCTCATCATATGTGCAGCAAGAAGAGAGCAGGATAGGGATAACTCCATGGAAAAAGTGGAGTCTCTTTCAGAAAGGATGAACAGAAACAAAGGACATTTCCCAGCAATCTGTATTATTTTGTGCTTTCTCTTCTTGGTAAGAAGATCAACTATATGCTCAGAAATTTGATACAGAGGCTGTGTATTGCTGTATGCATTTTCCCATGACATTTGTCATCTGAAGAAACACAAATTCAAAGGACTCCACTCATTCAAGCAAACAACAGAAAAACCTAACAAGTCCATTATTTCAGTCTTTGAGACCCCTAGCAGATTATCCAAAGTAAATGCTTAGGACAGGTGATTGAACCAAGAGCTTTGTCTTGCAGAGACACACTCAATGCTGCCCTTATGGAGGGGAGATGCTAACACCCTTCAGAAACAGAGGCAGAATCATAGAATAGCTAGGATTCTTTTTTTCTTTTTTTTCAATAGCTCATCTGTTAGCTTCTGAAGTGGCAGTTGATTTTTTTTCCCCACATTCTTTCTTAAACGTGTTTATTTTTGAATGAGTGGACAAACGTAATGGTGAAGGAAAAAACTGATAATTTTTAGGGAAAATTTCTAATAATTTCAGACATTCATTGCTGCAGGTGAAGCCAAACATCATCCATGCATTGATGATTAGGTAGAAATCACAAACTTAGGTTGAAAAAGCTCTCGTTTGAATAATGCATATGTAATTGAATTAAAAGACTTTTTTGATATGAAATAAACTGTGATCCTACATTCACATATGGTTAGAAACAACTTGGGACAGGTAGATACTGGAAAATGTCCAGGAAAAGCTACATAGTAAAACTAAATTTCTTCAATCTGTCTCCAAACTAAAATTAATATAGACAGTTCAGAACTATGAAAAAAGCCATCTGCTAACTAGTGAACATACTGTCCACAGAGCCAGTATTGTACAAAGGCACAGTCAATTAATTTTTATTTTAAACTCTGGCTCCTAAAGACATAAAAGTTTTTGCTTCTGAAATAAATGTCAGAACATTGAACAAATTCACAATATAGAAACAAATTCTTACACAATAAAAGAGTTATGTCTTTTTCATTTAAAAATCTCCCAGTAAGACTCCTCGTCTTCCAGATAGTCCATGAAAAAGTAAATCCATATTCTCATCACTTTTTATATTTTTTATTATTAATTTAGAAATTCCTTTAAAGATACAAAGTTCTTCTGGCAAAACTTTCCTTCTTATTTTTAGCCATTTTTAACAGTCAAAATGAATTTTTCAGGAGTATGTACTCATAAATCTGACTTGTTACATGAAAAAAACTCAATTTGCTTCTCCCTTCCCCTCATTCTATTCTCTACTTGATAGAAATCCAAAGGAGTGGGGTTTTTTTTCTAATATAAAACTTCACTTATATGAAAACATTCTCCTTATTTTAGTTTTATCCAGCTGTTTTGTAATAAGAGAGAGAGAGAGAGAATGGCTAAAACTCAGGGGTATGTTTGTTTTTTTGAACGAGTTCCTTTTGAGCAAGCAAATATTATTAAGTGAAATCTTCATGTACAAAATATATACCATGGTTTTTTTTATCAGAAAAAAAAAAAAAAAAAAAAAGGAGAAGAAAACAGACTCCCTTATTTCCCAGAAGGTGGTTGATGAAGTTCATTATGAACCTCACATATATGAACAAATTCTGTACTGATGCAACTGCTGGGCTTTTATTCAAAGACTGCTCTTAATTCTCAGTACATTTGTGTCCCTGTTTTGAGTAAAATAAGCACCTGTTTAGGGGGCTAGCCTCTCTTTTTTTCATACTCATATTTTTCATACTCAACCCAGGCAAGGTACACTGGTCTCAGTGAGATGGAAACACATCAGGAGCAGCTGTGCTGCACCCATTCAGAGCTTCAGCAGCCCAGGAGTGTTTGCAGCTGACACACAAGCTTTATGGATTGGAGCATTCCAAGAGCAAATATTAAATATTGATGCTATTACTCACTGTAACTCACTTCACCCTCTCAGTAAAAGTGTTATAAGGTATTAACCTGTCACAATAGGGCTTCTCTTCTACAGATTCTACCCTCAGTGTCAAAAAAACACTGTAAAATTCAGGAGCAACTTGCTGAAGAATCTAAAAAAAAAATTGATGTGGTTGTCAAATTATCTAATAGAAGAATATGGGAAGTGCACAAAGGTCCTGAAATTTTGGGAGTCATCCTCGGTCTCAAAAGTTTTGGAAAAACGACTGGATACTCTCTCTGTGTATGTGCAAAGATTCATACCAGTATCTCTTGCAAAGTTGAATAGAAATAGTAACTAGAACAACACATATATATGAAAAGGCCTTGACTGTGCAAGCACTGCTCAGCTATCACAAATACACCTTGAGTTATCAGCACTGCTTTCAGCAAAAATCCAAAACATAGCCTCTGTCATACTAGCTATTGTGGAGAAAATAAAATTTGCCATGGTCAAAATAATCACAATTTCAAATCGAATTATTGATTTGATGCCAAAATTAATTAGAAGACTTTTATTAAAATTTTGCTACTACCAAAGTTTTTGGGGAGCATCACGCCAAAAACAATCAGTAAGATTTGATTCAGAAAATCCTATGATCTCTGCACGCTCTAGGAATAATTCTGAAGAAAATGTGGGTGTTTAATTTTGCTTTGTTTGTTTGGGTTTGGTTTGTTTCTGAAGGAAACAGGCAATAATTGCATTAGGTTTGATTACAGGTTGCTCTTCCTTGTTTTATTCTCCATTCATTTCCTTCTTTCATAAACTTCAAAAGAGTTAATGCCATATTTGAGCCATGTTTTTCAGTTTTCAAAGACTGGAGCTCAATGCTCCTTTTTCACATCAAGTCAGGCATTGACAGTACCCACTTCAAAAGAAAAAAAACATTCCTCTCACTTCATATCTGTCTACAAAACTTAAAAAATCATATTACTACTCCATTTAAGAGGGGGCTATTTCACTGGTATCAAGATTACTTCTGGTGTGTCAAGAGAAGTAGAAATTTAGCAATAAAATCTGGAGACAAACAGGTGAGAAATTATCACAAAATTCTATTTTCTCATTAGGTTAACTTACAGTGGATTTGGGTTGATTTGTTAGTTTTTGCTTTTGCTTGTTTGTTTGTTTGTTGCATTTGAAGTTTTTGTTTGATGCATTTTCAGTCCTAGGGACCAGACTTCTCAGACATCACAACAAAAAAAGGATCATCAAATTCTATAAATAAATAGATGCTTGATCCCTTAAAGTGCAAGTATGAGGCAAACAGGTGTTTGGTGGGTTGGAAAATGCTCTCAGCCTTGCTTTAGTGTTCCATAGGAGTTAAATCTTTTTTTTCCAGTTTCCTTTTAGGTTTCACACTGTGCTAAATTGCAAAATGAATTGCTGAGTGTCACAGAGCAATGAAATAAATAAAGAAGGGAAAGATGGAATGGGGGGAAAGAATAGAATGGGGGGAAAGAAGGGAATGGGGGGAAAGAAGGGAATGGGGGGAAAGAAGGGAATGGGCGGAAAGAAGGGAATGGGGGCAAAAAGGAAGGGAAAGGGGACAAAAAGGGGAGCAAAAAGGAAGGAAAAGGCGGGAAAGAAAAGAGAAAGGGGGGAAAGAGAGGGAAAGGGTGGAAAAAAGGGAAAGGAGGGAAAAAAAGGGAAAAGGGAAGATTTGACAGCATAACACAAAAATAAGGCAAGGAGATGTGCCTAACTCCTAACGTATTTTATTCAACACCTGTTCACAGGAGAAATCAAATCAGTTTTTGCAAGAAAAGAGACGTACACAGAAGTAGAAACTTATAATGCAGTTTGCTCAAAAGTTGTTTCGCAGCCTTAATTTGGAAATACTTGAGCAAGCTTACAAATTTCTGCCAATATTTAAAATGTCATACATTGCTAGTTGGAGAGAATGCTTTTTATGTAAAAAAAAATAATTTTCTGAAAAAATCCATCAGAGTTCTTGTGAAAGTGTTGAAAAGCCAGTGTTACCCCTGCTTATATTTGAGACTAGCTCCACAGTTTCTTCAGCCTGATTACATTGATTTATCTGAAAAAAAAAAAAAAAACAAACTAAAAAAAAAAGAGAATGGATTTTCTAGGAGCCTTTTCTATTAAAAAAAAAAAAAAAAGATTTTGTTATTGATTTTAAACACAGACTGGAATAAATTGTATAAATTTATGTGGACAAAGATTTAATAGCAAATCTTACAGAAATTTTGTTAAAGAGCCACTAGTACCTCTGTTGTGTGTTGGCTCCTCAGTGTTGGTTTAGACCTGAACCTTTGGGTGTCTTCAGATATGTCTCCAATAAATGTTTATCAATTCTGAAGTACCATTTGATGAAGAAAATTTTTTCTGGAATTAATTTATGTGATACCTGGCTGCTCTAATATTTTTCTGGTTAGTATCACTGCAGAAGATGCCTTTGTAGCTGTCCAGTTTAAAGATTTATTTGGATTAAAATATATTTTTAAAATAGATTGTCAGCATATTTTAATGAATTATTTAAATTCTGAGCCATATCTTCAAAAAATACTACCTTTGAAAGATTAAATTTAAAGAATGTTTGGTTTGCTAAAGCTCAGGAAAATGTGTGAGACAGTCTTAATAAAATGTAAGCAAAGAGGAAAGAATACCAAAAACACCAAAGGAAAATTATAAGGAAAGGACAGTAAATGACAGGGAATAAAACCAGGATTATATTTTTCTCTTTATCTAGAAACATATTTATATACATATATGCATACACATATTCATAGGTATGTAAATAAAAAATATGTTATATACATATAGATATCTCAAGAAAGAGTCTGCTTTAAGGAGAGAAAAGCAGAAGGCAGAAATGGATTTAAAAAAAAAAAACAACACAACAAATTCAAGGGGAGGAACAAAAATGTTATAAAGGAGAAAAGATAATGAAAATGAAGTAGCCATCAGAAGCCAATAAAACACAGCCAAAATGTGACTTTACTAGATTCAGTAGGATAGGTAGAGTTTGGAAGCACAGATGAGTGTCAGGGGAAGAAAGAAAGAATGGAAATTTATGCTGTTAAGAGGCAAAAAGAATAAGCAAGTTTTTATAATAAATCTTGTATTTCTTGGCAACATCTATACTTGGCTAAGGCATCAGAGAAATGTTACTTACAAATAACTACAAAGATTTTGAAAGGCTAGCCAAACACTTAGCAAAAATTGTTACTGAAACTCAACTGATATATAAATCTATATTATGAATAGAGGCCTTTTTTATTAATATAGTGTATGTGGTGGTTTCATCAAGTTGTAGCTCTTTGCTTTTGCAGTTGCACACATGTTCACACTGCTAAAATAGCTTCACCAAATTCTTTTTTTTTTTTTTTTTGAAATTATCCCCTTTGTCTCAAGATTTTCTGGCTTTGCAAAGAAAGCAAGCATCTTTTTCATATATATTTCCTAAAGCTCCTTCTAACCTAATAGTGAAATTGAACGTTCTTCATTTTCTCTTCCCTTTCAAAAGTAATACCAGGCTTCCTCAATATGTTTTCAAAAACCCATTTTAAATGATTTGCAAATGGCAGTAGAACACAGAAAAAAAATTCTCCTTGTATTTTAACATGTACTGATTGTAACCATATTTTATACTGTGAAGCATTTCTTTTCCTTTCCTTGGATGGAAAAGGAAAAGCTAATTTAATGCCTATTTCTAAAGTATTCTGTGTGTTTCACTTTCTAAGTGGTTCCTTGAATTTTGTTCAAGCCACTGGGAAATCAAAATACATCTCTAGCTAATCTTTGAAACTCACATGGAATGGCGGGTAATGACATCTGGATTTATTCTTTTGAATGGTGAGTTATTTTCACAAATTACCTTCTGTTCCCTCACAAAGAGACAAACATTTAGAGTCCTGTCTCTTTGACAAACAGTGGCTCATGGACAAGATTGTATAAACCCCTCTTGAATTAATCTCTGCCATTTCTGAGGCTGCTTGGAAGTGCTTGTTTAGGAAAGCAAAGCCCACAACCTTGTGCTGTGTGAAACAGCAATTTAATGAAAAAAGTTAGGTGTTTGAAGGCAGATGAGAGAAGTATCACTTAGTTAAGTTTCTTAATATGTAAATATAGAGAGCTTGAACCAAACAGGAAAAGTTTAACTTATTCAAGTTCTAGGTCTGCAGGATATCTACAGGGAAGAAGAAAAGGAAAATAAGTTTTGAGGTTTTTAGGAAAGGGGTTTTTTGTGTCTTTATATTTTTTACATTTTCCAGTGTGGTTTAAATTAAATATAAGGAAATGGAATATTGCAGAAATTGAATACATTACAGGTTTCTAATGATTTACATTATACAATCATGTGGCCTATATTAGGCTTTCCAAAGGTTTGGATTTACTAGGAAAATATATGTAGGACTATTTTATTTTTTTCCTAAATGGAGAATAAATAGGATGATAAATGGATGCTTTGATAATGATGGAGCCATGCATTTAATTTATTTTCGGCTTGGAGTTTTCTTTCAACATAAGTGCTTAGGCTTCAAATTCACAAGAATCTTATTGAAGTAATTTGTGCTGGTCCCTGCTTATAGCTATACATTGTTAAGGACTTTGGTGAGACCCAAAAGTTTAGGAAAGTCTTGGATCATGACTGTAGTTGGTTGTGTAGCTCCACAATGGATGGATCTTCATAGAAACTGAGCTACTAACCAGTGAACCCCACTGCCAAAAATCTGCACTACAGAACTGTGTATTGCAAATTGCCAGAGCTAGGCTTCCTGTGTGCTACAGGCACAGAAGGAAGGAATAGTGGCTTTTAATTTCTTATGTTCCTTCTTCACTTTTCCTTCTGTAACTATGTAAAATGAAGAAAATTTTCTATGTATTAAAAACTCTGTCTTCGATCCAGCCTCATTTCCAACACGCCAGTAAGGAACATAATTGCCAGAGGCATCTTTTATGATATTTGAAGAAGTTTTACCTATGCAGGGTGGCACAGCTTGCACACTAAGGCTGATCATATTTCTGAAATGGATCCTTGCCTGCAGTGGACCGTATGATCTAATTTTAAGTCTGACTGAATTTAAGCTCATTTATAAATAAATTTATAATTTTTAGTTTGATTTTCTGTCTGTCCGCAGACCAAAATATAATTTGATATATTGTTACACAAAACATAATACCAAATTATACTATGTATTATATACTCCATTTAACAGTTTGGTTAATAAATTCTCAGCCTCTCCTATAGTGGTGTGCAGGTGCCTTGTAGGTTTTCATTTTCAAAATTTACAAACAAGAGTGAGAGAATAGTCAACATTCCAAAAAACTTGCTACAAAAACCTCAATATACTACTGAATTGTCAAATCCTCCCCTCAAAAACCCATAAAAAGATTTATTTTGGTATTGTGATATCAATATAATTTAGAAAAAAAAAACAAACTAAAATGTATACTATAATGCTCCTATTAAAAAGTTACAAAAGTGTCAACATTCCATTTTGGGAGCAAGATCTATTGGGATCAGATATCTGCCAGATTGTGAAGTTATAAATTGCCTGTGAACTACCATGTAGCTCATGTCTACCATCCTAATACAAAAGTAAATCCCACAAGATACCTCTAGAGTTCTTTAAAGAGAGATAAATGTTGCGGAGAATCTTGACCCCTAAAATGCATTCAGTAATTAAAAAGGTAATTTAAGAAAATATAAACTGAACTTGCACTATTTAGTGCTTTATCTGATTAATTAACACTGTATCAAGGTACAAGACAATAATCAAAATACTGTAGAAAATAACAGCACTTTGTGATTTCATAAATAGCTATTTTTAAGATTACTCTAAAATTACTACTCTAAAATTACTACACCATGTCTCTCAAAAGAAGTTCGTATGTAGTCCCTTCTACTAATGGAAAAATGTTATTTAATATGAACAGAGTTTCAGCTGATTACATTTTGAAGAATTTAGAGCAAAATGGAGTAAATTTTGGGCCTTCTCTTTAATATGTAAAACAAAATTTTGATCATTTCAGAACAGATCATGAAAATACCTATAATTTAGTTAATTAAGGAACTAAAATGGAGCAATACACAACATATCTGTAACAGAAGCTTCATTTTGCAGGTGGTTCATATCTTCCAGCCACCATCTAGAAAAATATTTTTGCATACAAACCTCGATCTGTTTTGGCATACTTCTCAAAATTTTAATCAAACTTTGAAAAACAATTATTTTTTTTTTTCTGGTTAAATTCTATAGATTTTCTGAACAAGGAAACCTAAACTAGCTCAGTATAGCTATACTCTGAGCAGATAACTCTTATTCTTCTTTGGACAGCTGACTACTACACTAAAAATACTCCTTTTTCTCAGAAAAAATTGGTGGCTGAAATGAGATTTAGAAGAATAGAACAACATTTGTGTATAATCAAAGCTAACATTCAGAGTATATATAGAGGACAAGAACCACACTTGGCTCCTTTGTACTGAGAATTAACAATTTTCTTTTATGCTTTTGGCAATATACATGCTTATGTCGCCATTGTTCATTTATTGTTCATTTATATTGCATTTCTTATGAAGTGTTACTTTGTAACTACTTTATTCATGCTAAAAATTCTGCATCTTAGGTAGTTTGTTGAATATTTATCTGTTTGATATGTTTCTTTATTTTGTTTGCAGTGACAGAACATTCTTCTCTACCTATTAATTATCAAGAGTAAAGAAAATACAAAAAAAGGGGAACTAAATTTTAAAACAATATGAGTTTTATAGCTTTGCCACTCAGTTTCAGCAGTTCACAGACATCATCAAAGTGAATGAAGGAATGAACCTAACCTTAGACGAAAACATAAAAAAGATAAAAGTGTCAAATAATAATAAAGCAGATAGATAATCCATCTCAATACTACTGCTAACAGTTCAACCTTTCACTTAGCTGAATATAGAAGTATTTGTTGCTTTTAAATAAGAATTGGTCATCAAAGTATTCCATAGTTGATCAACTGCAAACTGTGGACTGGTAACACTGAGTCAAACAACAAGTTTTTATCCTACATGGACATAAGTTTTTATCATTCTATATTTCTTTACCCTTTTTTCATTATTTTTGCCCATTTGATTCAAATTCATGATGAAAATATACATACAGAACAGAGAGGACTTCAAAGCACAGAAGTTTAACTGAAGAAATCTATCATCAAATGGAAAACAATATGAAAATATTTTTTCACAAACAATGACATTGTGGATTCATTGTATACAGAAAGAAAGGGACTAAAAGGTATAAATGGTGTGTATGCAGCATGCACATACTTCAATAACAATTGTTATGTTTGTTGAATTTTTTGCTTAGGCTGTTTCTAAAACACCTTCATCTGGATCTTTAAATCTATAGTTATTCTGGTGCTCCTTCCTTACATAACGTTATGCTGCAGTAAGTTAATTAAGCTTTTTAGTTAAAGAATTAAAAATATGTTTCCACCAAACTCTGCTCCTGAAGTTTTGGAGTCATTGCTCTTTTCAGCTGAATGGCAACTTATTTTTCTGTCAAATCAAGTTGGCACCTCTTTGACTCTGTATACACTTCATCTTTTTTGTATCTAGTCTCTGCCTCTTACTGCTAAATCACTGTAATTATTCAGATCTTATTCTGTTCCTAAGCAAACAGTGCTGACTGTAGTTGGAAATTAAAAATGGGGCCAGGGACTTTTTTCTGATGTGTTTAGTGTGGCAGATCTTATATAAGCAGAGAAGCAAATTTAAATGAACTTTCACTAACAATATTTGCATAAAACTAGTGCAAGATTGTCTACATTCACTTCTTCTTAAGAAAAGTCTGAGTTGTTCTCCTGTATGCAAAATAGGTTCCTTCAAGTAAATGCTCTTCCCCACCTGTGCTTCAGATGTGGGTCAGCCATTCTTGAGAAAGGTAAAGATCATGGGCACTGGGGAAATATATTTTAAAGGAAGGCAGGAAAAATCTAGCCTTAAATAAACAAATTGACCTGCACATACCATTTATGGAGGTGGCTTGCACAAGCACTTTTGGTCTACTTGTATCACAGAATCAGAGAATTTGATTTTGCATATCTCCAGACTCCACACCCTGTGTCAGAGACGTGTCTGTCACCCACCCAGTGAACAGGTTCTTCCTCATGCTTAGATAAAAGTTCCTGTGTTCCAGTCAAACTGTGTATCAAGTCCTACTATTTGGTAATGTATTTCTCGCTGTGAAAGGTGAAGAGTATGGGAGAACCCTCACACCTGAAAGACCCACCTGGCCTCTGGCCATTGAACATTAAGGGAATTAAAATCTGCACCACTGAGTTCTGCTGCTGGCAGGTGCCCAGAGTCAAACCCAGGTGAAGTCATGTCAGGCTCTGCTTAGTATCCCTTAACACTGCACCAGGAGAATTTGAAAACCAGCATTGCAATGGCATGCAGCACGTTTTATTATCAATGATAATTTACATTCATTTGCATCACAGGGTACTGGATATTGGGGCATGGAGTCCTGGAGATTTTCTAAAAACATTCTTTATCTTTTCAGGAACACTATTACTCATCTATGTTGCTTATGGCTCTTGCCAGACACACCTCATGGTGTAACCAATAAAAATATTAAAAGTGGCTTAAATGCCTAAAGTATGTGAATTAATTCCAAGCAGGGTTTCTCTCATACAAACTCTTCTTGAAATAAGTCGAGGATGATATTTAGAATTGAAAGGTCTCAAGATTTTTTTATATTTTAGATTCAATAGCAAAATATATTTCTTATTTCAGTCTATAATTTTCATATTTTTTTTTAATTTTCATGAAATATGTAATCTTTTCAAACAAAAAACACCTTTCTGGGCTGCTGGCATCACATGTGAGCTACTGTGTAAAGACTATGAATGAATAAACAGATAGAAGATCCTCTCCCTGGGAAAACATACGGTGAAATCTAAAATGCATATCTTTTCAATTCAGTTTGACATTTAAAATATGAACAGATTTCAAATTACTTGAAAATCATTCTCTGCGTGTGGCAATTGCCTTAATTTTTAGATTAATTTGCTGTTTGATGCTTGTTCACAGGAATATTCATTAGTGACCTTAGCTCCTAGTTAGTGCACCATAGATGTTCTAAGTCCATGAGTTAGATTGTGATGTGGGGAGATGAGCTAACCAGGGTTTACAGCTGCAAAGCCAAACACATATTCATGCCTGTCCCTCAGCTTTAACTAACATACTTTTGCCTCTGGCACTAGAAGTTTTCCTTGTGAAGCCAAAATACTTTGGCAGTCAGAAAAGTTCTGAGTGATAGCTGAAGAGAGGTTTAAGCATTTCTTAAATTAGCTTTTTTTAACTCATAGCCAAAACAGAACTCAGTAACTTTCAAAACAGTATGTTTGATGTCCTCATAGGATGTTATTTTGTTTTTTTTCTATTCAATTATTTTTTGCCATGACTACTATTACAAAATAGTTTATCACCAAACATATTGGCAATCAAATGGATTTGGCTCTTGTTCTCATTTCAGTTCTCTTAAGTGACTAGATTTCTCTAGTTTAAATTTGCATTCACTTTTCTATATATTAGAAATACTTTTCACTTTCATATATTGGGAAAGCTAGAGTTACTCACAGATTCAGGTCAGATATGAAATTTGACTTATATTAAAAAGTCAACATTATTGCTCATAGATATTATACTTTTGAGACGAACAAGTGAATTTTCTGTTCTTGGGACAGAAAACACATGCCTTTTAAAATTCAAAGCAGCTTGTCAAAGTATTGTGAATTACTGAGTGGGATTTAAAGAAAAAAGGAATAAACTCAGGGTATGGTTTCAATTTCCAGAGAAAATTAATGGCAATCAGGTGCCTGATTCTTAAATGTCATCAAAAAACCCCAACTCATAGACTAAATTTTCATAGAAAAGGAGAGAAAAAACCTCCACCAACAAACCAGAGCAAAAACTCCATATGAAACACCTGCAAAGAGGTTAATAAAATCAACATGTTAAAAAATCAAGACACATTAGCCTTGCCTTAATTAAATACCTTTATGTCCATTTAGGTGCAATGTTGCACTTGCTGTCTCTGCCTGAATGTGCTTTCCTCTCTCAGAGGCTAGCCAGTACTAAGGGGCTGAAATCCAGCTCACAACCAACTCTCCTACCCACACAAACCCTCACTATGGTCTAATGACACTTTTGTTCAGTAGCCTTGTTAACATAATAAGCAGTAATTAAGAGCACCTGTGTCTAAACAGATTCTAGCTTGGATTTGCTGCTTCTTGTCAGATTTTGTTCGTTTATTTTAAGCTCACAGTTTAGCCTAATAAAAGCTATTACCTCTTCCTACAAAATGTTTGCATGACCTCTATCAGCTTTCTGTTCCACAGGTCAAAGAATCCAGTAGTTCAATTTCCCTTTATGGAATATATTTTCAAAACTTTCAAGGACTCATAACACTTTAAAAAAAAAAAAAAAAAAAAAGAAAAAAGAAAAGCTGTTCTTCCTCACGTGTCTAAATTTTTTTATCCATGCTTTAGAATTTACATACTGGGAAAATAGGCATGTATTGTCATTATAGTCTATGGTATGTCTATTTTTGTTGGGATAATTTCCAGCATAGCTACAGCAATCAATTTAGCTATGCTTATATAACTTCCCAACACAGTCAATCACTGAGTAAATCCAGCTGCCTTCCAGATTAATTACTTTACTTCTAAATAATAAAAGCACTTTTTTGAAATAATTTTGACAGTGGGGAGTCATATTAGGATAGTTTAAAGTGGACTAATTATTCTGCCAGTTTTATGTCTGAAAATGTCTCCATGTAGACAAACCCTTCAGTTGATGCAAGCTCTTTTGCACAGTCAGTCCCACGATGGGAGCACAGTTTCTCTCCTTCCACTAGGGAGATCTCTTTCCCATGTGATAGGTGTCTGTGGAGAGCATCTGTAGGAAGAAATACCAGAAAGAATAACTGCAGCATGATTATGAAACATTGTGTTTTGATTTTCTGGTTCTTGTTTTTCACTCTCACTCACAAGAGTTTCCCTGATTTTCTTTCTATTCTTGCTGCCTTATCTTTTTTTTTTTTTTTTTTTTTAAATTTAATTTCCCCATTCACTTTAATTAAGCTCTCCCCAGGATCCCACACTTGCAAACTCTTATTTATTTATTTTAAAGTGAGCTGACTAACTAGCCAGAAATTTCCCAAACCTCTAAGCTCTCATTAAAGTTTTCTGTCAAAGCCTTTGACTTTATTTTTAGTGGGACCAAGCTAGGCATAAATTGAAGCAAAAGAAGTAGGGGGAGAACAACCTACTCTGTATATATAGAAAAAACCTAATATTACTAAGTAATAGAAATTATAGAATCAGTTGAAATCTATGCACACATTGTTATTTAGATTACAAAATCAAGAATTATTCACCAGTTACAACAATCCTTCTTTCTGTTTTGACTCTATCTTTCATAGTCTAGAATTTACACAGATATCTAGTCTCAGTTTCTGCATAATTTCATAGAATCCTTCTTAACTTATTGAAGTACTGAATATAAATACTGCATTTATCACTGCACTTGGTACGTAGGGCAGTCATATGACTTCCTTATTGTGATAAAAACATGTCAGTGAGTATAAAATTTTAAGCACAATTTATCTTAGCAAAAAATATTACTCCATTTCAAACCAATAAGAACATTGTTGGAGAGTTTTTCTTAGTTCTTCTCCTCTCTCAACTTTAAATTTTCTTGGAAAAAAATCAGAAAACTATCCACAGATTCTACCTCCATATTCTCAACCTAACGTCAAGAAAATGTATGTACCTCAGAATTTTCATGGAATCATAAAATCAGAATAGTTTGTATTGGAGGGGTCCTTTAGAGGTTGTCTGGTCAAATCCCCATGAAATGAGGTGGAATATCTTCAAATAATTCAGGTTGCTCAGAGCCATGTCCAACCTGGCATTAAATGTTTCCAGGGAGAAGGCATCTACCCTCTTTGGGAACACATTCCAATGCTTCACTGCCCTCACTGGAAAAATGTCTACTACTATCTAGTCTAAATCTTTTTTTGTTTCTACCATAACAGGCCCTGCTAAAACACTGCAAAAAGGTGTTCCCAGAGCTTTCTCTTCTCCAGTCTGAACAGGCTTCTGCTCTAGGCTTTCTCTGCTCTAGCCTGTCCTCATAGAAGAGGTGTTCCACCCTTCTAAATCATTTTAGTGTCTCCTCTGAACTTGCTGCAGCAGGTGCATGTCTTTCCTGAGCTGAGGACCCCAGAACGAGATGCAGTGCTCCAGGTGAGGTCTGGAGCTCACCAGAGTGGGGTGCAGGGGCAGGATCCCCTTCCTTCACCTGCTGGTTGCGCCTCTTTTCAGGCAGCCCAGGGCGTGGTTGGCTTTCTGCCAAAGAAAGTCTGGAGAAAACTTTAAATCTAGAGAAAAGGAGGCTGAAAAGGGGATCTTATTCCTACCTACAACTTCCTGAAAGGAGAATATGGTGAGGTGGGTGTCAGTCTCTTCTCACAGGTTTCAAGTGACAAGATGAAAGAAAATGGCCTCAAGTAGCACCAGCAAAGGTTTGCATCAGATATTATGGAAACTGCTTTCACAGAAATGGTTGTCAAGCATTGGAAAAGAGTGGTGGAGTCACCATCCCTGAAAGTGCTCAGAAGTTTTTGAGGATATGGCACTTAAGGTGTGATTTAGTGGTGAACATGTGGTGCTGGGTTGATGATTGGACTTGTGCTTGGAGGTCTTTTTCAAACTCAGCAATGGTTCTATGAGTCTGGGCTGTGAGTAAAGAACACTACTCAGTCATATCCAGTATTTCATCCACCCTATGCCCAAATCCTTCTCATCAGGGCTCTCAATCCCTTCACCCCCCCGTTACCCAGTGATTACCATGACCCAGGTGCAGGACCTTGGACTTGTTGAACCTGATGGGCCTGATGGGCTGAATTCTCAATCAGTCAAGTCTGTTGGGATGTTTTTAATTCACTCAACTGCGTAAAAAAATTTTAGCATATGTTATTTGTATCATCACACAACGGAATAAAAGACATGAAAAAAAAAGGGAACTGATCTTATCCACCTCACAAACTTCTCCACAGCAAAACTGAAATTATCATTATGCTTCTTTGTTTATCATACCACAATGATTTTTGTCAGTCTCTGTGGTAGTGTTCTTATATGGAACAATTAATTTTTTGTGGTTTCACAACACAGAACATCAAAAGCTTCAGTAAAATCAAAATATATTGCATCTGCTGTCTTCTCTGAAACTACTAATCCTGTAATTTTATCAAAAGCAACAGACTGGAATAAAAAGATTTAAACATCTTAATTTGGTATTCCTCATTGCTTGCATTCTAGTTATGTCCATCTGCAGATACGTATTTACAGTTACTTAAGAATATTTTGATGCATTATAATTCTGTGTGATAGTTCAAGGATCATTTCTTATCATCACAGGTAATGAAAAGCTAAATAAAGAGTAGTCATAGCTTACATGTAATAATAGCAACAATAATAATAGTAATAATAAGAGCAGCAGTAGCAGTAGTAGTTTGGTTCAGCTATTTTTTTTTCATAGGGATATCTCATGCCACTATATTTATCATTTATTTTAGGAGTATTAAGGTAAGCCTTTATTGATTAATTGATAAGTAAAGTATGGAATTCCTTATTACTGAAAACCAAGTGTTTGGACAATACTGTGTCCTAATGAAAGAGCAATCTGTAAACAAAGAAGATATACTAAGCAATGTGTTTTTTAATATAAAACATAAGAGGAGGAAATATCAAAGTTTTATAATAAAATAATGCACATTTTAAAAATAAAATTTACAATGTCAGTTTTTCATGAGACAATCTTAATCAATCAATCATTATTTACGAGAACTTTCCTATACCTGGAAGTTTCAGCTAAAAAACCCCTAAAATGTTTTTGACAAAGTCATCAGGTGACTGATTTTCACATAATGTGAAATAACTTAGTTCCCAGACACTTTCCAGACAAATAAAAAGTAAAATTACAAGTAGGAAGTTATATTAGTGATATTTTTAATGAAAAATTTGTTTGTTGCCTGCTCAGGAGTCATACCTTTTCCTCTGGTTTTTGACCATCATACATCACCAGTGCAAGTGAAAACCTTGCTATTATTCCAGCCCATTGACATGTTTCCTTCATTGTTTTTTTTTCCAACAGCAAAATGTATCAGTATCAGCATGACTGTAAAAGTGTTTAATTCATAACAAGAGAATGCCTAGAAATCAGTAGGAATCAGTTTGGATGTCCAGATTCATGCCACTGAAATAGATATATAGAGAAGAGGTTAGAAAATATTTGGTTAAGAAAGATAAAAAGACGTTTGAGGGAAATACACTGAACTATGCAGGAACTCAAAGACAAGAATCATGGGAAACATTAGGAAAAATTCCAGGATGATATGAAAGAATCTCATGGTAATAAAGGAAAAGGAAATGTAGCTGCTGTAAAAGCCACAGAAGGTGCTCTGTCTCAAATCTAATGTCAGGAAATTACAGAGAAAGCCAGCAACCTGAGGCAATCAGAATTTTATCAACAGCTCAGAGAAGAGAACACCAGCATGACAAGAATGACCTCTTCTTTCCTTTCATATAATGACATTTTTTGCTAAGGTGGTGAAAAATTCTCTCTACTGCAAGAGTATTTCAATGAGATAACAGAGAGAGTTTCCCTCAGATCTTCTTAAACTCCACCACCTCCATGTGGCAGTAATGAACTTTTGAAACATGAACAAATACCAACCACTACAGAATAGATAGTGTGCATCTACGAAAAAATTGCTGACAAAGTGCTGAGCAGCCAACAGCCTGTTCACCTTCAGAGAATAATATTCTTATTTTTTATATAAATAGCAACTCCTGCATCCAAAAGTGAAAAATATGAAAAGGTTCTCAGTAGATGAAAGATCAATGCCCAGGGTGCCTGTGTGACAAAATGTAGGTATTATTCCCAACATCACAGCCTTTCTCTGATTTCCCCCTGAGGACCCTGTTAGAGACATCATGAGGGAAATACAACATTATTTAAGAAAAGCACTGGGATTACCTGTAGGCAATTCTGTATGTTGAAGAGGATGGAATTTCTAAGCAGAAGTTTTCCGAGACATTATAAGTCAAATGAAAAAAACAAAAAAGAAAAGGAAATTGAAGAGTTAAAGATCCTTGAAAATATCTTCATGTACATGTGTGTTTATTCTAAAGTAAATATAGGTTATGTTTGTAGGATTAATCTTGTGTAATATGTTCATAAGTCTGTCAGAAACTATTAGCAGAGGAAGCATACAAAAGGTGAAAATTCTTGGATAAGAAACCTTTGAGTGAGGAACAGGGGACAAAAAAAATCCTGAAGAGAAAGATCTTAAGTCAACAATTATGATAAAGTTCAGGGCCCAGACATGGATAGAATGCTTAACAAACAGATTTTAGAAATGGTATAGATAACTGTTATCAATGTTAATTTGTATTGTAACAATGTTAAAAATGATAATTTGCACACATTTATAAAATGGAAGATTGCTGTCTATCTTCTAAATATATTCTGCAACAAAAGTTATGATGTTTTAAGATCTTCTTATTGTTAATGCTTAGTAATCATTTTTATGTGTCATAGATTTTTTGAGTGCATGTAGATTTTCTAGCCAAAACAAAAAGTATGACAGAATTTAGTGGCCCTTTGAGTGAGTTATCTCACACTCCATCCATACAAAAGCTATACCTTTAAAAAAAAATCAGTAAGTGATAAGTACCAAAATGAAATATTTTTGTATAATATTTTATCAATAATGGTTGGATGTTTTAGGAAATTAGGGGGATAAATGTCTGCAACCATATTATAGCCTATGAAGATTTATTATTTTGGCAATAATTTTAAATTCTTTAAAATACTGTCTTAAATTCTTCAGTAGTGATAATTTGTCATTGCTTTAGAAAACTGGCTGTAGGGTATCAACTGGCTGCAGGGTATTATTTTAACTGTTCTGTCTCTGGTCGTGCCCTTCAGCTCCTCCTGGATGGAGGCCAATGAGATTATGCAGAAAGTGCATTTCTACCTACAGAAATTACATACAGGTTAATTAAGTGGATTGAAGCTAAATTTTAACATTTCAAAAAGGAAGACACCAACATCAAATTCTTGAGTCACAATTAGTGTTGCCACTCTGTAAATTATATTTCATATGGAAAACAGAACTGATGGAGTTTGACTTCTGAATTAAGAATCAACTGGCAAAAGAAGGAGGAAACTAATTTCCACACAAATTACTTGTTTTTTTCATTTCCAGTAAAAGCAGTTTTGTTGGTTTTTTTTTCCCCTCTGTAGTGTATAGTATTTGAAAGTTCTGTACACAGTTAAGGTTGTCCTTTGGAAGAGCAGCAACATAAACTGTGATTGTTCAGGCAACTAATCAAGCACCTTGAGACCTATGGCACTTTCTTGGCCTGAATAATGAATCTAAAACTATACTCAGTGCTTTGCCTGACATGATGTGCATGACAAAGATGAAAAAAATTAGATAAGGATATTACTCCAGTAGTCAGGCAAATTATCTAGACTGTAACACATCAGTACACACAGTGCTTTTAGAAATAGTGTAAAACATCCTCTGACAAGCAATATGACTTCTGAGTAACTCTACATAGGTGGAGGAAGGAAACATAATGTTATAGTTTAAGGTGTCAAATGCTTTCTTGAACTCAACTCTTAAAAAGAAACAAAATTGTTTATTTAAAATTCACAAGGCATAGCAGAAGACAGAGGCTTGGCAAGTACAGTAAGAGGCAAAAAAAACTTGTCATTATTAAGCTAACGATTATACATGAGCTATGACAATCTTTTGAAACAGATCTGTGCTGGAGAACAAAAATTCCTACAGTTATTGGTATGAAGATGATATTGCTCTCTCTTGGCATACAGATGATGAACTAAATTTAGATTAGGAAAAAAAAAATTGTATGTACCCTTGCACTTTTGAATAATGAAATAATATGTTTTATGTGTCTCCATGGTGCCTAATATTGTGCCAAGAATATATTAATTAGCATTAATTAGTGTGACAATATCGTTATCATCAAGGCTCAGATATTGAGAGCCTTTTCATAGCAATTGAATATACTGCATGTATTAATGTATGTAAGCATGAATGCATATGTAGTATGTGCTACACTTGAAAATAAATACAGGGACTGTACAAAAGGCTTTCCTTTCAATTACCTCTGTGAAGGTCAGTAACTTTTCTTTCTTACCTCAACAGAATAATGTTACTCTTCCAATTATATATAGAGCTTATCATATCTCTCTTTACTTGCAGGAATAATATTTAGAGAGAAAAGCTGGTGTTAGTTTCATCCAGACCTCAGGGAGGTTAAATGAATCACTGTGCATGTTTATTTAACTCTATATGAAATACCTTATCCCTTTCTGTAGAGGGATCTAATACTTAGACTTGATTTTATAGCTTTTGAGGGGATAAAGTTAAATTTAATCCTACTATAAGTGTATTTTCATTTTAAATAATCTGAAATTCTAAGTCAACATATCCTTCATTAGGCATTTCTGTTTACTAAACTAAAATTAATTACCCAGTATTAGATTAATTATATAAAAATTTTACCTACTAAGACCTGAATACAGTGCAATGTTCTTCACAAGCTTCACTAAGCCATAAAAACCACAATTGTAGTTTGCAATTGCAGACAGGTAGTGTGAATAATGAAGATTACAGTTTTTAATAGTAGACACAAAAGCAAGAATCAGTAACAGACAATTTAATATCTTTAGCTGCTGGAAGCACTATTTTGTAATGCTTTCAGAGAAGGTAGTATTTCATAATGCTTTCAAAGGGGACATATTTACAATCATCTGAAATTATCTTACAAAGTCAATAGAAATTAACAATACAGACTCAGAGAACCTAGCAGAGCAGCACAGTGTCAGCAAAATGCCTAAACTGTCCAGTGTCCCTTAATATCAATTATTTAAATGGTGTGAGGTTTTTTTATATGGAGGTGCAAGGTCATATAAGCATTCAGCTTCTTTAAGTACTTTCACTTTTTTTTTGTCTTGACTCTAATATCTACCAGTTTTTGTCAGCTTACTTTAGAAAATGTTTGTACAAAGGTCATGCAGAAAGAGAGACAGTGCCCAAAGTAACTTTTCTGTATTGTCTAAAGTTGCAGAATTTACTATGAAATATGTTCCTTTTCTCAAAGGGTTAACATTTCCCACCAAATATATCAGCTGAAGACTTAGGACAACTGTTCTGTAACCTCTCCCTTCACCATAAGATTGTCTGGGAATAAAAGAATAAATCAGATATTCAGCATTTACAATGAGATCATCATATTTTCCTATAGGTATGTAAATACACCTAAATACAACGTTAGGTGACTGATTGAATCAAATATGTTATGGCAACAAAATGTTTTCTATCATCTATCTATCTATCTATCTATCTATCTATCTATCTATCTATCTGTCTATCTATCATCTATCTATTTTCCTAGGTTACTTCTACTTTTCTCCCTGTACAATTAAGAAAAGAGTATATTTATTGATAATAAAATGTAGTAAGAAATTGAGAAAGCTTAGGAAATACATTAAACTAAATTTTAACAATGAAATTAATATCTCTGAAATGTACTTGTAGTGTCAAATTCTTTATTGCTGAGATATTTTTAAGTCAACAAGATATACCAGCAGGAAATTTGGCACACTGTATGACCAAATTCAACAATCATACTGCCTTTGGGTGGACTGCAGACTCTCTGTTATATTAAACTTACCAGGGGGTGTTTTCTAGCCCTGAAATCACCTACCATTGGCCAGGTATAATTGGTACATTACATTTTAGATTCTAAACCAGACTTTTACCTGCATGGACAATTTCCTAGGCCATGTTGATTCCCCAACCACGCCTGAGTTGTGGTCCACATTATTGTCAATGTGTCAATTAATTTTTTTCTAAGAATTCAATAATATAGACAATGAGTTTCAGGAGGTCCTAACCCTACAGAGCTTTTTTATAGTCACAGGTAGATCACTTAAGCTTTTTTCCTCCAAGCTTTTGCTGTGGCTAGCTATATGTATCATAATTTTAGTTTACATTTATTTTGTAATGAAAAATATAACAAAAATAACCTTATATAATTTGCTACTTCTTTTGAGAATATTTTGTGTATATTCTGTCATTGTTTAAGACCCCTGCAACTGGAATTCCATCAATTATTGATTATGTTTTAAGTTTTGAGGTTTTTTCCTGTCCTGTTTATTTATTTACATTGCACTAGTAATAGATATTTGAATAACAACAAAAATGAGATTAAGATTTATAAGGAAAATTAGAATTTTAACCCCAACTGGCAATTAAGCCCCATGTAGCCACTTGTTCATATATCCTCCAAGTGGGATGGGGAACGAATTGGAAGAGTAAAAGTGAAAGAAACTCATGGGTTGAGATAAAAACAATTTAATCATCAAATCAAAAGCCACATATATAAGCAAAACAAAGCAAGGAGTTCATTCCCTACTTCCCACGGGTGGGCAGGTGTTCAGCCACCCCCAGGAAAGCAGGGCTCCATCATATATGACAGTGACTGGGGAATAAAATGCCATCACACTGAACAACATCCCCACCTTCCTCCCCCACATTTATGTGCTGAGCATGATATGATTTGGTCTGGGATACCCCTTGGATAAGTTGGGATCAGCTGTCCTGTCTGTGTCCCCTCCCAATATCTTGTGCATCTGTATGTAAGCCCTGCCCAGCAATAAAGAATATATCTCAATATTATCAACACTGTATTTAGCACAAATCCAAAACACAGCCCCACAATAGTTACTGTGAGGAAAATACATGCCAGCCCATCCCAAACCAGCACAGACCTTCTCCTGGTTTGAAGGACAGGTATCTGCCAATAAAGGCAGAATCTACTCTTTGAAATGGAGAATGTAAACCCCCTCCCTCCAAATGACTATAATTTTGAAATCAAGGGGCTCTCAGGCAAAGTTATGGGAATTAGGAATAACTATTCTTTACTAGGAAAATTAAAATAGAAATACAGAATTACAAAGAACAATCCCAAAACACTGACTCAGTCAGAATACAACCTGACACCCTGTCAGTCAGTCAGGGTGTTGGTAGCAGTCCCATTAAATGGTGGCTGCATCCTCCTGCAGTGGCAGATGTGGTTCAGCTGAAGCAGTGCTCCTGTAGAAGGTGCAGTTTTCCTCTGAAGGTCCAGGGATGATGTGGAAAGATCTGGCTTTCCTCTGGAATCCAGAGGAAAGAAGGTAACTTGCTATCCAAAATCTCAGTTTTTATCTAGGTAGGACAGGCTTGGCTGCTCCCCCTGGCTGGAGCATCTCCCAGTGGGATGATGTAATTTTATCAGTCACACAGTGGGACTCAATGGGCCAGCAGCAGATGATATCTTGCTGGAGGAGGATGGGCTGTGGAAAAGATAAAGATGATTGCCCCAGCTGGTTTTAAAGATGGCCCATTAGCAGATAATATGTGCCATGGAGATCAGGAATGACTACCCCACCTGGTTTAAACAGATGGTTATAGAATACACATTTTCTGGCCACATCAGCCCGACACAAACCTCAATCTTGTAAACTCACCTTAGAACTGTGATAGTCAATAATGATACAGTTTCTGGTACTTTTTTGTGCAGAATTTCAAATTTTTTCTCACCTTCTTCTCCCATCACATCAAGTAAATTAGGACTGCAGGTTCATACAGTCTGCAGCATAATTCAGTTTTCATTTGTATGACTTTCTAAGTGACAGCCCTTTAAAAAATGATTTTGACAGCTAAGGAGCGAACAAAGTGACTGATGCACAATATTGTGTTTTATTGATGGACAGATTCTCTTGACAGGTTGCAAGTATTTGGGAATAGCCATCAGAAAAAAAATGAGTAAGAAGTAGTCAGTCTCTATTTTAAAGAACATTAAGCATTCCTTACAATAATATTATAGGTTGTATATCTCAGCTCAAAGCTGACACTAAAAATAATGAGATTCTGGGTTCAGGCTCTCAAACTCCAAGAGATTTTGCAGAAAAATAATTCTCAAAAAGATCATCTCAGCAGCTGTGTAAGTAGTTGATTTACATTATTCATCAGAACACTTAATGCTCTTTTAGAACTTTGATTCAAAAAATGTTTAAACTTCTATTTTATTCTGTTTTAATCTCAGCAGTCAGAAAAGAAATTTTTATAGAGAGCCCTGAATGCTTATAGAAGTTAATGGAAATCTCCTGCTGATTTCAGTGTCCTTTGAATCAACCCATAAGTGCTCTCCAGTCCCCTTACAATTATTTTCAATGGCTCTGAAGTAAGCAAAGGTACTACTGAGTTTGTCACCAAGAAATTGAAGGAAACAAATTGAGGACAAACTGCTTAAAATACTGTTTTGATGCTAATCTGTATGTCCAGATGGCAAACAATGTGAACTTTGTGCATCTCCAGTTTAAAAAAAAAAAAAAAATGTGTACAAAGTGCAGAATTTCAGAAAGGTCACTTCAGCCTGATATGGCAGGTTACATATCCCTGAACAATAACTCAAGCTGAATCCTATTAGTTTTAATGACAGCAGCACTGACATGTCCTATAGAACACATCTGACAGGAACAGCTTCAGAGTGCCTGGCCCATTGATCCAGTGACTTGAACATACTTTTTAATTTCTGCATTCTCTGATTTTTGAAACTTTTGAAAAATGAAAAAGTGTAACTGCATCTTTTTAAAGTATTTACATTCTTGTAGTTATCATAAATGCAACTTGGATTATGTATGTCAGTCTGCAAAGTCAAGTCCAAGCCAGAGAAAGATATCTAATCTTGGTGTTTCTCTCCCTCTTACTAAAACATCTAAATACCAGACAATACAAATTTACTTTCATTAACTGTCTGATAAAATCCTCAGAATCTTGAAGTAACTTTTTGCTTTATTTTTTAAAGATTATGAAGGATTGCTATGATTCAGTGTGATCCTTTTACCATTTCTGACCTCTGTCAGCAGATAAACCTTCCAATGGACCAGGAGACTGAGGTTTGAGGCAGCTGAAATCTTCTGCTGTTCCTTCTGCTGAAAGAATTTTACCCATTCACACAAAATATACATTTCTATCTCAGCAGGAAAAGCCCTGGGCAACAGATGGGAAGCTGAGAAAAGATAAAATAAACCATTAAAAACAGTACTTTAGTTTAAATATGCCAAATTCAGCTATTAGGCAATGACGAAAATGAGCAATAACAGAGTGCAGAATTTTTCCCCTTATTGTTTCATATGTGGGTGGTCTGTTCACCTTCACACACAGCTGCTTTGTAAATAAGCTGGATTTTAGCTACGCTGCAGCTGCTGACACAAACATTTGGTTTAGAAAAAAACAAAGTTGGTACTTCCAACAGCAGCTTTCAAACCACTTTCTCTGCCATGTGTTCAGCAGCTCAGTCCTCTTAAATAAGAGGCAGTGAAGCAAGGATAAAACCCAACAAACCATACTGATACAGGTTATAATTCTGATAAGCTGTTTAAAAAAATAAAGTGAAATATCTCACTGCATATTGTATAGACTGCACACTGCTTTAACACCCTTGGATCTTCAAATAAGTTTGCATCCAGGAAACACATTTGTTTAGTCATAACTAGATCCAAATTATGTAAATAATTTCAAATAATCATGCTAACTCTACCTCAAGTAAATTTTAAAGCATTATTTGCTGCAAGTCTTACATTTTCTTCCCCTCCATTTTTTTTTGTGATAAGTGGATATTATTCATTTACATGCACTATAATTTTGTGTGAGGATATTTGGCTTTCTAATATATGATACAATTTAGCCACTGAGGAAAATATCTTTGCCTCTAAAGAGCTGATTTCCCTCAGTTTACTTTTTTTTTTTTGTTTTCTGATTGTAAGACAAAACAACAGATGGTATCTAAAAGCCCTCATAACAAATACTAATATTCTGATACCTGGTTGTATCTTTTGCAAACTCCATGCAGTGACTCTGCTTATCCTGTGTTAAGAAGGATTCTATCTATAGTAGCAGCCATTCAAAACTGTGAGGAAAAACTGGTTAATTTTCTGTCTAATTAGATCCATATTTCATTTAATAGTAATTTTACTTTGAGAAACTTCTTACTTATTGACATATATACAAGTCAAAGCACGCACAGATGAGCAAGCATGATCTTACTACCAACCCTAAGATGAATCTGAAGGTAATTTTAAGCCATGTAGTCCTGTTGTCAAAGCAAAATTTGTAGTCACCTACCCACACTAACATGTATGTGTGTATGTGTATATATAAATATATATATATATATACGTATGTATATGTATGTACATATATGTATGTATGTATATATATGTATGTGTGTGTATATATACATATATATATATGTATATATATATAATATACACATAAAAAAGATACTCAGAGCTTCAGAAAGTTCATTTCTGTGCCTTGATATGCAAGGAAGAAAAGAAAAAAAAAAAAAAAAATCCATGACTCCTGATGCACCCTCCCCAAGAAAGGAGATCCAGAAACCCTGTATTAAATGTTTCTGCTCCAGGGAAAACAATCTGGCTTCATCATGCCTAGTTGGAAAATGTTGTAACAACTTCCTTTTCTTTGAGGCAATTTCCATAATCCAGCTATCAGTTATTCAAAGAAAGAAACAGACATTATGCTGTCATTTAAAACACTGCATGTTTACTAATCAGACTGAATTCTTTTAAATAAGTCCTTGTCTACATTTACATTTCCCTGTAGTGTCACAGTACAGTAACACTGGAATCCCTGTAATTGCAGAAAACCATTTGATTTCAGCTTCTTTTTCTTAAACAGAACAAAAATACGTAATTCACTGTAAGTTTTGTTATGATTAAATGCATTTCAGAAGCTGGATCTCTCCATATGATCCTGCAAGATTAAATAATTTCCCTTTGAGTACCCAAATTTTCACATTGATTACATTACTGAGGTATAACTCTTATCGTCATAGATCTTGGAAATCCCATTAGCTGATTTAGTTGACAAGTCAGTAGTATCTCAAAGTAGTTCAATGAATCCATGAATGTCAGTGTTTCTTAAGATAAGAGCTGTCTGGATTTCTGTGATAGTAGAGAACCAAAAGCACTAATGTCATTTGGGGTAAAGCATATCAGTGTATCTTTACTAAGGTTAATGAATACAAAGATGTGTAGTAAACCCCATAGGTCACTACAGATCAGCATAAGATTTGCTGTAACTGAATGAATTTCGGTTTAGTTGGATGTTTTACATGGATGGCAAAAGCAGAAGCACATTCAGATTTAGTTATGCTGTGATTAAAAAACAAGCCTTTTTTGCACAAAATATGCAAGAATTTGTAACCAGTATAATTCACAAAGTGTCCTGAAAATTCCTTGACAACAAAGACACATTCCAGAGCTTTAAAACCTATCTTCCCTTATTTTCTAATGTCCTGCTTCTTGTGGTCATACCTGACTGTGCTAAGCAGTACACATATTAACAGTAAAATAATTTTTCCCACTCCAGAGAATTTCAGACTTTAGTTCATACATTAGACCAGTTTAAAAAAGTGCAGGAAACAATCTGCATTCTGAAATAAAATACAGATTTGTTATTAGAATCAAGTCAGGCTAGATGAGACAAAGCCGTGGCCAAAGTTCCTACAATATTAAAAATTTTATGCAATTGAATTAATATAAAAGAAAATATATACCTTAATTATTTTATTAAAAATGAAGAGAATTAATTACATTCAATGTTCTGTTAACCCATCTCTTTCAAGAGCATTGGTGATACAGATCCTTGTACTCTTGTGAGGAGATAGAGAATATTTGTGAGCTCAGCAGGTAACCATTTTTGATACTTTCTGTGCAATATACAGAGTTATGTTACTCTCATTCATCACTCTCAAACAAGTTGCCAGTCACAATAAAAAAACAGAAGGATGTGAAAACCACCTGATTCTTGGTAATGTATAAAGGTGCAAGTTCTGACAGAACCTACACTGAAGCCAATGCACTTAACAGTTGTTTGCATGGGCAGTTATTAAATGTTCATCAGTGACTTGCCTCATACCACCAAGCTGGAACTGATTCTCTACAGTGAAAATCCACGTCAAAAATATACACTTTTTCTTATTATTGTTAGTTTTAATTACGTGGTTCTTGCAAGGTCAAATCCTGCTTGTCTGGAAATCAAAACCAGCTACAAACTATGTCAAAGCCATTTCCACTGCCTTGCACAAGCATGCAACAATTTACAGGATTCAGAGGCATTTTAGTGAGGAGTAACACTCAAATTATCAATTGAGCCAGGTTTTTTTTTTTTTTTTTTTTTTTTTTTTTTTTTTTTTTTTTTTTTTTTTTTTTTCTCTTACAAACTTTGTGAAATAAATCCTGAGTTAAGCTTTAGAGTTGGATGCTAAATATACTAGAACACATTTGGGCTCAAGTCACCTCTTCAGTTAAGTGGGGAATAACTAATGGATGTAAATATAAGGGAGATCTGAAAAATGCTGAGCCAGAGACAGGCTTTAGAAAACAGAGACCTAATCAAGGCCAGACTGTATCTCACCTCAGACCATGGAATAAGATGCTTTAAGGAATCATCACAGCATTGAGGTCCTCTGCTTTAAAGATAAGTATCTTGGCTACATCTCTACCTCATCATTCATGTTTGAAAAATATCTTCTTCGTATGACATTTATCAATCTGATCTTTGTTTCTTTCATAAAGGTATTTTTCACTACTGTTTGGGTCTTTTTTTTTTTTTTTTTTTGTGATGGCTTTGGGTGTTTTGTTTGTGATTTTTTTTTGTTGTTGTTTTTGTTTTTGTTTTTGTTTTTGTTTTTGTTTTTGTTTTTTTTGTTTTTGTTTTTTGTTTTTTTGTTTTTGTAACAGTGAACATCTTTTTCTTTTTAGTGTTTATGACCAAATATTGTTTCAGTCATTTAAACTCACAAAATGGCTAATGAACATTTTCATTATTCCCTTCATTTGCAAAATTCCACCCTGTGGGGTTATTTTATATCTTTCCTTCTATAATAAGAATGTTTTATAGCTTGGACCAAATTGCCCTCAGGTCTGAAGAATCAAAACAAATTATGTCATCATTCTATTCAAACCACAGTATTGTGGAATTCTATATATTCTTAAAAATGGTACATCTTCCTTCAAAAAAATAATCAAATTAAGATTTAACTGAGGTGCTGGGTTTTATGCCCATTGTTCTGCACAAATTCTGTATAGAGAAGGTCCTGCTTAAAGAAAAACAATTTTCTCCCCTCCATTGGATTTGTTGCATAACTATTGTTGAGTTGATATAGAGGATGTTCTCAGAGTTTTGGCACAGTAGCTGTGTAGAAATTCAGGATAATCTTTTCTGGATTTCAGTAAGTGTTCATGTAAGTAACAATGAACATAATTAACAATCCTTATAATATTGAGATATTGCCAGAACTTCTCTTTTCTGGATTAGACAACTAATTAGTGTTCTTATAGAAAAGAAAACTAAAAAAAAAGAAAAACATTACTCAAGAGTGATTTCAGGTGACTTGTTTAAAATATTAGAAACTGGCAGTTCCATACAACTATTATTTTTATTTTTATTTTTAAAAATTTGAAAGGACAGCTAGTAAAGTATTTAGTCTGCATTTGGACAGCAAAGAAGTAAACTTCTTTATTTTCTTCAAGTTGAAGTGTTTGCTGAAAAACTTAACAGGTGTGTATTCACAACAGCATCCATTATCTGATTGCTGTGGAAGATTATTTATGTTTTTCTTTTTGATTCAAAAGCCAGAGGGTGGCTGAATTATTGCAGGAAGTTTTCTGTGTAACATTTCAGAAACTCCATAGCAACAGTATTCAAGTCATGGCACCTGCACAACATGAAACTCTTCAGAGCTTTACTTTGGGTTCAAGGAAGGCATCATACAAAGTCATGATGACATGCAGAGATTGTCAAAGGAAAATGTGTCCATTATTTAAAAAAAAAAAGAAAAAAAAGTATATATAGAAGTATCTTGCAAGTCTACCCACATGGAAATGGTAAAATGATTCTTCTGGAAATAACAATGAGCAGTGGCAATTCCTTTCATTATTTTCCCTGAACTGCAAGCACTGAAAAATTTTATTCAATAATATGGTATTTAAAAAGAGGTGACATTTACTCTTGCACCCAACAGCATTTCCAAGAGATTATTTTTTTACTTTGTGAAAACTTATGTCTGTTAGTGTTTTCCTTTAAGAAATAACAGAAGTAATACTGCTGACATGTTTCTGCAAAACTTTGACATTGTAGTTACATCAACTATAATTTTCCTGACTAGCAGTGGCTATGACTACCAATTATTACAAGTGTAGTAAACATTACTGTTTACAATGTTTTATAGCAGCAGATCTATTTAAGAGGAATGTGGAGATAATTTTTGCACAAATTACTTCAGCCTTCTACTTCTTTCTCATTTTAAAAAGGGGACTAAAATTTCCTTTGCTCATTAAGATTATTTTTCCTGTTTTTAAATTTTGCTTTATCTGGAATTAGAAATTTTCCCACATACTCATTAAATCAAAAAGCAAGCAATTATTTTAAAATGCACTGGAAAAAAGTCATCTGAATAAATGACATTCTTTTATACCTGTTCAAATTTCTCACGTGCAGTGGCATCATACTTTCATTAGTACTCCAGTTTTTGGCTTTTAAATTATGTAAAATATACAAATTACACAAGAATAATAACAAAAAAGCACAGTTAAGGTCACCATTTTTCTTAACAAAGAAGTCAGCAAAGTAAAATCGCTATTATGAGACTTGAAAAAGGGCATAACAATTTTTAAGCATACCACTCTCTTCATTACTTTTAGATTTCTGTTACCCAGGGTCCCAGCCATGCACAAATCCAGTGGCAGCATTCTGAACTGTTATATTTACATAAAGTAATCTTCTTTATGACCTAGGATGAGGAGGTGTGGGTGCAGGAAATACATATAGCACACCTAAAATGCAGGCAATCTGTAAATAGAAGCCAGATGAAAACAAAACCTCACCTTCTCCACTCTGTGATGTGAACAGTCTGGGTGAGCAGGGGGACACAGCAACACTGGTCTCTGCATTTCTCATTTACTCCCTTGGTCAGCAGCCATGCAAGTGAGCCACCTTATTCACTGTCCCTGTGACATAGCCCCCAGTACAGCACCTACATTTCAGCAAACTCCATTTAGCTCATGAGGTAGGTCTTGGTTGTGTCAGTGTTAAGGCACACGCAAATATTGGAAAAAAATATCAGAGAAATTACAGGTATTTTTTTATTTATTTAATGTCTATTTTTGATCATGCCCTAATGATTGAAGACACTTCTTGAAAAAACATGAATTTAATTTAGGGGCCAGTGAGTATTACTATTGCTACTATTAATAAAAATAATTTTAATATTAATACAAATAACTTTGTTTCTTGAGTTCTCTGTGATGCTGTGGCACCTTTTTCTTCTCTTAAAAGTTGAATGATCAATTTCTTTAGTAAATGCAGGTTTCAGCTAAACTTCAATGACAATGTACTAATATAAAATGTAAGAACTCAAACCATTACTTAAAAAATGAGTGAACATGCTATTATTAAGGTGGTTTCTATGATTCCCTCACTTCTTGATCTTCTTACTACTTCGTTATTTTCAGTGCCCAATGCAGGTATTGGAAACAAAGTCAGTTCATTAACTAGTTAGTCACTGATCTTTTAATAATAACCTGGGTTGAAAACATCTACGATTTCAGACTTGGATCTTTATAGTTTCTTTCTACTAATGTATGAAAGAATCAGACCAACTCTACATGAAGAAATAAGTGATATTTTATTACCACTCATTTGGAGCTGAACAGCACTCCACTCTGTGTATAAGGAGCATTCCCAAAACCTGCTTTTCAAAGAATTTTAAGCTTTACAAACTGATGTTATATCAAGTTCTGTTGCTCCCAAAATTTTCTTTTCTTGCTCTGAGAGATCTTACCTGCTTATCCAGAGCACAACTGAATTATAATCAGAAGATCTGAGAAAAAAGAACTGCAAAAATGGTCCTTTCAAAGAAAAGATGATGCTAGGAACTTTGAGGTTTAATTTAATTGCTCAGTTAGAGCTTTTACTAAACACTTTTACAGACAAACTCATATACCACCAAGTAGTGATTCATTTAGAAAATGAGAGTTTGGCATTACAGCACAGTTTAACGCTCAGAAATGGAAATATTTTCTTAGTAAAAGGCCCAATAATTCTATTTCTTGTTCAGCTTGTTCCAGACATAGAAGAGAGTGTTCTGCTGAATTCCAGTAATTTTTCTTCTCTATCACCTCAATATCAATCTGTTGTAAGCACTAAGCCATATATCTTTGCATCAAGGTTCATATATGAAAGAACATCAAGCAGGTAGCAGAGGTATAGAGTCTGTAATAGAGTACCTGAAGGTAAAGAACAAGTCCTAGTTTGTTTTGGAGTTCAGATTGGGGCTAAATAATGGAAACATTTATTCTTTCAGTGATTATAGCAGGAGATCCATTCACTGGATTCCCAAGCAGAAGCCAACATGAAGAAGACTGCCACAGTAAAAATTAACATTGCCACACAAATATGTCTTACCTAGAGATTTATCTTGTATATACTTCCTAAATAATGCATAATCCATGGATCAGAATTAGTCTAACATTCTTAAACATTTTCCAAAGGAAGATATTGTCAAGTAGTTCCACAAGAGACATAAAGCTTTTTAATATTTTAAAACACAAAATACAGTTTCCTCAATCATTAATTACCTTCCTTTAGACCCTTGATGTGTTCACTCTGTAATTATCTGAATTTCTTAATAGTGTTTTTGGAAATTGCTTGCTTTCACATCCAAAACTGCCTCAGACTTGCCCAGGCTGTGCCTAATTCATGCCAATTCTTTTTAGATATCTGAAATGTGCAGTTGCTTCACCTCACAACAAGAGGAGACAACAACTCTTAAAGTCACATAGAGAAGTTATTCTGTCTTTTTAGACTTTGTGGTGCCTGAAATGCCTGTACCTTCCCATGCAGAGGAAACCTAAGGAAAAGTTGGCTTCCTGGGCAATTAGACATCAAAATATCACCCAGATTTTAATGCTTGCAGAATTTGTTGACTTAGTATTCTGAAAAAAGGTGATAATTTTAAGATTCACCGTCTTTTATGTAAATGGAATTTTTCTTAGAACCTAAAAGGCTGCATTTTCTTGCCTCTTTTCCTACACTATGACAATCTTGGAAAAATAAAAACATTTGTACAAGGAAGGTTTACTTGAAACTTTTTTCTTTGACTTGAAATTAATTCAGATAAGTTATTATAGGGATATAGGGATTGATTTTATGTGATGGTGCATTTCTCATAATTTAAGAAATTGTATTAAAGGAGGAAAAGTAACTTAATTTTTTGTGTTAATCTAAGAATAAAAGTTTCGTGTAGGCTTTTCACTGCTCTTTGCCCTCTAAGCATTAAAATTTCTCTCATCATAATTTATTTCATATATTTTTCCAATAAAAATGAAATTTGAATTTAAATAATATGAAATTAAAGTTCATTTAAAAATGAAAACACGCTTTTTATTGATATTATGCTTTCATTAAAATTAAGATTCTGACAATGATTCACATATCCTTTTCCATTTCCATGTCATTTTAGTATCTTTGGGAAGATGACACTATACTGGGAAAAATTAATGAGACGAATTTTTAGTTCACTTTAGTGCAGATCAGCTTTGTGTTTCCTCATGATTTGTCACCTCTTTTATATAAAGAAAGCAGTAGAAAAAAATCACCATGGAAATTAAAGAGTAGTCAAGGGAAGAACACTTTTTGTAGTTACAATCGAGTGACTCAAGGCAAAAATTATAATTTTCAGGTATTAAATAGATGTCAGACATGACTTTGGTAACAAACTATATACAATCTTAAATAAATTGAAAATGCTAAAGAAATACAAAAGAGAGTAAAAACTGATATAAGTATTTAGGATGTGGTAGAGAATGAGCAAAACTTAAACACAGGAGGTGAAGGCTGAGAGATGAAAACCAGGATTTCTTCAGAAGAATAACTTTTGTACCCTGAGGCTTAAGGCAGGTTCTCAGCCCTGCAGGCTACAGTGCTGCTGAAGGCTTCTCCAGATACATGGCACTGGCAGGGAAAACCTGTGAACTTCTTGTCCAGAACATCAAGCCCAGCTGGCCTCTGTGTGTGTGTGTTTGTGGGGGAGAAAGAGAAAAAGAGACAGAAATAGTTGATATTACGTGTAAAGGCAAAAGGCAAAATGTTAATACAATAACATTGAAGGGAAATTAATGTGCACAGGGAAAAAAATATAAAAAAATAATTGTAGAAAAGGGGAAGAATTTGAGGTTCTTATGGTTTTTGCAGGCTTCTACCAAGCTTGTTTAGATCTGGAGCTGAAATTGCATTTTAGTTTCTGTTAGCCATCTGTCTTAACTCATAAATTCATTTCAACTTTTAACTGCAAAGATTTTTTCCATTTCTCTAGAAAAATAGCATCTTTTTATTGACAGCAATCTAGATCTTTCTGAGATTAATTTTTATTTATTGAAAACCGTCTTTAAAAGCTTTTGCAGCCTACATGTTGGAAGAATATGTGTTTAAATTGCAAGACTTTGTTTCTAGAGACACGAAAAAGACATCACACATAATTGCAAGATTAACTGGATCATTGCATTCAACAATTAGAAGTTACATAGTATTTTAACTACTCTTAAGCAGTAATTTTCATTAAATTTTATGATGAGTTAGCTAGCACAAAATAAACACAAGATAAATAGCAAATATACTCTGTGAGTTTTCAATGAAAAATAATGAGGTGCTCTATGCATGTATTAGGATAGTTCCAAGGAATATATTATACATGTTCCTTCAGACATTCATAGAGTATTATATTCATAATGAAAACTGAATCAGAGGAGACAAAATCCATATATATGTTGCATTTCTTTGGCAAAGTAATAAACTGAAGATTTGACTGTGTGACTTGAAGCTTTATTATTCATATAGAGGAGTATTTCTTCTCTCTCCCACTAACTGGTGTGAAAAATGTTGAGAATAATAAAGTTACAAAGTTGAGAACACCAGAAAAAGGAATTAAAATAATTAAGCTACTTCTAGAAATATGGCATATGTTGCATTATTTGTACCAACCTTTTTATGAACACAGCAATCAACTTGAGACCACAGAATGCTGAATATCTTCAGCAAAATCAATCAAGGGATTTGTTAGTCTTCCAGTTTTATGTCTTAAGTACAAGTGACAGTGCACCAGAGGAGCAAGATGGATAAAATAAATACATAATTATATCATGCAAATTGTGTCAGTGTGTAAATGCTGTCACTGAAAAGGATGAAATTAGGAGTGTACGTGTCTTTCAGAGCAAAGAATGAAAGACATGAAAGTAGGATAGGAAAAAGCCCCACTTTTTTTCAGAGGTTTTAGAAAGAACACAATTTTTTTAACTTCTGAAATGTGGAAGCTTGGGAAAATCAAAGAAAAGATACAAATTACATTCTTATACTAATTTATCTCTTGTTTTTACCTGTTTACTTTTTCAATATTTTTGAAACTAAACACCAAAATTCCATAAAAAGCAGTTGAAGTAACTTCTAAGAAAATCTATCCAGATAGTTCTTGAAAATTATTGAGAAATATTGAAAATAATTTGAATTTAGGAGAAAAACCATAAACAAACACAAAAAAAAAAATCACAGAAAATGTCTGTTTTCATTTTTTAAATTTTTAAACATGATTAATAGTTGCCATAAAAAATATGGGCTTTTAACAAAGAATCTTCAAAAAAAAATGATGGGAATTATCACAGTTTCATTTCATATAAAAATCAAATGAAATTTGCAGCTGTGAACTTATTTGAAGTAAGAAACTGCATAGGAAATTGAATTTTAGGGGTACCTTTTGTCGAGATTTCAGTTCACACTTTACTGATTGTTTCTTCAATCCAAAGACAATTTAAGCAAAGCCTCTTAAATCTATATAAGAATGTGTCTATTGCAAGCACAGAAATAACAAAAACAACTCCTATGGTGCTGCTCAGAACCCTTTTTGAAGATTTGATCAGTATTTCAGAAGATGTTTATGTCATTTACATAATTTATATAGTCTAGATCAGTAAGAAGACGGACTGGTTCCCAAAGCTGTTAATGAACAACAGTGAAGTCTCTGGAATCTAACTCAGGGGTGTGACAATGATCAGTCCTTTCACACAAATTAATTTATGCACTTACATCATTAATCTTTTCAAACTATTTTCCCTGAAAGAACAAGCATGGCTTTATGAAAACAAATAGTGAATTGTTAAATGTCTTGTATCTTCATTGACTTCTTGCTCCTTCTACACATCTACCCAAAATCATCCTAACTTCTTCATCTGGGAAGTTCTGTGGTGGTCCTGAGGTATCATTGTTGTTTCAAAGTTAATAACTTCCATTGTTGGGATTGTTTTGGGTGTAGGTCTTCAAAAGAGCCGAGCAGTTGTTGAATGCTGTAATGTTGTTTATGGTAAAGGCACATCAGTCTCAAAAGACAAAGAGTCCCAAGAGTTAAAGTTCATTCTAAAAGCTTTTAGCATGGAGTCCTGACTAGAAGTCAAGTCCTGATTGTAGAAACAGAAGCAGCTCTCCAGTGTGAGTGGGGCTGAGAGGGCTGAAGTTGCAGCTGCAGCTCCTGACTTCTGGGCAATGAGGATGGCAGTGATGAGGAGAAAGGGGAGAGAAGGGTCTGTCCCCAATGCACTCACTCACAATTTACCCAAATCTTATTTACAAATTACCCAATGACCTAAAACCACAAATCTCAAGCATTTCTTCTAAACCTACTAGAATTCTGGTTCTATAATATGAATGTTTACCTATAATTTGCACATAAAGCCTATCTGCTCTATCTGAAGAATGTAAGCAATATTCTTACTATATTTTTATTATGTCTAGAAATATATTTTTGAGCTCTCGCTGCAGCTTGTTTTTGAAATTTGTTTTCTACACTACATTCTAAGGCTTTTACTTTTTAAGGAACTTAAAACATATTCTTACTTACTTAAACTTACTTACTTACTTAAAACTCAAACTTATACCTCTATTTTATGTATGAGTGGCTTAATATCCTTTAATCCATCCAAAGGCTTTAATTCAATTCCTTCACTCTGATCTTTCTCTGAGGAATTCAGAGGCATCTGTTTCACACACTCCAACATTCCATGTTCTTTTATTTGTTCAAATTAGAACTAGACCAGTGTGAATCTGAAAATCTTTCTTATCTGTCTGTATAGTCATTTGTGATGTATCATGAAAATTCAGAGATATAATAAGAATTTATTTACTTTATTACAATTTTCCATTATCTTATTGGGATGACTTCTGGTAAAATTAGTGTAATAGTGATTTATTTTTCTTTTAATGTAGTTTATACTATTTTGTTTTATTTTCATTTTTCTCTCTTCTGAGGACTTTTAAGAACAAGCTTTGACCCTTTCACAGCTATGTTGATAATAAATGGGTTTAGGAATTTGTAGTTCTGCAGAGTTTCTTGCTTGGAGGGAGAAGCAGTAAATACTGAATCTTTAGAACTAGCATGCTTTGAAGTTAAAGGCATCAGTAAATCTTTGTGAAAGCAGTCAGGACTTTGGGTTTTCACTATATCAAGAATTGTCTAGCCTACAGCCAAGCTAGGCAGCTCCAAAGGCATTTGATTCTTAGAAAACTATTTCTAATTTTGGAAAGTTAAAGTGAGAGTTACTGCTAAGTTGATCCTGTTCAGTTGTCTGTAAACCACAAGTGACTTAATTCTCTGTTTCACACAGAACAGGTCACAAAATCTAACACCACACACTTCTCTCATTGCAGGACTGTGGCACACCTTCATAAAAATACAGTTTGAACTCCTGTAACACTTCTGAGCTTTCCTTTAGATCTTCAGAAAAATCTCAGGGTTTGCAAGAACAATGTGCTCAGGCTTAAGCTTTTAACAGGGCAAGTGTATGTGGAGTGCCCAGATTATACCACAGGTGGTGGTTTTGTGAAGCTATTAGGATTACTGGGCAGTTGACATCTTGTATAAGCAGGAGTGCAGTACACATTGTGAAAAAGAGAAAACAACTGGGCAAGGGCACAAATACTTTGAAATTACTGGAGGGGAAAAAAAGGAAAATAATTTTGTGAAATGCTTCAGAAATCCTCAAGCCCTGATCAGAGTACATACCCAGACAGCAGCTTCTTGACAAACTGTGATAAGCACAAAATCTCTATTTACTGTGTATTGAACCAACTCATTTGAGATGCTCACCTGCCAGCGTACAATGTACAAAAAGGCAGAACAGAAAGGAGTTCCAGCAAGAAGATCTTATGTTTAATTTTCTGTCAGGGGGATTCTGTAGTCTATTTATTTTCATGCTTTAGCCTAGCAATAGAATCAGGTACTACCGGGAGATTCCAGAGAATTTATTTTGATTAATGCAGAATCAAGAAAAAGAACAGAGAGAGGTGAGCATTCTCTCATTTGATGGGATTATAACAAAAGCAGGTCTACTTGTTTGTTTTCAGTATCACATTTTCAAGATGGCTTTAATTTTAACACCTTAAGCTGGGCAAAGTATTTGATAAATAACAAGAGAAAAGGCCAATTTTGTACTTAGAGGCAAAAATGAAAAGTAAAAATTGGTTATATAAATTCATGAAAGAATACATGCAACCAATGAAGTCCCATTGATTAAAAATGGGTTGCACTCAGTCTTCCTGTAGCATGACTAGCACATAACATTTCTAAGTACCTATATATACACATATATGTATATATATGTTTATAAAATAAGAGAAAGGTTGCATGAAGTTGAGAAGGTGAGAAAGAAAAGGTCTTTGTAGATAGATATTCATTGAAAAAAATCATTAAAATACTTTTTCATGCCTTCATGTCACTGACCTGAGAACAGAAAACTAAAAATAATAGTGAAATCAGCAAATTTGATATACATCTGTTGGACAGGTTTGATCTTCCAGAATAAGCTATATATTTAATATTTTTAACAGTAACACCATTAAATGACCCTAGAAAACGCAGGATGACTCACCATCCCCTTGGTAACAACTTGAACAATTTCCAGTCTGTTTACCTAAAGTATAGCTCCTAAATGACCTGAAGTAGAAACCTAAATTAACAATTTATTCCTATTTGCAAACTTGAAGGTCAAGGAAAGATATGTATTTTTGTATTATATATTTTTTTTCTGTCTCGTGTAATTTGATAACATTTTACCATTAAGGCTGTGTGGAAGTTTCAAAATCAAGTCCAAAGGAGAGGGGAGAGGTGAATCTATCCTCTTCCACTAAGTGCTAAATTTGCTCCAAACTGTCGAAGAAATTAGGATCCTTAAAGACACAGCACTCTGAAGAAGCAATCATCACATTTTCATTAACAAGAAAACAAAATCAAAGTAATATTCTTGTTCTGAACCCTCAGAAATTTATGTTTGGCATAAATCAACATTTTCAGGGGCAATCTAGCAGGGAATATTTTAATAATAAGTTTTAATTTTATATCTGGATTTTCTTGACAGCTCATTGTAAAAGTGCAATATACTCACAAATGTTATGACGAAATATAGTTATTTGCCTAATGCAAAATTGAAACAAAAATAAATCTGTTCAAATAATGTAACTGACACATAATGACAATAAAAAGTAAGAAAAAAAAATCCCTATTCAGTTCTAATGTCTACTATTAAAATATCCAGCTGAGCTACTGGGTGTCATTTACCTGATTTTTAAAATATCAGATAAACTACATAATTTTTCCTGCAAACTATTATTTAAATGGCAACTGAAATTGTAGGTAATTTTCCCAAATGTTCTAAAGTTTTACATAAATTGTAACACCTTGTTCTGAAGTAAAAAAGTTACTTTAAAAATTATTCTTTTTAAAAGACCTTTTAAAACAATGAAGTTAATGTTAAATCTGTTTCCAGTACTGCAATATGAGTTATTATAGAAGTACTACATAACATAAGATACTTTCACATTCTTAAAAACTTGAAGCTGTTTTTCTTTTTCTAAATTACATATTTGGTGAACCAGAGCAGAGGCACAGTAATTAGGGCATTTATTTGTCAGGCAGGAGGCTGAGGGAAAAGACTTTGTTCCAATTAGCATACAATTATTTATGCAAAGTGAATCAGGTCTAGCAGGAGTAATGCCCTAGCAGGAATAACAAATGCACTGGTCGTGACCTGGACATTTAGAATGGTAGAACAAGAAACTCTATCATTTTCTTTTTCATCCCAAAATTGTGAAAAAATTTACACGATTTTCAATTCCATAAAGATCTTGAGATTTTTTTCCCCTGTTTTTTCTTTGTTAACCCAAATTCTACCTCTGACATTACTAAATACAGTAAGGCATGTTGTTATGAGAAGTTTTAATTCCTCATGTAACATATAATATTATCCTTTTAAAAAAACCACAAAGAAAAAAAAAAACCATATAACATTTCCCAGGGCACTGGAAGCACCATCTTCCACTACAGCCTCTACAGAACTGAGAAAACATGTCTCTACAAATGTAGAACTGTCCTTCTAGACTGGAATTATGGTACTTAGAGGTTTGCTCCTCTTCAGTTTGGTATTAATCTGCTTGCAGGTCATTCAATGGCCACAACTTTTCAAATCCCAGAAATGTTCATAACTTCTTGTCAGGAAATGACAATTCTAACATTTCCTGGAAATATCTTTAAACTTAAACTGGATACATATTCTGTGCACAGCCACTTTTCCACATCTCAATCACAGTGACTGTGATTGTGTGTAGAGCAACTGTGTACATCTGTGTGTAACTTAGGTACAGAAAATCTTGTCACAGCTCTGCCAGAAGTCAGAAAATTACAATTTCATTCTGGCCAAGGTTTATAAGCCAAAGTAGCTATCATATGATTTTTGTCACTCCAACATTGAACATTGCTTTCACTCCATTACTTATGATGTAAGAAAATGCTCCTTTTTAGCTGACTTCTTCTGATGACTGAAACTTTTTAAGCTGTAGAGCAATCCTGAGTCTTTTAAGAGTATGAAAAGTATTTAAATATTAATAAGAGGTCTGAAATAGTTAATTTTGGTTGAAAACAGCTGAACTATCTTTTTGTTTTTTAATTGTGGAAAAAAAAATTCAAGCTTTTGTTGAGACTGACCTTGAGGTAGGACTCTTTTCTTTCTGCTTATACTAAATGCTTATTTCCCATGCAAAGGAATCAACTTTTTTGTGAAAATTATTTTTATAGTGTTTGTTGTTCTGCTTTGTTATTCTCATAGCATCCAGCTGTGCTATTCACATATAGAATATTTTTTCTCAAAGCACTCTGCAGGTATAGAGTACAAAGAAATCTGTAAACTAAGGTCTTCATTTTTTCAAACTTTTTATAACTTGTTTTATTTAAAAAATATTTAATGATGCAAAGGAGTGCAAAGAAAACTGAGACAACAGTGGTTAATAGAATAGGCTTCAGCAAAGGAAAAATTTATAGAAGACTTTGGAAAAGAAATATTGATTACTTTGATGGATGACTATCCAACCCATGACAGAGGAAACAAAAATACTGGTTTGAAAATACAATTCTTGCAAGGGATGATTACAGTTTGTATTATAGGTGGCCAGTTAATTAAGACAAGGAAAACATTACCAATGGGTTAGATCAATCTTTCTTCTCAGATTCAAAATCTTTGGAGTACAATGGTTTACAGATTATCAATGCTGAAATACTTATTGCAATATTATGGATATAATTATTTTGATGGTGTCAGAAACTGAAAGGAAGCTCTTTTAACACAACATTTCCTTAATAAGATTTAAATTCCTACCAGCTGTTTCCTGTAGACTTCCATCAACAATGCATAGAGTGAGGAATACCTTTCCAAAGAGTAAGTCAGAAAGTATGAGTTAGGAGCCAATTTACTTCATTTATTTACACAGAGGCCCTAAAATAGGATGTCATATTCATGATGGACATCAGAATGAGTGAGATTTTGAGGGAGATGGCACTTATACTATGTGAAGAATAAGAAAACTCCTAAATCATTGACATAGAAGACATATTTCCTGACATTTTGTCTGGAACTATAAATTCATTTCTATCTGATGAAAAAAAGGAAGGCTCAAATTTACCTCTGGTCAAGGTTTTTGCTTTGAGGGGTGGTCTGAAATGAAAATAATATAAAAAGGAACAAACTCACTTATTTAGGGGCTGTGTTATTTCATAGGGTCTATTTTAATACCTGAGCTATTATTGATTTATTTTTCTTCCAAACTTTGTGATAATCTTTGAGATTATACAATACCTGCAATGCACTTTAGAAGTATTTATTATATTCAGACTGCTTGTGTATAAAGTGGTTTGCTGATGCAATAGAAAAATAGTTATTACAGGGAAGAATTAATAGATCAGTGATTGAGTTTTGTATACATTTGCAGAAGAAATGCAAACCCCAGTTCCCTTAATAAAGCATTAAGGTTCTGATTTAAACAAGCACATGCTGGGCTTCTTTGTGCATCACAAGTTACTGTTCTTAATTCATAAATACATATTTAAATTTTCCTAATATATATTATAAATTCTGTGTAGGATAATAGATGCTACAGGAAGATGTAGTCTGTCAAATAATTGTAAAATGGAATTAATAAAGTTGAATACTATAGTTGCCATTTGAGCTATTTTTATTGGAATGTATATGTGAATAATATTTAATTTCAGATCCAGAGAGTTGTACAATGAATTACTGGCAGAATCAGGACATGAAATTATACAGATTTTCCTTTGAGGGAGGAATTTTCAGTAGATTTAAGGAAAACAGCTTCTAACTGCATAGAAAGCATCTTTGGTGAGGAATAGAAGCTTAAGCATCCCTATACAATGTTGATTGGTTTCAAGAAAGTAAGTGGAGCAAAGTAGTTTCAGTCTAATGAGTAGAAGATGAAAGTATGGACAGCTGGAGAGTCTAAACCAGCATGGGGTATTTTAAAGGGCTAAAGTACCCAATTCTGGAGTCTTTTCTATTGAACAAGGAAGTAAAAAAGTATGAAATAACACTTTTTATCACCTTTATACTGGAGAAAGTAAGGAATAATTGGTAATTGCCTGTCCATTACATATGAGGAAGTGCATGACAGGGGATGAAACAAAACCCAGATTGATTATGTCCCAGTTTAGTGCATTAACCAGAGTAAATTATACAGCAACTCTTCAAAACAATTTCTTCCTGAGAGTCTCCCTCATTTTATAAATAGAAATCAAAATTTAAGCCAATAAATACTTTCTTATGCCATTGAGTGAAGTTGAGCAGAGACATAGCAAAACCATTGAGGAAATAAATGTCACTGCAAAGCAAAATACACAACAGTTCTCAACTCCTAGTGCACTGTTCAGACAACTTCAGAACTCAACAGTTGCTGCTGCTAAAACACCAATTAATGCTTTTCCAACTCAATCATCTGTTCAAAATATCCTTTAAGAATGGACTTCTCTTTGACTAGTATGAGAATCCACATCTTTCAGAGGGACAGCATAGCAGGGCATCCAAGGGGAAGTGCAAAGTCGTCCTCCTGGGCCAGAGCATCCCCACTCACCCCATTCATGCCAGGGGTGGACCAGGATGAGCAGCTTTGCAGAAAATGTCCTGAGGTCCTGTTGGACACCAGGTTAGCCGTGAACCAGCAACTTGTCCTTGTAGCAAAAAAGACTAAAACTATCCCAGGATGCATGAGGAGTGCTGTCAGCAGAATAAGGGGGAGATCCTTTCCCTTCATTCAGCATTGGTGAGATCTGGTACCATGCCCAGGTCGGGGCTCCTCAGAACAAGAGAGATGAGGACATACTGAAAAGAGTCCTGCTGTGAAGATCAGCAAGGATTGACAAAAATGATAGAGTTTGGAACATCTATCATAGAAGAAAAGGCTGAGGACATTTAGCCTGGAGAAAAGAAGGCTCAAAGAGGTAACTTATCACAGTATAAAATGATCTGAAGGGAAAATGAAAAGAGGCTTTTTTGGGTGGTGTCCAGAAATAGGACAACAAGCAAAGTGAACAAGCTGAAACACAGGACATTCCATCTGAACATCAGGAAACACTTTTTTCTGTGAGGGTGACCCAGAAGCAGTACAAGTTGCCCTGGGAGGCTGTGGGATATCCTTTGTTAGAGATATTTAGAAGCCATCTGGACATGGTCCTGGGCAGCCTGCTGTATGCAGCCCTGCTGGAGCAGGCACGTTGGCCCAGATGACTTCCAGAAGTCTGTTTCAACTTGAATGAATTTGCCATTCTTTGTTTCAGGTAAACTTATTACTCTTACTGTAACTAAGGTGAAAAAAGCAAAAAACATATCAAAGTCCTATTTTTTATTAACATGCCAAAACACAGTTTACAACAATAAATAGGAATAAGAATATTAATAATCAAATCTATTCCTCAGAACCAGACTAGGCTGGATCCACATCCTCACCGTTTATTTGTGGTTGTGAAGGATGCTGGAACACAAACTGATTTTTTGCATTTTCCAACATGCTATGGAGCTAAAATTCTGTATAAACTCAAGGGAGAGATACAGCAGGGTCATGCTGACACTCCTACCAGCAGGTTTACTACAGCTGTAATCAGCACTCATCAGAAACAGTCTGTGGAAGAGTCTTTCTATGATAGGTAGTTTCCATTTTTCCAGGTTCAGGTCTCCCTTATCTGGGAAAAGTTCTGTGCTCAGTTAGGATCATATTTACTTCAGAAACTTAGGTACTAAATTGGAGTCTGGCTTCAGACTCCTGCATATATACAAATTGCACCCCAAATACTTTTAAAAATGAATTCATAACTATTTCCTAGTTTCCTCTACTCTTTTGCCAGATATTACATGGCAGAAATTCATTCATTCCAAGGAACCATTTTTATCCTTCTAAATTTATGTAAGGTAACCTGTAGTATCCTGTTCCATGCATTTTCAGGAATTACTAACCTTGCCCAAGACTTTAGATGGATATTTATTTGCCTATCAGGAAATATCTTTGTTCATTTAATCTGGGAGCAGATTTTATCACAATAACTACAGGAACAACATCTAAAATAAGCTCTGAACATTGCTCTCAATCTGATATTCTCTTATAGCTACTTTCCTCTGTGTGTAGGGGTTTTTTGTGTGGAAAAATGCCAATGGAAGAAGATATGAATGTTAATATATTTCGAATGTATACATGTGTGCAACTAATCGTGAAAATGGTTTTAATCCATCTGAAAAAAAGAAAGGACATGCCAAATTCTGGTGGTTCATAATGCTATATGTACCATTGCTAGAGAGAAGAGAAGAGAAGAGAAGAGAAGAGAAGAGAAGAGAAGAGAAGAGAAGAGAAGAGAAGAGAAGAGAAGAGAAGAGAAGAGAAGAGAAGAGAAGAGAAGAGAAGAGAAGAGAAGAGAAGAGAAGAGAAGAGAAGAGAAGAGAAGAGAAGAGAAGAGAAGAGAAAGAGAAGAGAAGAGAAGAGAAGAGAAGAGAAGAGAAGAGAAGAGAAGAGAAGAGAAGAGAAGAGAAGAGAAGAGAAGAGAAGAGAAGAGAAGAGAAGAGAAGAGAAGAGAAGAGAAGAGAAGAGAAGAGAAGAGAAGAGAAGAGAAGAGAAGAGAAGAGAAGAGAAGAGAAGAAGGGAAATGGACAATGGAAGACATTCATGGAACTGAGGTCTTACCACTCTCTTTAAGAAAATATTTTTGAAAGCAAATTTAGCTTGGTGCAAGACACAAAAAGAATGGAGGCTTAAAATGAAGAAATCATATTCTACCTCTGATCAGGGTATGTGTGTATAGACAGAACATAGATCCTTATGAAAACCAGATAATTTAAAGAAGCAAGACTGTCACAAGAGGAATAGGTTGCTTAACTGCATGTCAGCTCATTTTTAAAGAGAATGCCTCATCAGAAAAATAAGTAGTTTAAACTTTTTGTTTCTCATCCCCATATTCATGGTTGTATCTGTTAAGAGACATGGAACATTTTTACTATTTTTCATTCTTGCCAATGCTTCAGATCATTGTTGCAAATGAAAAACTGTTTTGTAATCCACCATGGTCATTGAAAACACAAGTTCTAAATAAGGAGTTTAATGTACTGCAAAGGAAGAAGCCTGTATTCAGATAACGTTGGAACTCTCTATACCTCTCTTAGAGGATATTTTTCAGGTTTCCAGTCACATAGGAAAGACATCTCTTGAGGTTAAGCAATTTTTTATTTTTCCACTTGTGCTCTGTGGACTAACATAAAAGTAAATCTGGCATATAAGCAAATAGGAAAGAAAAGCAGGAAATCCTCTGATATTATCCCTCCACGTAGAAAGCCCACTATGAAAACCACAAATCACTTAAGATTCATTGCTCACTGAGCACCTCAGAGAGATTTGATCCTGGCCTTATAAATGCTGTCCATACAGCTTTGTGTCCCTAATTCCTAAGCTATCCATATAATGAATGTGAGAGGAAGGGATAGTGTCACACTAAAAACAGCTTTTCTCTGTTAGACAAGAACAGTTTCCTCCTCACTATACATCACAGGTGATTTTGTTAATATAATCCATAAGAAGTATTTACATTTTCTGATGACTGTCTGAGCTACCGCATTGCTGAAACCTCATCTTTGTTTGTCTGTTCCTGTTTGGAGTAGGACAGATATTTGTTCATGGACATGCAATGGTAGCAGCTGCCTCATATTTTTTCATCATTGTGAATTATACACAATAATTTACACAGAATTAAAATCATTAGTTATTATCGTCAAACATATGTTCCCATTTCAAGGTCCCTTATCACAGTATAAAAGACAACAAAGCAGTGGAGTAGTAGCAGGATCACTATTCTTTGCATAAAAAGTACATGAGTTTTCAGTTGAATTCTTTTAAAATTCGTACATATTTTGACCCTGAACCATGGAGTCATTAAAAATGAAAATCTTAAAAGCACAAGTCAGCTTATACTAAAAATGAACTTTTTTTTTTTTTTTTTATTCCTAATTGGAAGCAGCAGTAAGAGAAGACTAAGCTCTGTGTCTCTCTGATCCCTGCTGTTTTATGATTTTTAGAGCTTTACTAATGCAGAAAAATTTCAGACAATTTCTCTAATTGTGTGACTGGTAACCACCATGCAGTTCCTTTGGAAAAAAACTTCCTCATTGTATTCTAGTCAGTATTTAACATAAGCAAAGATCACAACTAATGGCTGCATAGTCACACATCTTTTTGTTTTAAAGGGATTCTCCCTGAATATAAACAACCTTTAATTTTCACCTCTAGATAAAATTTAAAATCTCACTCTTAGACCTTTCAAAGTAAGGTATTTTGCTAGTTTACAAAACTAATTAGTATAATAATCCTCTGTATTTATGCAGCATTTTTAATCTCAGTGTACCCAAGTGTTAAAGAATATTCCTGATATTTTATAAAACACTTGTAAAGGATGTGATTTCTGGGTCAAACTTGCCTGTGCAGCTACACAGCTCCCGGGAGTTCATTCATCTTCACAAGCTGTGCAATCACAGAAGCTGCCTGTAACTGGGGAGGCTGTGTCTAACTCACAGAAACAGAGCCCACTTCTAGGAAGCCTCTGCACTTGATGATAATGAAGAAAAATAAGGAATAAAACCAAAAGCCACAAAACAGAGCATCATTTTAAATTCCCCTGATTCCGAGAGATGGCCCAAGTCTTCCTATATCCCTGTGTCTTGAGTTGCAATGCAGGATGCTATCAGAAGTATGCATTCTATCACCATCTGTGATAGAAGTTTTCTTTATTTTTCCCACAACCCACCCACCCTTCCTCCAGGAACATATCTTCTGTTAATGGGCCATTGAGTCCCATGGCATGACTGATAAAATTGCATCATCCCATTGTGAGATGCTCCACCCAGGGGAAGGACCCAAGCATTTCCTACCTAGATAAAATCTGAGACTTGGAACATCAGAGCAGCCTTTTTCACTGGATTCCCAGAAGATAACCAGGCCCTTCTACATCATCACTGGACCTTAAGAGGAAAACTTGTACCCTTCTGCAGGAGCACTGCTTCACCTGAACCACATCTGTCACTCCAGGGGGACTGCAGCACCATTTAACACCCTGACTGATGGGGTGTCAGGTTCTATTCTGACCCTCTCAGTGTTTTGGTTTTTTTATATTACTGTATTTTTATTTTAATTTTCCTGATAAAGAACTGCTACTCCTATTCCCATATCTTTTGTCTGAAACCTCCTTAATTTCAAAATTATGATAATTTAGAGGGAGGAGGTTTACATTTTCGATTTCAGGAGAGGCTCCTGCCTTCCTTTGCAAAAACCTGTCTTTCAAACCAAGAAATCCTGTTAAAAATTTGGGGGAGAATTTTAGAAAGCATTAGCAGAGTAAAGTATTCAGTTCAGAAATTACTTGTGTAAGCTACTTTTCCCACCTTAAGCTTACTGAAATATGCTTAATACAAACAGCATAAGAAGCTGAGATTTGTGTACAAGGAAAACAGAAAAAAAATATTAGGCCCTTCTTTTTATCTCACGTCACCTGTTTTCAGCATCCTTCTAGTTGTACTTTTTTTTTCCTGTTCATGCAGTATTGATTTTCATTGCTTCTTGGCTTATTCAACAAGTGAATCCTGAATCTGCAAAAATATCTGAACATATAATTATTTTTCTTATGTATTAAATTAGATTTATACATTAATATTTGCTAGACTGGGAATTAATCTTAGATGAAATGTAAGAAGAATGAAAAGTAAAGGTTTTGGAAAATTTTAAGTTCATCAAGTGAACAGATAAGATGGAAATACATTACTTCTATTGGCAGGAAAAAAATCCCTCTGTCATATTTAGCAGTTACAATTTTCCAGTTCAGACTGGTAAAACAAATCAACTGTGCACTGTCAGTGTAAATCTTTGTGCTTCTTCAGATTGTGTTAATATCATGTGCATAGGATGGGGCAAAGATATTAGGGAAAAAGCCTATGCTTGATGATGATTCTTGAAGAGGAATGAAAAGGAATCTTTCAATATATTCTGTAATATGTAACATACTACACATTACATATTTTTATATATACAATATATCTTACAGAGTAATGAAATAATAGAATAATTTAGATATAGAATATAGAATCACTGGATGATCAAGTCCAGCTGCAAATGTAGTTCTGCCAAGTCTACCATCAAACCACATATACATGTCTTTTAAATATCTCCAGGGGTTGTGACTCTACCACTTCCCTGGGCAGACTGTTCCAGTGCCTGACAATCCTTTCAAGGAAAAAAAAATTCCTAATATCTAATCTAATCCTCCCCATTTTGTCTTGTCCTCTCCCTTGTTACTTGGGAGGAGAAATTAACTTCCACCTGACTACAAGCTCTTTTCAGCTGGGTGTAGAGTGGAAAGGTCTCACCTCAGCTTCCTTCTCTCCAGCCTGCACAAGCCCAGATCCCTCAGCCACTTCTCCTAAGCCAGGCACTGCCCTCCTTGGCCCCCTGAGCACCTGCTGGCTCCTGTTCAGACAGTGGTTGACCAGACCAGCATCCCCAGGTCCTTTTCTCCTGGACAGCTTTCCAGCCACTCTGCTTCAAGTCTCTTAAGATATCTCGATTTCTCACATCTAAAGTTTGCTTCAGCCCTACGGAAATTGGAAATACAGGCTATACCTAACTCCACAATCAACTTCCAGTCCTACATATTCAGTAACAGAGCCATTGGAAAGCATTTCTTCTGGCAATGGGGACTAAAGACTCAGAGTGGCAAGTGTCAAGTGCCAATGAACAAAAGTAAAAGCAGCAGTACAACAGCCCAGAGCAGTGATTCTGCTCCTGGATGAACTCCAAGTGCCTTGCTGTGTGGAGCATCAGAAATGCTTTTCAAAGCAGACTTGCCTTCATGCTGTGGGGAATGCTTTACATTTACATTCCTTGAAATTAGAGCCTTTAACTTCTCAAAAGTTTTAATACATTCTCTACCATCTCTGTTAATTATCAGGGTTTTGTTCTTCCTCACACACCCACATGATCTTCCACTATGATCCTACAATGAATTCATCATGTTGACATTTTGACAGTTCACTTATTTCCAAGCAGTAGACTACTATGTCATAAACATAGTGTTTTGATTTTGCTGAAGAATAAAGAATAACATTAAAGTGGAAAGAGAAAGAACATTTTTATTCAAAAGCAAATGTCAACAACGGTGACAGAGGGAAAAGAAAATATTTCTGGCACAGAAAATTACTCAAAGAACCACTATCCTTTTTCTTTCTAAATTTTGATATATTTTCCCTCAGATACAGATGTACAAACATTAGTGAAATTCCTTTATCACCATGTTCCATTTTTCTTGTTATCTTGCTGATTTTACTCAAAAGAAAACAATTTTTCAATAAGTGCTTATTTAACTACAAAATATTATCAAATTTTCTCATGTATTTGAACATTCAGCACAAATTCTAAGACCAAACAGCAAAAAAAAATATTCTTTTACTTTCTCATCATGACACAGTTTCTAAGTTGCTTCTGTGACTATGATGAACTCCATAGGCCTTCATCATTGCAGCCCTAGAAAATTTGGTAATTTTCAAAGCTTTTTTGTAGATTAAAAAAAAAAAAAAATCATATATCCTGCACAGAATATTTATGAATTATTTACACAATTTTTAACTTTTGTTTTTTACTTTTTAAGAGAATGAAATACATGTTGCACCTTTGAATCATAGAATGGTTTGGGTTGAGAGGGACCTTAGAGATCATCTAGTTCCAACTCCTCTGCCATGGCCAAGGATACCACCACTATAGCAGGTTCCTCAGAGCCCTACCCAGCCTGACTGTGAACATTAGAGGGATGGAGCAAGCACAACCTTCTTGGGTAACCTGTTCCTGTGCCTCACCACAATAAAGAAGTTCTTCCTAAAATTTAATCTAAACCTATCCTTTCTCAGGTTGGAGCCATTCCCCTCTGTCCCAGCACTCCAAGTCTTTGTCAAAAGTCCCTCTCCAGCTCTCCTGCAGGCCCCCTTTAGGCTCTGGAATGTGATATAGTCTTCCTAGAGCCTCCTTTTCTCCAGTCTGAGCAACCCAACTGCCAGCTCATCCTCACAGGAGAGGTGCTCCAGTCCTCTGATCATCTTCATGTCCTTCCTCTGCACTCCCTCCAAAAGAATGATGTCCTTCCTAACTGATGTCCTTTTCCAGTCAGTGGGAACTTCATTGAACTGCCATGATTTCTAAAAAATTGATTGTGGTACAGCCACTTTCTACACCAGCTCCCCCAGGATGCATGGATGGATGCATCTCGTTATCCTATGGACCTCTGCACCTTCAGGTTCCTCAGATGACCTTGAACCTGATTGTCTTCTACAGCTGGAGCCCTTTTCCTCCCTTCATTGTCCTGCCTTCTGTGACTGAGGAAGTATGGCTGGAGTATTTGGTGGTGAAGACAAAGGCAGAAAAGTTGATGAATACCTGTGTGCTTGATGTCCCATCCATCATTTACAGCAATCCAAAAATAAATTAATTTTATAGGCTACTGTTGCAGGCTATCATTTTCAATAGAAGTGGAAAATTTTTCTTCTTTTTTTTTTCCTTCACTGTGTTCCATGTTTTGGGTTTTATTCTAAAATTTTTATAATGAATATATTTAATATTATTATTTATTTATTTCATATAATAGAATAATTAAAATATTTTACTTCTATATTAATCACTATTTATATTTAATAATATTAGGTATTTTGTGTTTGATATTTTATAATATTTTCTTTACCGTTTTGATACTTAGCAGAGTAATTTCTTCTTATAGGTACTTAATTCAAGATATGTGATATCAATATCTGTAGATGATTGTAGTGGAATAGGAAATTCACTAGAGGCCTGGGTCTAACCAACACTTTACTTCTAGACTGTCCATGCAAGAGCTTCTGCTTCTAAACCCATGTTTCTGACAAAGAAAGGTAATAAAGTATCTAATGTAGACATTCTTTTCAGAACTATAAATGAGATTCTGAGTAAAATATAAATATTTAAAGATAGCTCTAGAGAATTTTCAGAGATCAGAATATCTGAGATACTTGGAAAAATATTTATCCTCCCATACCTACATACTCTCACCAGTTTTGCATTCCAACTATTCCATTCTGGGTATTTTAATCATAGGTAAGTATTAGGGAGTTCAGTTGGTTCTGTAAAGTGTATTTCATGTTAAATGACAAGGTCGATTCTATATTTGAGACATCTGACTTGTTGCATTTAAATCAAATGCCCTGTTTGGTTTGTTTGCAGCAAGTCAGTCCTAAATTTGAAATGATATGACAATGCTTTGTTTTGTTTTATTGTATTTCCCCCAACAAGCAATATTTTTAGACTCATAGTCTTTGGATTTAATATGTCATATAAATTCTTTTGTACTTTTACTAGAATGTAAGGCACTAACATCATGGTAACTGCAATGCTTAGCTAATGTGTAAAGCATGTTGTATTTTTCTGTTTTAATCCATACTTCAAAAAAATCTTACTTTTTCAGAGTACCAGATGAAATTGCTAGAGTTTAGTAGACTCTTAATCTGTGTAAACCTCAGAAGATTGCTTACTCTTGCCATTCAAAAAATTATATTTTGGAGGAACTCAATGCATTCAAATATCAGGTTCTTAAGGTCTTATGCATATTATATTTCAGTATTCAGGTCAACAAAAATTTTGTCCCCCATTGAGAATGTAGCAGAAAATTATAAAAATGTGCAAAAATTCCCTGTATGATAATAATACAGATCCTTATCAAGAACAGATATGTTTTCAACAACCCCATTTCCCAAGGCAATGACACACCTCCAAAGTCTTGTGAACTTCCTCTGGAATTAAGAAATAAAAAACAATAAACCAAAACCAGAAACAGCAACAACAGAAAGACCACAACCTTGATCCAATAAACCTTAATTTAAAAGGGGTTTCAGGCTATAATCAGCAGCATGAAAATGTGTGTATCATGTTTGAAGGAAGTATGAGTAGGAATATCTAGTAGCTTTCTTATGATTGAGCAGCTTAACTTGATTATCTCCCTGGCAAGTGCCTTTACAAAAATACACGTAGACTTCACAGTGAAATCAACACAGATGGAATACTATACTCAAGATCTTTTTAATTTAATGAGACAATTTGGGTTTTGTTTTTGTCAACTAGTTCTTTTTATTTTTTGGCTTAAATCCCAGTATGTTTCTAGCTTTTAGCCCTTCAAAAACCAAACAAAATAAACAAAACCACACAAAATACCTGGCTCCAATCCTCTAAGATACTCTCTCTCAGCTCAGTTTCTGTCATATGATGCAGCACAGGTCAATAATATAACTATTTCTGAAAAGATTTATTGGAATTAATTGAAACTTAAGTTGGAATACTTTATTTTTTTATAGCTTCATACACTACATCAAAATATTCTACTGATTTAAAAACAGGACTTTGGGTGAAAATTTATAACTTTTATGATGTCCTGCTTGTAACTATCAGTCTCCCAAGAAATGTAAAACGAGCTAGGAATAAATGCTGAATATTCCACTTATATTTCTAGATAAGAGGTTTTGAGTGGCAAGTGTCTGTGAAAAATTATTAATATTTTACAAACCTGACTCACCAAAATCAACAGTTCAGTGAATGGCCTTGGAATGGGATCTACAGTAGCCTTCACAGTAATGTTTTAATCTGTGAACGGTACTCATTGCAATGCCAATAATCCTGTAAAATAACCACTACTTTCCTTTTCAAAATATTGAGGAGGAATACATTTTCCCCCAGAAATTTTCCACCAGTTATTAATAGATTTAATAGCTCATGAAGAACTATAGATTCTCCAAATATCATCAAAATAAATCTCATATGCCTGCAAGTTTTGCAGGGTTTCGCATCAAAGCTTTTTTACTGAACAAATGTAACTATGACAGTTTAAGACTTAAAAAAAGAAGAGAGAAATACATTCTAGTGAAAGTTTACATTTTAGTAAATACAGAGTAGTTGTCTTATCAGCTTATAGGAAAAATTAGGTTTAAATTATATGAAAAAAATTACTTACAGTGTTTGCCTAACACCATTAAAAATCGTCACCATCCTCATATGTCAGTTGCATTTTCCTATTCACTCTCTTCCAAGATATTGTTAAATATCCCAAATAATGTTTTTCATTCTTCAGAAAAAGACTTTGTTAATTCAAGAATAAAAATCATTGAGAAACTGGGAAAATGCAATCCCTTTTCTTTATTAAGCCTGATGTGTATACAAGCCCTTGCTTCTATCATAGGCAAGCAAAGGAAGGAACAGTTCTTGGAGGGACGTAAGACAAGTAAAGGATTTATTCCCCATTTACCTCAAGAATAAAAATACTGTTGAACAAGGATAGCCAAGAATTTCACCCATACTGAGGAGTGAAATTCAAATTCAGGGAGAGTTTAATTCAGACTTGTCACTGCTTGTCTTGAATACTTTACTAGGGATCAATTACTTTTCCCAGCCTGAAAATATTTTCTTCAGAAAATTTTTTATTCTCTAAAATGGATTTAGTGGTTATGGCACAGGCAGATTGTTCAGATTTAGACTCTGGCTGTACCACAAGCTCTCTCTCTGTACTGTCAATATTTCTCAGGCTGTTAATCAGCAAAATATTCTCCATCTGCCAGCAAGGCAATTTGAATTTTTACTCCAGTTTGGACTTTGTGAGTTAATTCTGGGGTAAGAAATGCAGGCCTAAGGATTATGAATCATGACTGAGTTCTGTTAAACAGGGAACATAAGGAGCTTGAGCCACATAACTTTGCAGGCCTGAGCTTTGCAACCCTTTGAATCCTCAGCATCTCCTCCTAAACCCCAGCTACCAGATCATGCACTGATGTGGCCTTGGGATCTGAGGTGAAACAGCTTCTTTGTGTTCCAATTCCCTGTGCTATGGTACAGAGCAACAGCACTTCTGCACTTTACAGGAGTGATGCTAGAATCCCATAGCATCAGAAGTATTTCTATGCTAAAATATTGTGCTAGAGAGAACCATGCATAAAAATCCCTCAGCAAGAATAAGAACCACAGGAGTCATAGACACTGCTGAGAGGGTGGATATTGGAGGCTAGAAGTGAGTAATTTCCACTTCTCTGGTTATCCTCAGGGACAGGAATTATTTATGAATTGTGGCAAGGGAGTAAGTTTGCTTCTTGAGATACAAAAAAAGGTAAAACTAAAAAAGAGACAGATAATAAAAAATAGCATTTCCAGCCTTCAAAATGTTTGGTTGGTTAGTTGGTTTTTTTTTTTTCATTTTGTTCATTATAACTGTCATGTCTTCTCTGCTGGTAAAAGACAAAAGAATGTGGAGCAAGTTCAAATCAGAGGTACATAATAGTTTACTAACAGATCAGCAGCAAAACAAAAAGTAATAAAAAGGCTTAGCAAAGCAGTATGCATATTCCAACACCATTTTTTAATACCTTTTATTCTTTCATGACCAATACAATTTTGGTTTTAAACTCTTTCTTAACATCATTACCCCAAATACTTCCCAATAATTAGAGGTTAAGCATGTTAATATTTAGCAAATTGAATTTTACTGTCATCATTTATTTGAAAACTAGGACTTATTAAACTAATGAAGTTTGTGTGAATTTCTGATCAAGTATATAAGTATATATAGACATAAATATATATATATATTTAAAATATCTTGTTTTCAAATAACTAATACAAATTCTAACATCAAATCTTGAATTACTCAAATGCCCCTGAATAAAGAATATATCTAAAATGTGTGTGAACTTCTCTCAGATAATCAAGGAATATATACCATGTTGAGATTTGTTTGCTCAGGTCCACTAAAAAGCTACACATAATATTTACCTTAGTGTAACTTTTGGACACCTGTTCTGGTTTCTCTGGTGCCCCAGGAAAGTAACAGATAAATCACCAGAGAAACCAGAGAAAACATTAAAGGTAAAGATTTAATTCTTGAAAAATGGGTCTTAAAGAAGCAAAGCCACAACTTGGCCCCACCCCCTAAAATGCCTAAACCAGATAACTTCAAGCCTTTCATTTTTTAATTTAAGGATTTATGACACAATTAAATCACCTGTACTTGGGATTATAACCCAATTATCTGTCTTTTTCTTAAATTAAGGGGCAAAACCCATCGATACTAAAGGCATTGAACATTTATTCACAGATTCTTGCATGAGACACTTGTCTTAATATGTCCCATGAAAAGTTTTTTTCTGTAATTACTTCAATTTTAAAACATATTTAATCCCTTTCCCCACTATAGTACAAGTTATTTTTCTGAACAGTATCATTGCATATTAATTCAATCTGCTTTTCATATTTGTTAACAATTTTTTTCCACAAAATCTTCTCCAAACAGAATAATTCTGGGATACCACATCCTGTTATGTTTTGCAATTTGAGAGTAGTCTGTTATTCATTTTTGAGTAAGTTGTATGAACTGACTCGATAAAATATATCTTTGAAAATTATATTTTACTCCACCTTTCAGAATGTTATCTATCAGAAATGTAATAAAATTAAGATATTTCACAATGGTTTCCTTTCTGTCCAGTAAAACATATAGTTGTCAGTGAATAAAATTTCATTCAATTAATTTCAATTATCCTCATTGACTAAGAATCTGTATAAAAGTATAACATTTGAATACATCACAAAACTCTGCTTTTGTTTGTGTATAATCTGTTAGTGCAGACCTATAGTCCTTTATCAACTATATATATTTTGGAAGTGGGACTCAAAATATTGTTATAGAACTTAGGTTAATTTTCAAAAGTTTACTTGAATACAGGAGAGTTCAGAAGTGTTGAGATTGGCTATGGAGAGACAGTGGGTCCAACCCAGCTGCTGAGATTAGGGGATCTCAGGGAGGACTGTGAGCAAGGCCAGACACCTAAACCATCTACTTGTAAGTTCCATTTATGCAGAGTGCATGTTTGGGCAAAGGGGGAAATGCAGGGACCCATGGACCAGCTACTAGATAGACTGCCTAAGTTTGTTACTGGAGGAAATTAAGGGGTCATGTGTGTCTGCATCCATGTGACTGGGGTTTTGTGTTTATGTCTGGGTATCAGCTGGAGTGGGGCTGTGAACATTAGGGGTTCGTGTGCTGTTGGGGCCATGCACTATCCTAGGATCCAGATGCAGATGCCATTTATATATGTGTGTAATTTCCACTGAAGTTTTTCCTTGATATGCATGGAGGGGAACAGGATCAGGCCATTTGTACTTGTATTTGAGTTGGTATGGTGTGGTTTGTATGTTTATCGATATGTATTGAACCATGCAATTATACATACAGAGGGGGAGAGAGAGAACATACCTATTTAAAATACAGGCTCAACCTCACTGCTGACTGGATGTAAATTTATCAAGTTGTAACATCCTTGTCTCTCTTGGGCTGCAAAACGTGGCAGTTTCTAAAAAACTCACCTTTGGAGAGTGAGATAAACAGATGTTAAAATCTGCATGGACAAAATAGAGCTGGTTACTCAGCAGCACAAAATACATTGGTACAAAAAGCTATCCTCAGCTTATTGAGGATTTATACCAAAGAGTATAAATAATTAAAATAATAATAGTAGTAAAGGGTTTATTTAAGATTTGTAGTGTTAGATGTGCAAGATTCTGAGCTGGACATTTTGCAGTGGCAAATGCTGAATGCAGTAAGTCTGAGCTGCACTGAATAAAAAGTTTTGAAATATTTTGTCTTTGCTGCTGGGTAGTTGTCTACATGAACATTGAACAGACGTTTTCTGGAATATCTCAGCTTTGAACTGTGTAAAAGGTTCAGTAAGAAATGCAAAAAGTAGAAAGGGCTATGTAGAAAATTTCATGCAAAGATGACTCTAAATACTTCACAGGACTAGAAACAAAAATGAAAGAAGGTTGCAAAATGATCAAAATATGCAGGTCATAAAGATTAAACTACACACTCAAAAAATTGAAGTATTTAACTCTACCAATATAAAATCAAAACTCAGTCCAGATTTGTTGAAAAGGTCATGAACCATTGAACTGGACTTTTGAATCAAAATAAGCTTTTGAGAGCTCCATTTCTTCCCAGAGGAGTAATGAAAGAGGATTGCATTAACTTTTGATATGCTTTACTTGATATTAGCAGGGATTCAGTAGTGTATAAGGAATTTTGCTTTGAATTTTCTCTTTTGTTTACATGCCTCCAAAGGAATTTTAAAAAGCCTATTTTTCCTTTTCATAAAGATTTATCGTATTCTCTGGTAAAGCTTGGATAATTAATATCAAAAGGTTTAATCTTCTCTTAGAGTTTACCACAGATAAACCTTTGGCACCACAAGTTCCAACATTTGGCTACTTTTTTCTGAAACAGCACAAAGACTAAGCCAGTGTAATAAAAAAAAATAAAGAAGAAGCATAAGTCCATATTCTGTAGAAATGCCCCCACCTCTACTCTCCATTATGTTATTTAAACAGAAGCTGGACTGATATGTGCCTAAGAAGAATCTTGGAAATCAGAGTGAATCTCAAGATATCCCCTTTGCTCAGAATATTAAAACATCCTTATATAGGCAGGATTGTCTGTCTTTTAGCTTGGATAAAAGAGTTCTATGTATAACAGTCAATGTGTGCAAATTTTGTCAATATGGAGACATTATAATAACAAAACTATATAAAAAATGGCAATTATCTTCAGCTCATACATTTCAACAAAAGCTACAGCTGGTGCAACTCTTCAAAGAGTTGGTAACAATGCAATATCAAAACTGGGAAAAGAGCACATGGAAGAAGGAAGAGGCAGTTTCAGCTGCCTCTAATAGTGGTGGAAAAAAAATTGAAAGGTCATTAATTATAGAATGCTACAAATAATGTAATATCATTAATATCCTCATATTTCAAATAAAAATGGAAACTTATTTCAAGCCTGGGAAAAAATGGCAAATACAACGATAATTTAAATTTGAGCTGTGTTTCAGGTATATGTCTGGGATTCATCTGTGATGAATGGAAATAATGGAAATATCACTTGAATCAAAACCAAGAATACACCAATTCAGTCAAGCTGAGCGTCAGCGGTTTTCCTAAGTGGGAAAAATGACAAAATTACTTCAGTACTGCTAGTAACAAATGCTGTGATTGAACATATTTGCAGTCCTTTGTGACATTTTCTGACTTGGGTTTAATCCACAATGGAGAAATTATAATCTATTTAGTTAAGGCCTTTTTTCACTTAAAACTTAGAGAGCTCAGAAAGTTCCATTCTAACATATTCCAGACATACATTATTATTTGGAAAGTTCCCAGATTTATGTAATAATTTCTTAATTTTGCTTTTTTAAATATTCAAATTAAATATAATTATTTTTTGCTGTTGCTATATTCATAGACTAGTTGAAAATGGGAAAAAAAATTAATGACATGAAATGCAAGAAAATATATATAATTCTGTGCAGTGTAGGCAACCAAAAAACCCAGTCACTAAACACCTCTAAATCTGTTTTAGATCCCCTAAGATCTTTAAAAGTAAATTTTTACTGCCCTATAGAATGTAGGCCAGGAAACAGAGCAAAGAAGCCTTCTCATACTGTGTATAACATAAGGGTGACTAAAGAAAATCATGTATGAGTCATGTTGGATGTGACTAGACTGAGATAGTTAAGTCTGTAAATTTTAAAATGTTTTGGATATTATTTTCAATCTTAAAAAGTCACTACTTTCACATACTGGCTTCCATGGTCACTGTCTTTATGTCAACACTGGAGTTAAAACTGCAGGGGTATAAAATAGTTTCATGAATTTGAACACTTAAGATCTTCTGGAAAGTTTCATGCTGGTTCTTTATGGTTATTCTAGAATATTCCTTGGAATGAACTTGAGATTTTTAGTTAGTGGTCTTCTGCATCATGTCAAAGGTTGTCAGTGGTGTTTAAATCATTTGTTCATTCACATACACAGTGGGTATGCACACAGTACAAGGCAGGAAACTCTAATTCCCATTTTTGCTTTAGAAGATGTCCTGAAAATGTATTAAGTGACAGCTATGTTACCTCATTTCTTATTCAGGAGCGTATGTTTTCTCACTTTTCCTCTTCTGTGTCCAGGTTTCTGATTCCACTCCTCAAGGTTTCCTCCACATATTATGACTATGTGTACTTAATAGATTACAGAAGTTTCAGCTGTCAAATTAGGTTAGGTTTAGGTTAGGTTTAACTAGTTTAAGACTGAAACTGCTGATTATTTGGAACCTTTCATTTTCTTCTGTACACACAGAAAGTGCAGAAACAATTTTTTGAGTCAGTAACCAGCAATACTGCCCAATCCCAAATTATTAGAAGACTACATTAGGATTAGTTTTTAATCTATGTGCTAAATGGTAGCACAATTTCAGTATTTTAAACAATTTTTGGAGCATACCTTACTTCTTCTCCTGCTTCCTGTAAGTGCACCTTTGATCTTACTGAACTTATTTTTCTTTTTTTCTGCCCTTAGAAATTATTAATTTCTGGTTAATTTTACATTTTGTGAATTGGATAAAAGGCAAGACGGTAAGGTTCTATATTAAAAGTGCATCACAAAATGCAATGGGCCAATTTAAGTGAAAATATCTAATTGGAACATGGAGAATAAAAATAATCAAAATTTAGAAATATGTTTTAAATTTAATTTAAGAATTAAAAATTTTGTTGTTGACTATGAATTTAAACAAAAAGGAGAATTTAACGTAGGAACAAAAGATATTTAGTTCAGCAATCAAGTTCCATAAATCCCAAGTATCCCAATGATATGTTAATCTTTAATATTTTATATTCAAATTTTGAATATGATTATACTGAAAATTAAAGAAATTTCAAAATGTATTTTCTCTGCTATCCCTATTTACTATTTATCTCCAAATGTTCAACAAAAATAATACTGTTATTTTTTAGTTTTCCATTTATCATTAAACAAAATAGTGCTACAGATGATGCCTAAAAATAGTTTACTTATATAAGCAGTGTTAGTAGCTATTTCCAATCATTTTATACCATTTTAAGCAAACTTTGTATTTATTAATTACTTGCAGAATTTTAGTAAGTAGACAATAATCTGATGGACATGAGATGGCTATGTTGACAATAATAATTTGACAAATAGGTCTTGGAAAGGAAGCACTTCTTCATGTAATTTTATTGTCAGAATGCTCAAAAATAAAGTCCATCTGAAGAAAACAATTTCTCTAAGACCAGTCATAAAATTGATTTGACAGACTTGTTTTTGGCTTGTTGCCCTCAGTCTATTTAACATCTTAAATCAGCCTCCAGTTTTTCCTCTGACTAAAAGCTTCAGATTTTTCCTCTTTTTTTTCTTCTTTCTTCTCCCTTATGTTTCCCCCATGTTGGAAATTATTTTTACTTTTTGAGGTTCAATTAAAACATAGGTGGGTACTCTCTTCAGGCATGGACCCTAATTAAGATTAAAATGCTTGCAATTAATGTAATCTCAGTTCCTTGAGCTCAATCTTACAGAGGACTTCAAAAACAAAAATAGAATGTAGATGGAACTGAGTTGCCTATATTTAAACTTGCTATCTTAAAAGCTTTACAACCTGCACCTTAGCCTACTAAAGGTGAATGAATGAGGTGCACTCTTGTTTAACACCTCTGTGGGGGCTGAGCTGCTCCTCAGCATTTCAGCACTGTGACAGACTCCACATGGAATTATGGCCTATTTTAGCAATATGGTGATGGTGTTATAATCCTCCTTCTAAATAATTGTCTCAGGTCTAAAGCAAGTTTTTGAATCAGGCATTGAGGAACAGCATCCTTCTCAGTTTAATAAATTCTATGAAAACCTACAGAGATTAATTTTATTTTCAGGAAGACTGATCTACTTGCCAAGTATATTTTAAATATGTGAAGCACCCAACTCCTGACGAAACTGTGCAGCAAAGAAAACAAATGATGTAAAATTGATCAAGCCCCTTACATGGTCAGAAGTGTAAATCCTGGGATATTTAACTCTGGAGATTTTGACCCTTGATACAATCTTGATTTGTATCTCATCAAATAGATGTACATCACAGAAGAAATTCCTAAGTGCAAGAGTCCAGAATTTTTTCATTCTGCATAAGTGAAGAAGACAATAAAAAATCACATACTCTCTGGTATAGAGAAGGAAACATGAATTACCTGAACATTTTCAGATTTTTTATTGTACAGGAGTAAAGCTACAAGAAAGAGACTAAAGAGTTGTCCATACTTCTGACACTTAGTCAAATACTTGGAATATAGTAATTGATGAAAGTAGATATGGGTTCCAACGTTCATTTTAGACATTTCATTTGCTAACTTGCCTTCAGTCTAGCTCTATTCTTAGTCTAGTTCTTGATCATGTACCTAACTGGATGCAGAAAAGTGATACCATTTAGTCTCAACTAGGATGCCAGTCTAGGAAATAAAGTGGAATTAATTACAAGCCATTAACTGGCTTTGGATTTATTGTTTCATGCCTCTGCTCTTGCTTTTTTTTTTTTTATTTTATTTTTTCTCCTCAGGTCTTGCAGGACATAGTAGAGGGGTCAAATGAGAGGTAAAAATGTGACAGAGTTTCCACACTCAATGAAAAGTTATGTCTTTGTTTAAAAATAAAATAAAATAATAATAATCAAAAGTCTACTAACTTGTGGTGCTAAGCTTGGCCATTTGAAATGAACATACATGAGCAGCATTTTCATTGCTACTAACCAGAAAATTTGATGGCATTTTATCACTATACACTTGTATGTTTACTATAAGCACTGTAAGAATTATTTTATGATAGATTCTTATTTCTTACAGTAATTACCCTGGCTTACAAAGACACAAAATGTGAATAATCAACTAATTGTGAGAATTTTTTTAGTGAATATTTACTAAAAATGAATGTTTATTATATGTACTCTTTGTCTCAAAGTGCATGTTTGTTTATACTTGCCAGCATCCATCTTATTTTACAGATACATCAATATGTAGCCCATAGATACAAATTTTTTACAAACTAATTTTAAATGACCTGATATAGGATTTCTCAAATTATTTCTGAATGCATTACTGATCATTCTAAAGCACATACAACTTCAGTTATCTTAAGATCTGCTTATCTTGAGATAGTTCTGAGGAGCTAGAGCTATTCTCTGTGATCTAGTATTGAGAACACATGTAATTATTATCCAACAGAAAAACTCCTCCATTGAACAGCAAAATGGGGTTGAAAGCTGTGGTTATTCTCTTGACAGAGGAAGTGAATTTAAAAAAAATACCACCACATTTATTATAAGGTTCATTTAGAAGTGGTTTTGGTTTTGTTCTGTGCATCTGTATATGTCCCAACATAAAGAGGTGGTAGTTCTCTATCTATGTGATGGTTTCCTTTGTATTGTTATAATTGCAGAGCACAGCTCTGATAAGAGAAAATATGTTTTGCTATTTTTTCTTTCACTGAGTACTACACTCCTAGTTTCACAATTCCTCTTTGTTGGAATAGAATTATGGCAGTATCAATAAGTGGCCAAGAAGTAAAAGGCTAATAACTAATGCTGTATCACTGCCATTACTGTGATGATGAAATCCAAAGCAGTGATCAAAGGACAGGTACTAGGAAAGCAGCAAACATAACCTGATTTATTTTTAATTTATATGGAACATATAGTGTAATAATTTTTTCATATCATTCTACTTTCAATTAGTAAATATAGCTGTGGAAGAAAAAAATTTACTATCAAAATGCTATTATGCATTTGCAAAATAGCAAATGGTGTGCATGTATTCATGCATGAGAGACAAAGGAGGAGATGGGCTCTACTGTTATCAGCTGTTTATCAAATGTAATATATGAGGTGAGAGGGTAAAATAGTTACCACATTTATTGTTGTCATTGTTTTTTGGTTGGACTTTTTAAAAATTTGACTATAGGAATTCCATTGATTTGAAATTCAGCTCTAAGCAGTCAGCTGAGTTTTTATTGTTCTATCGTAACATGATTTTACATTTCATGGGAGGAAAGACTGTTTCCATAATCAAAACTTGTTCTGATGCTCACTGAAATGACCACACAGATGGAATATTTTGCTCTGGAGAAATCTTTTTTCTCTGTAAATGGAGATAGTGCTCCTAACAATGAACTCAGGCCAGCAAATAGAGTACTGATAGACATTATACTGTGCTTTAAGACTGCTTTTGGGTTAGTTTTTTGTAGATGATTTTTGTGGTGTGTAGTTGGTTTTTTCTCTTGTGCTAAAGCAGCAGCATGTTTTTAAACTAGAACATTGAGAGATCACTTTTAATGCCTGTGTTTCTTTCCCTGCTGGTTGGAGAAATAAGTTACTCTTTGACTGTTTCTTTCCTCTCTACTGATGTCCATTAAGTTCTCCTGAGTCTGAGGCCTTCTGAAGTTTTCAGTCAGCAGTATTTAAGAGTTTACAGATACAATTTAAGAATATGTTAAATATTATTACATGCTAACATATAGCTCTCTATTTGTTCAAATAAGTGAAATATGAATGATAATAATTTAAAATATGGATTTTTGTGTTTTGCATATATTAACTTTACTTTTAATGTGAAAACTTTGAGAAGCAGCTAAGTAAAAACCAATTTGCTTGAAATATACCCTCTAGCTACAGCACTTTCTCATATCAGGTATAGTGCTATTTCATTGTCATTGAAATAAAAGTTCACTTTTCACTGTCCAGACAGCTGAAAAATCTATTGCAACCTCAAGTTCCCAGAGTTACACAAGCTGACATTTAAATTTGCCATATCTTGGTTAATAAATTTCAGATTCTGACTTTCCTGACATTTTCTCAGACAAAGTTACTTTCCTTACCTAGAAGTTTAGCAGGTGAATTCAAATCTAAGGAACTGTGGCACCAAGTTTGGGGGGTGAGGTGTAGAAAAGGGAGAGTGAAAGACAAGACAGAGAGAGAAACTTATGTAACATAAATTAAGAAATGAGAAGTGGATTGTCAGGGAGTTTATCTTTGAAGAAACATAGTTATACTTTGGGCTTATTAAAAAAAAGAAAAGCCAGAAAAAATATTTTTTGCAGTTTTATTTGTTTTACTAAAAATATAAATCTGCTGATGAGATTTTAAGCTCTTGTGTTATTTGTCTTGATGCAATGAAGAGCAGCCTAAGTCAAATGATGTGCTTTATAGTCTAACAGAGAAAGTTCAAAGGCTCTTCTGAAGTTGTTGTTAGTACAGGGTCTAACTTAGGCTGTCATATTGATTATGTCTTTACTATGAAATATTCCCACAAGCAATTCTATGTGTTTTAGCTGATTATTCACTTTTCAAACACGTGTTTTGCTGCATAAATATTCACTTTACTGCTTTGATCTCACTTGCCTCATTTTAGGTCTTGTTGAAAACAAGCATGCATTCCAAATTCTAAAAACCATCTCTTCTGAGGGTCTTAGAGCAATAAGAAACTGTGTGACCACATTTAGTTTACCAGCATGAATTTTAAGATGCATAAAACAGATGCAGACAGAATATTTCCAAAATCATTTGAATTCCCATATTAAATAAGTAGTTACCAAACTTATAAGTTCAAAATGTGTCTTTGCTTCTATATGCAACAGCTTTCTAAATTCCAGTTACAATTCCAGAATTCCTTTGTATCTGAATGCTAAAAAGATAGGATTTGATTCTGATCTGACTTTCATCTCCATGGTTCTTTAACTTAAATATACTTAAGTGTTTATATCTACAAGTAGTTATGAAAATAATACCAAGTCTGATATACTGGACTTTTCTTACTGTAAAACCAAAGATTTTATTTTTAGCCCATTGTTTTATCTCATTTAAAACATCTTCTCTCTAAGTACAATTCTGTAGGCATGCTAGTGCTAACAGGCACTTCTAAATCTCATGGTTTCAATATGAGCTTTCACTCATCATATTACAAAAATGCATTGTTTACATATTGTGCCACAAACTTTAATTGCTCTTTAAACATCCTGTGGGTGACTTTGGAAATGTCTGTTCATTGTCTGCTTCTTCTGAAGACACTTCTTGCCTCTCATAATAGATTCCCTGCCATCATCATCACCAGTTACCTTCGTCTACCTGAGCTTTTTTGACATTTCTATTGCGGCTTGCAATCAATTTTCAAGGTCATGCGGCTCTGTAATGGAATATTAACACCCTGAGAGTAGGCTTGCCAGCAGGAGGTGTGTCAGAGCAATTTGACTAACAGTGCTTTGAAGGACTATGACCTTGGAAGCCTCTAGCAGGGCAATCTATGAATTTGGAGTAGCTGTCAGATTGAATTGTAAAAGGGTGTATATTAACACACAGGATTACAATGAAGAGTCATTCATAAAAATTGACATCCTGCCAAAAAAGGGATCACACAAAGTTTAATGGAATATTTATTCCCTAATTATGAACATATAACCCCCACCAAATCATTTATCTGCATTCTTGGAATACCACAATTGTACTGTAGTTTTGAAGTCCTTACTTTTTACATTTAAACATTTTCCTTGTAATATGCCAAATCCTTCCCCAACTGGGCATTGGCACAGGTCCCACTGATTTTGACAGAAGTAGACCTGCCTTCAAAAGACAGTTGCAATGACAGTTAATATTGGGAACTGCAACACATTTTTTTAGGCCACAGCTGAAATTAAATTTTTAAATCCGTATCGTTACTTCCAGATAAAATTTGCTGGCTTTTCAAAGAGTTTCAGTAGTCAGGAATCAATGGAAATACCTAGGGGAATGAAAATTAGGTTATGTTTATCTATGAGCCTCAATAAGGATTTAAAGCTTTAACTGCAGACATCCAGGTTTGGAAATCTTGCCCTATGGTTGCAGCCCAAACATCTCCAGTATTTTCTGGGAATGATCAGACAATTATACAGTAAAGACCATGTGCAGCACTGTTGACTACAGCGTAATTAAAGAGAGACAATAAAGCACTGAGTGCTCAACTTAAAAAATATTGTAAAATGACATGTAACCACTGAGCAGATGTTTTTTGTTTTTTTTCCAACAGAATCTAAAAACATTCTCTGAGAAGTAAAACTACAGAAATAAAATATAAATTATAATTACTCAGCCTAAGTATACATTTGTGGAGAATTATTTTCAGTAATTTTGCATTTATGAATATAGTTTAAAAGGCAGATTCACACAGCAGCAAATTCTCAATTACAAAAACAATCTTCCTTTTGCAAACAGAAATGTGCTGCTGCTACAAGCACTTACGTTCCTTATGCTCGCCATTACAGTTTATCTCCTTATTAAGTGTGCAGAAAAAGTGAAAATGCTAATCCTTCCAGCTTGCACTACTCCTCAGTGCAGCATCATAGGAACTTAAGCATGTACTGTCTGCAAAAAACAACTAGAACCATCTGAAGTATGTAACTGGAATAAGGAGGTGTCCCAGTGCAGTACAACATGGCCTGTCAGCACATGCAAGTCACAATTCTGATGCCCTGCTGGTATCCACAGGCTGCAGCAATAATCATCCTACACCTGATCCAAGGCTGACTGAAAGGGAAAAGGAACTATCTTTTGGCTTTCAGTGGCTTTTGGATCATGCAGTCCTTGGTAGATATACCCTTCACCACACTCTGACATAATCCTCATATCACACAATGTAGTGCAACATAAAAGGTATTACGACATCAGCAGGCATAAGATTTATTTCAAGAAAGCTGTTGAATGATATTCTTTGCCTGTCAAGGTTAATCCCCAGACAGATGTGTAATAATAATAATAAACAAATAATAACTTTGCTAATTATTTGTCAAACATCTAGTTTTAGTAGAAAAATACAGTTCCTTCTGAAGCAGAATGTTGTTTACTCCACTAATAATATCAATCATTAAAAAAATATTTTTCCCTCAGAGTTCATTTCACACTGTTTTGTAAATGCTGGTGTACAACACACAGAAGCAGAGGTAGGCAGTGCCAGATCACTTGGCCTTCATGACTCTCCACTGCTAATGGAAAATTATTTTCCTTTACTGTACTTTTTTCATCTCTCTCTTTAAATTCCTATGCTGAACATAATTTATGTTACTTTTTTTTTTGTGAAATCATGGTTCTGTTCACTGATATGAAGACTTTGCTATTACCCTCAGCTTTTCAACATGGTAATAAAGAGCTATGTAGACAGTTCTGGGTTAGCATTTTAAAAAATCATCATTGCTCAATAACTTAAAAAAGTGGAACCAAGATGCTGTTTTCTACCCACTGTACCAATTTTCATTCTTATAAACAGAAGAAAATATTTTTTATTGGATTATAATGGCACACTACAGTAAGGGAAGAACAATTTTTTAATAATGATGATAAATCAAAAACCCCATTTAAGTGTTTTATTTGTATGTTTATAGTGCTTAGATAAAGCACATCACATTGAAAGAGAAAAGAACAAGTGAAATAAAATGAAAAATGTTGCATCTTTCAATGGTCTTGAGTCACATGTTCTGTGACAGATTAATACTTCACTGCCCCTTTACTCCTTATTCTGGATCTTTATTTAAAAATCAAGCCAGAAATAACCCAAATAAGAATTGGAATCAGAATTATAGTGAGAGGAACTATTAAAATAGAAGGAACAGAAGCTATTGGAATAGAAAGTTGTGAGGGATAAAGGACAGCAAGGCAACAGAGAGTAGTGTGGAGGAGACTGCATATTTTCCATCAAAATATTGAACAGTCAGGTAGCTGGGACCAATCACTATGAACTCTAGCCAGGTTTTTAGGACTAACAAAATTTAATCTTCAGATTATAAACATGGAAATACAGTACCTGACTATTTTTTGAGATAGACCTGAGAATTCTACTCCCTGATTGCAATCACAGTTTCAAGTTATATTATTTTTTTTTAAAAAAAGGAAAATACAGAAAATAGAAAAGATTTTTCTCCATATGTAATGGGAAGCTTCACTAGAGTTTCTGTTAATACAAAATTTCTCCAATGTCTAGTTTAAATGTACTTCTTGTAATAGCCCTGTACTTTGCAATATATGCCTTTTGTCCCTCACTGTTTATAAATTGTCATTTCAGTCACTTTGGTGTGGAAAACAACCTGATGCTTCTACAATGAAATGACTGGTTTGCTAGATGAGGAGACAGCAGTCAATATTGTCTATCTTGACTTTGGGAAAGCTTTCAACACTGTCTCCCATAAGATCCTCAGAGAAGCTGATGAGGTATGGGCTGGATGGGCAGTCAATGAAGTAGATTGAAAACTGGCTGAATGGCTGAGCCCAGATTTGGATGATGTACAGCACAAACTCTAACTGGAGGCATCATCAATGTAAACTGACAGCCAATACTGGGTGTGATCCTCTTTATTATCATCTATACTGATCTGGATAATGGAGAAGAGTGTAATCTCAACAAGTTTGCCCATGATGCAAGACTGACACACACTGGGTCATGCTGCAATCCAGAGGGACTTCAACAGGCTGGAAAAATGGGTGGACAGAAATCTCATCGAGTTCAATAAGGGGAGGTAAAAATTCCTGCACCAGAATCAGGTACTGCACCAGGTCCACCAGGGGACCACCCAGCTGGAAATCAGCTTTGCAGAAAAGCACCTCAGCATCCTGGTGGACCATTCATAGGACTACAGAAATCTCTGCAGTATGTGAGGATGTCTGTTCAATAGTTCAACATACCTGAATTACCCTTTTCCTGTATTGTCACACCCACATCTTGACGTAACTTCATTACTCTAAAACTGCTATTTGAGTCACTGAAATCTCACTCTTCTCTAAGTCATATAAAATAGACACACATTCTTCTTCAATCATGAGTCTATTTGTATGTCTACAGGGGCAGACTAACTTTATGACATACATTCACTATTGTGCTGGTTCCACGTGGAAGCGGGGAGGGGTGGAGCTGCCTGGGGGAATGGAGGGCTGTCCCCTCTCTGGGAGCTTCCCCTGTGGGATGCGGGGACCAATCGGAGGGCTGATCCAGTGGTTGTCATTCCAGGTGGCCAATGAAAGGTTATTTCGCTTTCATAAATCACATTGCTAAGGCTAATTTGTTCCCTTTGGCCTTCCGGCCGCAAGGCGTAAAGCAACCCCTGGGGCCCCAGCTCGGTAGGGCTCGGCCATGGCCTTGGCGTGGCTCAGCCCGGGGGGCCCAGCCGGGCACACCAGCCCCGGCTCTGCGGGGCTCGGCTCGGCTCCCCTCTCCACGTGGCATGGCCGAGTGGGGGGATGAGGGAGCCACCAAAGGCCCTCCCTTCCCCCACTCCATTCTGCAAGAAAAAGCCTCCAGCTGCCCACATGTCTTCTTCACTATCTGGATGCAATTTTAACATTATTTTAATGCCTGGATAAGATTCTCGATCTCCTGAGCTCCCCTGAATGAGAAGAAATAAAGCATGGAGTCTACAGAAGTTAGCAGAATGAAGATAAAGTTCCTAGTGGGAAGAGATTGAAAAGATGCAACTTGATAAGTAGCTGAAAACCCTTTTTTTGTGGGCTAAAGGGATGGTGACTACACTGAAATTCCTTTAAACTGTGAAATATACTTGGGGAGGTCAAAGTGCTTGAGAAAAGGACCTTTTTTTTTCCTTGGGGAAATGGAGCTCTCTGTTTTGGGACTGGAATATGGACAGAGACATTTGATAGAGAAGGAGATGAAGAGAATTTTATTTTTCAGCAGCCTGCCTTTAAAAGTGGTACCCCAAGTGTGTAACATAACCCATAGCACAACTCTGGAAGGACTGTGGAAATGGGAGGAGAGTCATAATCTGCAATATTTTCCCGAGCAGATGTAGATTGTGAAGGTGAAGACACCCCCTAAGCCGAAACTAAAAAAGGAACTTTTCTCTCTAAAGTGAACTGAAATGCTTATTTAAGTAGATAACTGACTGAAGTGCTCTCTGTATGTTGTTGTTAAGGAATGTGGAATGAAGGGAGGAGGGAATAATCTAGAAATCTTATTCTGAATTATTTTTGTGTTATTAATAAATCTCTTCTTATATCCTTTTAAGTTTTAAGCCTGCGTTGTCTTTACTCCTAAATCCTATCTCTGAAAGAAATTAAATATATTAAAATTGGCAAAACCCAAGTCACACCGTGACAACTATCAACACCCTTTGGGAAACAACACATATTATACATTGTCTCCATTTGAAGCCAAAAATATCTAGCAAATGCAATCAGACTTCTTTTCTTTTTCCCTCATTTCTGTCCTTTCTTCAGTATATTTTTCCAATCAGTCACATATTTCTTAAACGAACCAGGGTGCAGACTTTCTATTTAAACATATCTCCTGTGATCCAGTCAAGGTCAGCCTCACTTTTGTTAGGTACAGCTCATTAGGGACACTGGAGAAGCTCAAGTCCTAGGAGTACAAATGAAAGAAAGTAAACTACCTTCCAGTTATCTAAAATGTAATGATTAATTTGTTGCCAAAATGCCAAGTGGTAACATAAAGAAACATTCACTTCCATTATTTTGTACCACTCCACATGTACAGTCTAATGCTTTAAGTAATTCACTGCAACAATTTCCAAGTCATATCCAAGGCTGTCCCATGGTAGCTCTCATTGATAGCCTGTATAAAACAGTAAAGTCATGCAGGAACCCTACTGTCACTTTACCATAACTTGTTTGTCTCAGGAAATATGCACAAAGCATCAGGATCATAAAACTCTCAGAGTGTGCTTATTTGTATGTCCCATGAGGACAAGAAAAGCTTATTTTCTGAACCACAGAAGTGAATTATGAAAATCAGAAACACATAAAGAACAACAAAACAATTATTTATTTTAAAATAATAACATTAGGTTCTTAAATGAAGCTTATACTGAAAAAGCTGTTAAGAAAAAGAATTCTTTTGTGTATATCAGTGTATTAGCTATCTAATGTTTAGAATTGCTGAAGCACGTCCTATTTCCAATGCAATTGCAAAAGAACAGTTGTGATTGCAGACATTATAAATTTCCTATAGCAATTCTGTATTCAGCATTTGTAATGACACACATTACCACAGAAGTATTTATGAGAATTACAGCACTACAAGTTTCCAAAATAGTTGTATTTTACAGACAGGCGGACTCAGTGTACTTTCATGTTAGATACAGACAACTAAAGACATGTTTTTTCTCTTATTCCTGGTGCACATACGGACACTATTGCAAGCAAGCTGAAGTTGTGGGAAGACTTAGGAAAACACTTCTAGGTGAACATCCCTCCTGGTCCTGAATTTGGGCTTGTTTATTTTTCTTGTTCAGTATTTTGGCTTCTTTAGTAAAGTGCTCAGCAATATCACAGGCTTAGGGGTTTTTTATTATCTTATTTGCCATTTGGGACCACATTGTTCCACAAAACTTGTAGTGGCAAAATGGAAAGTTTGTTTAAGCAAACATCCTTTTGCCTTCCAGTACTTACACACCTAGATTTCTAAAGCACAGACTGGCCTTTATGAGTAGAATAGAATAGATAGTCTGTTAGCTTTTGCCCTTCCTCCTCATCTCTTCTCTCATAAATCTCTTCTCATGCTTCTGTCTTTTAGTTCAGCAGGTAGATACCTTGGCTGTCAGTTCTCACAACAAATTACATATGATCCTGGGGAAGCCAGTAAGAGGAATGAATTCCCTGGAGTCAGCATGTCAATTAATATCCTGAAGTTATTAAAAAAAAACCCGACCAAACAAAAAACCCCTTGGTTTTCTTTCTTCAGTTTAAGTTGGACAGCCCAGTACAAAAGGGCATAAGAGCACAACTAATAGTACTGTTTACCTCAGCATTGTGGCTGGATGGAATTATTCCATCTACCCTGCAGTTAGGGAAATACACTCTCATAAATTTGTAAAAGAAATTATTTTCAGGGAAAGACTTTGTGATTGAACCAAAGGCTGGTACACTTTCTGAGATCCTGTAAGATAGTTTATCCCCTCAGTTTCAGTGCTAACATTTCACATGCATTCTTTGGGCTTAGCATATAAATGGTCACTAATTTTACCACCAGTCATCCATCTTTCAAGACCATTTGTGTCAAGTGACTGTAGCACCAAGGTACATTACACAAATTCTCTTCCCTTATCTTCACATTATCATTGACTAGGAACACAAGAAAAATATTGTGGAAGCAGCTCATGTGGCCTCACAGCATGCTACTGAGATCTCACTGCTCCAAAAGTAATGATCATAAGTTGTCTCTGGTAATTCTCCTTGCCTTACTCTGAATGATGCCCTTTGGCAACAAAAAGCAAACTCTAACTAGATAGAAGTGCTTTCTCAGTCCCTTCTGATTGGCAACTGATAATGCTTTTTGCTTTTGCTCATTTGTTTTAGAAAGAAACGGAAAGCTGAACATGGCATGAGGAAATTTTAACAAGGATCTAAAAATAATCTACTCTCTTTTTAGCAAATACCTGGTGATCAGTTTGGAAGCAAAAAGCAGCACAAAAACTGAAAGAATCAAACTTGTTTTCTATTCTAAATTTTGTGAAGTCCAATATCCAACAGACCATACAAAAGGAAGCAAAGCCATAGCTCAGAAAGATGGCACAATGGCAATGACATAGCACATTACAGGCCTCATAATCACCATTAAGTGATGAAATAATGCAAGCTTGGCATGAAGTTTTGAGCTCCATGGTGCTTAGGGCTGCCTTAGGCCTACAGCACGCCGCCCGTTTTGTAAGTTGCATAGGAGTAATAGGACTTTATGTTTACATATTTGAAAGATTTGATTAACATCCATTTTACTACTAGGAGAGATACCAAAAAAGACGAGACTACTGTGTCTATACAAGTAGATAACATTCTCTATTAAGCAAGGTGGAAGCTTTATCCTAATTTTCATCTAAGGCAAATGTAATTTAATTGTAGTCAGTGCCATGGTTTGACATAGCTTGGTTTTTAGTAAAGGGAAAAATCCATCAGCCACAAAGTGATTTTACCCTGTAAGGATCATTACAGCTTCCTTCAGGTCTGACAGAACCAACAGCTAGCTAGTTCTGAATATGGATACTCTGTTAAACCAATTAGAGGAACTGGACACGCCTCTATTAATCATATTTAAGAGAGGAGAAAACTGTGAAAAGATTTCTTTTACTTCCTTCTTTCTGCAAAAGAGTGGAAGCCTTTTCCCGCTCCTTCCCGGTAAGGCTGACCTGCATGGCCTGGCTGCCAGGGTGGGGCAGGGGAAAGAGAAGCCCGAGCTGGGCCATGGTGTGGGCTGCTGAAATCTGTCAGTGCTGAGCCTTGCTCTGCAGTCAGCGGGCTGGGCTGGTTCCACTGGGTGCTGGGCCCTGGTTCCACTGGGCTCTGGGCTGGTTTCACTAGGTGCTGAGCCCTGGTTCCCCCGGGCCCCAGGCTGGTTCCACTAGGCTCCAGGCTAGGCTGGTTCCACTGGGTGCTGGGCCCTGGTTCCGCTAGGCTCCAGGCTGGTTCCACTAGGCTCCAGGCTGGGCTGGTTCCACTAGGTGCTGGGCCTTGGTTCCGCTGGGCTCCACGCTGGGCCGGGCTGGTTCCACTAGGTGTTGGGCCCCAGTTCCGCTGGGCTTCAGGCTGGTTCCACTAGGTGCTGGGCCCTGGTTCAGCTGGGCTGTGGGCTGGTTCCACTAGGTGCTGGGCCCCAGTTCCGCTGGGCTGGGCTGGTTCCACTGGGTGCTGGGCCCTGGTTCAGCTGGGCTCTGGGCTGGTTCCACTAGGTGCTGGGCCCCGGGCTGCGCTGGTTCCACTGGGTGCTGGGCCCCAGTTCCGCTGGGCTCCGGGCTGGCTTCACTGGTGCTGGGCCCGGGTTCAGCTGGGCTCTGGGCTGGTTCCACTAGGTGCTGGGCCCCAGTTCCGCTGGGCTCTGGGCTGGTTCCACTAGGTGCTGGGCCCCAGTTCTGCTGGGCTCCGGGCTGGCTTCACTGGTGCTGGGCCCGGGTTCAGCTGGGCCCCGGGCCCGGGCTGGGCCAGGCCCTGATCTACTGGGCTCCAGGCTGGGCTGAGCTCTGTTCCAGCTGCAAGCTGCTGAGCCATCCTGCCAGGGACTATTCCAACACTGCAAGACACCAGAGGCGGCTGAGACTAAAGGTGGCTCTGCAGTCTGTGCAGGAGGCAGCCACGCAGCTGGAGATAAAGGGAACAGGGCTGAAAAATAGCCATGCAGTCAGAGTGGCCACCACCATCCTAGCCCGGTCAGTGAGAGACTTTGTGTGCCTGTCTTTTAAACCTTTCAGCACTGAAACATTCCACTTGAGAACAAAATAAATATGTAAATGCCTAGCTTCTCCCGAGTCAGAAAAGAAAAGATGAAGGCACATGAGAACAACATGGAGACACCAAGGTCAGTGAAGAAGGAGGAACCAAAGGCCAGAGGGAGGAGATTAATGAGATGCCTCTGTCTCAGGCTGAAATTCTTGTGTAAGACCATGGTGAGGACATGATCCATCAAACTATTTCCCTATAATTCATGAAATGCATGGGGGGATGGAGTGTTCAAACCACAGTCTATGAGCAAATGCACCCATGCTGAAGCAAGCAGATGCTAAAGTAGTTGTGATCTGATGAGAAGCTTGAACAGGGAGAACTTTTGCCCCACGGATAGAAGAGAATTTTTACTCCTAGAGATAGAAGAAAAGACCCTTTGCTTCAATACTAGATCAGCTCATCCTTAAAATTGCACCACATAACCTGAGATAGCCCTAGAAAACAGCTGGGGGAAAAAAACTAAGTCAATGGGAGGGACTTTCATAGAGCAAACAGATTTCCTTTTCCCAGGCGAACTGGTTTGCTGTGAAATAAAGCTATGAGAGAACTGTTTTCTTGTGGAAAAGTCTCCATAAGTCTCCCTAAATGGAAACATTTATTTTGAAGTGGTCAACAGACTGAAAATCCCAGGTTTTGTCTCTTTACATTGGCAATGGGAAATGGAAGAGGAGTTGGGGGGAGGAAAAGTGTTCTAAAAGTTTATTCTGATTCTTATTATTCTTCTTTTAGTCGTGTTTATAAAACTTTCTTTCTACCCTTTAAAGTTTTGAGCCTGCTTTGCTCTTCTCCTAATCCTTAACTCACAGAGGAAAATGAGTAGATAGTTTTAGTGGGTGCACTGGCATTTGACCAGCACTCAACCCACTGCATTAATTGGTGCTGAGACTCAGATGGCAAACCAAACCCACTACATTAATTGGTGTTTTGGCCCAGTTTTCAAACTGAAACTGCTAGTCAGGAACATTTTTGTCAGGTGCAAGTAGAGACAGAATACAGCCCAACTTACAGCTTGACAAATGAAGTATTGCTGGGTAGAAGTTGACAATTAGAAAGTATAATTTTAAGTACAATCAAGAAAATAAGATATGCTTTTGTATTTTGATTAAAATAATGGCTTCTAGCTAAGTAAGTTATGAGTACATTTATGCCAAGTTGTTTTTAGTAAGTATCTTCTTCTGGTTAGATTAATTAAGCTAAATCCATTTTGTAGACTGCACATGGAAGTGACAGGTGAGTGAAATCAAGCTTTAGTTAACTTTAGCTCGGTTTTTGCCACTGACATGACTGTTCCAAGTGAGAGGAGAGAGACTTATAAGACTGAAGGAGTGAAATGTCTTAAATAACTGAGGTTTTTCTCATATAAAAATCTTAGAGGAAAGTTTTACTTTAGGCTATTTTCAATTACTCATGATCTTATTATTCCAAAAATATAAGAAATACCTATGTCTAAAACCAAATTAAAAATATCATGAATGGGTCATCTTGTTTCTAGTATCATCCAAGTTTCTCATCTCTCCCCAGTGCTTAACTGTAAAAAAAAAAAAAAAAAAAGCTACTTTTATATTTCCCTACAGCTGCATATGAAAGCCTGAAACAAAATCCATGATTTTGTTAGTTCTATTGCTTATTTCTTTTATTTCCCACAAATATTTGGACTATCATCTTGCAGAAAATCAGAATTCAAACTTTAAGTCATGGAGGACAGAGGAAAAAATCATGTGAATATTTCAAACTTGATAACTTCAAAATGGACTTTTAACAAGACTAACTGGAATACCTAGATAAAAGATATTTCTCTGCTTTGTTTTCACAAATGTTACAGGTCAAAAATCACCCAATAACATCTACCAAATACTAATGTAAAATACAAATCTTTCACTTTATGATTTGATTTTAAAGAATTCTTGCAGAGATATATCAAAGAATTATTGAATAAGCTGAGTTGATCCCACAAGTATCATTGAGTCCAGCTCGTGGCCCTGCACAGCACATCCCCAAGAGTCATCTCATGTGGCTCAGAGTATTGCCCAAACACATCTTGAGCTCTGTCAGGCTGGTGCTGTGACCACTTCCCAGGGGAACCTGTTCCAGTGCCAGACCATTCTGTGTGTGAAGAACCTTTTTCTTATATCCAAATTATCCTCCCCTGACACAGCTTCAGGCCATTCCCTCAGGTCCTGTCACTGTTGACCACAGAGATGAGTGCCCATCCCTCCCCTTATGAGGAAGTTGTAAATGCAATGAGGTCTCTCCAGCCTGAATGGACCAAGTGACCTCAGCCTCTTATGGCCTCCCTTCAAGCCCCTTCCCCATCCTCATGGTCCTCCTTTGGACACTCTCTAATAGCTTAATGTCTTTCTTATGTAATGAAAAACTGCTCACAATACACAGTTACACTGCAAATATTCTGAAGGGGTTATTAGGCTAAATAACACCACCAACCTGTATCATGATTACATCCATGCTATATATTGATAGTAGCATAACAGCTGGTAGGGAGCTGTTATGAAATCAGTGCAATAAAACTGGGATTTTGTTGCTCATCATTTTAATGCAAAACATTTCTTTTGAGCATAATCCTGTCAAGGAAAACAAGTGGCCATTCTTTCATAATTTTCTTTGAATAGGAATAAGGTAAAAACAAAAAATATGGCTAAGTCCTCCAAGGAAGAAAAATGAGGTTACTGAGAAATATGTCTGAAAGAACTACAAAACAGGTTCTTTGGCAACAGGTAATACCTCTTTTGAAGAGCCCGTCACAGACCAGGTATTCTCAAAGAAGGTTTAACTTAGCTTATGATTTTTGGTGACCACAAGTTTTGCTTACACTTTCTTTTGAAATATTGTCTACAACATAAAATACTATTTAGTCATGATAAATGTTTATATATGTTCATACATACAGCCTTACATATGTATCCATAAATGTACACACATGCAAGGGTCCACTTTGCTCCCCACAGGAGGGCAGATATTGGCTGTGGCAGCACAACTGAGGCAGCCCCTTCCTCAGTCACTCTTCACTTCAAAGACTCTCTATAAAACTCCCCTGATTAAGTGTGGGCTCAAGAGACCTCCACAGGAGGCAGGTAAATGTACCAGCAGTTTATTATTTTATATCAAAACTCTCCTGCCTTCTCTCTTCTGGATCCCATAGGCAGCACTTCCAGCATGATTGGGCAACCCACTTTTTTATAACACATCTTTTATTGGACACAGCTGTGACTCAGCAAGGGCAAGGCTGTTTCTACTCTGCTGTGACTGCACACAACTGCAGCCCATCCAGAGTGAGGCTGCCCGCAGCACCATCCCACACATAGAGGCAGTTTCTTTTGTTTCTGTTACTTTATATTCAATTTTTAACACAAAGACAAGATTGTAAAAATTATGTTAATGTGAACAATACTTTTTCTTCCATAAAATCTCTAGGCAAATTTGTATATGTTTTTAATCTTTTTTGTTGCACTTAAAATTACTTCCTTCTTTCTGAAGTACAGAACTCTGGTGTTTGTGGCATTCTGGTCCTCTAATAATCCGTTATACATTCAGAAATATTTGAAGCTCTTATTTATAAACTTTTCAAAGCATAACCACAGTCCTATTTTCAAGTTGTGTTTTGACTTCCAAGGCTTCCTGCCAGCAGATATAATACTTTTCCAGCCCTCTGCTTCTCCCTTTGATTCTAGATATTCCTTCTAACATCTAACACACAAAACAGAAATTTTGGATCCAAACTTTTGGTCAATTTTTTAAAAGTCCATCTTTGAATAAATAGTAATAATAAATAAATGCAGCACAGATCATACAGGTAAGCTTAGATCTGAATGAGAGTTTCTGTTTAGAATTATCAATAGGCTATTGTTCCAACAGGCATTAAAGCCTATTTTTCTTCCAAGATAATACAGAAAATTTAGCATAATTTGATATATTAACCTTGGTAGATAAATCATAATATCTGTTTTTCAAACAAGAGAATGTAATGGAAATCATTGGAAAATGAGAAGAGAGTAACAACTGAAACAAGTTAAGTTGATTAATGATCTTATCTTCTTCCTGATGAAGTCACTGTAATTAAATAGTGCTAACCATGGTCAATTTGAAATACAGTCAAACACTGAAACATTTTAGAGAGGAAAAGTTTAATTCAACCAAAGCTGGTGAATAATATTCAAAATATTTGGACTTCTTTTTTTAATACCACATTAATGGATTATTTTAAATTATATGGATGGAAATATTCAGCAAACACTGGATTGTGTGTGTATATCTTTTAATTCTGTGAAAAATTAGATGATCAGCCTGATGCAGATTGTCACTAAGCTTTGATTTTAGGCCTTGTTATTATATTTTTAGAGCATTTATTCAGTAGAATCTTCAGTATCTTTGTCATTACTATATAAGGAGAGATTACTTTTACGACTGTTTCAACATTATAAATAGCTCCACTATGTTACAGTTTTCCCCTGAGTATCCCCACTATTGAGTAAATTGACCTTATACAGGACAGTAAGTCATTCATGACTGGGAACCTTAAACTACAGAATAAATTTAGAATCACTCAGTTCCCAGCTAGACACTCTGTATTTAGCTTCAGCATAACCATAAAAATGCTATATAAAGTATCCAGCTGAGATCCTAATACAATTAGTTTCCTAGTCAAGTCTGTATTTCATATATTCTGCTAAACTGCACTTCCATAAATGAACTCTCACTGTGGGAAAAAAGTACTGGTAGAAGACATGCTTTGAAGTGCAACCTTCGCTGTGTAGAATCAAGTGGTAATTGTAAAGGCTTCTTCACAATTTCAGTAATGAACCTAAAGTGCACAGAAAGATCTTGCTCTATTTACAGTTTAGTTAACAAATAGCTAAAAAATGAGCATTATTTACTTCATCTGCATTTTAAGACAACAACAAAAATTAGGGGAACAGTTCACTCTCCAAATTCCTTCAGTCATTTGTCTGGTGATATTCCTAGTATGAACAGTAGCTAGAGAGCATTTTTGTGATATGTGCTTGGCTTTAAAGTCCTGGTCTCAACAAGGAATTAAGTTGCTAACATGATTTGGATCAGTATCATCCTGAGAAAGGATAACTGTCGTGATAGAAAAGTGTCATAGAAATGTTCCTAGACCTCAGAACATAAAAAAGTCTTGCTCAGTGGTACTTCCTGATTATTCAGATTTAGAATTGATGTAGCCAAATGAGAAAGATGAAAAAATGAGCAAATATTTTCAGTACTATCTTATGTATACCAAGTTCTCAGCTCCTCTGCTCCCCTCAGTATAACAACTAAATCACAAGTAAATAAGGCTACTGCATATAATCGTGCACAAATAGTTCATCCTTTAGGCTCTTCTAGGTGATCATCTTTTTTATATATCATCTATACACAAACTCTTTTCTTAATGTGAAGAGGGGTATAGTCACTGCAGCAAAATAATAATAGTCTTTCCCATACTTTAACTTCTCTAATCCCAGGTCTTGTTATCTGTGCCTGCAGATGGTTCCAACTTCTTTTGCTAACCACCAGAAATCTCTTTCTTTATGAAGCACCATCTGCAGTGGAGACTAGAAGCGAAAAACAAGAGAGTATTCAGAAATATACTGGCTCCTACAGAGATCTGACACTGTTGTAGGGATCTGGATTCCTAAACTGGTGATGCTACTGTTTAGACTTAACAGGTTCTCCTCATCTCATTTGGGAAAAAAATTATGTAAGCTTCTCTAAACCTGGCTTGTGCAACAGAGTTTCAGATGAAATCTAAGCCTTGGGTCAAGTACATCTCTTCTGTGGAGGCTGTTAAACTGCTCAAAGCAGGTCCCATTCTCTCCTTCAGTTCACTGAACATCACCTTAGCAAACAGCCCATGCAAACTTAAATTACCCATATTTCTAGAAGAAGAAATTAGGAGTAGAAAATAAGAGAAAGGAAGGAAAGAGAGAAAAGCAAGATATATTTGATTCTGGTATGACCTCAGCTGCCATATAATCCAAGGACAATGGGGACACAGCATGTGTTTACCTCATGCTTTGGCTTAAGAACCCTCTGGCTTGCCTGAGCCCTTCCTCCAGGTGGGGCTTCCAGTCTGGTGGTCACTGGAGAGCTGAGTTAGGGGCTCCAGAGACAGGTGTGGAGCATTGCCTGCAGTGTGCCAGGGCTTGGAGGCCACTGTGGGGCTGGGCTTTGGGATGGGATGGGATGGGATGGGATGGGATGGGATGGGATGGGATGGGATGGGATGGGATGGGATGGGATGGGATGGGATGGGATGGGATGGGTGTGTGGAGCAGGGCCCTGCCTTGCTAGGCAAGACTTGACCTCTCCCTTCACCCAAACATGCACTTGAAATATTTCAAGCCAGCAATCCTTTCAGTCTCTCACACTGGCTTCAAAAAAACAGAAGAGAGGCGCAGGATTGCCTGTATGCTTCACATTCCCAAAGTTTCCCATTGTAAAAGGGACCAGAATTTTGACCATAATACCTGAATTTAACATCATGCTAATGGCTCCAGGGAGAGTATAATACCTGCATCAGATGAAGAACAAAGTGACTCTGTAAGAAGTAATTTAAATCAATACAAAATACCTACGAATTCTCAGAGAGACTTTGCCATCCTACCTGCTCTCTATTGATGTACTACTAAATGAAACTAAGTACTACATCAATACACAGTTTTAATTAGGATGCTGGGGCCTGAGGAGATGTCTGAAATTTTTTTGATGGGAGAAGAAAGTGTCAAGTCGAGCAAAGGAAAAAACAGACCTAAAGGAAAAATCAGTGTGTCAAGAGAATAATAAAAAAGTTAACAAAATCACCAGAGCTTGAAAAAAGAAATAGAAGATAGTACAGGTGAAGATCAATGTCTCAAGGCAAGCAGAAAGGAGAAAATGGACTGGTGATTTTAGCAACAATAAAACTTTGTGCCTCTAGTTATTTTCTAGGGTGGTTGTAATTTCTTATAATAAAAATGCAAATATAGATTTAAAAAGAGAAAGAAAAAATTGTTAGCTGAAAGAATAGAAGTTTTTTCTTTTAAGTCTGTGGGACAAGTTTTCCTTAGGAAATTGTATTTGAAGTGGTTAGATATTTTTGGACTGTAGGTTTTCCTGTACTGGTGAAGATGACTGGGGTAAATAGGTGACAGAAATAAAAAATATCTCAAAGTAGGCAGTTCGCTAATTGTTTAACCCAAGCTAGTTACTAAATTATCATTAAGACTTCCAAACTACATTTACTAATGATAAGAGTGCCCAAGGTTTATTTGTGTGTGACAAGAAGAATGTTATGGATATTATCATTGCTATGTTGTATTTTGAAACAATATTCCAAGAGAAATAAATATATTCAATTTTAATGAAAAAATAGAAGAGAATTTTAATGTACCACTAACCACTGTAAAATGTGTGCATGTATAGATTTCAAAAGAAAGATTCCTCTCAACAAGAAAATATTGGACAGTTTCCAAAATTTTATTTTAGACTAGCAGATACTACTATAGGATAGTGTACTAGTTCTGTATTGAGTTTTGGTAAGGAGGGAATGAGGCAACACATTAAATCAAGAGATAGAAGGCTAAGAATTTACCAATAATGCAGTTTTAGTTACTTAAATGGAATTTTACTTCAATCAGACTGATTTCTACAATTAAGCAGAATTAGAAAAGATTTTCAGTTTTCAGTCTCATGAAATAAAAACTATGATAGAAGTCCTTTCATGTTGTTTTCTTTTACAGTTCTGTAACAAAAGTGTTAATTATCTTGTGTTTTTTTCTGAGACTTATCTTCTGTTCTTTTCTGGTTACTTCTGCCCTATTACTCTTGACTTATAACACATGAGCAAATTCAAAGGCATTTAATTCCTGGAATTAGTATGTAATTAAGTCAATAAGTCATTCAAAATTTTAAAGAAGATAAAATTGCTAGGACTTTTACTTGAGGTAAACAATGATACCAGTAAGAAACAACAAAAAAGGAATTGAAATTTACAATTAATTCTGTTTTATCAAGATATTAAGTCTTTTTTTAAAGTTGCTTCATAAATCCATTACTTTTAAGATAAGTATCTGGTGTTTAAATTAGGATTTCAGAATATTTCAGAGAAGATGTGTAATTATTAGACATTTCAAATTCCTGATCAAATATGTTATAGGGATATAAGAACAGAAAGACAGATTTGAGAGTCCATAGAGAAAAGGGAAAGCAAGAAGAAAATATTTAAATTGTGAATTGAATGGAGAAAATACAGATTAAAATATTGAGGTTGTAACAGACTTCAGGCATGAAAGAACTCTATAGTATTCCCCACCATACCCTAGGATAAATAATTTTGCTGAATGATCTTCTTGGAATTATAATTTTTCATTTCTTGTTGAACATTAAAGCAAGATACCTCTCAAGGACCGTTACACTTGGAATGTGTGAGTCTTTCCAAATATTTCAAATTATTCAAATATTTCATTATGTACAGTGTAAGAGTTCTGTAAAATAATGGTTAATTTATGTTACGAAGATCTTGAGATTATGTTCTTTTGGTGATTCTGGGTATTTTGTTGGTGGTGCTAGTGTTTATTTTAGTTGTTTTGGTTTTGTTTTTTGTTTTTTTTTTAAATCAGCTTTACTATTCTTCACATCAGGGTGACTTAATGTACCCACCAGGGTAAAGCTAATAATTTTTTAAATTAAAAACATGATTTTTGTGGCAAACATGGCATCGTTTGGCAGATCGGAAGGGGTGTTAATTCCTGATGTGAAGGAGTGTGTCTCTGTATTTCAGACAGGCCTCAGTCACACAAGTGTGATGGAGAACTGAGGGTCAAGCTGAGGGTGACCCACTGAGTCTGTGTTGTCACCAGTGATGCACAGTGCTCTGGGGAATAGCACAGGGCTGGTGGCAGCTCGACCCCTCCAGGAGCCAAGCTGTGGAGAGCAAGGGCACTGGAGAGGAGCCTACAGTGGGTGTTCAAGATGCCCATCCAGGGGATAGGAGTGGCCACTCATGGTGTTGATGGGCCAGTGGGAGGGGAGGCCACAGGTGGGGCTAGGCAGGGCCAGGCAGGGTTGTTACTGTCCCCAGGATGCTGAAAAATTTGACTGTGTGCATCTGTTGTCATCACAACAGGATCAATCTTTTCAGCCTTTCAGATATAACTTTGAGAAAGATGGTGTTTATGTGGAAGGTCTCTTTTTCTCAAACCCAGACAGCTTTACATTGGAACACTATAAAACAATCCCTAAGAAGTGTTTAAAGTTGGGGCACATTGACTGTATTTTCTGTTCTCTATTCCCTTGCTAACTAAAAGATTTGTATTCAATTAAACCAGAAAAAAAAGAAAAAGAGGCCAGAGAGCCACAGTATTTCAGTTTTCAATGAACACTTTAAAGTACTGTTACAAAAATCTCAAGTACTTAAGATCATGTGCTTGCTAAAAGAATTAATAAAGAGAATTGCTCAGTCCAGTGGCTTGACTGATATTCCTCTGAAAACACAAAGCTTCTATCAATTGCCTTATTTTTCCATAAGGCTGGCTCCAGTTCGCTGCTCCATTGGCATTTAAGGACCAGTTTTCAGGCTTGACTGCATAAAATGCCAGTAAGCAAATCACTAAATTATTGCTTAAAGTGGTATTTAGGTGACTAAATATTGATCTATTTCCAAAATTTTTATACTTGACTGCTTAAAATTAGGAAGGGTAAATAAATCCCAAGTTAAAAGGTAGTTATTTATGCAGAAGTGAATTGATATTCAAAGATGGAAAAAAAAAAACAACTTTGGATGTGCCTGGAAGGGTTCAGGTATGCATGCACTTTGCAGGATTAGACCTTCAGAAGACCAAGAATGTTGCCTGAATTTGGAACATAATCTTATCTTCCCTCAGACATTTTTTGAAAACAGTAACACAAAAGATATAAATGATGAAATATGGAAGTAATATGAGGTCTCTATAATGCAATTATTCAAATTATTGTCTAATCACATGGGAAGATATGGATTCAGATTCACTTTTGTGTAGGGTTCATTTCACTCAAACCTAGATATCTTAATGTAGGTCCCTCCATTTGGAATTAGTTGCTTAGTTTTCTATTATAGATAGAAGAGGTCTAATCTGCATATTCACTGGAATTTAGTCTTAAATCTATTGTCCATATGTAGAAGTTTAATTTAGAATTAAGTGAATTATACCTTATCTTCCACACCGATCAATTATTTGCCAACAGTGGGGGACCTCAGGTGATTTTAACATTGCAGTCACCAACATTTAACCAGATTAACCCAATGAAATTATAATACTTATAATTTAATGGAGTTATTCCTCAGTGACAATGAAATGAGGAAAGAAATTATAGTTCTTTATGAGTGTATAATGTAATACTAGATCTTTTCCCCATTATTTTATAACAGCTTCTTCAAAATTAGCTGAAATAAAGTCCTTATAAAATCAATTTAGGATTTTTATTTTTTCATTTTTTTTTACCCAAGTGAACTCTCAACAGGTGCTGAGCATATTTGATTTTAAGAGGAACATGAAAAAATCAATATTAATTTGTTCAGATGTTTTTCTGATTTTTAAGAGCTTTGTGATGTGGTCAGCATATGAGACAGAGATCATTTTCTGTTAATCAATGTACAGTTGTTTGAATGCTTGACCTTGCCATAGCAGGAATTAAGATAGATTCAGCCTTGAAAATTACATTTATTTGTCCTGGATCCAATTATATAATGGGAAAATGGTGTGATGTAGGGCAGTGATGACTGATATCTATGAGAGTAGAAAAGCTTGCAGTCACTTTTGCCTTGGTGTTTGATATGCAGAGACAAGAACAGGTGACCTCTGGAGAGCATTTATGACATGGGCATTTTGTTTACAGGTTAAATAACATAATCTTGTGCAAATTAATGGTTTTCTATGGTCCAGTCTTCACTTTGCTTTGGCTGTTCATGTTGGCACATCGATTTACTGTGTACATTTTTTTTTTTAATTTTTAAATAATTGTCATTGTTTCTTTTCACATCTCAAGGAATGGGATATGGACATACTTCCCATCTTTAGTCTCCATGAAAACCTCAGAGCTTCCTTTTCTGCTGGCTACAGTGGCAATATCCCAACAGGACAAATGCTGGTGATTAAGATTTTCTGCTTCAAGAAAATATTTTATTTTCAAATTTATGTTCAAAATGTTTTATTCACTAGCTGTTGAAGAACTTTCTGAGGGCAAAATCCAAAACAAAGGCACTGTGAAGAGCCTTGTTAACTAATCTAGGTCTTTCCAGATCTGGAAAAATGTTTATGATGTCCTATGTGGACAACAGTTGCTGGAAGGGTGTGTTTTCTCACAGTCAGACTTGCAGCCTGCTTATGACAATACACAGAATATTTAGTTGTCAGACAAAGTGCTCCCAAGGTTACCAATCCATGTCATGAGCTGCTAAACACTGAGAGAGAAAAACATACTGAACAATATTATCTGTCAACAGCAGAGGATGGCTTGAAAGACCTTAAAATCTCAGTGCAAGAGTAAACAATGAGTCTTCATATAGTATTTTAATTTTAGATTAGGACAAATAAAAGATGACACAGGAAAAAAGCTCCTTGGATTTGTGGGTGTAAATACTGTACAATTTCCACCTCATTTTTTTGTTACTGTCTGTAGAAAGTATCTTGGTGGTACTCAGAGGATTAAATTGCATTGGGACATTACAAAGACTTTTACATGGAAGAATCAAATATACTTTTGTCCACATCTGTGAGATAAACCAGATGACTGGGCTTATACTTATCTGCAATGATTTTACCATTCCAGGATGATTTAAATTAAAGTTTCTAATAAGAAACAGGGTATTTATGCATTGCAGTACTTCTGCCTCAATTTAGACATCAGCAACAAGATGAAAAGTATCTGACTGTAAATAGGCCTTTTTCTCTTCATGGGCTAAGAAGAGAGTCTTGCAGACTGGCTCAGCTCTAGATATATGCAATGTAGAGACTGATCATACAAAATTTCCTAGCAGAGGGAAGTCCAGGACACAGATTATCTGACATGGTGTACCACAAGTCTATTTCCCACAGATATCCATGTGTGACTATTTTACTAATTCATTTCATGACCATTTTGTTTGCGACTGCATATCTTGAATGCAATACTAATGCAAAAAAAGTAGAAGTATAAGCAAAAAGATATTTGGAGCAGAGATCCAGGTTTCATTGCAGCACTATTTTTGTGATTAACCTGTGTAAATGGTGCTCCATTTATATTTATGCTATATAAGATTTTCACAATTCTGAAACGCATCAAGAAATAGTTCATGAGAATTTTCACCTCTTCCATTGTAATATATGTTTCTTTCTGAATTTTGACCAAGAACTACCCTGTTAAAGGTATACATTTTTAAAAAAGCTGCATCTTACTTGTAGTTACCTACTATAAGTTACTATTTTTAGTCATTTATTTTCTTTTTCAATGCCTAAAAGCTGAGACCTGGCCAGCATTAATAACCTAAATGAATCTGGATATGTGGAACTGAAACTCAGAGCCCACAAGAGATGGGCCCAGTGACTGTCTTTGTGTTGATAGAAGTTTACAAAGAATTAGAGTACCCTCTAGGCTTCAAAGTTATGCACTGAATTTTACTTAACTGAAGGCTGGCACAGGTTTGAAGGGAACATGGGAAATATCCCTGTTCCATCTTTGTAGAACGCTGTAGCTGCCAGAACTAGAGGGTTCCCAGCCCCAGACTGCCACAGCAAGCCTGGATATGGGTTCCAAAGAGGAACTCCTGGCTGCTTCCAGGCAGGACATCAGCTACAAGGTCTTCAGATGCAAGCAATGCCTAAAGGTTAGGTGATCAGCTCTTTTGTGGGATTCATCTTCACTTGCAAGACCCTCTTAGCCAGCTAGGAGGGAGATCTGAGACTGCTGTGCAGAGATTCCAAAGACAGCTTTATTTCTATGAAGGGGTCTGTCAGCAAATCCAAATACATAAAATATAAAGGGGATTTTATAGGGCTAAGGAGGATTAAGAACTAATCAGTATAAATTATATAATTTATATTTATATTTATAATTATATAATTATAAACTAGCCAATTACTTTGTTTTAGGTAAAGAAGTGGCCAATCACCTATTAAAGATAAAGAGCAATAGAAACTCTAAAATAAAACAGGGGTCTATAGGGGGGTAAACATTCCTCTAACATGAGTATTCTAAGGAAGGATTTCTTCTCAGGGGAGGAAGTTCCAAGGGGGCCCTAAAGGAGTATCTGAACCATCCACAAAACACCATGGTCACAGCAGATCTTCTCTGAAGTTAATATTTTAGCTCTGTAGTTCAAGGTGGCCATCTGTGGCATCCTCTGAGCTACTGGTGGAGAGGTAGGCAGCAACCTTCCTCCAGGGTTTTTAATAAAAATAATTGTGATTATCTAGGCTTCCAGAGAGTACTAAATGTACAATGATTGTTCATATCAATTTAGCTCCTTTGGGATATAAAGCCAGTGACACTGGATCTGTAAATCCTGCAGAGCTGGAGGCTGGATGAGGCCCTGAGCTGCTTGGTTCAGCCAAGATATCCTCTAAGTGTATTGTCAAACTTTGGGCATTAGCCTTTTTCTGGTACAATTTGGTTGCCTGCAGGCTGTTAGGCATCTGAGTAGTTAAGTGGGAATTGCAGACCAGCTTTTTGGACTCTCACATGGAGATAAAAATTTACATTTTGTAATATATTTTTTTTTAATTTCTCCCTGAGCTGTTCAGTATAACCATTCAATAAAGTGACTACAAAGAAAAAAAATTATCATTAAAAAAACCACTCTGTGAGTGGATTGAGTTGCATTTTCTGTGTATTGCAGGCATCTGCTTCATATAATTTTCTTTGAATATGTATTAAGTGTTGCTATCAAATTTAAACACTTGATCATTTTTTCTTTTCTTTTTAATGTATAAATATATGCATGTGAGCAATATGTACATTTCTGATTTTCAATTTGTGAAACCCCATTATAAATGCTGCATTGGAAACTGTTCTCAAATACAAAAGCAATTAATAGAAATCAGCAGGCAAACATATTTTTAAATTTTTCATCCCAAGGGAAATCAGACATCTCCTTGAATTTCAAAAACTTGACAGTGCTAGTGATGGTTTGATAGCTTCAAGGTATCTGACACTAAACCAATTCAATTATTCCATTTCTTTTGGATTATGCATTAGGAATTGCAGTGTAAGTGTTATTGGAAGAAAAGCTCTTAGAATTAATAAGATTTAATTCACTGATTCATATCCTCTGCTGTTTTGTGCTGATCATTAACAAGATAACTTATCTTGGCTGAACTGTCTGTCTCAAAAGAAAATTGCTTGATCCTACAGTGATTTTTAGGGTAAAGAAAAAAAAAAGGTTTCATAGATCTGGTTAGATTTCTCAAGATCAAGCAGTGTTTTAAATTTATAGAGTAACAGGAACACTTGATTGCTAATTTTATCCAGTAGCCCAAGATTTCCCAAATAAGGCACATCATTTCAATATAAAAAAATAACTAAATTGAGAAGTTGCAAGAGGATTTTCTCTTTGCAGATGTCAGAAAAAGAATACATTAAATAATATCATAGGCATTAAATATGTGCAAACCCATATGAACCAATTTTTCCCACAACAGAGGACCTTGGAGTTTCAAATAAATTCATGGCCAGAAAATCTCCCATAAAATTTTTGAGCTGGGTGTCTTCTCATGTACTGTGTGAACAACTTGCCAATGAAGTAATTGATGAATGAAAAAAAAAAAAAAAAGCGAGATGGCAACTTAAACAGAAGTATCTGTCCATGTATTTTTAACATCAGCACCAGTTTCCCCATCAAGTTAGAGTCTTAAAAACATGCTATTGCAGATTGTAGCCTCATGATGAAGGCTTGAGAAAAACAAAAAAGAATTGTTTAAGATAGCATTGCAGTGCTCGCTGGAGGTTTTTGTTTAAAGTTGAGAGCCTTTTGATAAGCTATTCACTCACTTTTCTGCAATCACTGCTAGAATATCTACCAACATGGCAGATAACAGTGTTCTTAAAATTAATATATCCTTGCTAAATATTTATTTATTCACAGGGTTTATTTTCCTTTATGTGAATCACATTTGAGAAAGGTAAATGATTTCTTTAATTGTTCCACCCCACACACTAATTCAACTAATAATTGGCTCAATAAACTTCTTTTGATTCTACAGATTTTTATAATGATCATATGAATTACATACTATATATTCTGATTTCAGAAATTGCCAATCCATGAATTTCTGTTAGAGACCCACAAAATAGGTCTTTTCATGTTGAAATGTGAAAAATTTGAAACCATTCTGAGTCTAATGGATATTTATTAAGCTTGACAGGAAATTATTTTCCATTTGCATGGCAAACTTTGAGAGTCTTAATTTAGTCACATTTTGTAATGAAACAAAAAATAAACCAAGAAGTCTCTTGCATAAATTAAAAAAGAACAAAAATATATTTATATATTTCATTGTGGATAATGCGTAACACATTGGTTAAAATGCTTTTCGCTAATTTTGTTATCAATTTCTGAGTTAATTTAGTATTTATTTTTAAAAATTTCGAAAGCTTCATTAATTTTATTTTCCCCTTCATTAATTTTATTTTTCCCTTTTTACTTTATTCAGATATTGATAGAGTTATTTCTGAGAAATATTTAGCTATAAACTGGTATTTTTATATATTTCATTTATAATGAAACAATTATAACCCAAGGTAATACTATAATACAAGTGAAAATATAGGTACATTTAGAATTAGAAGAAAATGCTCCAGTTTTCCCTCTGCATACCAGGGATAATGGAAACTTGATTTCCCATTTTATCTCTGATATAGACTTATTATATAGAATTATGTGAGCTACATAATCTCTTAAACAACATTTCATTTGCAAGAAAGGCAGTGAGGGTTAATGAGTTGCTATTTGCTAGCATTGAAAAGCAGGGCCACATTTAGGTTTGGATAAAATCTTAATATATCTTAATTTGTCTACAACAGCAACTGGCCTAAAGATGTGTTTTGGATTTTGTTTACAAAAAGTAAATTCTGAGCTTAGCCTGGGAGACTGTAAAATAATCAGAGGTTTATGAAAAGTTCTTGGGAACTAGAGCTGAATTCTGCTCAGTTCTCCCCTGTGGATCATGGGAGCCTAAATTAATTCCTTCCTCTGACAAAACATCACAGTTTTTAATCTCTGTGTGGTTTTCACTTCAGGATCTGCTAAGTGTACCTCCTCTTTTGCTCCTCTTTCACTCCTCTTTCCCTCCCTCCCCTTTCCCTACCTTCTTGTAGTTCATTCCCACCTGGACAAAAAAGTGCTTCAATGATTTAGATTTCATATAAGAAATGTAAGTTGTATTTTCACAAGTCTTTAAATAAAGATCAAAAAAACATTCAAAGTGTTTGGATTTCTACTGGTGGAAACGAGAACTTTATCAGTTTTCTGTGATCAGGTCTTTGGATACCAAATGTTTTAATACATGACACTTTGGTGGAACACTGATAAACTTGGTCAATGATGATCTCTCCCCTTATCAAACTAGATTCAGAGCTGGGATCTCATCTGTTTTCACTTTAGACTGTATGAACTTTCTTTTAAAATATGTTTTATGTCAGAAACTTAAACCTTTATTCATGGCCTGATTTATACAAACTACATCCATTAAAAGCAAATCAAGCCCAATTTGGAAAATGGACATCTGCAGCAAGCTGTGTGGATGGAATGTTCGAGCCAATTTACACAATTTATAATTCAAAACAGTTAAAGGAAATTTTGGCAATTGCTGAAGGATTATCACATTGATTGATTACTTTACTTTGTTTTTAAAACTATATAATTGCATCAATTCAAACAATGGAGAAAAGAGATGTCAAAGATGGTAAGCTGGATTTAACATTTCAGGTATTTATTAACATTTCAGCATTATTTCTTAATACACAATATGATTTAAGGACAAATACAGGAGCAGTGAGGAGGGAAAAAAAAATTGAAACAGAAGCATTATATAAAGATAATATTAAGTGAATATAAGCCACTGTAAAATTCTCCATCTCTAATGAAAAATAAGAGACTAAACAAGAATTCTTTAAGTTAATATGACTGGTTTTGTTAGCCACAGAAGTATTTTAAACATACATATATCATTATTTAGTTGTTGTGTCCTGGTATTGCCTTGGAGTAGTTAGGATCACTGATCTTCAGTTTGTTAGGTATTTTATGGATTATTGAGGAAGCATGATTCCTCTCTTAAGAGCCTGACAAGTCACCTTTTACATTCAGCTAAAATTCTGTACAATTTGCAATGACATTGAATACAACAGGAAACAAATTTAATTTTAAACCTTGAGTTGGATGTTCCATCCTACTCTGACAGTAATTAATGGAACTTCTGCAAATTCATCCAGGGTGAAGTATAATGAAAAATGATTATATAAAGAAAAAACCACATCTGTTTCTAAGAAAAATAAGACAGGAATAAGCACTGACTACAACAGAAATCCAAAATGCTGCACAGTACTACCCAAATTTAAGCAATGCTGTACAAAGTCTATTGTGCTCTGATTTTGCTGAGAGTCTGACTCATTCTAAAAGGAAGTTAAGCTGGGAAGTGTCCCAGAGGGAATAAGGGGAATCTTTGCAAAGCTGTATTGTTTCATGTACTGGTAGCCACACTTTCCTCATGGACACATAAATATAGGGAAAATGCATTGTTGGACTTCAACTGGATAGAAACAAATACTTGCTGTCTGTGGCACAGAGCAAAATCTTTCCTGCCCTGAAAATTCTCATGCCTATGTAGCTCATCAGCTTGTCAAGCTCCTGCATCTCACACTTGGTGCTGAAAAGCTAGAGAAAAACAGCAGTATTGAAATGGGAATGTAGGAGCTGGCACAGCAAAGAGAAAACAGGTTAATGCCAGGACTCTTTGGCATAACATGGCATCCAAGAATGGTTTCTATCCTCATACCTCTAATAATCTCCTTGCCATGGAAGCCTGAGAAATCCTGAGGCCAGCAGATCACAATTGTGAATGACACTTTCATCATCACACAACATGCTGGCAGCCAAAGTTATTCATATTATGATATATTATTTCTTGTTGCATGCTGTGAAAACATTCCTCAATTTTACATGAACATCTACTTCTCTCCTTTGAACACTGTCCACTTGGCAAGCTTGCCTTTATAAATAAGGAGCAAAAATGAAAAATACCTATAGGACCCATGACAAAAGTAATTTCTAGCTTGAATTTATTTATTTTTGGAATTTTACTATCTTCTAACTGAGCAAAGGTGCTTATGTATTTTTTAATTGTTGCACAAGATGTATAAGAAAATTACAAACAGCAAGAACAAGCACATTCAACTAAAACACCTAAAACATTAGCTTGAGCCCAGGAATCAAGCTCAGAACTACTGTGAACTAGAAATACATTTTTGATGTTGGTGTGTCAAAGGGCACATGACTGGATTTTAGTGATGTTTAAGATTTATTTTGGGTGTTTCAGTCCCTAAAAATTTTGCTGTTAATACTGCAGCAGGCTTTCTCAGGACAAATCTACACTCACACATATGTTCCACTATTTTACAGAAAATTGGCTTAATCTAGGTAAAGCTAATATTTCAAATCAAGAAAACAGGTCAGAACAGAATAGGAAAAGGTTCTTTGTATCTTGGACTAGGAAGCATATAATTTTTCTTTTTTACTAGTTTTTAGTCTTAAGACTTTGAATAACACGAGTGCAAATCCCCATTTATAATATATATAGCTATAGTCTCTTTTCCCTATCTGACAGAAACTGTCCTTGATTTTCCCTTTACTGAGAAGAAGCACTGTGAATATATTCATGTCCACTTAGAATTTATGGTTCATGTGAGAGGACATCCAAACAACTGTTGTGCTCTTCCCCTTTAAATCTCTATGTAAGACACTTTGATACAGCAACAAATCAAATATCCATTGCTATGGATTCAGAAGAACTGAGTATAAAAGTTATATTGAAGGTCTAATTGTATGATACTGGTTATCTGTCTTAGCTATCCATTTCTTGTTGTTTTAAGAGTAGAGAATTAATTGTGTTCTATAAGTGGTATTTTTCTTTTGGTTTTAGGCAATGTTTTGTCCAAGAAAACAGGACCAATTTTTCTAGTAAAACAGGATGGTTCACAGTCAGACTTGTGTTATTGTTCCATTCCCAATGATAACCATTATGTCAGTGACAATAAGTTCTAATTTTAATAAAAAATCTCCATTCATAAAGACAAAAATATATTTGAAACTATTATTGTTTCATTAGTTCACACAGGCTTTAGCTACAGGCTTCTCAGAAAGACTGGCAAATTAAATCCTGCCATAGCAAAGATGAGAATGGGAAAAAAAAAAGGATGTGATTCTTCTGGATGGATAGTTCTTGCTTTTGCTTCTCCTGTTGCTATGAATTCTCTTTTCCCCATCTGGTCCTAGCTTTCCCTTCAAAATTGATATTCTCTTCACTCCTATAGAATAGGACTTCCTTTGAGGTACCATGCCAAAGTGATTAGAGACTACAACTCTGTAGCCCTGGCTTAAAGGAGAAATACATATATATATATATATATAGGGTGGTGCTGGGACCTATAGCTAATGTGGAAAAACCTCAAACCACAGACCACTAAAATTTATGTGAATTACAAAGGCATCAACCTGTATAGATAGGGCTTGTACTCTATACTTTCTTAAGTTGCACCAGATCAGCTTTATACTATACATAAGGTTAAAACTGTAATTAATATGCATACATTTATACATATATTTGCATATATATGTACATGTATATATGTTTATATATATATAAAAATTAAAAGAGCTGTGAAAAATGCTTTATGTCTACTGTTCCAAGAAAAAGCCAGATTCAGTCTTTTTCCTGCCTGTTATGGACATTTTAGAAATATATTCTTGTATATAATAATTTTTTGCTAGGTTTGTAGAAAGATTAAAGTTTCAGTGATGGTGTAGTATGGAAGTTCTACACACAAAGCATACATGCTTACATACAAATATTCAGTGTCTTAGGACGGTTGCTTCTACTAAATAATTCTGAAAAAAGGACATTTTGTCCAAGTGTTTGGTCTTATGGTTAAAAAATATATCAAACATTTGTTTTAGTAAGACTGTCTTATGGTAATTGCAGTTAATGTTCAGCAACAGATAGCATCAGACACATATTTCAACTTACATCTATAGTAAAGAGTTATCAGCTACTTCATACATAAGTAAATTATTCATGTTCCCCTATTTATAGGAAGCCATTGTACCAAGGTGGATGACCTCAGCAGATACCTGTATCTCAGCATCAGTTCTGCACTAGACTTCTGCATCAATGTGCCCTTGAAGCACAAAGCCTTCATGTTCTAGCTCTGTTTTCCAAGTGAGAAGCTTTGTTCTTACACAACCTTAATATATGTCAGGTGAAAAGTGCAGAAAAGGGAATAATTTTCATAGTACATAAATAATAATTGCAATTTTTAATAAAAAAATATTGAGAAAAACTTTAATAGAAAATTGTGTTGAATGTATTACTTTCTCTTCCTTTCTTCTTTTGGTAAGTAATAATGAAATTTATTCCAAATGCAATTCCAATAATCCAAATGGATTATTGACACAATAAGTTGGGAAATTTTACATTTTCCACAGGTTATTCATGTATTTGTAACCATTCCCGTATCCATTTGAATTCATTGTGCCAGATCCTTTTTCAGCAATGAATTCTCTATCTAAAGCCTGTTGAGTTCAGTGGAAAGTGCACTTCTGACTCTTGTACTGGGATCAAGGCCCATTTACAAATTGCTCTTGCAGGCACCAGGACAGTCTTCTAATTGAGTATAACCATCAGCTGGTGAACAAACATCCATTGACCAATGGAATACACCAGCTGCACCTCACTGTAGAGAGCAAGCAGGTGAGACAGGGCAGTTTTAGAAAGTTAGGATGGCTGTAGACAGTCTCTACATGTGGCATCCATCATCCAAAGCTGGTACAGCAATTCCTTGTTCAGGGTGAGAATGTTTTATACTGTTTTATAAATGTTTTATAAATTCAGGGATATGTTTTCAGTGGATTTTACTGCATGAGGTGTTATATTTTGGATTTGAAAGTTTGAGAAGTGCTGGCTGTACGTCTTCCATATTAACTACAGCTGGCTAAATAACAGGAATGCTACGTCGTGGAAAAATAATAAACTCAACCCCAAATTTCAGGTGTCACCGAAAACTGTTTATTTGTTCATTTCAGTGACATCCCCATAAACAAACAATCAAATCAGACTGCTTCCTCCATTCCTCTTCTTCTCAATCAACAATTCTATGGTCAAGCCATTTTTTTGACATAGGACAGAGCAAGTTGAAAGTTCCTTCAAAAGGAATGCTTCCACCAGAGTTGTCCACATCTGCAGTGTGGAGGGTTGCACAGCTGTGTGGTTCTGGGGAAGACCTGGGATGTGAGGAGTAAATTGGCCCTGCATCCCCATCTGGACAATGGGAGAGGGGTGGGAACTCAGTGCTGCAGCTGGACTGTCCTGCTTAATGGCCAGTGGGATGGGGAATCTCTGGGCTGCTGTGAGCTGCCAGTGGCAACCAGGGCAACACCCACATGAATTACTCCAGTTTAGCACCAATCATTACCATGCTTCTCAAGTAATGAGTCTTGTCTCCTGTTTCTGACTCCAGACCTGGGAACTGTTCTAGTGAAATTTTCATAAAAACAGACATATTACCACTGGAAGTTACAGTTGATACATCATTGCTATTTAATGGGAAGACTTTTCTGTTAAAAATTCCTTTCTGTTTTCACATCAGAGTATTTAACTGGTAGAGGAAGTGGTGGGTGTAGAAGGCCAGCAAATGCTCAGAGGAAAAACAGAGAAATAGCTGGGAGCTGAAGAAACATCATGAGCAAGTAGGGGAAGTTTTTCAAAAGTAAGCAATAGGAAGTCAGTGTGACTTCTCCTCCTAAATCTTTCACTCTGTGTCCTAGTTTGGAGGATACTGTGCTTGATACTGTGATCTTAAATCTTTCTTCTGATCAGCTTTCAGTAATTTGAATGTTTCCACTATTGATGATGATTTCACTTCACTGGGAAATATTATTCTGTTGCTAGGAAGTAAATGTGGTAACCAGGATGCTATAAAACAAGAAGAAGTTTATAATGGTTTTCTTAAAGAGTGATATTCACATAAGTTAATAGTGTTTGCTCACATGGGAAGTCTGTCATCATTAGGTAAAAGAACAGCCTGAGACATTTGTCTCCAGAAATGAGAAAGTGTAATTCTTGCAAAGCTATTACAGAAGAAACATCTGAGATATTGGCAAGCACATTAATGTGCTGGCTTATATAGTAGGTAATTCTGAGAATGAAGTGGTAGATATACATGAGAAACCTTTGGAGATTAAAGAAGAAAACTATAGATTTAAGCCCTGTTATAGGAATAAGGATTCTAGTTAGGGTACTCCCTTAAAAGTCTCAAAAAGTGGTGCTGATTAATATCCCTCTACAGTTGGAAACATGGCAGACTCAAACAATGTTTTCACACTTCTCTTTCTTACCCTTTGTCTAGTAATTATATGAATCAATAATAAAATATCCTTGACTTTGAGTGGTAACTTTTTGACAACCACTCTGCAGAAATGTCAGGTACAAGGCAAGAAAACCATCATATACAATTTCTGAATCTAACTTCTGTGGGAAAATTGCAATTGTTTCTGGCTAGTATCTTGCATGGTCCTAGGGGAGTACCAAGGCTATTTATGTTTTAAGCTTTATTAGTATAAGATGCAGGATCATTATTTTCCTGGAAGAATCTTAGGATAGGACTTTTTGGTTGTTTGCTGTTAAGTGGGATGTCTAAATAAAAATATAGTGGTTAGACAGATTTAATGGAATATATGACTTGCCATATAAGGATTTCTTCTTTTCTCTCTCCTTTTCAATTTTATTGTATTGTATTTCCCATTATGTGTTTGCATTTTCAAATCTGCAATTAATTGAGGACTCATTTTATTGTACATTTGAGTCTAATTACTTTGGTGGGCCCAATCTGGTATTTAGACATCTAAGTAATTGAGAAAAAACACCAATTATTTGCAAGTATAATTACTTGCAATCAAAAAGAGAAGTGAAAAGGTGACATTTTCTTTGGAAATTATCCTTTCTACATTATCTATTTATTTATATAATACACACAAGAGACCAATTCACTTTTGGAAAACAAAGTAGAATTCTTGGGAAATCCTAAATCATTCTTTCTCTTTCCTCACTGATGCTGTAAGAAGCAGTCAAAAGATAATATTCAGAGTAGGCAATCCTTCAAAACATTTATACATTACAAAAAAATCACTATACACATCCGTATTGGAGATATTTAAGTAGCTGATTTTTTTCTGAATGTTTGGCAAATACAAAATTCTCTTAGAAAAATTAATGTGGATGAAAATCCTACTACGGGGATTTTCCAGAATTAGCTAGGAGGAAAGAAAATATTTTTATGGGTATTTCTTTAACTATGCCATAAACATAATACATGTATATTTAAGTAAAGTGTTTTTTCAGAGTTCAGCAATTGCCTCTGAAATTATTTTGCCATGTATTGAATTTTATCAATTTCTTATTGTATTATGGAGCAGCTTTCCTATTTTACATATAATGACTTTCATTTAATCCAATTGTTGGAAATTTAATCTGCTGTCCAAAGATCTGGAGCTGGATCATGAGAAAATAAATAACTTTTTAACTGTGTTTGCTTTAAGCAAATGTATCTAGAAAATTTAAGAATCCTCACCAGATTTTAATTTTTTTTTTTAAGGAAAGAATAGTTTGGAAATTAAAAGAAAAAAGAGAAAATAATATGACAGATGCGAAAGAAATTGCTATTTTAAATAAATTACTATATACAACCTTGTCCAGAAGATTGTCCTTTAGATAACAAGCCTTTTATTTCAATTGAAAGGACAAGAGAGAAAGCATCATACAGATACATAAATGTTGTAATAATTCTGTACAAATTACTGTTAATCAAACTAGACAAATACTGCCATATATTATTCTTTAGTCTAACAGAGAAATTTGATATCCTAGCATATGACTGTGTCACATACGGGGACAGCAGCAAATGAAATTGTCTCAGAAATACGTCTGAGGAGTTAACAGGGATTAAAGATGTGTAAAGCTATTGGATAGTTTTCAGAGTGCAATAAAATCTTAGAAGGAATTAGACTCATTGTGTACCTCTTGAATACACAGGTGGCAAATATGAATCCTTCATTTCCTCTAAGGCAAAACTAGAGTTCACATTTTATAGGTTCTAAATATCTGGAGAGATGGACATTTGCACCATTTACACTTTTATCTGTCTCAGGTATTATGGGGACACAATTCACTGTGAAGACATCAGAAACTACCCAGGAACATTTCAAAGAATGACCATCCAATGTTTTCCAAGCTAATTACACTTCAAACTCATCACAATCTGCTATTTCAGAACATCTATCTGGAGATAATTTCTTCATTTACCTGTCAATACTTTCCTCAATAGATGGAAAGACCAGATAATCAAAGATAAATTTGAATCATTATGACCTGGATACTACATTTTTATAAGCTTTTACTAGTTATTTGATCACCAAAGCTATGAAAGAAAAGGTCAAAATTTAACTCCCATTCTCTACCCATTCTTTACTGGAAAGCAATTTAGGAAAAAAAACCCAGCAAGTAAAACCACATTAAAGTTCTCATCAATATTGGTCTGACAGTCTCAGTCTTTTTTTTAAAAAACCCTAAGACTTGCTATTAGATGGGGCAAATTTGAAATATGTAGCCTGAAAAAACCTTTAAAGTCTTAAATTATTTATCCAGTATCTCCCTATAAGGTACACTGAATAATCTCTGTTTGAGGAATGCAGAGGAGACATAATTTTTCTGTCAGAATATATTGCTGAGTGGGTCAAAAGAAGTCCTGGAATGAGTCAAGTAGTCACCCCACAGACATGAATAGAATCAAACTGCATCTGGGGTCTTAGGAGCCAACATTAAATACGGGGAAATCCTGTTCTGAAACCTTTTTTTAAGTTCAACAGAAAATGGTTTTAAATCATGACCGTCTTTCACTTCTGAAGATGCCTTCAATTTGGAGTTATATTATTGTTGTCTACTTTTGCTTAACCAGGATACTGACCAAAGCTGATATAAAGGGGAGCTTAGAAAGGTTTTGGACCACTTCTCTGTCAGAGAGAAGAAAGAAAAACAGGAACTGGATTAGACCACTCCAGAGTCTGCTTTTAGGTACTAGTATTGTTTGGTTTTAAAACTCTTAAGACCTTCCAAAGAATTTTCATGTCATAGACAGGTTGTTTTTTTCCTATGTGAATTTAAAGTGACAGCATGATGCTGAAGGTTTTACTCTATTTCCTTGATAGATTTATGCTTCTCACAGGAGATGAAATGTGATCTTGCTGCATCTGGTTACCAAGTGAGCATACCATGGGAGATAAAATTTAATATTAAATAATCAAGAATTATCTCTAAGTATGTTCAAAGAAATTATTTTGACAAAAATAGCAATTTTTCAGTCGCACATATCTCTAAGAAATAATTAATGGAAGCTGAAATTAGACTGGGAACATAAAAAAAAAGCAACATAAATATGTGATTGCCACAGTTTGCTTGGCTATGAAAATGCTTTTCCCAAACCATTACTGGCCCAAGAGATGTTATCAGCTAGTAAGTGTTTGCTCCCTAGAGCTGTGGTGACTAGTGCTGTATGCTTTTAAAGGAGCAGAGATAACCAAAACAGTCATTAAGTATTCCTTTTAAGTAAAAAAATGGATACTTGTTTTAAAATAAGTACTCTGGGAATACTTTTGCTTGGCTGAAAAATAGGACCAAGTGAACTGACAGATATAAGAATAAATCTTCTTTGTGGCTGACTCACAGAGTATTCAGGTTTCATTTGAAATTCATTTTGAGAACACAAAACGTTTCAATTTCATCTTCTCTGCCTCCAGACCACACATTACTGCATGGTATGAGACATCACCTTCAGATTTACATATTTTTAAAGTATGGGTGGAAATGCTTTAGTATGCAGTAATAAGTAGTTTTAAATTTAATCTGGATAGCAGCAGAAATTGTAAGATTAGGCACAGCTGCTGTATAAGTTTATTTGCTAGATTTCCTAGGTTTGAGTGCTTAGCAGTTAACAATCCATACTTCCCAATTTTGCTATTCTAGTACACCGATTTTTTCTTCCTTCCTTCTTCCTTCTTTTCCTCTTAGCTTGTTTATTTCCTCTCTGCATCCTTGAGCAGCTCATAATTTAAAATTTCTGAAATAAAAAGGAATGGCTTCTTATCTTGCACTGCTGCTGAAACTGCTTTTTCCAGCCCAGGCTTTCTCCTTTGGTGGCCTGACTGCTTTAGTATGGACTTCCTTGAATAATTAGCTAAAGACTGCACTCTTCACACAAATGCACTGGCACACTGGATGTAATTTGATTGGGTTCAATCAAATCAGCTATTAGAATGCTATTGCTTGAAAAAAATGCATGCTGAACTTCTGAGCTCAGTTCTGCAGCCTTCCTGCAGGCTTAATACATTTTGTTGTCATCTCTCACTGTCATTAACATCCTACATCTTTTTGCTAATACATCATGTGGGAAAGATGCCTTAAGTAGCAGCCTTATAGGATACAGCCTTATTTGACACAGAAAGGAGGAAGAAAGGAATTCCATAATTTCTTTTATCTCCAGAAACTCTGCAGCTGGTTCCTTCTCTTCTCCTCCTGATTAAGTATGTGGAAAACTGTTATTATGTTCAATTTTCCTTCTGGTGTTGTGTTAAAAATAAATGTCAAAATTGGACATCAGTGGGTAAAACACTGATCTAAATGGAATGAAGTCAGTTTCAAATCTTACATAGTTTACATAGTGATGCTGGGATGATCTGCTCTCTTTGCCTAGTGTATCAACCAAGTTTGGCATGAACAATTTTGGACATGGCAATATTTTTACTGTATAATTTCTTGGACTTATGTTGCACCAGTGTAACAATGCCTGGAAGATGTTTGCTATCTTAGAGTCAAGGAGAATGACTGAAAGAGACATTAGTGGTGGATAGTTTGCTATTTTCCCCTAGAAAGGACTGTCCCAAAATTCTCCAACCAGTAGCTGTAATTTATTCAGTATGTACAGGTGTCTGTAGTTATTTTTCCTCATGTGCTGAACTTTGCATTTCCCCTTGCTGAACTTTATGTGATTCATCTCTGTCTGTTTGTGAAACCTAACAAGCAGGTTGCTGCTCTATATGGCAGCACAATAACCTGGTGTATCAGGCAGCTCCCTCAGTTCTGTATTTTTGAAACTGCTGAGGGGTCACTCCATCTCCTTCTTCAGGTCTTAATGAAAAGTTGCAACAGTAAAGATCCCAGTATTGACTCCTGTGGTATGCCACCAGTGACAGGACTCCAACTGAACCCTTCACTGCTCAGCACAACTCTCCAGACTCGGCTGTTCAGTGGGTTTTCAATTCACCTCACTGTCTCCCTATCTTTGTTAGCTTCTCTATGAGAGAAGCCTCACCTTACTGAGGTTGTTGAAGATCTTTCCTTCATATATCCATACTGCCTACTCTTGGCCACCTTCTCATCCTTTGTGTTTTGGAATTAGATTCCAGGTAGATTTTCTCCATCACATTTCCAATGCTAATCTTAAAATATCTCCTCTTAGGATTCAGAACACCATTTCCTGGCTACTGTAGCCAAGGGCTACCCTAACTTTCACATCCTTGAACAGTTCTTTCTTGCTCATAAGTGTCAATTCCAGCAGAGCACCTTTCTTTGCTGGCTCTTCAGTTACCTGGACCAGAAAGTTGTCTTCAACACTTCATAAAAATCTTTCAAAAAAATTACCTGAGTCCTGCTGTATGTCTGTCTAGCATATGTTAGGGTGTTTGAAATCCCCCATAGGAAGCAGGGCCTGTGAATGTGAGGCCATATCCTCTTCCTGATCAGGAGGTCTGTATTGGATTCTGACCACAAAAGCACCTGTACTGGGCTGCCTGCTAGTTTTTACCTACTAATTGGTCAAGTTCTTGACCAATTCCTGGACAAATCATAGAGGCAGACCTGCATGTAATCCAGTTGTTTCACATAAAGGACAAATCCCCCTTCTCACCTTGCCAAGCCTTTCCTTCTAGAGAGCCTGTATCCCTCCATGGAAGCACTAAGCTGTGTGTGCCTTTCCACACATTCACAGTCTCAATGCACTGCAATGACAGAGCTGTGAAGAAGAGGAGGATTGGAGGGAAATGGTTGCTTTTATGACAAGCAAGAAAACCAGCCTGGCTTAAGGCAATCTTTTGCTTTACTTCTTTATGTGATCAAAATAAGATTTAAAAAATGGAAACAGCTTGTGCCTGTTTTGTATTAGTATGACAGGTTTAAGATGCAGGGAGTGCAAGACTTTGGCTAAAAACTGACTAGCTGATTAAATTTGATAGCCTTGTAATAGAATTTTATAAGACTTTGCAGACATGTATGGAATAGAAATGTGACTGCATGCTGAATAGACTTTTAGTTTTCATACTTTTTATAATACCAATACTGTCCAAACCAAGCTCTGAAGTATATTCCTTAACTAGAAGATTTGCTATATTTAATTTATGTGGAGGGACAAGCCCCTGGGAAATATAATTTTTTTCAGTTATTTAAGCCAAATTAACTAATAAAATGTGCACTTTACAGATTATACAGGTTCTTGTACCTTATCTTCTAAAAAAACATTACTGAACGGCTTCCTGCTTACTTCTTTTTTATCAGCACTACTATCTTATTCCTGTACTACCAAAGCTTAAACCAAGTTAACTTTCATGACTCAAAGTTCATTTAAAGGATATTTCAGCTCCAGAACTAAAAGACCAAACTAAGTCTAATCAAATAACTTTTGAAAGTGATACATGACATTTACAAAATTATTTTCTGTATGTATAGGACAACTCTACAGGACCACTGAAGTAAAAAGAACTTGGTATTTTATAACTCTTTTTTTTTTTTTTTTTTTTTTTTTTTTAGCAAGATAGTGTGTCATTATGCTAATATGGGTGTGACAATTAGGGACAATGAGAGATACTTTGAGTGACTTGGGAATATATTCAAATGAAAAAAAAAAACCGAAATACTGTAAGACAGGAACTCTATTCCTGATCAATATATGTTGCTGTGTGTTTTGCAATCCTAAAAAATATTAAGAATAGTAACAGTAACAAGTAATATTAATAATTAATATTATAATATAATAATAACATACATAGCATATTAAGTTATAACATATATAATATATAGCATAACATATAACATATATAATACAATATGATATATGATATGATATAATATAATATAATATAATATAATATAATATAATATAATATAATATAATATGATATGATATGATATGATATAATATAATATAATATAATATAATATAATATAATATAATATAATATAATATAATATAATATAATATAATATAATATAATATAATATAATATAATATAATATAATATAATATATATTGCATTATATTATATATTATATACTATATGCTATATATTATATAGTATATACTATATACTATATATTATATATATAGTATTATATATTATATATTATGTTATATATATCAAATCTATATACAGTTATATATATATATATAGATATATATGTAGTAACCAAACACACATTTTTTCAATTGAGGATTTCGTAACTGCCCACTGTGCTATATATTTAGCTAACTTTGAAGACAATGACAAACTCTATTAACAAAAATGATGGAATCAAGTGGGAGTAACATAAATTTATAGAATATTTAGAGAATATAGGATGTATATGTATCATGAAGGACCAAAATGCTGTTACACAGCAAATGTTATTCTCATGTGTGAAGTAATTTGTAGTTCTACAGGAACAACAGGTTTCCATTGTCTATTTTCAGATTCACAGCACAGGAGATAATGCTGGGGACTGGAAATGGAAGCCATTATTTATAAATAGCATATTGGTAGAAGTTCAGGGATATTACTTTAACTCTGAAGGTCTCTATTTTTGGTAAAAAATGGAGAGAAAGGCATTATGGAAAGGGTTAAATAAACTCATATGACAGTGAAAGCAATTTCTATTATTGAGTTTTCACTATTCATTGTTTAGATACTTGTATTGCTTGTTCTTACTAGTGTAGGGGGATATGAGTTTTGCAATGAAAATCCATTTCTAAAGATATCATATGTTTCATGGCCCTCAGCAATGTGATGTGTCCCATGCCTATAGAAATGTTTATCACAAAACTAAGAACAAAAATCTTCTACATACCCAATCACTAATCCAAAAGAATCAAAGTCACAATCAAAAGCACTGAATAATAGAGCTGGGATAAAAAATCTGAAACCCAGTCAAAATAAAAATCCTGCTGCCTCTTTTTGGTCATGTACAAATAATTAATAACTGAACTTCACTTTCCCGTAAAAATGTGTTTCCACTCTTTCCTGGAGTTTTTCAAATATGGAACATTTAATGTGAAGCCTGAAAATTTTGTGAAAAGTATTTAGCTTTCAATTATATATATATATATATATATATATATATATATATATATATGTCATATTGGTCATAACTTTTTTTAAGTCTTGCTTACAAGGTGCACCAGTTACCAAATTCTCACTCAGCTTCTCTCTCAAGAGGACAAGAGGAGAAAATAAGAATTAAAAGGTCATGAGTTTCAAGATAGACAGGTAGATTAATAAGAAATTACTATCCTTGGCAAAACAGAGTTGATTTAGAGGAGTTGTGTAATTAATTTTCAATTAAAATAGACATGTGTGGTGAAAAATAGAGACAAATTAAAAGAACATTTTACTGCTGCCTCCACTTTTTTATTAGTCTTCTCTTTTTCACTCACAACTCATCTGTGTCTTTCCTGTAGCTCAGGCAGTACAGGGGGTATGGGGACACAGTTCATAACTGTTCCTTTCTGCTGCTCCCTCTTCTTCACACTTTTCCCCGTTGCAATGTGAGTCCTTCCCACGTCCCTCAGGATAAAGTTGCTCTGGAGTGGGCTCTTCACCAGATGTAGTTTCTATTGTATCAGCCTGGTTCCACTTCTCCCTGGTGCCTGGGCCTCCTTCCCTTCCTTCCCTCACCTTGGTGTTTTCCCTGTTCTAACACCATTTCCTCTCTGCTCTCTGCTGTTTTGGGCATTTCTTAAATGTGTTATTAGTAGATGAGCAGCCAGCATGGCTGTGGGGCTCAGCCTTGTCCCTGTGTCTGGCACAGGGCAGCTCCTGGCCTCTCAGAGAGAGAACTTCACTCTCCACACAGTCAAAACCTGGATATGAACATCCAATACACACAGCAAAAATGTTTGCTAAAAGGACTTTATAAATCTTTACAGTTGCACTAGACTGGCTTCAATAATATCTTGAACACTGAGCAATTTGCAATAAGACTGAAGCCATCTGAGTGGTTTAACCCTGTTATTTCAGACACTGTGATGGCAGAACATCAATCCACGGGGGTGGGCCAGAATCTCCTGGTGTTTATTGCCCCAGCTTGTGATTGCTGAGCTGTTGGGGTAAGGAAACAAAGACCCCCAAGTCCCCAAGTGTAAATTCTTTTTGTGACCTTGGCTTCAGACTCTGTCATCACTTTGCTATGTTACCTAATGATCTGTGCAGGCACAGGCTATTATTTATTAGGATAAAAACAATAACTCAGTTTTCCAGAGCATCTGAAAACATCTGCCAATAACTTTCAAAAATGTTGCTCCTGTATACCCACAGATACAACACATATTACAAAGGGTTGTGTGCATGACAGAAGTTATTTAAACAGTGGCTTTGATCACTATTTGCTTTTATGATTTTTATTTCCTCCTCTGGCAAACCTGTTTCCCTGAAACCTTTAGCTATATTTCATGGGCTTCACAAAATAATTCACTACCCTAACCTGTACCCCCTTATTGCTTCTCTCTGTGCTGTAGGATGACCCAGCCTTTCCATGAAGGTCACAGCTAAATTTTACTTGCTTAAACTTTCAGCCTGTCTCTGGTTCATTGCTACTGCTCTCTTGGCCTTCCAGATAGAGCAGAGGCAACATGCAATTCCCTATCAGGGAGGAAACAAAAGGGTAAAGAGAAAAATAGTACAAATATAAAAGAAATTAAAGGTAAAACATATGGCATATTCCACTGATTTCTGGTACATGCAATTAATTCTAAAGCAATTTTTTTTCTTAATCTAGGTTTTCACAGAGATTTGATTAAGAGAGATGGGGCAATTCTTGAACATGAGTGACTGTAAGAGAAAAACATGAAAAAAATTTACAATTACTAATATGTTCAAGGGAGGGGCTGGCTTTTTTTCAGGGAAGCAAGCAAAGACACAACAGGTCCAGAATCAATGAAAATATTTTGTGTTTTGGTGTTTTTGCATCATCAACCTTCAGAACATGACTTGAAACCAGACTTCCAGCTTTCTGACCAATGTCAGATAAGATGAAGTACTTCGGAAATTAAAGCTACAGTAGAATAGTGTTTAACATGGCTTTGTAGCATGTAACATACCCAATAATTGTTTTCACAGTAAATGTTGTAGATGTTCTCCCAAACAGCAGCATCACTAAATATACTCTCCTTTTTTCTGTCTTTCCATTCATTTTCCATAAGTTTTCTTATTTGTACATTTCTTTCTTTCTTCCTTCTTTTAAAAGCTTTTAATAAAAATCCTAAATATATATATTCTGAGTTTATCACATCAATCAATAAACATTTCTACATAAGCCTCAAAATGATCAAAAATAAAGAAAACATGGAATGGATATCTCATAAAACTAAACTTGGAACCTTCCAGTCAAGCTGGTTTATTTTGATTCATTTCTGATTGCTGGGCTAATTTTTCCTTGGGAACAGTAAAATCCATCCCTAGCATGACATTACAGCCCTCTACGAAATCTTTCTTAATCTCATTTCTGTCCTGCACTAAGCAGAGAAAACTCAAATGCCAGCATCAATCTTGGCAACACACACCCAAAGAGAAAGTACACACTGAACCAGGAAGGATATTGCCAGCTGAGATTTCCACCAGCTGGAAAGCAGGGAAGCTGCCACAGCACAGTCAGTACTGGAGGTTTAAACAAGTTTATTCATCATTAGAGCCATTTTTCTGCTATATCTCACATAAATTATGAGCAAAATATTACAAGGAAATCTACAAGCCTGAAAATGTGTTGCATGGATATACATGAAGTTATTATGCAAATACAATAAATATTGTTGAAAAATAATAATATATGTAATGTATTATATATGGAATGTGTCATATAGTAATATACCTTACAAAAATATTCACTGTATTTTTTTAAAATGTGTGTTCATGATTTTTATGAATATGATGTATTCATATATTCACTTCTAGAAAAAATAGAAATGTCTTCTGAAAGATATGGACTCTATAAGCTCTCCAGAGCAGCTGTAGGTCAGTTCTATTCAGCTGGTTCATTTTAGTCTCTTTAACTCATATATTCTTAGTTATGGATTTAGGTTTCTCTATATGTTGCTCTTCTCTTTTACCATGGACCTCATGGAGAAAGTAAATTCCTGCATTTTTTGTCTATGTGCATTCAGTTCAGTGACTGTTACTTTGTTTATTAAATAGATTCTGCTTGTGAGTAAAAAGACCAGACTTTTTTTTGTATTTCCCATTAACTTCCTGGCCTTGGCTCTATTTCACAAGAAATTCTGTTTTTAAAATCCCAAGATCTAATAAAAATTAGATAAGAACTTACTCTTATAGTTACCATGTATTTAATTTCCTCTCTTTTATTCTGACAGAAAGAGATAATGTTGTGGAAATTGGGTCCACTATGCATCACTCTATGTACACTGGGGGAAAAAAACTTTCTTTCCCTATATAAACCCATAATGTAACAACATGCTAAATAGAAAATGTAATTCTGATTATTCCATCTCCCAAGGTCACCCAAGGACAGAGAGACAATGGAACTGCAAAAGGCAAAGAGGGTAAAGTAGATAACTGGAAGCATAGGATAAGTAAAGATTAAGTTAAAATTAAACAGGGTAGACCTAAAATCCAAGAGATGAGTAAAAAGGAGATGTGATGCTGGCCTGCCAAATGAAGAACACTTTACAGAATTTGAATAAGCAACAATCAGTATTTTGTCAAATGCAGGAATCAGTACACACACAATGAAATATTTATAGGAGGACAAATAAAGTAAAAAGTATTTTTTTCACATTGCATATATTTCATGTGTTTATAGTGTCTTAAGTCTCAAAAATATGAATGAAATTAAAAGGGAACTAATTCAGAAGAGGTATCCAGATTTTTAAGCCTGGTGTTTGCTTCTTGAAAATGATTATAGGACACAGTGGGGCTGTAATATCTGCTGGTGCTCTTGAAGAAAGAAACAAGGTTAAATCCTTAGCCTGACTTTGTGGTGTTATCCTTTCACATTCTTATGCAGAGCCATCACAGATAATTTTCATTAAAGTGTTGATCAGTGATGATGTAATTAGATGGCCTGAAAAGCTCTGTAAGTATTTTTTTTTTTAATGGGGGAATTTAAGCAAAAGATCAGACTGAACTTGCATAATCCTGAATTGTTTGTTTGATTGTTTGTTTGTTTGTTTGTTTGTTTTATGGGCACGTATTTTTCTGTAGTGTTAAAAGAATACACAGGTTTAAAATACCAATGGTATTGAGGAAAATGAAAAGAAACTGAGGGAAAAACCCAAACAAACTACCAATTTTTAATGGGACACTGTTGTCAATCTTTTTTTTCTGGAACACACAGAGTACAAATAGCCACTAACTACTAGTGAATCACTGGGAGAGTTAGACTTTTTTGGCAGTAGATCTCTAGTCAGAGTTTACTGTTTTCCTGGACTTTCCTGGATGGTGTACTAGTTCCTGATGCTCCTGTGTCCAAGAGTCACATGCTTTTAAAATGCTTTTATCATTTCCCTGAAGCATGCAAGCAAAAGGAGAAAAGTGTTTTTCATCTCAGCAGAAGCCAAACAATTGGGTGGCAGTGCAAGTAATGATATTTATTTTCTTTAAAAGGTTTTAGAATAGGACTGGATTCAGGACTCCAGTGCTTGTGGCAGCTCACTCTGTTTTACCTACTATGCATTTTTTCTGATAAATGGCAGAATCAAGATAATTGGTCTGGAAGACATTGAGTCTGATACTATAGCTCCCAAATCTTTATTTATGTTAGGCAGCATTAGGCTGAGCACATGGGAATTCCAGGCAGTAACAGTCATGTTATTCATCTCTTTCAGTTAAGAAAGGCAGCAGGTCTAAGCTTTATGAGGTTCTTCCTGCATTCTCAGCAGAAATCCTGAGATGGAGAAAAAGACAGGTCCTGGTCTAAAATAAATTCTTTATGCTTCCCACTAGGCCTATGTGTGCAAGTACATATCTGTTTCCCTTCTAATTAAAATGTAAATAGATCAACTAAAAGTACCTGTGATTAAAATTTGATGTTAGTCTGTAAGAGGGGAACAATGAAGCTTCATATATCTAGTAGCAGTTGTGTCTACTCAATGTGAGGTTAATTCTGTGCCTGCCAACCCTTCTTTAAGAAAATGCCCAATTGCCCAAATGCTAATTTAAAGATTGCTCTGGGCAAGGCCTAAATCTCATTAATGAGTGACTGTGAATCTACACAGGTTACTTTCCCATGTCTAATCCTACCAGATCTCTCACTCCTTATTCTGAGTCCTAAATGGTAGGTCAGGTTTTTATTACATCCAGGGATGCCTGTTCCTTGGTTAAGCAATTTTTCCTCCCATAGCTCAGCATGTTGAGCAAAGAGAGTATCTCTGAGCATGCAGAGATGTGCAGATCTGTCTTAGGGGAAATGACAAAGTCCCTGGAGGAGTGGTTTTGACCTTAAATCAGAGCAGTATAAGGGCTAAGAGAGATGTATTTCTAAGGAATTCGAAGATAGAGTCAGATTCCTGCATGTGAAATTGCAGTTAAATGTTTGAGGCTGACCTACAGACAGGATGTTTGCTTAAATGAAATTGAGACACCTCATGGAACAAAAGCTGCCATAAGGATTACACCTATGCACATTACATCACACTATGCTCAGAAGTCTACTTGTCATTGAGCACATTTTGAGCAAAGAGATTTAGATTCCTGCCATACTCTTGGAACATTTCAAATATCAGCTCATTCTTCTGTAGATCTACAAAAGTTAAGTATGACAATTAGGGTGGAATTTGTCATCATCCCAACCCTTGTACTGTGCTCCACCTATTTAGAGGAAGATCCTGTCCTCAAAGAAGTACATTTATTTTGCCATTGAATAAAATTGATATAAGGAGGTACTCAGTCTGTGTTCTGAAAAAAATTACAATTGCAGAATACAAGGAAGATACTCTTCAGAGGGAAGGTGATACTTGAAAACACCAGTAATATTTTAAAAGGGATGAGGAGGTCAGCTGTCTTCACCAGGCTAAGCAAAGTGAGCAATGAATGGCTTTGTACCTTTGTCATATTTTGAAAGAAGGAGTTTCATTTTGAAAAACTAAACCGTAGTTCAAAGCTAAAGCCAGAGAAGAAAAGAATTTTCCTTAAGTGGAACTGCTAACACAAGAATATACACAGTTATTTGCTTTGAAAGAAATAAAATAAAAAAGAAAGAGGTAGAAAGGAAAAGTGGTTCCAGAAACAGAGCTCTGCAGGGTAACAGGAAAGCTACAAAAAAATGAGGAGTTGTGAGCCAGGAAGCTGTGTTCAACACTACATTATTGCTAGTTACAATTATCTCCTTTTACCAGGAAAGGCAGTGAAATTCCTAGGCACTGATTACATACAACAGAATATTTATATTTCGATTTTTGTAATTTGAGTAACTTTCTGGTCCTCCACCAAATACTCTCAGTGTTTCTCCTATAATGTTTCTGTTAGTGTGCTTTTGCTTTTCTCTTTTATGTAATATTTGCCAAATGCTGAGATGCAGCAGGTATGACCTTTGCCAGCATTACTATGCATTAGGCTACATATTCTTTCAAGAACTAGTTGATTCTTTAGTTGCTTGTTCACACCTTTTACTAATTATTTCCTTTAAAATAATGTGCTTGTATCCATCTTGTAGTTTCCTTTTTATTGACTGGAGTTAGTCCTCTTATTGCATGTATATATGCTTACATGCATATACATTACTCACAGTTTCATCTCAGATCAATCATTTACTGAGACAATTTCTAAGGCTGGATTTTGCTTACAGTTTCATTTGACTGCCTCTCTAGTCTCTTTTTTATTTTGATTCTGTGAAAATTTTATACAACTTTTTCTCTAGATGGTTTAGACTTTTCTCATGTGCATAGCTAAGCCAGTCTTAGAAATACTTTCCTGCCCACCCCTCCCTGCTTCTTGAGCTCAGCTTCATTCCTGATTTCTGTACCTCCTCCCACCCAAGTGATGCACAGAATGGGGTTTTTGGTCAGATGTCTTTGCTGTTCCTTCCTCCTCATTCTGTTCTCCAGCTCCAGTGTGGAGTTCCCCAGAGGAGACAGTCCTTCCTTAACTTCTCCAATGTGAGTCTTTCCCTTGGGCTGCAGTTCTTAATGAACTACTCCAGCAGGGGTCCTTTCCATGGGTTGCCATCCCTTAGGAACCAGGTGCTCTCCACGGGTTCACAAGCTCTTCCAGCAGACCTGCTCCAGAGTTAGCCCATCTATCTCTGCATGGGTCTGCAGGTCCTGCCAGGAGCCTGCTCCAGCACAGGCTTTCCCTGGAGTCACAGCCTCCTTTGGGCACAGGCACCTGTTTTGATGGAGTTTCCTCCAGGGGCTGCAGGTGGATCTCTGCTCCACCATGGATCTCCACTGGCTGCAGCATCACAGGTGCCTCACCATGTTCTATAGCACAGGCTGAAGGCAAATCCCTGCTACAGACCTGGAGCACCTCCTGCCTCTCCTTACCTCCTGGCCTTGGGGGCTGCATTCTCACTTCTATCTTCTGGGTGCACATTGTGCAGGAACTTTTCCCCTTCTTAAATATGTTTTCCTAGAGGTGCTGCCATCATCACTAATGAGCTTGTCCTTGGCCAGCAGTGAGTCTGTCCTGGAGGCAGGAGATACTGGCTCTCTTAGACTGGGGAAGCCTCCAGCAGCTTCTCAAGAAGACAAGCCTGTAGGCACCCCTTTACCAAAACCTTGACATGAAAACCAATACAGATACAGAGAGATCTTTGTCCCTCCAATTTAGTTCTATGCCTCTACTGTGGCACAATAAACTCTACATCATTTACAGACAGTATTATTATGTTGCATGGTTCAGTATGACAGCATATATAGTAGATCAAAAATACTCCATTTGCAGGTTCTGCTCCTGAATTTTTCTGCTGTAGGATGGATACCAGAGTCTGGCACACATGCAGTGCTTGGCATTAGTTATTCATTCAAACCTTGAATGTTTTTAAATGTCTCTTGACTGAATGATTAATGACATCGAGTCTGTTCCAGTATGAAGCTTAAACTGTTTACGATTTATTTTCTTTATACTCATCTTTAAGCCTGTCTGCTTTGACACCATATTCTCAACAACTTAGAGTGCACAGCCTGACCTGGGAAAGCTAACTTCTCCACTTTCCCACTAGGAGGGTTCTGTGGGCGAGAAGAAACTTCAGCAGGCAGAATTATCAGCACATGAGGGGCAGTCCTCAGTGGGAGCTTTGATATAACTCAGTGAATAAATTTCATATTTATTTCCTATTCCACAATGGATCAAGATTAAAGAGTGATTTCTTCTTTTAAAACTGTCAAAATGCATATAATTCTAGGTAACTGGAAGAGCAATACATCAGTCTTGTGACTGAGCTGGAAAACACTGGACTCTGATTACTGTATTCTGATCTGCAAAACCCTCTTATTCCAACTCTACCTATGTGTTACAAACACACTGATCCTTATCCATTGTAATTATTCCATCCATGTAAGCATATCAGATTATAAAGTACAAACATTCTAAGACAAAATAAACACACAATCACAAAAAATTAATTAAAATATAGGCATTGTTTCCTACATGAGTGGTAGAATTTCTTCAGATAATCAGCCCTCAAAGTACATTTTTATGAGATTCAATTTTATATATTAAATTGGGAGGGGAGAGGAGAGGAGAGGAGAGGAGAGGAGAGGAGAGGAGAGGAGAGGAGAGGAGAGGAGAGGAGAGGAGAGGAGAGGAGAGGAGAGGAGAGGAGAGGAGAGGAGAGGAGAGGAGAGGAGAGGAGAGGAGAGGAGAGGAGAGGAGAGGAGAGGAGAGGAGAGGAGAGGAGAGGAGAGAGAGGAGAGGAGAGGAGAGGAGAGGAGAGGAGAGGAGAGGAGAGGAGAGGAGAGGAGAGGAGAGGAGAGGAGAGGAGAGGAGAGGAGAGGAGAGGAGAGGAGAGGAGAGGAGAGGAGAGGAGAGGAGAGGAGAGGAGAGGAGAGGAGAGGAGAGGAGAGGAGAGGAGAGGAGAGGAGAGGAGAGGAGAGGAGAGGAGAGGAGAGGAGAGGAGAGGAGAGGAGAGGAGAGGAGAGGAGAGGAGAGGAGAGGAGAGGAGAGGAGAGGAGAGGAGAGGAGAGGAGAGGAGAGGAGAGGAGAGGAGAGGAGAAGGATGAGAGGCCACATAGGACAAAATAGCAAGAATAAGGTAATTTGAGAAAGAGAAGAAACTTATAGGGATGCTATCCTTTGATTTATTACCATCACAATAGAAGAACATGTAGGGTTAACTAAGGTTACATAGCATTTGAAACCACAATACATCACACTTCACCATTGTAAGCATATTTTTCAAACATTAAAAGGCCACAAATCTAAAACACATTGTGTGTGCAAAACTGAAACTGCTTTACAGCTTGCAATACATGAAAAAGTGCATCATTTCAAATGACATTTGGACCAGCTGTCAACCAAAAGGCTCCTTATAACAGTTGCAGCATATTGGTTCATCCATTATTGTCTGCAGCCAGGATGATAAAGTGTTATAGGCAACAGCATTTAGAATATGCTACTATATTTCCTAACCAATTTGATATCAGACAACATCCTGAAGGAGGTGATTAGAAATTACTGGTTTGTATCGTGAAATTTTTTTTTTTCAGAATTTGGCAGTTGCAGCCAAATCTAAATATGTGATACAATCAGGTGCTTTAACTTGCTTAAGCATCTTGGAAGTAAGCATCTTGTTCTTTTTATGAGTGCATAACAACATTACCTATTTAGTCACCCACCACAAGTTAAAAATTACACTTAGATGGAAAAGAAATAAACTTATGTGCCATTATTGCCATAACCACTGCAATTTAGTCTCTAATCACTGAATCTTCATTACATAAAATTTACAATTCTAATGAGCTTTGTACAGTTGTAAATGAAAAATGCTGCCATCATAGAACTTTTCACAGAAATTTCATCATATAATGCTTTTTACAGAATTTAATTTAAGAAAGTTTACAGAGCTTAATTTTACTGTTAATTTTTTTTTTTTTTTTTTTATCTGAATTCTGGAATACCAAAAAATCAGCTCTTTATCTAAAAGGTGTATGTATCAGATACACTTAAGAAGAGACCACTCTAAAATTCTAGATGTAGAAATCTGACTTACATAGAAATAGTTAAATAAGTGCTTTTCTTCTACTAAATGCATTGTCATCATCATATTTTACAAAATACTTTCACTAGCATTCAAAATAAAATCTGTTTTCTATGTATATGTTTCCTGATTTATTTCAGACGTCTCTGTTGCACTCAGGACCTGAAATAGGTCTTGAAGTTTCTTTATATACTTTCTTTTTAGTATTTTCTGTTCTCTGTGCCTACCAATGCCTGTTCATTAACTTATTTAAATTTGCATCTAGCTCTTAGATTATCAGCTCTGTAAATGAAACTTCTTTCTGTTCTTACTATTACTTCTTTGTAACATAGATTGATCTACTAGTGCACATAATTTTTATAAATGTTGTCTATCCAACTGCTAATCCCCTTTCTGCCTCAATCCACATTTATAAAGATAGCTCCTGTTATCATAGTAATGCTGCAATTGTGTGTGTCATATAATTTATTGGTATATGCTTACAACTTATTGGAAAGACTGAAGAGTACTTGAAAACAGATATAAGGAGAAAAAGTAAATAAGTATACTCCTATGTGATTAATAGTTCTTCAGTTACATATAGATTCTCCAAATGTGACCTCTGGGTTGTCCTAAACTTTTGTTGGTAGTGCTGCATGTCAGACAGAATAAATGTTTTATCTGTGTGCCTGATTATGTGTCTTGAACATTTCTGTACCAATAATTTTCTATGAGGTTGAAAAGCTTTTATTATTTTCAGTAAAATCAATAAAAAACAAAAAAAAATTTGATCATTTTTCCTTTATTAATTCTCAGGCAGTATGCATATATGAATTATGGAAGGACTTAGGGTTTATTGAATACAATCTCTTTTTTTTTTTTTTTGATAAGTAAACGCAAAATGTTGTTTCTCAGTGTGTGGATGACTAAACTGAGTATCTGAACTTTTGAGACAATTTGGATTTAGGATAAAACACATGAAGTTTATTCAAGCTGGCTGTTACTACAGCATGACTGACACTAACAGCAAGGGTAAAGAAATGCTCAGAAAATTTGGAAGTGGTGATAGGTTTATGGTCTGTGTCTGAAAGGCTGTCATGGGAAGAAGCTATGTGGATCCCTTTATCATTCCTTTCCTTCCAAGTCAGTTCAGTGTTTAAGTGAGATCTTACTGAGAGAGATCTGCAGTATTTGATCCTCAATAATAAGAGAATAATAGTGGTATTTTTTTCATGTTTCTTTGGCTATATCTTAAAATAAATCTCTAGCTGACATTGAACATAACTGAGTCTTTAAGGTTTCAGTTTCTTTTCTGATACTGCAAGGTGGATGGAAGCAATTTCTCAGATGTAATTCTAGTCACTACAGTGGGATTCTTCCAGTGACCACCTTTGGCCTGGCAGGTTTGGGAATAGTGGCTAAACTTCCTGAGGGCACCTTTGCCCAAACTGATCAATTCAACGGTGAAGATGACTATCAGACAGTTTAGACTAGTCTGGGTGTTATATTGAGACTTTATATATGATAATTTTCATTATGCTGGTTACATCAATACTTCAATAATTTCATTGACTTTAAAATAATTAAGATAATGCACATATATTTTTATTTAGAACATATTTCATCAGTTATATGGATGGTCCTTTTTGGAAGGATCAGAAGCTATATGACAGTTGCCTCTTTGCTTTATATCTGCTTTACAAAAGAAATGAATTTATTAAAAAACAAACAAACAAACAAAACAAAACAAGAAAAAAGAGGCAAGGTGACAGTTGCTTGTGTCCTAGTTTAACTGTTAGAGCTAATCTTACTCTAAGAGCTGCAGGAAATATATTTCCTTATTTAAATTTTCAAACTCTAAGACAGGAGTGTGGTCTTTTTGTTTAATTGATGGCCTTGATCATTTGGATTTTTTTTTGTTTTTAGGACACTGCCCAATATTCTTAGGGAAAGGTTCCACAATTTTAGGCATTCCTGGATTACAAATAAGCAGTAATAAAAATATTAATTCTAAAATATATACATATGGTGTGATAGGGTTTAATTCCAGATTTGAAAACTTTCAAGTCAAAAGGTTAATTGAAGTCCAAATCTAATCAACGTAGGCACTATTGATTTTCATGATCCAAGTGAAAATGAATGTTGATAAAGTTCACTGAGATCTTAAAATATTCTGAAGGTAGCTCTAAATATGAAGATAGAGCACTTAACACTTTCCCTAAGATCACCAAGAATTAGAGTAACTGTGTACATGCTCTATAGGACCCCTCAGAATATCTGTTTTATATCTATGCCAAGAGGGGTAAAACATGTCCCATCCTTCTATGGGAAATCACAGAATCATAAAATATCCTGAATTAGCAAAGACTTAAGAGGACCAGCTAAAGACAACTCCTGGCCCTGCACAGAACACCTCAAGATTCCCTTGGAATGGCTCACATTCAACATGCCATGGACCAGGACCCCCAGTCCCTTTTAATGGTTCTGTTCTCAGCCTCTCATTTCCAATTCCATACAACAAAGAAACCCCATCCTCCTCTCTCTGCCCCCCAGAAACATCCCAAACACCACAAAATATAAACAAAATAACCCACCAAAACAAACCAACCAAGCAAAAAGTCCCCAAGGAAATGGGGCTTCAAAGAAAATGTGAAAATCTCAAACCACCATAAAAATTTAGCCAAAATATTGGATCTTTAAAATATCATACGAACAAGTGAAAAGCACATGAGAAAAGTATGAAGGAAAATACAGCAGTCAAAGACAAATCACAATATATATATATAAGTGATCTTACCAAAACCAGTGTGGGAAAAAGCCTTGAAAAATCATCTTTGGCTCACACAGAAGCTACCCCAAACAAAAGTACCCTATCAGATAAGTGTCTTGAAAAACAATTTTGTTCATACTACCCAGAAGATTTCTTAAGCTTTCTTTTCCAGTCAAATGAGTTAGTCTAATAAAATCTCTCCTCTTCCACTGGTTCATTCAAATGCTTTCATCTTTCTCACTTCTCAACTCTTCAAAGATTTTACTCAACTAAATCAACTGAAGTCAAGAGAGTCTGTGGTTTTAAAATAATTATCTTTTGGTGTTTAGTGTAATGCAGTAATAACTGTACTTTGCACCTTTGTGCAAAAATGTGGAACTGTAAACACAAAACTTCCTTAATTGCATAAGGGTTTGTTTCATAGTTTGATTGCTTCTTTACTTGACTCTGTTCTATTTGCCTAAATAATATATAGTATGTTGGGATAAAGGAGAAATATAGTCATTAGTCTTTCTCAAACTTCCCAAGGAATTATAGTTTCACATGTACAATTTATCTTTTTATTTCTGTACCTTTTTAGGTAAATTGATAAGGCTTTAACACCTGGCATCAGGTATTTTGTTATACATAAAATATGAAAATAGCTTTGAAAAAACTTTTTTTTTTGTAAACAGTTTGTCATATGACACAATGTACTGTAAACTTAATGTTAGCTTTCTCGATGTAGCACTTCCACTGTATAAAGATGTGTGAGAAGCTGCTGTGATTATCACAGCTGGTAGAGAATAGTGGTAGCTTGCATTTTTCTAACACTTTTATAAATATACTTATGAGGACATGGCAGGAACAAAAACCAGGCTTCAGACAGACAACAGAGAAAATAGTCAGAGAAGAGCCTGCCATATTAAGAATTTGATGAATATTAGTGTTAATTGTGATGTAGTGATTCTCTGTCTTGGAGACAGGACCAAAAATATCAGTTTCATTCTGCTAGTTACTTATGTTTCTTCGGAAATATTCTGGATTTATACTATGGAATATGGAAATATATTAATATAATATATAATATAGCATGTAATATGGAAAACTTCCAGAAAACTTGGCCTTTATTGAAAGTTTGAGCGGCTTTCTGCTTCCCTTAAGACAAGAATTATTTGTTGATTTACACTGGTAACAGTTTGAAGATGCTTTTATTGATAGTACAATTAAAAAAAGCATTGTACCTTACACCTCACTTTTGTTTTATTTTTGTGCAAACCAGAAAATTGTTTTCATGCTAATCACTAACTTTTTAGTGGAAAAAAAAAGGAAGATAAAGGGAAGGAAAAAGGAAGAAAGGCAACAGATAATTCTGTCAGATGTTGTCACTGAATATGTTATTTTCATAGATGAATGTTACATACATTTATTGGCATGACATATGAATACTCAAAATTTCATTGAGTATACTGGAAAATTTATTCAGTGATGTGGTAGGAAAGTTAGATAAAAATAAGGGTGGAAGTGAAAATATCACATTCTTAAAAATGAGAAACCTGCTCACTTGAGAAGAGAGTTTCCAGGATTGGAAGATCCAGGCTGAACAGAACACTTGGGTCCCTGGAATAATTGAGTTCATAGGGAAATTTAGACTGTGTAAGTGACAGGCAAAATACAAAGAAAGCAGCTGGACTCATTCACGGAAAATGCAACTGTTAAGCAGGTAAATTTCTGCCTGCAGACAAGACAAGCTATGGGGCCTTAGTAATGTCTTGCACATGTACAAAATATTCCTACCCTTGTAATGAAAAGACTACAAAGCACAGTGGAGATAGATAAATTCTCATGTAGCTGTTATTTTTACATAAATCTTTTCAATCTCTTATTCTTATATAGTAACATGCCTTATTCATCTCACAATCATAAATTTAATATAAATCCCTTCTATTCACCACTTGCTTTCTTCAGGTCAAAGGGCATTTTGTTAATATATATATATTTTTTTTTTTAAACAAAGAACTTCAGGTCCACTGCAGTACTCTTTCATACCACACTTGTTTTCTCCATATTGAATGACATACTGGGTAATTGCTCTGGGTCAGTAAATGAATTCTGGTGAATATACCAGCATTTAATTCTAAATTTCCTGACAGTTACAGGGTAGGAAAAACTTCATGAGAAAAATGAACCCTAGCAATAATATGTGGGAGGACTGATACACAATAAAGAGACTATAAGATCACAGCTAATAGGGAGAGGCAAGTACTGCATTAGCATTAAGTGATTAACTTCCAGAAGACTGAAATGACTAATATGACATTAGCAAAGAAAACATTGTTCTGTCTTTATATTGAGTCAAAATGTGCTTGATGCCTCATAGATGGTTCTTATAAAGGAGACTGAGTGACCTACGCCAGATATGCTCTTATATATCATTAGGATAGGTAATTATCATAAGTTTCTCTCTAATTGTTTTTGATTGAGAAACTGTGGAAAGTGTGGAAGATTGTATCTTTCTAAAAAGTTAGCTGAATTAAAGTTTTTTTAATCTTCCATTTCTGGTAGAGTTGTAAAAAGATCAGCTGTAATATTAAGAGATTTTGTAGAATCACTTGATATTTAAGAAAGGTTATGGGATAAAGTTTTGATAACTTTAATTCATTGGGAACCTGAGGTGTAATTCAGTGAGATAATGAGGATGACAAGAGGGGAAAGCCAAAGAGATTGCTAATTTTTTTCTAAGTAATGACCTACATTGCCCTTATATTCATTTTGTATCACTGCTCTGAAAAGGAGAAAAACCAAACTTCTTGAAGTAAAGCAGAAAACATCTTTTAATCATAAAAATTACTGAATAAAGTTTCATTTTTATTTCTTGTGGTGAATTTCATATTACCTTCTGGTACTATGTTTGATTGATATAAAAATGATCTATGAATGAAATGGTGATGCTTTTGAGAGAGAAGACACTACTTCATATTTACTGTTATTTCTTTTCATACTTCTTTCAATTAAGTTTGATGTAGCAGTTTCTCCTCCATCAGCTTCTCTCTGATTCATCTTTTTAGCATGACAGGAAGTGAAAATAAGATGAAACACTTGTGGGTCCAGATAAAGAGATCTCCTACCAATTGATGTAGTGGGCAAAAGTGATCCAACTTAGTGAAAATTAATGTAATTTATTGCAAAGTGGAATAGAATGGTGAGAAACAAGAACTACCACTACCACTTCCCTCTTTTCCCAGGCTTAACTTCATTCTTCTCTTTGGAGTCCCACTGTGGAGATCTGAGGAATGAGCATTGCAATTACAGGAAATTGGAAGGCCCTGACACCCTGCCTGTCCCATGGGGTTTTTTTTGTACAGAGAACAATGAGAAGCTGTGGTGTAGCTGTGTTCTGTATTCCATCATGTTAGTGAAGCAGGCTTTTCGAGCTGAAATGCAGGTTCAGGAAATATTTTAAAAGTTCCTAAGCATTCATTTATATTTCAAAATTTAAAGGCTGTCCTTAGACTTACCTGGATAAGCTGTGACATCTTGTATGGAGTGTAAAAAGATTCACATGAGCAACTTACAGTGTCATTTGGAATTATTTTACCTTTTTATTGTTCTCTTTTCCAGTATATAATTGCTAAAAATTCTAAATTAATTCTTAATATAACAAATAAAGACAACAGTTAGTGTTGTCCTGATGCTGAGTAAGTGATAATGATCTTTTAATAGAAGCTATTAGTCTTTGAAACCTGTGTTACATCAAACACACCTGTGTGCACTTGCAAGTTCACTGCATGTCATGCTGTGATCCTCCCCAGCTAAACAATTTTACAGGCACCATCAGAAGCATTAGCAATAGTATTCTCTTCATCTACTGAGGAAACAAATTTGCATGATACATAAAATTGTATGTTTCATAAATGATTCATAAGTATTGTGGTTCACACCAAATTATGACTCTATACTAAAACTAACAAAGGATTGTCAGTACCCAGAATTATCAAAGGAGAAAAAATATAATGTATCATACTTCAGTTTATCATTGTGAAATTCTGCCAAAAGATAAGTAATATTTTGTGAGTAGGTGCAGAAACATTCAATATATGTGATGGTGATTAAGAGAATAGCTGTGTGACCTGAATTGTCTCTAATACCATTCCACACCTAGTGCTGATATGGATTTGAGAAAGCCTAGGATCAGTGATTAATAATATGAGAAAGAATTTATTTTAATTTCCTGCTAAGTTAAGGCTCTATCATTTTAACTAGTGATTCTAACAAGAGTTCTGTGAAACTGGTAGAAAAATACACAGAACTTAAATCTGGATTCAGTAAATGCTTATTAAGAAAATTCTAGTATATCCCTAGCAAAACTGTTTCTTTAGTTAACAGCACTGATGTGAAGACCTTAAATTTCATGGTATCAATTCTCATAAGCAATATGCTGGCTTTTTTTTTTTCTTTCTTCTTTCTTTTTTTTTTTTTTTTCCACCCTAACTTCACCTTCCAGCTATTTTAAAATATTTTTTAAAATTTTTTTTTATGAGAATGCTAAAGACTAATTTTTCCTTGTCATCTGTGCTGTATTGACTCCAGCTGGCAACTAAGCCTTCATCCAGTCTCTTGCTCATTCACTCCCCTCTGTTGAGATAAAGTTGAGGTAAGGATAGTGTAATAACTGTAGGGAAAGAAAAAAAATGAAAAAAATCCAGAAGTTATGCAAATGGAATCATTCACCACCTTTCATGAGCAACCTGATGCCCAGTCAGTCCCCAAGCAACAGCTAATTTGAGAAAACTTGACACAGTTTTATTGTTCATCATAATATATGCCATGGAATATCTCTCTGGTTAGTTTGGGTCAGCTTCCCTCTCTGTGTCCCCTCCCAGCATCTTGCACATCCCCAGCCTACTCACTGTGGGGGCAGAGTGAGAAGCAGGTCAGAAATCTAAAATACACAGCCCCATATGGGCTGCTATGAAAAAAGTAGCTCCATCTGAGCCAGATATAATGCACTCCTCTCAAAATATGTCTTTGCTAAACTGATTGAACTGACCATGTATGAGACTATGAAAGATGGCAAGCTGGGATGCTGAAGAAGGGGTATTGCAGTTCATCCTGTTCCCATCCAGTTTCAGTTTTACTGAGTAGCCCCACTGGATCAGCCCTATGAACCAATCTTTGGCACTCTTTGTAATATCACTAGGAAGGGCAATACTTCAAATTTTCTTGCAGGAGGCTACACTCATTATTTTACTGAGTATGAAGATGCCCATGTATGACTCATTGATTTGGTTTGTTGCTAGAGAAATAAAAACCACCCCACAACCAAACTGCTGCTTTTTCTATGCTGTTCTAACTTCCCACTGAAGTTGCTCTGTAACTTGCCTAAATATAACTGATGAATATAACATTTAATAAATTATGCTTATATTTGTACATGTTCTACCTGAAAAATAGTTTTTTAAATGAGCATATTGGTTTACATATGCATGAATGTCTAAATTTATGTATACATAAATATATATACATATATATAAACACATGTGTGTATATATATATATCTAATGTCATTACAGGACCCATGTGCACAGGTATTTTTAGGCTTTCCACATCATGTAGTTGACAAATGTTTGCAAATCAAGAGCAGAAAAATCAAAACAAGAAAATGAAAGACATTTAAAAATCAATTTACTAATCAGATCATAAAAGTTCAAATATTTTGTCAGTATTTGTGAACAGAAAAATAGCCATTTAAAAACTTCTCTATTAGCATTCAATATTTGCAGTGTGTTACTTAGTCTTTAATATCTTTTCTGACTGTTTTCAAATTTATTTCAGTTGTTTTCTGCCTAAGCTCTTCCATGGTTGATAGGTGGTCCTCTGACAAGCAATTTGAGAGTCTGCCAAATAAAGACTTGACTTAGCCAATGTTATCTTTCATAAAATTATTTACCATATCATGGCTTTAATAAGATTAAGAAATTCAAAATAACTGATTTGCATTTCCATGTTCAGATTTTATTTTTTTGAGAATGCTGTTTGAGAAAGAAGGACCAGATAAGAGAGAAAAGAGAAAATGGAGACTTATCAGTCTGACATTTACCATAAAACTGGAAAGTCCTTTCAGAAATTAATGTTAATAATCATACCTGCATGTCATTGTAGAAAGTTGTTTATACAAGGAAATTAACAATAGTTATGCCTTTAATTATGTGAAAGAATCAAACTCTGGTATGCAGAAAAAGTACTTGAGGCTTTCCAGTATTAAGCACATTTTTAAAAATAACAAGAAAGAAGATTGAACAAATGGTAATTTCTGCTTTATATTTTTTTTAAGTGCAATCAAAAACTAAAAAAGTGAACTTAATTTATTTGCCATTGATGAGGAGTTCTGGTAAATTGAAGTGGTCGACTTCAATAATAAACATTTCAACGGTTTTGAAATTTTTTTGGTCAGATAGATACTACTGAATTTTTGTTTCTGTGAATAGTTTAAAATAGTACTTCTCCTGAGTGAAAACAAGATCTTACACACAGCTCTGTGAGGAAATTAGACTATACTTTATGTGTAGCCATTAAAGAAAGAAAGGCATTCATGTGATTGACTAGAATTTAAATACACCAGCACCTCAGGTTGTTCACAAAAGTCTTATGATGCTGAGATCACACAGAGAAGCAGAAATGGGATCACCTCCAGTCTCTATCATAGGCTTCTTTAAAATCTTGAATGAGTCTCTCAAGGTACCTGTGCACCAAGCAGTACCAAATCATAGCAGAGCTAGCTTGAAAAGCAAAATTGACACAGCTCTTAGGCTCACGTTGGTAATCAGCTGTAATAAGTGTTGCACTGTAAGGCTGTGTTAGCTACATCTCTGTACAAAAATACTTTTTTAAATAGGATTGCATCCAGCAATTAATTGACTAAGACCATTCTCCTTATGTGTGCTCCTGTGGCACACTTAGAGATGTAGTCACAGCACTACACATCTTCCTTGTCTTCATTTTGTCTATGCTACTAATTTCAGTTTAAATAGCATCTTTTCAGCTAATTTACCTCTACGTTTTAAATAACTCATCACTGACAGAGGACTGTGCTGCAAGATGTAGACAGAATTAGTCACGCTGTTCCTTAACTGTAACAGTGGGAACACACAGAAGTTATTCTTCTTTTTCTCCTTTCTATCCTAATTATAAATTGATTGAACTGTAATTTCTACAAATTGATTTGTATTATAAAGACATCTTTGGATCTAACCTGGAGTGTAGCTGGTCTATTGTGTGACAATGAAGACTAGAAAAGATAATGAACAGAAGTGGATTAAAAATGCCCAGTGTGGAAAAAAAATGGCATGAGTCTTCTAGATAGGGAATAGCACTGGCACAATTTTCCTTGAAACATTTGGTATTAGATATGTACCCAAATAAAGAATTTAAGGTTTTTCTATTCTTTACAAAAGTATTAAATTGCCTCAACATTACAGGTATGACATCATAAATCTAGATTTTGTCTTAGAATGGGAAATAATATTTGTTTGTCAGATTTACTCTGAGAATTCCGAAGTGTGTCTGAAATCTCTGTGTAGGGAATAGGAGCAATCTTAGCAAAGATTTGCTGAACAAAAGCCAGTTAGATTATTCTTTAGCATTTCCCACACAATCATATAGATAGTACTTGCTTAAACTAGATGTCTATATTTTAGGCTGATAAAATTGGATGAGATTAATTTCATCCTGTGGTAATCTATGTCAGACTAAGAATTACTAAAAGCTAAAGGTTAAAGAAAAATTAATCCCTTATTAGTTAAACAGGATGATAAAGATTTCTTTCATACTCCATCTCCGGAAAACCGATTTCTGTATGGGCATTTTCTATTAATCTCTTTATCTCCTACTCATTCTGTTTCACATGAATTTCCCTTTCAGTCAATTTTTACTGTAATCATTTTTCAAGTTTTCTTTTCTTTTTAAAAAATAACCCTTCCACTAGATCATGGTGCACTCACTCTAATTTTGAGTATACCACTGCCTGATTTTCTCTCTTCATTCTCACTCCAGACAGTAAACACTGGAGGGTTCCTTAGACCACTTCTTATTCTCCCTCTCACCTCCTCTTTTTTCTCTAGCTCCCCTCATTTCTTCAAAATGATTTTTTCATTCTTTCTTTTATTTTTTCCTGATCATATTCTAGCTTTTCTACAGAGAAAATTCATGTCCCTAAGCTTTAAGAACTAGGGTGGAATTCAACAACTTAAAGCTGTAAGAGAAGTTTAAGTTAATAGGTTGTTCTAGATAGTTAAAAGGATAAATAAAATTATTCAGAGGGCAATTTTTTGCAATATTAATTTTCTCAGTCTATAGCAAATGGGTCAGTTCTATTCAGATTCATTTGCCTGTTAGTAAAAGTCACCTAGGCCCTTAACTTTAAATAGATGCCTTGATTTTAGACAGCTTCTTCTCTCATGACTCCCTGACAGGCTGACAGATGAGCACCTTAGTGACCCTTAAAGAAGGGTTTGAAGGTTTGAAGGACAAGTGTCTGCCAGTAAAGGCAGAAGCTTCTCTTTGAAATGGAGAATGTAAACTCCCTCCCTCCAAATTATTATTATAATTTTGAAATTAAGGGGCTCTTAGGCAGAGATAGGGGAATTAGGAATAACGATTCCTTACTAGGAAAATTAAAATAGAAATACAGTATTACAAAGAACAATCCCAGCCCTGACAGAGTCAGAATACAACCTGACACCCTGTCAGTCAGTCAGGGTGTTGGTACAGTCCCATTAAATGGTGGCTGCATCCTCCTGCAGTGGCAGATGTGGTTCAGCTGAAGCAGTGCTCCTGTAGAAGGTGCAGTTTTCCTCTGAAGGCCCAGGGATAATGTAGAAAGATCCAGCTTTCCTCTCTGCAATCCAGTGGAAAGATGGATAACTTGCTGTCCAAAATCTCAGTTTTTATCTAGGTGTGAAGGGCTTGGCTCCTCCCCCTGGCTTGAGCATCTCCCAGTGGGATGATGTAATTTTATCAGTCACACAGTGGGACTCAATAGCCCAGCAACAGATGATATCTTCCTGGAGGGAGGATGGGCTGTGGAAAAGATAAAGATGATTGCCTGTAAGAGTCCATCTAAAAGCCTCTCGTTTGTTCTGCCCAACGACCCTCGCCTGAGGCCTAAAGAACTGCAGTTTAAAGGCGCTGGCCAGGGAAGAGAGGAATGCCAAGTGACTGTTCTCAGGTGGTGCCCATTCCAACCAGGGCCGATCTGCTCCCACAGGTGTGAGAACAATGGACTGGTCACGGTGCGCTGCTCCTACGCAGGATACTTGCTGCAGAACTGGTCACAAGGACTGTCGGTGTGCCTGGAGCCTGCCATGGTGCGCTGCTCCCACGCAGGCCCCTTGCGCAGTGTCCTGTTTCCACCTGTTTCTTGGAGCAACCATCTCCACATACAATAGTCCATAAATCTTCCCCCCTTTTGGCCAGTCACCTGACGCCTGGGAAAAGACTGTAATAGACACCCTCAAACTAAAGACCCTCGAGATCTCCCCAGACAGCAACGGACATCTATTGGCTGGTTCCACGAGGATCGTCTGCCCGTCTTGGTAGCTATAATCCCAATCCCTTTTTTTCTCTCTGTCTCTCTCTCTCTCTCTCTGTCCCTCTATTGCATTTTGTTGGCACTAAATAAAAGTGCATCATTTGCAAAAGTAAACTGGTTTTGTCCCCTGCTGTGTATTTTGTGCTCTGAGATCCCTAAAAGAACCTATCAGGACTCCGCATGTGGTGTGGACCCTGACATTGCCCCAGCTGGTTTTAAAAATGGCCCATTAGCAGATAATATGTGCCAGGGAGATCAGGAATCGCTGCCCCACCCGGCTTCATCAGATGGTGATAGAATACACACTTCTAGCCACATCAACCCAACAAAAAGGGTCACCCAATACAAGAACTCGTCATTTCTTTTGATGGCATCCACTGTATGCTCAGCTCCTGTTTGGGTTTTCCTGGCTCTGAGAATCCCCATCCATGTGAATCTAGTCCTCAGACACTGTTGCCACTGCCTACCTTGCAGTGCTGATTTTGTGTGTTCAAATATTATTTTAGGTGTGCATGTGTATACACCTACATTGAAATGCTATGCCAATAGTTTTTAAATTGCATGCAGACATGCCATATTTACATTTCCAATTACATTAATGGATATATATATATATATATATATATATATATGTATATGTGTATATATGTATGTATATATATACATATATATATAAATGCTTGAACTAGCTACAATCAAACTAGCCCAAATTTCAGTTCTTCACAACCTGAATGATATTTCAAACTCCTTGAGTATATGGAAATTAATCTTAATAATAATTACTGATAGGAGCATCAAATTAGCAATTCAGAACATCCATGCCAATTTTCTTATTACTATATTATTGTATTACTTTATTGTATTATTGTCAATTACTGAAATTATATTACTGAGTGGAGCTGATATTGTTCAGAGGAATTTAAAATAATTTAGTTTAACATAGCAACACTTATCATTAGCACCTTTTTATGAAGTTTTATTTCAGCATTAAAACATGCAACTTTATATATAAGTGTCTGAAGAAAATAAATTTTTAAGCACCCTTTTTTGTATGTGTGACATTGCTTTCAGAAATGGTAGGGTAGAATGTTAATGGAGGATTTATTGGAAGACTTGTTATTCATTCTAAACAGTGTCTAATGCTTATGACTCCTACTAATTTCTGGTAAAATATAGAGGTTTTGAGGGCTGACTTGTACATATTGTTGGCACCCACACTCTAGTTTTAGTTAACAGTAAAACTGTGTGGGTTTTTTTAGCTCTTGTGAGCTCTGAAAGGATATTTGCCTCTGAATTTAGTATCATCACTTTTGTTGTTCCTCAATTTTTCAGCTTTGCAGGGTTTTTGGTCACTGGAACTGAAGGATGTAAGAGAGAGTTGTGTGTCCTCATTCTTTTGTACCAAACCAAAGATTAATTCAGGCTTCAGTATAGTAAAAGGATGGATGCTAGAACGGTGAGTAAAATAGATGACATTTTTTTGAAGAACACTAAATGAAATAGATATTTCTTGATTAGGAAAAGAAGATTAAGAATGAATACAACTGAATTCCTCATGAGTTCTCCAGGATGATAAACACAAAGACCAAAAAATCTGAAGAGATAACTGTGTACAAAATCATCAGGTCAAAATTTAAGATGGAAGATATCTTACCAACAAGGTGGCAGTGTAGGACAGAATCCTACCAGGAACAGAATGAATGAAATCCCTGTAGGATCAAGTTTGATCTGCAAAAGAGATGATAGGTAAATGCTGGCTGTCACAGCAGACAAATGAGCTTGGTGTGATCTTCCATCTCTTGAATTAATTCCTTCAGTTAAGCCATTGAGATATTTTCAATTTCAGTGACTTTGCTTCTTACTTGTGGCAGTAAAAGTAAATTCATACACAGTATTCTTTAAAGCCCAGAGATACGACATGAAACAGAATCTCTTGGCCTGGTCCAACGTATCATTTAATCAGCTTTATCTGAATTCCAACTGGACCATAAACACCAACCTTTCAAACAATGCAGATTAGATCAGATAAATTTATTATAGCCATACTTATTCAGAGACCCATAGGTTGAATAAATACATCATTTATTTGGTTTAGCTAAATGTAGAATTTGCTCACAGTCAATGAAAAAATACTAGATACATAATTATTTTCTAAATTTTTATTTTATTTTCCCCTAAGTTACAAGTTGTCTTGACAAGCTTCTCTAAAACTTCACAAGAAACCAGCACTTTCTATTTGAAGTCATCTTATTATCTTCTCCACTGTCAGTGTTTGGCCTTCTTGAAAAATCAGAGAATCATAGAATAATTTAGGTTGTAAAAGACCCTTAAGAACATGAGTCACTCCTGGCAGGATTTCTCTGGGAAAGATAATTCGTGACTTGTATTTAAGATCAGTAGTTCTCTGGCAATAAGCACAGATTGCTCAGTGCTTCTCTGCTTCTAGATTCAGGTCTTGAAACCTCTGAGGTCTCCAAGATGTAATGTGCCATGTCTCGAGAGTCAAGCAGTGAGCTACTAATATGCTACAATACTGAAAAACAGGCTGTAGCACAGAACAAATTAAGCAGCTGCAATTTTCAAGGAGATATTGATTTTCCCCTGAACTGTTATTTGCCTCTACATTTTATTGTATGGTTTCCTTTAGCTAGTGCATGTGAGTTATAGTCACCGGTGGGTGAAAGTTCAGAGCAGATTGTATTTTTCCCAAATTGTTAATACATCTTTCTACTAATAATTTTCAAAAGAGGTGTTGTATATCCCAATGTCCCACAATAGGAATATCTAGTAGAAATGTAGGATTTGTAGACCTCTTAACACATACATTTAAAAATAAAACAATAATATTTTCCTTTAAAAATACAATTTTAAAACTAAAGTTATTTTTTAAAAGTATTTGAATATGCATCAATCAGGAGGTTAATAAATAGAAACCTTTAAATCCAGCAGAATTTAAGCAAACTTTTGAGACATTTCAGGCTTAGTATAGTCCGTGTCCTTCCTGGTTATTTTGGCCACTTGGAAATATTTTACATGAACAATCAATTTTTCAGTTGGGACAATCAAAATATAAACTGCCTCTCTTTACTATCCTTGCTGAACAAGGGCATGCTGGCTATAGGATGTAACACAAGAACTGTGCCCTTAAGTGTATTCTGCCTTAAGAATTTGAATTGCATGTCACTGGGCTTTTATTCTTTATAACTGTAATGACACAACTTAAGGAAACCGGTAAAAACATGTTTTTTCTTGATAACTACACAGGGCAAGAAAAACAAAACTCAGCTGGGCACAACTCACAATATCAAAGTTAAGTGGAAGTTACTGTGGATGAAGAATTCAAATAAAACCTTAGAAAGAATCTCAAAAGGAAAAGGTATGAAATAAATCAGAATTGCTGATAATCCATATGATGAAATTCTTGATTCCACTGATCATAGGACACACATGCACCAACAACCTCTAATCACCAAATTCAGATTAATGAAACAAGGACATTTGGAAAGTATTTATTTTTTACATACAAGCAATATTGCTGCTAAATCACAAGCAACATTAGCTGTTAGATATTTTCCCATAATTATTTACTTCTGATTTTGAAGCAAGTTTTTGCGCCAGTCACATCAATATTAAAGCAAATAAAACATGTCCTTATTCCTAGTTCTGAGCTAATTTGGGTGTACAACTCCTACAGCAGAAGCAACTTGAATTTTCTTTTTGATGAAGAAGCTGTCCATCAAGAAGACTGTTTTATCTAAAACTTCCTTTTTTAAAAGAAAATGTCAAATTGTGACAACATGATTTACAGGAGAAAGATTTCATGATATATAGCTCATAGATTACATGAACAAAATCAAAATATTTTACTCCAATGTTGTAAGAACTTTTCACTGCAATTTATTTTCCAGTTCTGATGATTTATACTACATGGTAGCAAAATAAAGGCATTTGAGATTTCAAAACAACTTTAAAATATATAATCTCCTCAGAAACAGCTAGGTTTTTTTGGTTTTTTGGGTGTTTGTTTTTTTTTTTTTTTTTTTTTGGTTTTTTTTTTTTTTTTTTTTTGCTGTGCTGCTAGTTTAAGCAAAAGACAAAGCATAAAATAATTTTCTGAGATGGAATTAAATGAAAGACTTATTTCAGAACATGAATGTTTTCCTCTATTTATCTCCTGTTTCCTTGATTTGAGATAACTTCCAGTTGCTCAGCTATGGACTTCCTTTTCATTTGAAGGCCCTAAATCAGACAACCATGCAATCATAGATTCAAAGAATGGTTTGTATTGGAGTGGACCTGAAAGATCATTTAGTTTCAAGCCCCCTGTCATGGGCAGGGACATCTTCCACCAGACAAGGTTTCTCAGAACCCATCCAACCTGGCCTTGAACACTTCCAGGGACATGGACTCCACAATTTCTATATCTTGAACATAAATTACTCTTATTTACCTTTCGTATTTTGTTTATTCCCCACCTTCCCCATCATTTTCACACACATTTTGCTTATTCACTATTTGATAATCTTCCTCCAGCCCTCTTGTTATAGAAATTGTTGGTTTAGACAGGTTAACCTTACCCTGATCATCCCACTTCAATTGGGACTTGTTAGTATTTAGACTTTATTCTTACTGTATGGGCTCACTTTGATATGAGGTCTTTGATATGAGCTATACTACGCTTTTGCTACAGGAAACATCAAAATTATGGTAGTTTTCTGAAACACAGCAGTGTGGATCTAAGCTATGTGAGAGTTTATTAGAGCTCATGTGATTAGGCTGAAATTAAGTGGTTATTTTAAAAATGTTTATGCCTCATAGATGCTGGATGATGGACCCTAAAGGACTTCAGTTTCAGGAGTGCAGTCAACAGAGCTCTATATACCTAAGATCGTCAGGAAACAAACAAACAAACACAAACCATTCTAAGTGGGGAAAAATTATACAAAATAATGATTATTTTAATTTCCATATTTTTTTTCTTTTTTTTTAAAGTGAATCAGTTCAGTGGAGAAACATACAGCTCACACATAAAATATATGTGAATATTTTAGTTATTCAAGATTTAAAGAATAATTCTATTTACCTTAGAGCTGGGAATATGTATGATAGAAAAAAATACTAATTTTTATCAGAATTCAACTTATTCAATGAAAAAAACCCTATGAATCACAGAAGGCTAACAAATAGACAAGGACAGTCACAGGTGATTGTGACCTTTGTTCCTTTGCCTTTAAAAGCCAAAACTAATACCACATTTGGGGATTAATTTCTAATATTTCTCTTCTTTCCTAATAATGTGTCACTGAAGTGACTGTGCTCTCTTGGCTCTCTCAGAACACTTAGTGTGAAGCACAGATATGACAGGGCTGAGCTGCCTTTTGCAATTTATTCAAGAAAGTAAAGATAAGTTAGGTGGAGATATGCAGAACATGCAGAGGTAGATAACAATCCATCAGTATGGACTGTGCTCTACAAGGATGTGGCCAGAGGGAGGAAGGAACAGGGATCTACTGCCAGTCCCTCTGCAGAATGCAGAGAACTCCTTGCTGAAGGTACAGTCTGAAGGAGAATGTCTCAGGCAACTCTTGGATTCAATAAATCAAAATACTGTCATGGTCCTCAGAGAATGTAATGCAAGATTATTTTTTTATCATGCAGCAAGAAGCAACTTGACTACCAAATAAAGTATGAAGGATGTAGTCAGCCTTGTCAGGATGTAGTCAGATGTCTCTGCTTCAACCAGACCTTCCCAACTGTGCCAGTGGTTAGTGCAGTCATTCCCTTGTGTTGGTACTTTATCTATGCATCATGTGACTTAACTTTGTATTTAAAATTTGAATTTGAATGGAATTTTTTTCCTTCCTTTACTGTGTCTCCTGAAAGAATATTTTCATATATCTTCTTTGTGATAAATGAATTATAAAAACAAATGCTATATAAATATAACCATGGGTACTTCTTTTGTCTTGAATTTTAATACATCCTGTTTCAGCAGTAGTTAAAAACTAAGTATCTGTTATTTTGCATATGGCAATAAGTCTTCAGTAAGCCTAAGTGAAAATCCTTATTTATAATAGATTATCCTAAGTATTTACAATGGTTGCAAACATAATTAAACTGAAACACCAATATGCATATTATTGAATCCTTGGTAGATTGTAAAATATGTTCACAGTTTCTATAAATATGCAGACTTAGGACTGCTTTTTAGCAGACCCTTGTTACTTTGCTCAAAATATCACAGATTCACAGTTACATATCTTTAGATGAAAGGTATTAAATAAAGTCAAGATATTATCAGTCATAGTGATATTTTTAGTCTTATTGGTCTCGCAGTCTCACAGAGAACACAATACACCCAGTGATAGCTGCAGAATGCACAAATTAATTATTAGACCTCTACCCTGGACCTCTCCTGATGTCTTTACTTAAGTAAGATTTCAATATTTTGGAAATTTCAGTCTTATATTTTGATGGCTGTACAATGAATTTGATCAAGACACTGTTTTGTCGTTTCTCTGCAAGAAATTGGTATATATAATATAATAAATATTAAGGCAATTTTGCATGGTGCATTTGTTATAATTTCAAAGACCAAAATATAAGTTTAGTTCAGTTAAAAATAGTAAGTGGTACCTCAAGCCTTTCAGTTGCAAGAAAAGTTGCAGATTATGAGGGAAAGTAGATTTAAGAAACAGACTTAATTTAGACAGGAAGGATTTTTTTGAATCTGTGTAGACTAAACTAAGGGGATGTCTGTGGGGCCTTTATACTCACTAATGTCACCCTCCAAACTCCTGCAGGGTACATTGGGCTTGAAATGTCTGGATACATGCCAGGTTCAGTCTGGAAGAAATATAGCTTCATTCACACAATCCTGCACCAAAATAATAAATCTTTTCTCTCCAGACTGCAGTGGTTATGCTGCTATACTGGCTCTCATCTTCACAAGCCTTGGAAACTCCATTGTGTTCCATTGTATGCTCTAAATTCACCCCCAGAATTTGACTGCAGGGCCATTGTGGGCACCTTCCTTTTCAAAGACAGAAGCTGTGCTACACTGCTTATTGAGTCAGGGGCATTTACTGGAAATTGTGAAATTAGACACCAATACTTTACAGGTTTCATTGTTTTCAGAAACCCACAATTTAATGAATTGAACTTTTGTGGCACAAACATAATCTAGAAACTGTAATTCTGTGCTAATGAAGCACTGGTATTTTTCACTTCCAGTTAATTTCTTCAGGGATTTTTGCTTGATTTGGCTTTAATTGAATTGAGACATTTTTCTTGTAGGAGAAGTTAGCTGTTTACATAGTTAATGTTATCAGCCAGGCTGAAGTTGAGATACATGTATAACTAGATTCTGCATGCAAAGTGACTCAATATTTCCCCCTAACCTGAAGACATAGGTATAAAAGGCTATGTTACACTTATGATAGAAATGAACCAGCAATGTGCCCTTGCTGCAAAGGCAAATGGTTACATCAGACTCAGTATTGGCAGCAGGTTGAGGGAACATCACCTCCCCTTCTACTCAGCACTGGTGAGGCCACACTAAAAGGACTTTATCCAGATCTGAGATCTTCAACACAAGAGACACAAGGCCTTGTTGGAGATAGCCCAGAAAAAGGCCACAGGAAAGGCCCAGGCAATTCTGGCAATTCATACTAACTGCATGAGTTTTAATAAAGAGCTGGATCCTGCACCTGGAAAGGGACAGCTCTGGATTGATGTTCAGATTGGGGAATGAGAGTCCAGAAAGCAGAGCCGTGGGAAGGGCCCTGGGGGTCCTGGAAGATGGCAAGTGGAACATGAGCCAGCAGTGCCCTGGCAGCCAGGAGGGCCAGCCCTGTCCTGGGGACACCAGGCACAGCATCACCAGCCAGGCAAGGGAGGGGTTGTCCTGCTCTGCTCTGAGCTGGGGCAGCCTCACCTTGAAAATTGTGTGCAGTGCTGGGCACCACAGTGTAAGTGATACATTGAGCTATTAGAGAATATCAAAGGAGAGCAACAAAGGTGGAATTGAGGGTGAGTGATTGAGGTCACCTGGTCTGTTCAGCCTGAGAAGACAAGACTGAAGCAAGACCTCATTGTGGTGTACTGGTTCCTTGTGAGGGGAAGAGGGGGGCAGCCACAGATCTCTTCTCTGTGGTAACCAGTGGCAGGACCTGAGAGAACAGCCCTGAAGCTGTGTCTAGGGAGATTTAGGTTTGATATTATAGAAAGTTTCTACACTCAGGCGGTGGTTGGACACCGGAACAGACTCCTCAGGGAAATGATCACAGCACCAAGCCTGACATTTCAAGAAGTGTTTAGACAATGCTCTGAGGTACATGGTGTGAATCTTGGTGTGGTCCTGTGAATGGCCAGAAATTGGACTTATATGATCCTTGTGAGTCCCTCTCAACTCAGGGATCTGTCTCTGGAGCATCTCTGTATTGAGGAAAGGCTGAAAGAGTGGGCACTGTTGAGCAGGGGGGAGAGAAGGCTGAGGGGGAAATCTTATTAATGTTTGCAGATACCTGAGGGACAATGCAAAGAGGACAGAGCTCTTCAGTGGTGCCCAGTGACAGGACAAGAGCCAACAGGCACAAGCTGCAGCACAGGATGTCACCTCTGAACATGAAACACTTCTTCACTGTCAGGGTGACTGAACACTAGCACAGGTTGCCCAAGGAGGATGTGGAGTCTTCCTCTCTGGAGATATCCAAAAGTTGTCTGGGCTTGGTCCTAATCAGCTGGCTCAACACAGCTGTACTTGAGCAGACAACCTTTAGAGGTTCTGTCCTATCTCAACCATTCTGTGATTATATTAAATCACTCCTTCTATTTCTATTGCCTATTGATAGAGTGCAAAGAGGAAATGATGACGATTATATTTGCTGTGATTCATTATCCCTCCAAGACTTTATTTCCACATTGTGTGTTTAGATGGAATGGGTCTTGTACCAGGTGGTGCTTCTGGGCATGCACAAATTACGCAGGGAGCCAATTGCTGGAACTCTTTGGGTCTGCTTTGCCTGGAGGTGCTTTGGAGCTGCAGGAATGAGTGACTTTTGAACAGGAAATGGAATACCTTGCAAGCACTCCTGAGTGTGTACCACAAGACACTCAAACAGACAAATTCACAGGAAAGAATGCATTAGACTAATTTGTTAATGTGGAGCGAAGAAAGAGCCTAATCTGTATCCCAAATCAACCACAAGAATTACAATAAATTATGAATATGAGTTAAGACAGATCTGTTTATTTCTCTTTCCATTTGCCTCTTCCTGAAAATCAAAACATTTGTCAATATTTCCAGTTTATTCTAATTTTATTGATTCTGATCACCCAGAAAGTTTACATTTTAAAAAATCATACTAGTGTGTGAAGAGTGCTCTTATGACACCCTTTCTGCTCTATAATTTTGTTAGAAGCAGGAATATGTCACAAATTATCATAAGTTTTATTCACTACAGTATACCTCATCACTTTTCTGAGTTTAACCTGGCTGGACTTCCTGCCTTTGCTGCAGTTGGACTTTCCAGCAAGGCTGAGTGTTATTCCCTGTGTTGCTCATCTCCCCATAACCAGTTCCTCTACTCCTTGTATGAATCACGTCTCAGCTTTGTATTTGAAACTTTAGACTTTTGGGATTTTAAATTACTTTGGACCTAGTTGCTGCCTTTTCAGAGACAGAGAGTTTCTCAGGCCCACTCCAAATGGCAGCCTTCTACAATCCTTGTGTGACTTCAAGAGTTTGGGAAAAGAAGAAAAGCCCCATTGTCCCTGAGGTCTCTAGAACCCATAAGGATATCCAGCTTGTGTGACACGAAAAAAAGCAGTTCAGCTGCAGCCAATTTTCTCTCACACACCTGGTGGTGCTTACTTATACATTCTGAACCTTTTTTTCAGTGACATTTTAAAATTTTGCCAATGGAAAATTTAATAACCAGAGCACACTGAGATAACTGTGTTGTGACAAGGATTTGTGGTCCAGTCAGTGACATGGTCAGAATGTACAGCACAGTCACTGCTGAAGCACTGTGTATCCTGAGTCCTGTGTCAAATCATCTGGTTAGGATACTTACTTTTAGATTACTTATGAAATACCTCAAATTTCAATGAAATCCAAATAAAAGTGGAGATACACAGTAGATTTTCAGCTCAATTAAACCATTCCAGAGAGATGAAGACATTCTGAAATCACAGATCTGAAAAATGTGACATAATCTGTACAAGTTCTTGCATTCCCTGTATATTTGAGCACATGCACTTATCACACAGAAGTACAGGATTTACAAGGTAGATAGAGAGGAAAGATCAAAAACCCCCAGCACTGAAAAAATACAGGAAAAAAACCCCAAACATTTGCAGAGGGCATATATACCTTCTAGTCTCCCTTGTCCTGCTGCATTTTCACCCACATCTGAAGGAAAAAGCCTGTTCTGGGAGGAAATTGAATTGCAGGAAAAATGTACTCCTTGAATTCTTGAACAGGGACAGGTTTTATTTACACTGCACACAGAAACAGCTAATTCATACCTCCTTGAGATACCTAATATTTTCAAATGCCAGGAGTTTTGGTAGTTAAAATATATCCCTGCAAATCAATCCCTCCTTGCACAATGTAATCTATCTGATTTTTAAGACTACATGTGCATGCAGCAAGAGGTGTGCCTTGCTTGTTTAAGGCTATAATTTTAAATTCCACTTTCTCAGAAAAAAAAAGCCACTGAGGGTCTGATCTCAGTGTCAGCCTAAGGTTTGAGGAAGAATCCACTCACCTCTTAAAAAGCTCTTTATTTTTCTCTTTCCAAATTTCTGCATTTCAGGAACCATTTACATAGACTTAGCATATTGAATCTGTGCACTCTAAACTTCCAAAAAAATCCAAATTAACATCTGGGATTTTGAGCATAAGACAACCTTCACAATGAAACTGAGCCCTCACTTGGGAGACTGATAAGCCAGACAGAGAGAGAGGTGGAGCTAAAAAACTGGTCTTTACATCACAGGTGTGGGGGGCTCTGCTCCTGCTTTTCCTTTATGAATCCCTGTCAAGGACAGCAAGGCAGCTTCTTGGCAAACCCAGCTCTGTTGTCAGCCTGGGATGTTTTCAGAGTCTTAGGCTCTGGTCAGAAAGTTTTATACATAAAAGACACAGAAGTGACCTGTGTAAAAGTAAAAGTAACATTTATTTTATGGGAAAACAGAAAACAATTTCTAGAAAAAATTTCCAGGAAAACTGTGCTTAAAAATTTATTAAGGGGAAGGCCACTTATTTTGTCTCTACTCAGTGTTGTACTCTCCTTCACAAATGTTATAAGGGATGTAGATGTACTTGCTCAGATTGAGAATTTACTCTACAAGCACAATGCAAGGCAGGGACTGGTCATTGGATAGAATTAATATATTTTGAATTTTTTTTTTTTTTTTTTCATCTCGGAAAGCATCAGAAAATTCTAATAGAGTGATATATTTAAGGGTTTTAACTAAGAAATATTGTTGGCATGGGACACATCACATCTGAAAACCCAGTGGTATTATTGTATCATCTACTGATTGTGCTGCTACTTCAGACAGCAATGCATGATGGCTGGCTAAATTGTTTTTGAAATATCATCTTGGAGACAGTTTTCCTCTCTTAAGACCCCAAGTGGCAAAAGCAATTTAAGGGAATATAACACAATCAAATAGATGTAATATAAAGGCAAATAGGCAGGAGAAGTGATAGTTTTCCCTTCAAAACAGCAGGAGACAGTAAAAGATTGCAGGACAGAAAGAAAAAGAAGTGAAACAGAGGTGCAATAAAAAGTCCTGGGCCCAGTAACATGACTTTTAATTGCAAATCAGAGAGCAGTGGGACAAAATAAAAGACCAATTTTCCAGAAACCAAGAGATGAAACTCTTTTTCTTTCATAAATATTTTGCAATTTTGCAATATTCTTTTCAATAAGTAAAACTTAAGAAAAATTAAATGGAGTTATATTTTTGAAGTTTAAAACTTGCTTAGGACCATAGTTTCTGCTGCAAATTACTGTGATGCATGCTACCAAACTCGTAAAAAAAATTAGAAATTCAGCTGTTTTAATACTCAAGCATATGGGACATTTCTTACATACTATTAATATATATCTTATTTTCCTTTCACTCTTTTAAATTCATTTATTTTCCTTCTATCCATCTTCTTTTGAATGTTTTCATTGTTTTTCCTTCATAGAATTTATTTGAATATATTTAGCAAAAGAAATAAGAATAGTTGTTTTTAGATTTGGACATTCTGTCAATTTCTTATGAAAGCATTTGCTATTATGACTAATAGGCAGTGAGTGGAAGCTACACCCTTTGGAAAGAATACAGGTTTTATATGCAATATATGGCTCATAATTAAAAAAAAAATAAACAAGGTCGATAAAAACCCCTACTCTAAAATAAGAATGAGTAGTAAATTTAACAGCCAGAATTGTACAATATTTTGTCCAACTCTTATTTGTGAAACATCATCATAAAGTTGTGAAATTTGATTATAAAAACCACTATTTTCTAAATAAACTTCAAGTTTTATCCACACTCATTCTAGCTATTGCATTAATGAACTAGACCCCTGCTCTCTTTTCTCTGATATCAGTGGAAAATTGATTTTAATGGGTAACACAAAATCTCTCAGAATTCAGGTGCTGTTCCAGTACTTAAATGAAAACTTTAACTGGGAAAACATCTGTTAGAGATAACAAAAATTAAATCAGAAGAAAACTCACACAATGCCCTAAATGAATATAAAAAATAAAATCTTTTGTGTTGTAGGTAGCAGCTGCTCTTACTCATTTTTCTCAGGGCAAAATAGAAGAATATACTTGCACTAGCAAATGTTCTGTATCTTATTGATTATTCTTTCCATTTGTCGAGGAAATGATTATTTGGGAGTTAATTTATTCTACTTTCACCCTAACTTCTATAGCACAGCAGAGATATCAGCACATAAGCAATGAGAATGTTACCTAATTACATTCCAGAATTTTTTTTTCTGACTGTTCAAAGCACATTCTGTGTTTTTAGGGGTGGTGCAACTACAAAGCAATAGCATTCTCTGCTTGCAGTGACAAAAGTGCAAAGGGTTTAAGGGTAGAATATTAAAAAAAGTAACATGAAGATCAGCCATTTTTAATTATTGTCCCGCAATGTGAACTCTTAATGACAAGAAGTGTGCAATTATTGTCAATTTTGCTATAAGAAATCAAGAAAAAATCAAAAAAGAAAGCAGGCCATGAAGTTAAAAATGCTAGAGACAAATGGTTCAGCTCTGAAGAACAATCTGACAAACACAAGGTCTGTGGAAAAATTACTTTGCTAGACACTTTGCCAGATCACAACTCCTGCCCAGAGAAGCTTGAAAGTTACATTGTTAACTAGGCAAGAAATTGTACTGACCTTTTCACTGTATTACAAGCAGACTGTTATAATGTGATTGCTATTGAAATTGATTTTGGTAGCAGCACAGAAGATTCATTTTTGTGTTCATTGTGTGTTTGTTTTTTAACAGTTTAAACTCATCTTCGTGCTGTGTAACAATTTACCTTCCCACAGACTGAATAAATTTTATTGATTAATCATGACCTTAAACACATGTACAGAAAACAAAAACCAAATCCCTCCTAATAATATTACATAAGGTGCAGGCCTCAGTCTAAAATTCATTACATGATTCTTTTAACATGACTATGGAGCAATTCTTTTAAAACCAAATAAACAAAAAGGATTATTCTCTTAAAGCCTTCTCAAACAGCTCTAAGTATAATGTTAACTGCAAATTATGCAGAGGTAACAACATACAAGTAACTATTGAAAGAAGGCAATCTCCCTGTCCTGATGGAAGTTTGGATTATATGAAATGTAAGTTTTGTATGTAGTTCTCTTATAATAAACAATGTGGTAGCCTGGTGACATACTACTGGTCTCTATATTTGTTTATTATAAAATTACTAAGAAGAACTCCTTTGTAGTGTGTGGGGTTTGTATTTCTAATTTGCCAATAAAGTATTTAATTCAGCATCTGACTACATCCATGTTTTCATATTTTGTGTGTAACAGGATGAAAAAAATATATAGTGATGAGGCAATCCCTCAAAAGTTTCACATTTTAAAGCTTCCTCATGAGAAAATTCACATCTTCCAGTGAAAAAGACCTCCCAGTCTCATTCATCCAGCCACCCCTACTCTCATGGAGCCTCAAAAATAGAAAAATTATTTAGTTTTTTTATGCTAAGAACACCTACAGAAACCTGGAGATGAAAACAAAGTAAGTGTTAACCATCTTTAAGCGGTAAGGTTTTAAATGCTGTTGAATGAGTATTTCTGACACTCTTGATATTCATCTTAGGTTGGATAGAGTAACTATAGCAGATTATGACATATTCACTCTGAAGTCATCTATTATCATATATTTAACTTGTGGTGTGAAAATCAGGAAGAAAAATAATTCAGATTATAAACTTGAATACTGAATCATAACAGTAACTGAAGATAAAACCTATATGTGGATTTTTCCATTAGCACAAGAGATAAATTCTTATGAGGCTGATGGGTTTGATTCTAGTAGTATACTAAATTAATAGCAGTACATGATGGCTAATAAGTTTTATACAGCATTAACCTGTCCTAGGTGTTGCTAAGACATTCACATATCAGGACATACCTGAAGTACTTCCACAAAGAGAAATTTATATGCCCATGCAATCACAGCAATGTGAAAAAACAGAAGATGGTATTAGTAGGGAAGAAGAAAGTAAATATTCTGTGATCTTACAAAAATTATACAATAATACTAATTTTTATTATTGGTTTTCACTCAGATCTTGCTTGTTACTGTCCCTGTAATTATTTGACTTGACAAGGAAAGTCATCATTGTCCCAAAATACTATAACAGAATGGGCTTATTAGGCATTAGTGACAGAATAATTTTTTGAATCAAGTAAGAGCTTATAAGCAAGAATTTCCAACAATATTTAATTTGCAGTGATGGCAACCAAGAGTTGGAAACAGCTGCTATCTCAGCTATAGGGTGAAATTCCCTACAGACTTCTTTTAGGAAGCACCAGGGGAAAAAATGCATGAAAATGAAAAATAACAAACAGTTTGATCCTCCTCTTCACTGGAAAAAAAAGAGATCTTCTAATTAATTGCAAAAGAAACCATAAATGTGCTCTTCAGATAGCTGTTTTTGATGTTTTAACATAGGATAGAAAGAAAATTCAGAATCTCAGGTTATAAATGCAATTTTATTAAGCAAAAAATAAATGGGAGTAATGCTGACTATATTAAATCAAATGGCTCCAGGAAACCTAAATTGTATGATATGTCATTTAAATATTTTATAGGTAACAAACACTTGGCTTATGTTAGGAAGTTTAATAATAATAATTGACATGACTCTCTACAGACTAAGGAAGGATATTTCAAAGTTCTCATACTGGCAGCACATGCCCAGGAAAAGGGCTTTGCTTATTCTGAGTGTACAAAGATGAATATACTTACTGCAACTCAATATTGATAGCAACAGAGAAAATAAGAGAAAGTATTTATCTTTTCATCAAGTCTCAGCTTTTGCAGATAGAAAACTACTCCTATATGGATTTGCCAAAAGAATAACTCGATTTTGGGGCAGCTATATGTTCCTGGCAATTGTCAGTCACTTTTTACAAATAATGAGCCTACAATGTATTTGCCATTTACTATCAGCAAAAATATTCAATGTCTTTCTGGATGCACAATTGTATTAGTAATAAAAATTAGTTTTTCTTTTGGAAACTTGAGGAAACCCTACAATCAAGATTTCTTTTTCTTAACCTAGACAAAGCATACCAGACCATGCTAAAAGAAGCAGTTTCAGCTTGCATGAAGAAGCAAGTAGAGTACAAATTTTAAAAGGCCATTGTAAAATTTATTGAATTTACTGGCTGGCTTCCTCTTGTATGTCTTATTGTTTTACCGAAGTAAATGAAATTTTTGCCTGTACACTATGAGCACAAAGGGAAATATTTGTATTGCTCTGTAACTGATTTGAGTTGGTTGAAAGTGAAAAAATGTGAAGACAGTTTTAAAAAAGACTTTTTAAAATAATTATGCAGACAATAAATTAACTTTACTCCTTAAGATATTTTATAGGCTGCAATTTTTTTTTAAATAGTTTGGTTTTTGTTTTGGTTTTGGTTTTGGTTTTGGTTTTGGTTTTGGTTTTGGTTTTGGTTTTGATTTTGGTTTTGGTTTTGGTTTTAGTTTTGGTTTTGGTTTTGGTTTTCCCAGGCCCTCTGCCAAAATATCCAAAACAATGTACCATTAGATTTGGTAACACTCTTCTAAAAAGTTTAATTATTTTGATTCCTACCTTAATCCCATTGTAATCAACCAAAGAATTCATAGTGATTTATTTGGCAGCTGAATAGGGTTGTACTTAAATATAAATCAAAGTGACAACATATTTGCTGATCTTCACCATAAGCAGATTGACTGGACATCATTTTGAAATATTCAAAGAGAAATTCTGTCTTCACAACACATTTGGAAGGGGATTTAATATTGTTCTCCATGTAACTTTCTAAAGAGCAGAATTTTAACCCTCTTTAGTAATATAATTTTGGGAAGGGGTTTCAGGCTTTTTTATTCTCTAACTGATTGTCATCCTGAGAATTTTCTTCTTATGTGAAAGTTTTTTTTTTTTACTTTTTTAAATTCTTTGATAAATAGAACATTTTTTGAAAGGAAAGGAGTAAAAATACCCAAATCATTCTAATTCATCTGTAATAGAATAAAAGACTCAAATTCTGACAGTTAAGTTGCATGTTGCAAAAGTACATGTGATTTAGATTCTGTAAGAATGTTTTGTATTTTTATTATCCTTTCAGTTCTCATGTGATTTATATGCATTTCCTGATTACCAGGCTTACTAGAAATTTCTATATTTCAGTTGTTCTTGGAATCTTACTTTTGCTTTTTTGAAATATATAATCAGGTGTAAAGGTGTAAAAAACTCCTCCAACATCAACCAGATCCCAAAATGGTACTGAAAAATTAATTCCATTTATATATGACTTATGAGATACTTAGGGCCTATTCCACACCTAATCTTTGTCAGTCCTCAGTAGATCAGAAATTCATGAGACATTTTCTTAATTTCTAATTAATTTGATTCAATTTAGGAACAATTAATTTTTTTTCAATGGATGACTATAATTAGCATTTCCTCCCCATCCAAAAAACCCCAAGAAAAACCAGCAGAAAAGTAATTTTCTCAGACTCTTATATTCCCCTGTTAATCAAAACAAAACATATCCACAAAATATGATCATTATAAACTGCAATACGAGACAGGAAGTGACAAAAGAAAAATCTATCTGATGATGCTGAGAGTGTTAGCAAATGTGGATATCCAAGCTGTTCTTTAACCATGACCCTACAGCAGTGATTAATGAAGTGCTCTGGTTTGTTTCCAAATTCATGAAAGTCAGCTTTCGTCTCCAAAAATAAGAGTAGATAATATAAGATTAAGTTGCTTCAAATTCTTTTGGTCTTCAGATGATCATAATTCTGGCTGCCGGGAAAAAATATTTAAAAAAAATTCTCAACTCTAGATGATTTATTTTTTTGTGTTCTAATGTTTTATCCTTCTTGAGGTAAATCTAAATAAATATTTAAAATCACAATGTAAAAATATTACTGATTTTAAAATTAAAGCATTAATGCTTTTCAAAAATATGTCTGTCAATTTCAAATAGGTACCTTGTATAAGTTCAGATAACAGTTTTTTTCTTTCTAGGAAAATGGTGGTAGCAGGAAAGTAGTTTCATTGAAAGGCATAATTAAGAACACCAAGGTTTCCTCCTGATTTATCAGCTCAATGGTTTGCATCCATTGTGGCTGTGGAAAACTTTTGCTTTTCTCTCATGTCTGAAGGGATTAGCAGGAATTCATGCCACTTCTTTGAAGAGTGTTGTACATCATATATCACTCTTTTGAGAAGTGATTCTCACAATCTCTCTTGATAAAGAGTTTAATTTAGTCTGAAATATTTAAATACTCATGTAGTGAGCAAAAGTAAAGAAACTAAAGACTGTAGTTAGTTTAGGGCAGTTACTTGCTGCCAGAAACTGAAATGTTATTGGTCAATGGCTTAAACACAATTAGGAAGTTTTGACCATTATGGCAAAACTGGATAAAGAAGCTGAGACCTCCAAAGCCCACCCCCTACCCTGCCAGAGTAGAACTTTTGACTGTGAGTTAAGCCACCTAAGGGAACTTGAGATAAGATAATGGTGACACTATTGTCCAATTGTCTCAGGTCTAGGGAGAAACAAAGCTGAGGGAGAAAAATGCATTCAGAGGAAAGCCAAACCCAGTTGTGAAAATCACCTGGGGCTGAGTTTGGGGTGAGAGAGGCCATAGTCCTCAGATTCATTCATCTGCTGATGCCAGGTTTGCACACACTCCCCCCATCCAAGAAGGAGGAAAGTTTTAAGTTGTGTGGTATAACCTGAGGTCAGGGGGAGTGAACACCCATTCTTCTGATACAAACTGCCTCAGCTATAAAATCCCCCACCCCAGGAAGGCCACATCCATGGGATATTCACATGAGAGGTAGCTTAGGGGGTGTCACAAACCATCAAAGACCCCCAAATTACTCCCCTGGACTCATTCCTGAAGTTTTGCAGAGAGCACTGAACGTGATTCAAAGTGATGCAAAGATCCTGAGTCTGTTAGACTCTGTCTGCAAAAGACAATGTCAAACTTCCCCCACATTCCCAGGGGAGGTACCTGGGCATTCCCACCTGGCCCAGGAAGACCAGATGGAGATGATCAATGGGATGCCCTGGGGATCCACAGCATGGTGATATTTTCTACTCAATCTGTCATTCTCTCTCTCTCTCTTTCTCACATTTCTTGGTACATAGCATCCATACTATTGACTTTGCCATATGGTATCATTTGCACCTTAATTCAGGCAGAGGCATCTCTCTAAATATTTCAATAGCTGGCTCTCAACACTTGCTCCAGTGGAAAACACAAATTGAAACCTTCTAAAACCAGTGATGGAAACATATGATTTCTATAGCTAGGTTAAGACAAACCCAGTGAAACAGACTTAATTTTTAGTGAAATAGAATATTCAGGTTTTTTTCCTTTTCTCCTGTTTTGTTTTTGGGTTTTTTTTTTTTTTTTTGTTTTTTTTTTTGTTTTGTTTTTTTTGTTTTTTTGTTTTTTTGTTTTTTTTTGTTTTTTTTTGTTTTTTTTTTGTTTTTTTTTTTTTTGTTTCTGGTTTGTTTTTTTTTTTTGAGAAAAACGCTATGTTAGATACATTAAAAAAGAAAAGCTGCCTCTGAATATGGACTAGGACTTCTAGCATAGGAAGACACAGAAGAGAGTTGGCTGCCAGTTTCCTCTTTGTTCTATTTGAACCAGTAAAAGACATTATATAACTTTCAGCAGTTGAAAAAACACAAGGATACAATGTATAATTATTAATACAAATTTTAAATATTAATAAAAATACAAAATACAATAATTGATTGAAAGAGCTCTCTGCCTGAGATAAATTTCCAATATTTATTGATTATGATAATTTCATTTTAAGAAGATAATTTCATATAAGAGTGTTTTCTGTGAATCCCAGATCAGCATAAAATTTACATTATCTATTAGTTCACAATAAACAAAAAGGAAACACTGGTTGAAGTACACAAATGCTTATCCACAAGAGCTTTTCCTTCATCAGTGTCAACAGCAGCATTTCTTAAAGAAGATTTAGGATCATCTTACTGGTTAATAAAAGATGACTGTAAGAAAAAAAAAGAAGAGATTTTGGCTGAAGGCACATGTGGATAGAATGCAGTCATGGTAAAGCCTTGAGAAGAATTAACATACTGAAAATGAAGTATGCCAATAGGAGTACTTTGTTCTGAGGCTCTGACACAGCATTATACATTTCTTGTTCCTGCTTTTCAAGCACCTCTGGTGTGCAAGAGAAATCACATTTCATGATATAGGCCCAAAATACATTCTTGGTATATATTTCCCAGTACATGTTTCAATTATGTACTGACATTTCTCAGCACGGGAGTGTAACAGAAAAGTGGTGCAGTAATCCAACAGGAATTTTATTAAACTCACTCAAATATGCATCTTCATTCATTGATGTAAATGAGATGAATTAAGCCCAGGCAGAAATAATCAGGCTCAGTGCAATGTTAAATATGGACATTAAAAATTTGTCTTTGTTGACATACATAATTTTCAAACTAATGATGTTTTTTTAATCTTTTCCCCATCCTGGTCAGAAATTCTTCAGTAAGCTAGAATTCATAGTAAATACATTTAAATTAATTCAAGTCAGAATTTGAAAGTCAAAAGTATGCAACAAGTGCCTGAAACTTAGGACATTTGAAAATCCCTGTGACTTTTTGTTTCTGGTAGACTGCTACAGATGATAAGAAGTAGTCTTATATTTGCAGGCTCTGGTCCTCATAAAACTGAGAAAAGTAGCATATTAAAATGAGATTTATTTTACAAATAAGTTAAACCAAAAAAATCAAGGAGATCAATTAAAGCTCTGCCAACATTTGAATATAGATTTGTGATCTCAGATAAGTTGATATTACCTGGCTGACTTACAAATTATACAGGTTTTAGGTTCTCCAGGATCCATTCACCCAAGAAGACAGGGATTTTCACCCTTGAGGGATTTTCACCCTTGATTTTCACCCTTTCACACCAATGCCTTGGGTGGCCTGAGCCATGGGGAGAGTTCTCTGCTCAACTGCAGACCCAATGCTCCAAGGAGGAACTGACTCAACTGGTCTTTCTGCAAGACTTCATTTATAGCCCATTCAAACCTCATCTTTCATCAAATATGGGCTGGACTATGAGGTTTCCACAGCTTCCTGCCATATTCAGCTGTTCAGTGTTGGATGACCCATCCTCTGTTCTCCAACTAAACACCCTCTTCTATATTATTAGTAGATAAAAGTGGGTATTGCCATTGACAGAACATTGATGGTGGTAGAATAGTGAAAGACATCCTGTCTCTCCTGGGGAAAAGAAAAAAGGAACAAGCAGTAGTGTCTTTTGTAGCCTGAAAATTTCTGGTTCACTGGTGTGAGCGACTGGAAAGATTGATGTTTTGAGACATTCTGGGAGGCATGAGTGTACAGGAAGGGGCTGATCTGGCCTTGTCCTTGCAAGGTGGTGCCCTGCCCCACACCCCTGCCCCCAGAGCCTGTATCCCAACCCAGCTCCACACTCCCCTAGCCCAGCTCCTGAGTGCCCAAATGACCAGAAGTCCCACCTGGGAGAAGGGCCCAGGAAAGCCAAGGGGTATTTAACACGAGACCATCACTGTCTGGACCCTACCTCTTTTTGGATTTGTTGCTGTTCCCTGTGAGACTTTGCTTTTCATTCACTTAGGAAGATATCTATCTTTTTTAGCTGTAGAAGAGGTTTTAGAAGACAATGTCCAGCCAGTTATCCACCATTATTTCCACGCCCTTTGAAAATCCTCATATTCTGAAATGTGCCATAACATTTTTACTTGGATAAGTGAATCATATGTGCCCACAGTAAAATATGTATTATTTTTTGATTTATAAATCTGTGTCTGGCACCGTGTTGGTGTCATGTTTGCTATTTATCAGTTCCCAGTGATTATAACATTTATACAAAAGAAATAGCTAGAATCAAAGGATATTCTGCAATCCATCTAGGAATAATATTCATTAAGTGATAATTCCCTATTTATAAATATTTTTGAGAATCTAACAAATCTATCATATTATTTTTGTATTGTTTTAGGCTTTTCTTAATATATGAATATACATATTTAGTTTGGCCATAATCCCATTGCTTCATCAGTGTTGAAATATGAAATCATCTACATCCATTTAAATCTGGACAAACTATTGTTTAGTCAAAGCAACGTGAAGACTTTCTTGTCTCCTTTATGATATATGATAAATATTGAAATAAATGGAAATAAATGTGTAACTAATTTTCTCTATCTCAGTAATGAATAGGGAAAAGAGAACCAGTTCTACCTCTATCCTTGCACCCTTTCTTGTGTAAGCATAATTTGGCTTTCACCCATGTTTATAATATAGGTTGCAGGACCTTGGCACCAGTTCTTTCTTCTCATAAAGGCAGCTTGACTGCAGCACAACCCTCAGAAAAAAAAAAAAATCCATTTATTAATTAAACCAGCAATCAAGCAAATATTTCTCCTTTTTCTTCCTGACCTTGTAGTCTCCCCAACTCTCACTTCCTTCCCTCAATCAGAGAAGCAGAAAGTACTCTCATATAACTATTTAGGAGAGAGAAAGTAGCATAATTAGAGTTTAAGGTCATTCATCAGTGTTGGTCTTGAACTTCACAGTGATTCTCTGTCTCTCTTAAAAGGTTCATGATCTTGTATGTGTTAACCAGTTTATGTGTGGGAGCTTATTAGCCTGAATATTTCAGGTCGCAATACAAGATGCAGACTGTGGAGCAGATGCTATGGGCAACCCTTGAGATCTGAAAAGTACAAAGGTAGATTAAACAAAAGCAGAAGACAACATATACACAGAAGCTAAGTTGCAGTCATTTAATTGTCAGTCCATTTTATCATGAGTCCACATATGTTCTGAAGTACCAGCAATGACCTCAGTTCAGCACAGAACTTAACCATCTGCTTAACTTTCAGCATTCTTAGAATTTAAAGGAAACAGAGAAGTGTTTAAGTTTAAACAGAGACTTGAATCTTTATGTTATAAAGTTAAACATATCTATATGTTCTTATTGGACACATTTAATAACAGAGGATAAACATTCCATTTTTTTCAGATTTCAGAAAATTATTTGAGTTACTAGCATTCAGTAGAACAAAAAGATATGCAGCAAAATTGTAATTCAGGTGCAAATTAATATACCTGAAACTGGTGAGTACTTGTGCAGTGAAGGTTTAAAACTTGGCTGCTGTCAGTAGAGATCTGGAGAGTTCAGCCTAAAGGGTCAGGAGAACAATTTTTCTCAACCTCTTGTCCATCTACTGAAAAAGATCTCCAAGAGCTATTGACTTCATTGCCTAAAACAAGCAGATTTTGGAAATCTGTCTCGCTAACACACTCTGACATATTCACAGATAAATTTAAAGTTCTTCACCTCCAACTGAGTATTACTGTTAAATTCTTTTTAGATTAATCCCAGTCTAAATCTCTCATTATAGACATAAAACTCAGTAATATGCTCTGCCCACAGAAGTTTGAGAATTTATAGTATCTAAAAACTGAACCTAAGCACATTCAGCTCAATAATAGGACTTTTAAATTCAAATTATGCAAGGATAAGCTACCAGACTAGCTTATAGAGGAGCCTAATTGGGCATCAGACAGAATATTAAAAATTAGATGGGTTTTTTTGCTAGTTGACATCATCATTTGAGAATGCTAATCCTAGCTTTTACTGTGGGCCACATTTGGTATCCCTTTTGGCATTATAATCTATGATATTTGATTTATCACAGGACTCACAGATTTACCTCAGGAAAATTTAGAGCCCAGCACTGTTTTTTAATACACAATCACAACCTAGTTTTCAAAACAGTACTGATTGTTTTGGTTTGGTTTTATTTAAAAAAAACCAACCAACCAAAAAAAAAAACAAAACAAAACAAAACAAAACAAAAAAAAACAACATTAGATTTATACTTTAAAATGCAGACTTATTGCCTTATAAATAACAACCCATGAAAACCACAAATGTCTATTTCAAAAAAATCACCAGCTGCTTACTCACAGCATTTGTGACAACAAAATTTTAATTTTAAGCAGAGATCAGAGGCATTAGTGCAGTTCTGAGAAAAGGCTTAATGCCACTAAATGAGCAATCAGATGTTCAAGTTTCTAGCATGGAGGGAATTATTATATTAATTAATCTGGGTAACCAAAACCAACTCTTTCCCTATATTTTTTTGTTTATCTGGGCAGTAGTCTCTCTTTTTTTTGTTTGTTTTTGTTTTTGTTTTTGTTTTTGTTTTTGTTTTTGTTTTGTTTTTGTTTTTGTTTTTGTTTTTGCTTTTGTTTTTGTTTTTGTTTTTGTTTGGTTTTTTTTGTTTGTTTTCATTTCTGTTTTTTCAGAGGTGATTGATGCTTTGCAGAAGGAGAATTGAGAAGGGCTATCAGCCTGGCTGTCAGTTTTCTCACCTTTACTCTTCTGATTCTTTCCCTGATCCCCCTGGGGAGAGTGGGTGAGCAGCTGTGTGGGACTTAGTTGCTGGCTGGGGTTAAACCACAACAGTTGAAAACACCTTCCCCAGACACTGAGAATTTATTGTAGTGGTGAAGCTTTGTTCATAATTTAGAGAAGGAGTTACATACCAGAAAATTTAGTTTGCTTTGTATCTCCTTTTTACACTCGAAAACTCTTAGAGGAAAATATTATCTAATACTGAATACTGTTTTTATGTTTAATGACCATAATACTTCCCTTCTCAAACCAAATGTATGGGTGCTTCTGTGATTTGGGTATGTGTAATAACTTTTCTAAAACAAAGGAAAGGAAGAAAAGGAATTAATGAGACAGAAAATTTAAGAAATATTAATTTCAGTAAAAAGTACTCTGTATTGCCAATGCTTTGCCTCTGCATTACCATTAATCTTTCTGTCTTAAATATTCAAAAGTTTATTTGTAATGGAATAAAGCAAATTTAAAAATTACTCGAAGTCAGGGATGAGAGCGATGTCAGTTTTATTGGCAATGAATGTTAGCACAATGAAAATGGATTTTAAAATTTGCATATTGTTAGAATTTGTCTTTTTAGTTAAAATGTTATCACATTGTTCATCAAAGTACTTGACTTGGTCTTGGTCTGAATTCTCAAATCTCTTGAACAAAACTTCATAGTCATTTAATGAAATTGTTCCAAAAGTAAAATTAGGCCAGATGTTGTGTTATTCTCTTCTCAAAATGCCGATTATTTTTTATCCATCTGAAATTATCATTTCTACTTCAATGTTACCAATGGTTTGAAGGCCATAAATTTGGGAGAGGGGAGTGTCAGAAAGGAGAAATAATTTTTTATTAAAAATTATATTTTTAGATGTAGCATTTCCAATTAAGTTATTAGGGAAAGAAAGTCCAGACTCTACAATTGACATGCATACTACAGGAAGCAAAGCACATTTTCTTGACAGTTATCAAAAGCTTCAACTACAGCCAAATCTATGACTTCCATCACAGTAATACCTGTGGAATTAAAAAAAAGATGAATTCACTTACCACCACAGTGCTAATAAAAGCTACCAAAATCATTGCATTCTACACTTAGAAACTGATTTCCATGCAAATACATGAAATTTCAAGACAATAAAATATAAAGCTGGCCTAGTTCTCCTAATCCTTGTCATACAAATTTAGATGTTATGTGTGCTTACCTGTGTCTGTTATGGCATTCACTGCACTTTGATGGATCAAAGGACAATTCTGTTCTGGTTCATACATTTAGTATATTTTTGCTTACATGAAGGTATTTCTAAAATATATTCACAATGCAGTGAGACACCAGATGAAAGATGATGTTATAGAAAGTATTTCTGTGGAACAGATTACAAAAATGAAAGTAAAAAAATAAATACATTTCAAAAAAGTCTAAATATAACTGCTAGTTCCTGTTGAAAATGCATTTTTTGATACTGGGCACCTCCTCTGAAGAGCTGCTTTCTGAAAGGAAGGTGGTGATATTTAACCCTTCAGGGTTCATACTCTCTGCTTCTTATTACTTGTAAACATCTTATTTTTTTCCTATTTTGCCATTCTTTGTTTCTTTCTTTGCATCTTTTTTTCCCCCATTATCTTCTTTGTAACTATTAATGCCATATTTTAAGCCTAGATGATCTGCTCCAACTAAGTAATTTTTCACTACCCAAAAGTTGGCTGCATGAAAAAAAAACCTAAACCTCTAATACTTTTTCTGTCATTTCCACTTATCTGAGAGGAGGAGGAGAAGCTGGAGACAAACTGTTCAATAACATAAACATGTGATCCAAACGAAATTAAAATCAACTTATCAATTCCTTTATGTAACCATTTTTCAGTTGGGAAATAAGGTGATAAACCACTCTCCAGTTAAAATGTCAAGCTGCAGTACTATGTGTGGGTCATGATTGCAACACAAGCTACAGTATGTTTGGGAAAAGTCCCAAACAGTAAAATAGTAATGAACTTAAAATTTATTTCAATATGGGCCCCTGAGGCCAGAAATGTCACCTTTCCTGACATGCTACTTTGCCACTCATCCAGTGTGGAAGGAGTTTTGAGATTTGATTTTACCCTGCCATAAAGTGGTAGCTAGAACACTCACTTTGAATTTTTCTGAACACACAGTAAATTTTAGGAGGAAACTGTCTGAAACAATTTACTTAGCATTTTAATCTGTTAATTTTCTCACAAAATTCATTTCATATTCTACTTCTGAGACAGAATTACTATGTTCTAACTCAGAGCTGCCCAGATATTTCTGATCTAAAAAAATTTATTTATATTTTCTAAACAGAAGACCCCCATATATTAGAAATCACAATATAATGAGAAGGATTCAGGTGTTCTTGGGTTTCATTTGTTTGTTTTTCCTTTATCACCCTCATAAACACTGTGGTCACAATGCCTGATCCATCCTGTGCTGTTTCCTGTTCTTTTGCAGTCTTTGTCAGTGAAATGAAGCATCAGATAATTGTAATACCCAGTATAATCTCTGAAAGACAGTAATACACTGTGTAACTCTGACCTTTTCAGTGTTGTGTAATTCGGTTGGCAGGAAGCCATCCTATTTCTCTTTTACACTTTTGGCAATCTAAATCTCAAAAGAGAGAGTATGACCAACTAGTCAAAATGCAAAGTATGTCAGATGCAGGCAGTAGGGCCAGTAATATAATTTACAGATTGCATTAGAGACCACTGAGAAATGAGATTCTTGTTACTGGTCAATTATTGTACTATAACAGTATTGATAAACAGCCAAAAAGAATAAAAAATTCCTAAAAAGGGAGTCAAAAATGCTTTTATTTCCTTTGGAAACTGATGAGAAGGATGGCATCAAGGAGAAATGCCTTTATGGACAAAAGACATATATAACACAGTATAATCCTTAATATTTTATAAACACTTTTCCATAAATCTCTGACTGCCATTTTGATCCTTCTTTGTTATGGCATAAAAGGAAAAGAAGGGAAAAAACCCGAAAAAAACTGTGTGAAAATTAAATGCAAAAGAAAGAAGAGTGGCTATTCTCTTGCTAATGATTATTATAGGAAACAATGCTGATAAAGTCTAAAATCTAACTTTATATCCTCTGACAGCACATCAGAGCTGGTATCCAAAACTTGAAAGACTGAAGTATCTATAGAAAAGAAGATATTTAAAATCTTGGCATCTAAAACTGAACTAGTCACTCCCAGGTTTCTTTCTAATCAAGGTGGCATCAAGGTAACATTTGCTTTGGCTCACGTTTAGACAAGTCAGATGTATTTCCTTCTAAAGGTGCCTACTTCCATCCACTGTTTACAGAGTGAAGTGCAGTGAGAGGAGCAAGAGCTCAGATACTTTGCTTTCAGCAAGGTGAGTTGACCTTGTCTTGATGCCAGATGCCCACCCAGCTTCTTTTCTCAACAGCACAAGGGGGAAAAGGAAAGAGCGTGTGGGTCTAGATAAAGATAAGGATATATTTATCAATTACCATTATAGGAAAAACACACTTGACTTGGGGAAAATTAATTTCATTCATTGTAAAGTAAAACAAAATTGGATATTGAGAAATAAAGACAAAAATCAAAATACCTCTGACTCAACTTTTTTTCCCAGCCTCAATGCAATTCCCTCATTCCTGACTCATCCATCTCCCTGAGCAGAGCATTGGTGATGGGAAGTAGGAGATTGCAGTGAGTCCATTAGAACATTCTGACAGTCCTTCCTCCTCAAACTTTTCTTCTGCTCCAACATGATTCTTTCCCATGGGCTATATTTAAGAGCTGCTCTGGCCTTTGTCTTCTCCACAGGCTGCAGTCCTGCAGGATAAACCAATCCAGAATGTGTTTTCTACCAGCAGCACGTCCTCTCACAAAAAGTCTGCTCCAGCATAGGCTCTTCCTGACATGCAGATTTTTTCAGAAGTAGCCACCTACTCTGGCACAGCTGTCTCCATTGTCTGCCCTACTCTGGTCTCCTCCACAAGCTGCAGGGGAATCTCTGCTCTGGCACCTGGAGCACCACTGCCTCTCCTTGTACTCTCATCTTGGTGTCTGCAGGGCTGTTTCTGATCCTTTTCCTCTCCCTCTCCCCTGCTGAACGCTGTTTTGCCCTCTATTTATTCACTGATGTGTTCAGCTTTGTCCTGTGGTGGTTCTGCTGCAGAGATGGCTGGAATGGGCTGGAACCAGCTGCACACAACAAGGCCAGCCTTGTTCCCACCTCACCAAGGACACCTTCGGAGTGACCCACTGCCAAAATATTAGCATGGATACCCAATGCAAAACAGACTAGATCCACTACCTCAGATTCCAGAAAGAAACAACCCCAGGCTCTGGATACTGAATTTGTATCCCCATCTGTGATTTAAAGCATAAGTTGTGGTTTGTCCATTTACCTGCAGGGTAACTTCAGACTGTGAACATACTATGATACATTATAAAATTAAAATATTGCTTTTCAAATAAGATTCATACCTCCACCTTCCAGCATATGTGATTTAAATGTTATTTATCAATAGTAATTGTACTTTTCAGCTGTGGAAGAATCACATTAATCTTTTATGCAAATACTGGTAGCTACAGTAAAGACAAAGATCCTTCCAAACTTTGCAGATGCAAAAAGCTGGAAGGCAGATTTGCTTTGCTCATGAAGAAACGTTAGGGAACAGCTAATATTCCCTTTCTACTTCTCTCCTTTTCCCATTTCAATTACGTTTGTACCATGTTTCACTGGAGAGGGATAGTTCCTGTGTGCAGCTACAAGTCACTTGCTCCAAAAGGCAGTGATGAGTAAGGAGCCCAGGGCTCTATCCTTTTGTCTGACAAGCACAGATGCTGCACTTCCTTGAGCAGCATTAACGAGTTTAGCCCCAGTGCCTACATGTCAACGTTTTGTAGTAGTGTAAACTGACACTGGTAATAGTGGAGAAAGCTGAAAGCTGCAGGTCCCCTTGCCTTTGTTAAATGAGCAATGACTTATCTCAGTGGTATCAGTGAGTCTGCTTGTCAGCCTGCTTAAGTGGAGGAAGCATTTAGACAAACATACAAGTGGATAGCAGCTGAAAAAAATGGAAGTCACTGTCCCAAACCAGAGTGCAATAAAACACCTGGGAAATTCAGAATAAGTTCCTTGGAGCTGTATAAAATATGTAGAGGCTCTAGCACTTGTATTTTACCTGTGTAATGGTGTGTGCTTGTATGTGAAAGGATGCCAAAGGCAACAGAGAGTCAGAAAAAATAAAAGATTGATGGGGACCAAAACAACTGTGGACTAGGGCTTGTACTAACTGAAAAGGCTGGTTAGAAAACAGAAAATGTGCAAATTAATTTCTCTAGCTCTATAAGGCTATTTGATTTGCTTGTGAAATTCAGCAGAACTGAACATGAAATAACTAAGTATCATTAGCAATTTTTCTTAAGAATGGAAACATCTCAAACTATTGTCTACTTGCCCAAGGGAAAAGATAAAAATAACAGAACCCACCCAAAAAAACTGACAAATCAAAACCCCAAGACTTTGTTTTAGGATATTAAAAGAAGAAAAAATAATATACTATATAATTCCTCAAAATTATTTTGAATTTGTGTTATACAAATAAGCTGTACTTCCCTTTAAATGCTGTTTTGTCCACTGATAAGAATTTCTTTTTGCTGCAGTCATGGTTACATATTCCCTATTCTCTCCACCAGCCCCCAAATCTGTCTGTTATAAGCTATGAAAAAAAAAAAATTAAATATATCTTCAAAGAAAATTTGCCTTGGTGATAGTCTAGTAGGGGAAGAGACTGTTTCTAAACAAAAATAGCTCAAAAATCTAAAATATTATAATTAATCTGACTTCAAAATTAACATTTTAATGGGACCGACATAATCCTGATTTGCATAAATTCCTTTTAACATTTCAGTCAGCTAGAAAACACTTCTTGTTCTTTCCAACATACTAAATACAAACCACAAATATTTCTGAGACATTGTGATTTGCTAGAGAGTCTGATAAAAGTCTCCTGTTGAGTCATAACAACAGCATACAGTCAAAGTCCTCATACAAAAGAAATCTTCTACACCTCTTGTATTTGTAAAATATTGTTAAATTGTGCATAATGGGATCTGGATGAAAGACCTCAGTTCTGCAACTGTGTTTCCTTTACTACATTCTGGGAGCAACAAATGCTTAATGGCTTAAACATTTCTAAAATCATCAGAGGACTTTTTACCCACAAAATGGAACTGCAAAGAAGCAGCTGTTCATCAGTGACCACTGAATTCCACCCCTCCCCAAACAGGCCAACTAACTGGAATTTGGACTGTGACAGGAATTTGAGATAAGATAAAGGGGACACTATTGTCCAATCATCCTAGGTCTGGAGAGAAGAATATATCCACAGGTGATCCTGGAAGAGGCTGGAACACTGATGGTTCAAACATTCAGAGGACAAGCTGCTGGTGTGCAACAGCTGGTGTTGACTGAGAAAAGGAAAAGGGGAACCCTGTGAGGCCAGTGCTTTACACAGCTGAACTCAGCCTGTTAGCTCCCCTGGCAGGGAAGTACATCACACATAGCCTGAAGGTTGGTACCCCAGAGGGCTGTGAGCCCTTCAGAAGGACCTTGACAGGTTGGAGAGATGTCAGAGAACCATCAGAAATTCAACAAAGGCAAATGTAGCATCCTGCACCTGGTGAGGAACAGCCCCAAGGACCAGTACAGGCTGGCAGCTGACCTGCTGGAAAGCAGCTCTGTGGAGAAGAACTTGGGGGTTCTGGGGAAAACAAGCTGTCCATGAGGCAGCAGTGCCCTTGTGGCCATGAAGGTCAATGTTATCTGGAGTGCATCAGGAAGAGCATTGGCAGTAGGTCAAGGGAGGTGATCCTGCCCCTTTACTCTGCCATGGGGAGGCACATCTGGAGTGGTGTGTCCAGTTCTGGGCTCCTCAGGAAAAGGGTGATAAGCAGCTCCTGGAGCAGGTCCAGTGGAGGTGATGATTATGGGACTGGAGCATCTCTCTTACAAGGACAGGCTGATGGAGTTGGACTTGTTCAGCCTGAGAAAGGAGAGCTGAAGGGGCCTTCACCAATGTCTATAAGTATCTGAAGGGATGTCAGATGTCAAGAAGATGGATCCAGGCCCTTCTTGGTGGTGCCAAGCAACAGTACAAGAGGGTACAGGCAGAAAGTACAGGTAAAGGGTACAGGAAGTTCCACTTGAACATGAGAAATAACTTCTTCACTGTGCATCCTCACACAGCCACTGCACACTGGAACAGTTCCCCAGGGAGACTGTAGAGCTTCCTTCTCTGGGTATATTAAAAACCCATCTGGATACAGCCTGAGTAGTGTGCTTTAAGGTGAGTCTTGATGAGTGAGGTTGGACTAGACAGCCTCCAGTGTCCCTTCCAATCCTACCCATTCTGTGACTGTGTTTTTCTGCAAGTCAGAAAATCCTTGGGGGGAAGGGGGCATTGGAATCTTCTTTTTTACTTCCTTAATAAAGGACAATGATTTTGAGACTGAAAAGTCTCATGTTATATGAGGCCATTAGACAACACCTTGCATTCATCTGTTATTATTTAATTAACTATTTTCAACTATTTTCTCTTTTTGTCTTCTATTCCAAATACACAGAACATTCTTATTAGATTATCACTTAGATAAACTTGTAAATTTTCACCTACAACTGATATAATTACATTTATGTAAAAGTTCACTAAATTTCTTATGTGCTATCTATGTTTCTATTCTGAGAGCAAGAAAACATATCAGAAAACATATTGTGTCACTTTTTAGAGGGAAAAAGTCTGGAAGAATGTGGGAGTCCAGAGTATTCCTCTGGCTTCCCTGGAAGGTTTAAGACCCCCCTGGCGGGGTCCCCAAAGACCCTGGAATGAGACCCAGGTGTCTCAGGGGCTGGATTTAGCTCCTTGGAACAATTTACCAACATTGAGAGAAGAAATGCAAGCTGCAAAAATAAATAGAGTGTAAATTAGACTGTTAGAATGTAGAATTAGCAGATTTCTAGAATGTTTGTGATAAGGGACACGTGGCCAAGATGGAGAATTGGGGGTGTGGATACCTCTTCCTCCTTCTTCTCCGTGTCATCCATGCTGGGTGACACGCTGGCACTTTTAGATTGGATGAGAACAGATCTGGACCATGTAACAAGATTATATTGTATTGGGGGTTATTTGTAAATACCTAGTACGTAATTTAGAGTATAAAAGATAAGTCCTGCCTCTGCCAGGCGGATTCTGCCCTGGACGTCTGGCGAGCAGACTGCTGTTCACTGGACAAAGCATTCCTGAGATAAGAAACAATAAACAACCATGAAAACCTCTAAGAACAGCCTCCTGCAGTCTCTCATCAGCGGGCATTGGAAAGAGCTGGGTTCCAAACCACCTGCATGTCCACCAGAGGTGATCTCAGGTCTGAGGAGACACCTCGGGATGTGACAGAAGAACACACTGCTGTAGAATGCAATACAAGAATCTGAAAAATCTTTTATAATGGAGGTGTGGTGGTATGAATCCAGTTATTGTACATCTTCATGTTAGAACATCTGCTGTTTCCACTGACACAAAGACTTTTCCATTAGCTGAGGGCCCTTTACCCACCTAATCCATCTGAATTCATTTTTGGATCCTTGAAAAACTTTGTTTGACATATTAATACTATTCAGGCTCTAAGAAAGTATCACAAACAAAACCTTTTGAAAAAAATAAAGAACTTATGACACTGAATTTATGGTCAAAAGTAAAATGACCTATCTTCTTCAGATTTTCTACAGATATAATTTTCTACAGATATAATTAAATAGTGAACATATATATTTTTAAGAGAAAGAGCCATTAGCAAAATTATAAGGTTTTAAGAAAATATCTGTAGTAGAGCTACAACTTCTTCTAAGGGGTTCAAATGTAAGAGTATTTTGTAGGATGATAAATCCCTTAATATGTGCAAATTCTTAATATATATCAAGGGATGTCAATCAGTAGCTGATTTGAAAAAGAAAAAGAATTCCAAGTGTTTCTGGGATATATTTCTGGGTTGGTTACATTATTTTGGAAAATTTATATCATGTCCCTCATCTCATCTTTGAGTATTTTAAGTTTATAAGTCTCATTGGTTCATTTAGGAATGATAAATTCCACAAAAGGGGAATTTATTATTTAACACTCTTATCAAGAGTGTTAAAGAATATATTAGTACTGAAATTTAATGTCAGTGTAAAGCCAACCAAGGTACATCTAAGTGAAGAAACCTAAAAAAAGTCAGAGAGAAAACAAATTTTGAAAAACATGCCAAGCAGAGAACATTTTAAACAATTTGTGTCTATGAGGGAGTGCCTCTTCTTCAGACACTTTGACAAATGCAGAAAATATTCTAGGAAGTCAGGCTTTTACCTGTAATCCCACAGCTCAGCATGACTCAAGGGTGTTGGCTTTTGGAGTTATTTTATGATTTCTCAAGGGACTTTATTCCCTCTTTCTATATTTTTCTTTGCCCACAACGTTTCTGCTTAGGCATTTTGCAATACAAGTTACAACTCAACTATAAGGAGAAATCAGTGCAATTAAAAAATAAGTAAGGCACCAAACAAGACTAGGCATGAAATATTAAGGATACTCTCTGTGATTGTTATCTTCCACAAAAATTGTGTTGGACTTGGAGGTCCTGCCAAATAGAATGAAAATGTCATAATACTATGTAGCCAAATACTCTAGAATTTTACTCCAGAATTAGTTGTCAAGCTAACATATCCAGTTTTAAAATATGTGGCTTGTCTTATACAGTTTTCCATTTGTTTTGATAAGATTGAAATACTTTTCATTGTATAACTGAATACGAGACAGAAAGAGTACTTTAAAAAAAAGAAATAGAAAGAAAGGGAGGGTTAAAAATAGGCTAAAAGGGGGATAAAAAATATTAAGGGTAAAAAAATTCAGAAAGAGCAATAATTAACACTTTTTGGGACTGATTTTCATTTTCCTTAAGTCACTCATAAACATGAGAATGAATACAAGAGGCATCAAGTCAGACACTTAATCTATAATTGACTGGTTCTGAATTCACTGGGATTTACTTCTCTGTGGGCACTAACAGGCTGCCAGTCTTGGGCTGCAGAATTGCTGTAACTCTGCATGTTTCAAAAAAATCCTTTAAAACTATTTGCTACCCTCTGAGGATTTGACCTATTGTTTAGAAATTCCACAGTTACAGAATTAAAGATGATGAAAAAACAAACAGAAAGACCTGAACCACTCTGAGTTTCTGCTATGTCAGTGAACAGTCTCTTTGAAAATCCCAGGCAGAGTGAGACAAACAAGCTCAGTGAGGGATCCCAGTGGAGCACTCTCCCTAGCAACAATAGTCATGTAAAATGAGTCTCTGCATCCTCTTCTTCTTCATGTTGCTATCCCTGGCTCAGAAACACTCAAAAGCTACAGTCACAGTAATTTTTGAGTCAACTGGCATCTGTAAAGATATACATGAGGAAAAAAGAATCATACAGTACTGTGCTTTCTGATAGAGCATACTTTAAGAAAAGTGTTTGTGTTACTATGCACACAGGAATTTTCTGTATTTTTAATATTGCCATCATAGTAATTTATATTTTTATATTCTGATTCAAGCATTAAGGACTAGAAAACAGAATTATTTTGATATGTTTACCTAGGGCTGGTTTTCAGATGAATTCCTGACCAGTTCAAGTCTCACTCATTCTTCTTACACCCAGTTCCCTTCTTTTTTCATTATAATAAGCTCCTATGGCATTTGTTTCTTTCACTTTAGCCAACCCTGAGAAATAAATAAATATTTTTGTTGTACCAAATCTAGGTTATTCTGAAATTCTTAAATCTTGCAGTCAATGCACGTATGGTAAGGAGAAGCAGTTGCATCCAAAGTGGATGAATGTGATTAATGGCAACAGCTGAAAGGAAAAAATACCAGAGATGGAAAAAGTAGGAAAATGAATCAATCCTGGACTAAAAGCTCCAGAATGCAGTAACTTGGAATCCACTCTCAGTAAAGGTTATTTTTCTTATTCAATTTCTTGATCTATTTATTATCCAAAACATCCAGGAATACAATCTACAAAATTACATTGCATCACATAAAAAAAAACCAACGCTATTAAGCAAAAAATATATATCTTATTTGATAATCCAACTAACTCCCTTATTTTTTATAAGAAAAAAGGATAATTCCATACATTGGTATATAATTCATAATTTTATATGGAGCACATTTTTCCAAGTTTAAATATTATTTGGTTGTCTATGCTTCTGATCTCTTGCAACCTACCCTAGAATATTTTCTACTTCCACTGTTGCTTCATCTTCTTGAGAAAGTTCAATCAATAATGTTCAAGGAACACTATGGATTCATGTATTGGCCTAATTACATTTTCTGGTGTGTTTTCATTTCCCTTCCTAACATTTCTGAGTTTATCTTTTTTTTTTTTTTTTTTTTTTTTTTTTTTTTTTTTTTTTTTTTTGTTTTTTTTTTGTTTTTTTTTTTTTGTTTTCCCCACATATTGACAGACTTTATCCCCTTTTTGACAGAGCCATGTCATTTCTGCTACATGCAGGAAGGCATGTATAATATCCAGAATATCTTCCCAGGGTAACACCTTGTTCTCACACCCTAACACTCAAGTCCCAGTAACATCCACTGTACATGCCTGGGTGCACTTGGCTGTGGATGATTCGTGATGCTTTTTAATGACCTGGAATCTGCCTGCACAAATATTCTGTGTCCAAAGCTGAGGAAAGTAGAATTATTCCATTTTGAAGAATGCAACCAGGAGCTACTTTCTAAAATGTTATCTGTACTTATTCCTATCTTGAAAATGCTATCATATTTATTTTTCTAAATTCTGCTCCTCTAAGTTCTTAAAGACCAGCCCAGTCTCATTATATTGAGGGCTACTGCATTGAATTATAGTACTTCTGGGTCAGTGACCCACATATACATTTCATTACTTCATTAAATATTGGTTCCTGATTTCCAGTTATTTCTGTATTTTACTCTTTTTATGCTACTTGAATATTCTCAGGCTTTTGATCACTTTTTATATAGCAAATTGCCAGCCTCCTCTTTTCTCTCATGCCCTGGATATATTTCTAATGGCCCTCAGCACCTTGAGATTTTCAGAATCAAATTATAGCTGAAGAAGGCAGCAGTAGGTCTTTCCAGCTTCAGTTTGACCTAAAATGCTTTCAGAAAAGTTGCTTAATGCATTTATATTCCCACAACACTGTAAAGGCTTGCTTCTTCCTTAACTTTTTTTTTCAGTAAGAATATCATCTGTTATAATTATTTGTATCATCCTTGTACTTCTTTTCAAAGCCTAGTTTACTTTATGTCACTATTGACTCTGTTCATGCCCAAAGCCCTTTGCACTCAACAATACTTGTCAAGAGGCATGTGAAACACTGCCAAGATGCTCCAATGACACTGATACTTTGCATGTAAAAATACACACAGTCAGCAGTTTAATCTGGTAAATCATCTAGAGTGTCCTCAAAAGCTGGAAAAAATTAGTCATTCTTTTTCCTTCCTTTGTTGGGAGGTCTTGTACAAATTAATCTGAACATTTTCTCATGGTATTGAATTTATGGTTTTATCTATGCCAGTTGGGGTTGGGACATTGAAGTTGACATATTGAAGAGGTTATGTGAGGTTTTATTTATTTGGTTAGTTTTTTAGAAATTTTTCAGTTCATTCCTTTTACAAAAATCTTCATTTTGCATATTGCTATATGTGTGTTGATGCTTTCTTTTTTGTTATAATTTTATCTACAATCCCTAATGAGCATTTTCCTTCTTTCCCCATTCTGAGGATAGCTTCAAATTATCTTCTGCTCATATCTATATATGGCATTGTTTTGTTGCTCAGCAACTATATCTCCAAGTACAATGTCCTTGTGTGTGTTTCTTAATGGACATTTTACATTTGCAAGATTTCTCCTCAGTATTAGAGTCTTTATGAGATATCACAAACATTTTATCCACCATTTGCTCAAACTAATATTGCTGGTTTTAATCATTGGTTGGATTAGAGGTATAACTGAAGTAGCCATCAATAGAACAGTCTAGCTACAGAAGTGATATTTGAGTGTTTTTTTGCAAGATGTGTTCCCTAAGAATCTCAGGACATGCTCTTTATAATCTGTAATCTCTTCTCCAACAGAGCTCTGAAGCTGTTCAGCCAACACCTGGGCTGCACGTGTGACTAAGTGACAGTGGACACAGGTGAGACTCAGGTCTCACTTTAAATTAAAAATTTAAATACTTTATTTATTTATATTATTAAATACTTTATTTGCCTCAGTCTTCACCACTGGGGGCTCTCAGGCCCCTGTGGTCAGTGAAAAGGTTCAAGGTTGAGATCTATTAGCTGTGAATTAGAGCTGAGTCAGGGATTACTTGAGGCTTGAACCTCTGCAAGTGTGTAGAAAGAGAAGGAAAGCTGTACCCAGTGATGATGGGAGACCTGGCTGCTCTCACCTTTATCAGCTCATGAAGATAGAGGGAGTATTCCCAAAAACAGGAGAAATGCACACATTATACCCATCTTCCAAAAAATCCAAAAGAACAGCCTGGGGAATTACAGATCAGTCACAGTTTTCTCCCTGTGAAAATCATAGAGTGAGGCATGTTAGAACTGCTTTTCCTCACACTGTTTTATGTACTTTTCCACTGTACAAGAAAGCTCAAGGTCATTGTCATTTCTCTGGTTTTCTTTTGCCTAAAGCTGCACAGAATGCTGCAGTGATATCAATTGTTTGAGTTAAAGTAACAATTTTCAACACATTAAAATAATTTAAATTCTTTTTTACAAACGTATTTTAATATTAAAATAATAAAATTATATACAATTCTGCTGTCTTTACAAGGTGAATCACTTTCTCTGTGACCCCTTCACATAATCTTTAGAGACTCTATTCTACTTCAGTTATTGCCCACAATCACACCTTCATGTTTAATTCACAGCTGTATCTCTATGTTCCATTAGCAGGTGTTCTTTTTTTTCCCAACTACCTTCTAAAATTATTCTTTTCCTTTCTGTGGATCCTGGTAGTCCCAGTGCTATCACTGCTTCACTGCTTCTCATTATTCATGAGAGATTCCATGATATATCTGCAAGACATAAGTTAGCTCCAAATATTCGGTTATGCCTGCATGAAGTAACAAAGCAGCTGTGGAAGAACTATTTCAGATTATCACTTATCCCAGCCTGGTTTCTCAGCAAGATTATTGATTACTCAGTTGATGTAAAGCACAGCACTGACTCAGCTGCAGCATATATAGTTATGAGACTAACTCATATACAACAAATTTAAATGTATCTGAATAGTTGCTATGCTACTTGGAGCAAATACTATCTACATTTCTAAAACTAAATAGGTTCTATATAAAAACAAACTAAACAGAATAAAACCTAAGGAGAGTGTAAACCATGCAAATAACATCCAAACCACAGTAAATAGCATAGATAGTTTTAGAAAAATAAAGCAAGAAATAAAATAACTATACACTTTCACTCATTGTAAAGAAATATCAGCATTTCACTTGGGGTCAGTAAAAATAAATCTGTTTGTCTTTCATTAGAAGTATAGTTGGAATTTTTAAAAATAATATTCTTCAAATCACATGAATTAAGATATATTAAAATATACCATTATTCAGATAGACAAACTTTTAAAAATATACTCCATTCTGTTCACTATTCTATACCTTCATTCCCATGTTACACCCATTTTCCTGTTTTCCAGTGAATTCACAAATATTCAATTGAAACAATAAGTAGAGTCACATATAAAAAATACAGAAATTTTGTAAAGAGCAGCTCAAAATATCGAGCTCACAGTATGGGGTGTCTGTTTTTTGTTTCTTCATGACTACCACCACTTTTCCCCCATGGAAATATAAGTAAAATGTAATAGAATAGCAAAAGAGTTTCCAAAATTTACAGTAATTAATTAAAAGCAGTCAAGTCCTGCAGCATTTTGGCTGGGAGTCAAGATGATTCCATGTTCCAGTTTCAGCTATGGCAGTGACAAACTTTGGACAACTTTGCTGACTTTTTCTCCTTGTTCCTTATTCAGCTCAGCTGCACAGCTGAGCAAAAAGCAAGTCACAGTGACAGCCAGCTGCTGTGCCTAACCCATACACTCTGGGGAAATAAATTGAAAAGAAATAGGGAGGGAAGAGAACACACAAAACCACCTACCATCTCAAACCAAATAATTGCAGGTACCAACAAAGTGTCTAAATAATGTCCACGGTCTGAAAGTCCTTACCAAGCATCACCAAGACTCTTTTCATTGAATGGGTTCTCAGTCTCATGAAAAAATACTCTTGCTGACATTTTATTGTGAGGTGACAAAGCACTGTTTAATATCTGACACTTGCATTCCATTTTCTGTAAACCCTGGTTTCTGCTTATGATAATAAACATGTTTCATTTAAAATTCTATCACTGCTAGTGGTTGGCAGCTCATGTGCAGTCGATGGACTATGAGCAGTAAAAGTTTGTAACAATGTAAAACCTTGCTGAATTCCCTCTGTCTCTAATAAGAATTGATTTAAACACTGTAATTGAGAGCAGTTTCAGTGCTCCATCACTGAGCAAAGTCAGGATTGAGACATATTGGCACAGTGTGGAAAGCACAGTAGTGCTGATCTCCCTTTCACAGCAGACACCATTTCAGCTTCAATAACACACTCATCATCAAATTGCCCTTATGAACAGTGGCAGCTTGTGTGTTTACCAATGGGTCAACACCACCTATTTTGGGTTTTGTGCAGAATGAGAAGGAAATGCAGTCTACTGTTCAAAACTTTGCATATATATATGATTTTGAACAAATAAATAAATTTAGAGTCAATGGCTAAAATTTGGTATCTGAATAACTAGTTAATAAATGCCTACAGAATGTGATATATTTCTCCAGGATAAGGCAAAACTCCTAAACATGTTACCCAAAGCAAGAATTTTTTGTTGTTTGTGTGTTTTACTTGGTACAGTTTATTTCTCAGTCCATGATGAATCTGTTCAGCAGAGAGAGCAACCATAAGGTGCCTGTGAATGAAGGGCAATGGGCAGTCTGTCTCACAGTGTGCCCTGCAAATGTTCACTGATTTCATGCTCCTCTTAGTCTTTAGCTTAGTTCTCAGTGACAGGTCACAACCATAAGGACATCTGTACTTCAGCTTGGTCCCTAGATCAAGCCCCTTTTTTTTCCCCTGCATATATGCTAGCAGTGCAATTCTGGGTTTATGCCCAACCACGATATGTTTGTTTACAAAGTAGTTTTTTGGAGTAACCAAGGTAACACACTTGCCCTTTATCTCAACCTGTGTTGTAGCACAACACATAATTGTGAGCAGTTTATTGCAGAATTATTAGTTCTACTTAAGACAGCAGAAGACAACATACTGCTGTGAGGCGTCTTGCCAGAGACTGGTGATTTAAATGCTGTGATGTCAAACCATTTTAAAGTGCACACTTTAAGTGCCATTGTTGTCTAACCTTTATTTATATCTTATAACTGGCAATTACCAAGGTACAGAACAGAACTCTGCATGATACAGATACAGCTGAAAATATAAGACAGCCCAAGTATTGCCATTTCTGAATGAGCTATAAACCTGATTTATTAAATGTACTCTATCAATGCTACACCAGGAATGGAGTGGTTGCAGAACCTTTTACATTGTAAGAATGTATAATTATGATTCTTCCTTAAGAAGAAAGAGGATTTTTTTTACAACATACTTAGTATTTTTCAACATGCTGGGCTGTGTAAAACTGATAATGAGTTGAAAATTAAGACTGTCAGCAGTACATTTTACAAAAGAGTACATAAGCTAGTCAAATCCAGAAGCTATAATGAACTTTTTGTTTGGGTTCTTCTGGGAGAGAGAAGGGCTGAGCTGGATGATTTGGGTTTGGGGTTTTGTTCCCTCGTTTGGGAGGAGGACCAAAAAGGAAAAGCCTTTGGAGAAAGGGCATTGACCACCTCATTACAGCTTTACAAAACAGCCCTAGAATTTCTATGACAGACTTAAAAATTTGTTTTGTCATTATCTTGCAATTTAAACTACTATAATGATAATATTCAATAAACAATACCCTAAAGCCCTGCATCAGATCATATTCTCGAAGAACTCAATGGTAATTTTGCATTTGAGGACAGATTATGGCATATGCCTCTCTGAAGGAGGCCAACACAAGCTTCATATAGAGCTAAAATCCATCATATGTGCTGTTTTGAAGGCTTATGTCTGATTTAGAGGACGTGGTTATTTTTTAAATCTCGACCTGAACCGTCTAAGTTTTTTCTCAGAAATTATACTTACCTCACTCACTGTAGCACTCATCACCTTTTCATGGGTTTTTAGTTAGAATTGAGGTAAGGAGTGACATTTGTCTCCTTTACTGGGCAATGTCCTTAGACATAACTCGCTAATTTAACATTTAATCACTTGAGACTATGGTAATGTAAAACAGGTATGAGAACACCAATTTTGATAGGATAATTATGTGAATGAACAGTGAAAGATTTCACCCATTCATTAATTAGTAATAATAAAATGAAAATCAGTTTTACAGAGATAACTGCAACAAGATAAATGTTCTTGGCATTAAGCACAGATCTCCAACTACATTTTAAGAAAAAGAGATCTTAATTTTTGAGTTTGGATCCATCTGCAAATGTAAATTATGTTAACAATAATTTTCATGATTTTCAGTTTTTATCTACTCAAATATTTATCAAATATTTTCTTTAGTAATTGGCAGTATGTTCTACTGAGGTTATATTCTGTATTACTTATTCACAGCTACTGGATATATTCTCTGTGCATATTTTATTTGGATTGAGCTGGACATCTTGAGGCATAAGATGCTATTCAATGACATGAATAAGATTTTAGAACACGTCTACAAATGCTCAGGTAAATTGCCATTTGGTCACAGTCTAGCAGAAAACATTTTCAGAGAGATGATAAATAAGCATGCAACTTGCATTTTACAATTTTATTTATCTCAGATGCAGAGCATTATTCTGAGTGAGATTGGAAGAATAGTAAGCAAAGAGAACTAAGTATCTGAGATAAGGAAAAAAAAAATCAGTTCCTTACAAAGGATAAGAGTATTATGCCTGGACTTTTGATTTAACCTCTGAATTATTAATCAGGGAGCTAAGTAGAAACAATATAGTAACATGAACAGGAAATCTGAACCTCTCCGAACTGGACAGATGAGTAAACTAAAAGCTTTTGATAGAAGTTGCATGTGAAGATTTTCTGTTTTCAAAGATATGGAAAGAATCATGCAGATTGCTGTGTAAGGGGGAAAATTAAATAAGAATGTACAAAAGAACATCGTGGAAACAATGAAAGATTTGAGAATTCAATCAATATGGGAAAGAGAAATACATGGACAAAGATTGTCAAGAAGAAAATATTTGTACCAAAACGTCAGGGAAAGTAGGTAGCAAGATATTAATTGATGTATCACCCTATAATCAGGATATTCAAATTTGGGCGGGGAAAAAAGCAAAATTAAGTGAAGAATTTATCTGTGTGGGCATCTGAAATAAAAAATGCTGACTCTTAGCTACTTAGTAATTCTAAATGCCCAAACTAGAAAGACCTCCAACTTGAGCACATAACAGAAGTATGAGTGCATGTGGAATTCAATATATTATGTACATGGAATCATCCTCTTCCATCTCATAATAACTTTTTAAACCAGTTCTTATTTAATGCTTCAGCTGCTGTCATATATGTTGTAATCATAGTGTGAGAGAGATTCATGTAATAATCAGCAATAAATGTTTGTTAAAATACACAGGCAAGTTTCTTTTATATCTGTGTGCACATTTGTAGAAATGACAAATAAAAAGTTACATTAGAAACAAAGATATTAGAACAAAGAAATTATCAACAGGACAGAAAAAACTGTTTGGAGTTTCAAAATTAAATACTGAAATGCATAAAAGTGAGAGTTGAGTGTTAGATACTTGTGAGGTTCATATTATTTTGGTGAAAATATTATCCCCCTGTCTCTTGCAGCTCTAGCACTGTACAAATAAGGATATTCATATTTTGGTTTTTACTCAGCTATAACTTGTTAATCTATGAACAGTTCTACTAGAAGATGTAAAATATTGAACTGAATTTGAAATAATGCTGAACTGATGACTATGTAAGCACATATGACAAAGTGTATGGTTGGTGTAATGTTAGTGCACCACACCAAAATTATTACTCCACAGAAATATCACACCCATTGCATTCAATAATCAAAATAATTTATGATGTAACTTTCTGTTTTCCATTCAATTAGAAGAGCATATTTAAATTTTAAAGTTAACACATTCTTAAATTTATATTGTAAAAGTATAGAGAATTCATAGAAAGGAAATAATGGACAAAATATGTTACCAACTTTGAAGTGGCGCCTGTAGAAATAAGACCGATGATGGTGCTTACAAACAACTCCATACATTTATTCTGAAGCAATCATCACAGCAGAGTTCACAGCTGCACAGAGATCACAATTTTCACCTTGGAACCTGCCTCCACTGCTCAAAACTGTGAGCACTTCATATGACTGTCTTTCTGAAGTCAAAAGGAATTTGTGAACCTGGTACATTTCCAGCTTTTATTTCAATGTACTTAAGAGGAGTTCTTTTGAGACTTTGCTTCTAAGTACCTTAAATATGCATTTAGAACATACCATGATTTAGAGGAGATACAAATATGAAATAAAGCTGCTTATGACATCAGTGTAAGTCAGCCTGTGTGCAGAAAAGATATTGGAACTTAGAGTCTGAATCCTTTTCCAATTCAGTAGTTTATTTATTTACTTCTGTGTACACTTATTTTTATAACCTTGGATGAATAAATACATGTGCATACCAGTATGTCTGAAGCTTATATGAAGCTTTTTGGAGCTTATTATTGATGGCATTTTTAGACAAGCATCTCTGTTGGTTGCTGTTAAAAGGGAAGATTGCTCAAATTACATATCTTCCAAGAAGAGGATCCACATATAAATCCTTGATGCATCTCATCATTATTAATCTTCTCTGTTACAGTGTAGAATTGTAAATAGCTCTATTTATGTTATGCAGATAGGGGATTATTTTTTTGGGGAAACCAAGACAGTCATTGACTCAGGTTTCAAATCATTTACACTGAAGAAGTCAGTCTACTCTTAGGATAGTCTTGTGGCAAAACCTGCAGACTTTAAGGTACAGCTCTGGTATAGCAGCAGGCTATTGGGATGCCTGTGTATGCACCCACTGCCCTTAGTTATGTATTTCCTGTAGGATGAGCTCCCCACTTTGTCTGTGTAGAAGAGCCAAAAACTGGCCTGAGACAAGGAACTAATCTGCAATAACCTGAGATGTGGGCAGTCATGAAGATTCCTCCATCAGCTTCTGCTTCATCTGCACACTGACAGGTATTATTTGTGTGCTTGGTTAACCTCCTGGATGGAGAATGTGGCTGGAGACAGCCATGGGCCATTTGTAACATATAACTGATGGAAATCGTACATAAATAAGGTTATTGTAAGCAGCCAGTAGGAACTGTGCTTGCAGATGCAAGATGTTCACATAAGACAATCCTTCTCATATAAATGAAATAGTTCAGAGATGCTTTGCACAAAGCTTAATCCAAATAATAGGAAGGGATCATGTGTGTGCTGAGGGGTGGTGTGGAGCCACAGCCCAGCTGCACACGAGCAGATCAGAGATTTGAGGAGCCCTGCACAATCCAGCTGGATGTCATTGCAAGGACTCTTGCAACAAAGACTCCCATCACCTCTGGACTGTGACCAACCATCATGTCACAGAAATTCAATTCCCATTACAGTATTCAAAAGATACCAATAAATTAACTTGTGTTTGTTTGCTGATTTTTTTGTTGTTGCTGCTGTTGTTTAATAGGAATTCTGACCATGGCTGTAACAGCATTCAAGTCTGTGAAAAGTATGAAAAAAGAGAACACTGATGCAATACACATGCAAACAGCATAAACATGGAAATTCTTGTACAACCTTTCCTTATGCCAACACATTTTCCACTTTGCTTCCTACCTCTGCTCAAAGGAGCAACTAGTGTTAAAGTAAATGGCAAACAGTGGACAGCAGATTAAAAAAAGTGTGAAATAAGGATCCACTGTCCTTAAAGTAGGTTTACCATCATCTTTAGAAAAAAGAACTGCTCTTCTCTTTTATCCCTTTTATGAGGAAAACATAATGATCATCTGTGCATCTGAATTAGCAGATCTTTTGCAGCAAACTTTATAGAAATAGCTGGTGCTACCACAGGTCTTTGTGATGATTCTTTTAGAAAGATAATGCAGATGAAAAATTCAGCAGGTATGTGAAGGTGAGGTAATTGTGTGTCTTCTCTAGAAGCTATTTCAACTCAAGATCAGTAAAATAACAAGCAGTAGTCCATGAAAAATTATATATACATTTCTGGAATAAGTTATGATTTTTATTCAAGATTAGGTCATTCTTCAAGGTAAAGTTGAACAATCATACCACAGTATTATGCAGGAATAATATCTATCAGACTATAAGAAACTGTATGATAAAATCACAATATCACATAACTACCTGCTTGTAAATTCATTGCATCTGTTTCTTACTCTGTTTTTCCTTTGTAAAGCCATTAAGGTATATAAAAATGAGTGAAAAATAGTATTTGAGACTACATACTTTAAATTTAATATTGCACAATAGATTTTATTTTCTTCCACTGAAAAAATCCCAGTAACACTAATGGATTTGAATGAATCCAGTAATTTAATATCACAGCCTTATCTATCATAAGTTGTATTTTTAGATATGCAGTCTGAGCTGAAACATTTCTCTTTTCTTGTAGAAAATTTTCCTTCTGAAGGACAATCCAAAAGAAAGCTTAGACTATTTTACTCTTGTGAAATGCCTGGAATTTTTTGCTCCTGGTGCAGCATATCTTGCAGCTGTCAAGACTTTTATCCTAATATTTCTGTGTTGAATTTTAAAAGCACTTTCCATTTTGTGAGTGCAAATGTGTGCAAAGAGGACCCAAAGCTCTTGTGTTTTTTTATAGATTTTGCCTTTATATCAAGAAGAGAGAGAGAAAGGATGAAATTTATAGAGACTGAGACTGAATTACTGATTTAAAAAAAAAAGGCTTGGGGAGTGAGGGTGTTCCAGTTCAGTACATTCATCATAAAATGGATATCTTCTATTTTGCTTTCTAAGTACCTGTGATAGGTACAATGTGCTAGTCAAAGGAGCTCAGGGTTCCACATATGCATAATTTATTGTCCAACTCCTGTTGGCACCTAGAGATCATCTACAGGATATCTTCGTATGCAACACCTTGGTGTATTTTTTCCATTACAAATCAATATGGTATTTTTTAAATTTTGTTTTTTCCATTTTTCTATCTTGCCATTAAATTGATTTATTTTACTGATTTGGTAAGTGTTTGGTACAATTTGTGAATTATGTAATTTCTTTGCCATATTTTGTTGTTCAGACCGGTTATTCTCTATTTACATTTTTTTATTAAACATTTCATGCACACTAGTGTCAGTGTGCTTCTTTCTTTCAGAATCTTATTTCCTAGTCTACAGGGTCTTTACTTGGACTTAAAGCATACAGGCAAATCTTTCTTTGTAATTCAGACTTGCAGACCTGGATCATTTTGTTTGCCCTCTTTCAATCTCAACAATGTATTTCTTTTATTGAGAAGAATAAAATTGGATGTGATATAAAAAAATCAATTCAATTTTTAAACCATTATCTGGGGAGCAATATAAAGTGCATTTTTAACAGTGTATTTTTTCTTTCAAATCAGAATCTGTTGTGAGATGAACTTAGGTCTCCCTGGCTACAATAAAATAAATGGAATATAATGGGCCAAAGTGTTATACAATACAAGCCTTTTCAAGCTAAATTTTGTCTCACTGTTAAGTGAGACTGATATGTTACCACAGACATTGTTGCAACTAAATTTATAGTAAATACAGGCTCTAATGGGAATAAGGTGCCAAAAGAAAAGAATCTGAAATAATTCATTTTAGGTATCTACCGTAGTCACCAGCTGGAGCATTGTGTCATCATTAACAGGAAGTTTTAAAGGTGTCACATATCTGTAAGGTGTTTCACAGAACAAATTAATTTAGGAAAGTCTAAGACCATGGCTATTCTGTGGTTTCAATTATATGGATCCTTGGAGCTGAAATTTATGTTGTGCATTAGAGTAGTGAAGTAACATTCAGAGATTTAGAGAGAGATTCAATGTAAAAGAAAAGAAAAAAGGATGATGAAGGAAAAGGCAATGAGAGTATCCTACTGCTGCTCTTATTTAATTTTCATATTGCAGTCGTATTGTTTCACTAAAATAGCAGAATTTCAGTTGATGATTAATTCATCCAATGAAAAAACAATATAAAGATTGGATCACTTCATCCCTACCCTGCTCTACTTGCTGAACAAGTCGATGGCTGCATTCCAACACAATGATGCAATTCATTTATATCTTAAACTGAAATCTTCAATATGACCCACACTTGGGTTTTTTTCATCTGAGACAACAGTGCCATTAGATGGCACTCTGGGTAAAGTTGAAAAATTACTTTGTAAGGCTTTGCAACTCAAGTGTTTAATGAAAGCACAATAAAAGAGAAAAAAGCAAAAATTTCATCAAATGAAAATATATTCATATTCATTATACTGTCAGCAGTCTATGATGAATTTCAAATAATTATTTAGATATTATATTTTAAAGCAACATTTTTAGCGCCTTTTTTTTACTTTTAAATGTGAAGTAGTGAATGCTTTCTGAAAGGAAGATATACTAACTTGTTCTTTTTAAATCTAATTTTCAGCTTTCTATGGGAGATGTTAAAGGTGAAAGAAAGAATGTCAATATCTAATTATGTAAGACAAGTATCTCACAACATGAACATTTCACAGTATTATCACAGTGATTGAAAAAGTAAGTTACCTCTCACAAATGTGTTACTACCTCATACATATTTTATCTTAAACTGAAAACCTGAATTTTTCATTAATACCAAGTTTGGCTTTCCCTTACTTTATATAAGTATTATTCCTTTATTATATATAAGTATTAGAGTACAATAAAAACATGGTTTTGAAGGATGTTCCGAGATTTTTTTTCTTCTCCATGTGAAAAGGAGTAAACAAAAATTCTGAAACTCAAAGCAGTCAATTATTTAAGGGAAAAATTCTCCTAGAACTTCTAGACTAGTCTGTATTTTCATCTATGTCTACATATACAGACATCTTACATCCTGGTAGAAACAAACTAAATAGAATATTCAAGTGATGATACACTAAATTAATATTTTAAATATTATCCTTTAACTCCAAAATTGCCTTTACTTAAACTCAAGAAACCTTGAATCCAGTGGAATCCCATGCAGTTCCAAAAGTACACCGATGCAGGACTGTGTGAAGACCATAATAACTAAATTACTACCTGGATTATTTCTTATGAAAAGTTGTATTGCCACAGTTGGAAAACCTTACACTTCAGAGGTTCAATTCTACCTTCAATCTGTTCTTAATAACTTGTTTTCACCCAATATTCAAAAATGTTTCAACATTATAGATTTAATCTAAAGATACCTCTATCCCCAAATAAAGCATCACATGTATTTCAAGCAAGTGTTGTGAATTCCAATTTAAACTTTTTATCATGAACACTAGCTAATATGCTTCAGTCTGCTCTATATTGTGGAGAAGAGCAAATGAAAGTTAAAGGGCTGGAAATGTCCTTCAATATGCTTTTGGGGAGCAAAACACCCTCAGTAGTCTTCTACTGCTTTAGCCATTCAAAGTTACTAGAAAATCACATTCTGGAGGCTCTCCAAATTTTTTAGGGTCAAGTTGTCAAATAATTTATGCCATGAGGACTGCTCCGTGCTGAGAAGTTCCTAAGAAAATTCTGAATTGAATTGATGATGGGAGAGGGACACTGTCTCCTTAACATAAGATAAGAAAAAAATTTAGAATGTATTAGCATTAGTATCCAGTTGTAGCATGTATGTAGTACAAGTATCCACTCACAATATGACAAACAACACCATCTAGTAGCACAGGAAGACTGATTGATATGTCAAAACTGATCCCTGCATTTTATACCTTCTTTCTATCCCTAGTTTTTGTGAACACTAAATTCCTCTCCTTCCCATCCACTAGTTCATTTCCACAAGAAATCCATTCTCCAGCAATGATGGTCTTATTTGGCATTCAGACACAGGTGTGAAGCTGCCTTTCTTTCTGTGTGCAGCCTTCACAAATTAAGTTCCACTCAGTTACCTCTACAGGGGTAAATTTCAGAATTCTGGCACCACCAGGGCACTGTAGGCTAGATCTAAGTCTTCAGTCATTCCCAGATGATCCAGCTGAGCTCTGACAGTGTTGTTATGCACTTTGCAAGTCACTATTAAGAAAGTTAGGTAGCACGGAATTTAAACTACAAAAAGGGAAAAAATTGTTGAAGAGGAAAGCTTTTAAAATTGGAGAGTTTTCATTCACCACACAGAATTGTTTTCTACACTTTATAGTCTAGTAAAATATAACTTTTCAGAAACTCATTCTTTCTTCTTCCTTTGCAATAGTCCCTTTGATGTCTTTTCTGTGGAACTCTTCTTTCCTTGCCCTTGACTATTCTTGGAAATGTTTGCTTAGAGGTAGTATTTCTGTAGTATTTCTCCAGTTATATATTTATTTTTCATTTTTTTATACAACCAGTCAATTAAGCTAGACATATTTAGTCAATTCAGCAGATATTTCAGCAACTGGATCCATGAAGATATTTTGATTTAAATTTGTATATGAATTTTCATAGCTCCCTTTACAATGGAAACTGCAAATACATACAGTTATTTTCTTGATGCTTTAGGATTCCATCAATTCATGAAAGAAGTAATATAGCTATTACCAGTGTAAATCCTTCTATGCTATTTGGATGAAAAACTTTAACCTTGTGGAATATCAGCATTTTTGGAAGATAAAATAAAAAACAGCAGCACAACAGATTTTTCTTGTTTGGTTAGTTGGTTTATTTCCAAGTCCTCTTTTTGTAGTGCAGGAGAGATGTGAATACAAAAGGGTATAGAGAAAATGGAGCAGAGAGTTTTTTATCTATGTATTAGGACACAAAATATCATGCCATGCCTAGTTTGAGATAGAAAATACGCAGTTATTTTCTGCTGCAGTTCACCTAGAGGGATAATCACTTTGCCACTCTGCAGACTAAAGAGGAAAGGCTCACCACACCAGGAAAGATGCTGGAGCTAGGGCAGCCTCATCTGCTCCCTGTATAACAACCATGGTAACTGAGAAAAGCCAAGGTGACAGCAGCAGGGGACTCTTCTGAGAAGGATGGAGGCACCCAAGTCCTTACACCATGGGGCTTGCTCTGAAAAACCTGTTCTGCTGAGACCAGATGGGGCCCATCTGTCAGAGAAGGGTTTAAACATCTTTGGTCACAGACTTGACAAGCTGGTCAAGAGGGCTTTATGCAATAATTGGTCGATAAAGAGAATTTCAATCCATCCCACTCCTGTCAGTTTTATGCCAGTGACAGAACAAGATGCCCAGAGCCTAGAGCAGGGTTATAGATCATCAGAAGAGAGCCCAAAGAGAATCACAAAGGAATTCCAGCCACTCCAGACAATAAGGCATCTTCTATGGGGGTCCAACTTAAAATATCTCTATGTAAATAAACACAGCATGAAGAATAAACAGGAGGAGCTAGTGACCCACACACATCTGCAGGGCTATGATCTCATTCCACTAATGGAGATGTGGTGGTCTGACTGTGCCTGGAGTATCAGAATGGAAGGATACAGGCTCTTTAGGAATGACAGCTAGGGAGGAGTGTTGCTTGGCATTATGGAAACCATGGCAGGAAGTTGGAACTAGAGGATTTTTAATGTCTCTTCCAACCCAAATTATTGTATGGGAACACAGAAAGCTAGAACTATGAACCAAATGTCTGCTAAAGATTCTAGAAGAAAGTGATCAGTAGGAAGACAACTACACCTCACATGTACATGAAAACATAACAGAAAACAACACTGACTTTCACAGAATGTTCTATGAGGTTATCATTAAGGTGTCAGACAAAAATCTCCATAACTCCGAAATTCCCCAAAAATCTTTTATCTGGCCTATCTCTTTTATCCATCATGTACAACTGCAGATCCCTCTGTCAACCAAATAATACTGTTGTGTCTTTATGTTCATATCTTTGCCCTATCCTTGTCCTTTCACTCACAGCAGACCAACAAGGCTAAGCAGGAAGACTGGAAGACGTGTAACAAAAAGTTTTCTAGTACCCTCAGCCATCTACATCATCTCCAGCAACCCACGGAGCAGAGCAGCAAATCAGAAACGCTTTTTTACAAAACCCACACAACTCTACACACATATTCATACAAAGGCCAATTAGAAGCTTTTATTACTTTGCATAAATAAAAATGCAGAGATACTAGCTAACCCTGGATCAAGCAGAGTTTAAAATGGCCAGCAGGAACCTGATGGCATCCTGTCTTTGTGTTCAGGATGGAATTTGTCCATATTTCACAATGTACAGATGTGTAGTTTGCAGTATATTCATTTCTAACTCTTGAGCAATGCTTAAAAATATAAAATTCTGCTTTTTTTTCCTCTGTCTAGTTCAAACATATTTACTCCTTTTTATTTTTATTTTTATTTTCTCCAGGCTGATAGAGATATTAAAGGAAGTAATCAATATGCTAAATAATACCCTCTGGTATCTTCAAAAAAAGGGACAACATTTCATTGTGTCTAATCATATGTAATGAATGGCAAACTGACAAATTCTCTGGGGTTGTCACCAATCTTTACACCTACACTGCACAGGAATTCAAATACAGTAGCTTTTTTACAGTGAATTGTTAAAATAAATATATTTCATTGTCTTTCTCATAATCTCAATGAAACTATAAGTCAATTGTCAAGTCTTGATGGACATTTACTATCCACCACCATTTACCACCACTTAGGTAGATGGCAAAATCATGAACATTATTATTAAATATTTATTATTATTATTATTATTATTATTATTATTATTATTATTATTATTATTATTATTATTATTACTACTACTACATAGCCACTGGTATTTTTATTTAGTATTTCTGTAGTACTTATGATGACACTTCCTCAAAAGCAAGAACTTTATTTCATACAAAAACTTAAGTTTTGAAATTCATTTTCATTTTTCATCAGGAAGTAAAAAAGCCCATATGCAAACAACAGCAACAAAGCCACCACAAATTAAAATCAGCCAAACAAAAAACTCTCTACAGAAAACAAACATGAGAGAAATGCAAAGAGAGTCCAAAATAGCAAAAAAGACTAAGGAATTATTACATAGCCAAACAAGCAGCTGAACTACTACTGGTGTTGCTTACTGTGTGAGACAGCTTCTTATCTAATTCCTTCAATGCACATTGTCCCTTTCTTTTTTCTACATTTCTACATTTTCTACATTGCCACAAACAGGGAAAACATTGTTGAGATGGCAATAGTGACATGATTTTATACTTGGGAAAAAGTATGAGTATATAAATAAATAAATAAATAAATAAATAAATAAATATATTCATAGATATAAATACATAAAATAAATTTATATAAATAAAAATAAATATAAATATATTTATAAATATATAAATGTATACGTATATAAAAAGTACATATACGCTGCTTTGTACTGCTGCTACCTCTTCTCAAAATAGTTTCAATATGCTGATTATCCAACCAACTGGGAAGAATATTGATGATGTTTGGTTAGCCATAGGAATACATGGGTGGATAGACTAGCTTAGAGGTCTGAGCTGCATCCAAGCTGCTAAAAAGCTGAACAGCACATGCAATCTCTTAGCAATTGGTGGGCCCAGAAATAACTAGCAAGCTGTACCCATGCATATGTATTGTTATGTAACAACAGAGGCTGTTCCTCATATAATAGGTGAAATGATGGAAAGAGATGACAAAGGACTGGGCAAAAGGAAGAGAAGGAGAAGAAAACAAAAACCTTATGATATGTCTATATTAGAGTTTAGTTTGGCCCTTCTGTAAAAGATCTATACAATGAAACAGATGATGTTGATGAACCAATATTCAACATATCCTTTTCAGTGCTGTTGTCTGGTTCTAAAACATAAATGTTCATTAATGCCAAGGATGCTTTAGGTGTTCTACTGGGATGCATTATCTTGTTTAGTTTCATCTAGAGGAATCTAGTTTGTGAGCTCCAAACCTGCACTGTGCTGCAATCAGAAATCCAATGGCTGAGAACAAGAAATACATTTATTTTTCACTCTTAATCTAAACAAATTGTAGACACACCTCTAGGCACTAGGAATTACTTCTTCATTTCTCTGGGTTTTGTTCAGTGTTTGTAAGCTGTATATAAACAGTGCACCAACTGTCAATGAGTATTTAGATATTAGCAGTGACTGGAAGTATTTTAATTCTAGGTAAATTCATTAAGAATTAGCTTAGTAATTGATTTTTCATCCAATGACTAAGAACTCTGTAAGTGATAACACTATTTCTTGCTTCAAAGATCCAGGTTGTGAAAGAGTGGCTGAAATGTTCCTTGAGCATCATCATCAATTGTTTCCTCATGATGCATGGAGAAATGTGAAGGATTTATCCATGTCCTCTAAACTTCCTGCATTTTTTAGTGTGTTCGTTTCCACCCAGACAGAGTAACTTATGCTGACCAGGTCTAAAATTCACAAAACGTGGTCAGCTTGTTCACATTATCTGAAATTATATGAAGAGTGTTCAACCTCAAATTTCTTGAAATATTTTAATAGTTCAGAACTAAGCAAGTGATTGTGGTGAGAATTTGCAACCAACTTTATTTTATCTAATTAACAGAATTTATGTCAACATGTTTGAAACTCTCACTGAATTGCCCCTGACATGAGTGCCAGAGGCCATTGCTGTGGGACTGTAACTCCTTGCAATATTTTGCAAGAGGAATGATAGAAAGCTCCAAGAGGATCTTTAAGTTCGCAAGCACAGGATTCACTACCAACCCCAGAGAATTAGAAGATGAACAGTGAATGCTTCTCAAATGTTTGTTATGAAAAAAAAAACTTCACTGAAAAAGTGAAGCTTCTGAAATTTTAACTAAACAATATTGAAAGCTGTTTAAAGTTGGTTGGCAAAGAGATTTTAACATAAGCAATGTGATATTTTTCAATGTTCAAAAAATATTTTTGATTTAATAGGATGAAGATGACCACTAACAGAGAATATACTCCCATGAGCATTTTACTGTACAACAAAAAGACATCATTATTCACATGTTAATAGGAGAGGAATATGTGCAAAGTAGTGACTTCCCTGTGAGCAGACTAAGAAGAGAGAAGCAGATAGATCATATTCAAGTATATTATTACTCTGTTAGTTACATTATGCCTTTTGGAATTGAAAGGTTGAGTTGTACAAAATCAGCAGTCACCAAAGCACCACCCAAGAGTTGAAGCTTAACAAATGCAATATATCAAAAGTTTGAATTAGCTCCATGTCGCAAAATGATCTTTTCCAAAAAAAACAAAACAAAAAAATCATTAAAAGAGCACATAAGTTGACCAAATTGCAATCTGGTTTTTTAAATGTATTAAATTTTGGTATTAAAATTATCTTGAAAGTTTAATTGAGAAATACATTTTCAAAATACTGTGCAAACCATTCTGATTAATCCATCCCATCCAATGCTTAGGAAAGTCTTCTTGCAAAGATAGTGAATAATCAAATAAGGAATTTTTCTCAGGAACTTGACAAAGTTCCTGAGAAGGGAATGGAAATAATCTAAAAGGGTGTGGGGAAAAATGAGTCAAGGAGAGTGTTGTATTTCTAGCCTGAAAACATTTACATTCTCTATTCAATATTTCAGTTTAAAAAATGCAGTTCTCTACCCAAGACACATATAAGCAAAATGTGTCACAGACAATAGCTTACAGGTATTTGCAGTGCAGAATACTATATTCAAAAAAGAAAGATAACTCTTTTATTGTAACCACAGTGATCTGCTTTTTTACCCCATCAGAATGGAAGCTGGAGTTTTGCCAAAAGAAACATATATAGCTGATAACATTTTCAGGAGTGAATTAAGCAGAATAGAGAATATAAAGGGTAAACAGAGGGTACTGTGCTGAGGTTGCAGACGGATTGTATGTGAAGATCTTTGAAAGCCATACCTCAAATTTCCTCTTCAAATTTTTTCAGGCAGATGTGAGCTCCTAAATTGCCCTCTGAGTTTCAGTCTCCAGCACCAGCTCTACACACTCATTAAGAATGTTAACTTAATGAGATTAGTAAAAGCAAAATTATGCATGTAAAGTTAAATATACTTGAAATAGCTGTAAACAAATTAACTTGGTAGAAGAATTACCCTGGATGTATCAGTGCAATAGGTGGAAATTGAGAAGAGTAGCACAACCAAATAGGACTTTTTTTTTTTTAACTATAAGTTGTTTGTTTTTTATTTAATCATGGGATCTCTATATTACACTGCAGATTCCAAATGAATGTAACACTGAGGTCCTGGACCCAGAGACACAAACCCTTTTTTATTGCAAAGATGTCCAAGATCACTCACAGACAAGATCTAACTATTGGTATACATCTGGCAGTATCTGGTAGTACCCACTTTCAGTACTGGTTATACAAAATTAACAATACACATAAATTGTAGGTAAGACTTAAGTTTCTTAAGTTTCAGTTTTTAAAGGAACTTAAAATTCCAGTGAAACAATAAGGAATAATCTTTTCTAGGTAGTCACACAGAGATAAGTCGTGCTAAAATTTATTTGAATAGTTTCATTTTCCCTAATAGTTTTCATGAACAGTACAATACTCACACACAGAGTTATGACAGCTTCCCTTTTCATGCACAGTGTTATAAATCAACTTTCATTCAATATCCAGAGTAACTCGAATAAACATTAAAAGGCACTAAAAAATTGTTTTGAGTTTTGTGTATTAGATGGTATTTGGGAAATAAAAGATCCAGAGGGTGGTGATACACTGGATTCTGCACCTGGAATGAGGAAACCCTGATTGGGGAATGAAAGCCTGGAAGGCTTGGGGAATGAAAGGCTGGAAGGCAGAGCCGTGGAAAGGGACCTGAGTGTCCTGGGTGATGAAAAGTTGACCATGAGCCAGCAGTGCCCTGGAGCCAGGAGGGCCAGCCCTGTCCTGGGGACATCAGGCACAGCATCACCAGCCAGACAAGGGAGGGATTGTCCTGCTCTGCTCTGAGCTGGGGCAGCCTCACCTGGCTGGGTGAGTGCTGGGGGCAGCTTTGGGTGACACAATATAAAAGACATTGAACTATTAGAGATTTCCAAAGGAGGGCAACAAGGATGGTGAAGGAGGGGAAGCCCTATGAGGAACAGCTGACATCACTTGGTCTGTTCAGCCTGGAGAGGACTGAGGGAAGCCCTCACTGCAGTTACAACTTCCTCACAAGGAGGGGCAGGGACAGATCTCTCCACTCTTGAGACCAGTGACAGGACTCAAGGAAGTGCCATGATGCTGTATCACGGAAGGTTTAGGCTGCATATCACGAAAATGTTTTTAGCCCAGAGGGTGGAACAAGCTCCCCAGAGAAGTGGTCACAGCACCAAGACTGTCTGAGTTCAAGAAGCATTTGGACAATAGTCTCTGGCACATTATGTGATTCTCAGGGCATCCTGTTCAGGGCCAGGAGTTGGAATTGATGATCCTGAAGGGTCCCTTCCAACTCAGAATAGTCTATGGTTCTGCATGGACTATTTTCTAAGCTCTTATTTTTAGATTTAAGCAACCAAAGGCCATGAGTCAGTTCTTGAAGATAACTTCAGAACTCCCAATACATTCATCAAGGAAAAACTTGCATGTACAGTAAGGTTTTCATTACCAGAAGCCTGTATTACCTCATTCATAATTGTTAGGTAGCAACAACTAAGACTGATATAAGATGTCTGCTTCTATCTGGTAGATAACCAAGTAAAGTAAAATTTAATTAAAATTACTTTTATAAATAAGTTTACTACTTATATTGTTAAGTGTTTCTTCAGTTCTATTTGGCAAAGATTTTCATTTAAGACACAATGCCTATATTATTAATAAGACTAGAAATCTCTATATTAAATAATTTATTTACTTTTAGCCAGACTATTTTATATTGTACTTTTTAAAAATTTAAGTTCTTAAATTTTTATTTGTGTGCTAATTTTAATTAGCATAAAAAATAATTTGGTAGGAATGCATGAGGATTTTTCCCAAGGTAATTTTTGTTCAACATACATAGATTTAGTGTGAACAAAATTACCTTGAACTTGAGTAGGAGTAGAGAAAGCAGAAATCTTGTTTTCAAAGGCTTGTTTGTCTCTTGTTTATATTTTGTTATTTAATAGCAGTAGTCACTGCAAAGGTTGCTGTCATGAGCAAAGTGAATTTGATTCAGCTGCTGCTAATCTTGTATAAACACAAACCTGCTAATTGAAAAGCTAATTATGATGATGGAGTGATGAGAAACGCATTGGGCAGGATGACATAAAACCCATGGAACATCTATTATAAACCAGCTGGTATCCTTTGAAGCTAGAAGTATTATAGATTGCCTTCTTGTGTTAAAGCAGGGATATTAATGTTATTCCTTGCACAGTTAGCCTTTTTTTTTAAAAATCTGGAACTCTCAATAACCACAGACTTTAAGCAGTCAGAGTAGCAAATAATAATATATGTACATCAGTTCTATCACTGCTGACTGTAATGGAAATGTTTAATAAACAGGAAAATGGGAGGCATATGAAGTGCTGATTAATAGTCCATAATAATAATAATGTATAGGTCAGTTCTATCAGTGTTGACTGCAATGGAAATGTTGAATAAACAGGAAAATGGGAGGCATATGAAGTGCTGATAAATATGAAAAATGAGAAGTCATCAAGCAAGAACTCTATTTTTGCTTCAGTCATTGGATTTTTGGCAAGATACTGATCTGTATTTGAACATTATTGAAGAGGAAGGTCAGATGAACAAGGATTTGAATCCTTTTCTATGCAGATATTTGAGAAAGTTTTTACAGTGGAAGTTTGTGCCAAAGAATCACCTAGCTGAAAATTTTCTTATTTGATGTGGTGATTATTGGACCAGCCTTTTCCCCACCAAGTGCCACCAAACTGTCTAACTCCACAGCACTATAAATCAGTGAAAGAAGAAATGGAGATCAGGTTCTTCTTCTTTAAATATTTTACAGACAATAAAAGAGGCTCACTAATTCAGATGTTATAAATAAATCACTATAAAAATGTATTTTATTATAGTTCAATTGATAAGAAAATCTTTTAACTCCAATATAAGAGTTGGGTTTTTTTTAAAAAAAAAGAGTTAAAAAAAAATAAAGCTGCAAGGAGCCATGTCAGAGATTAACTTTTAGACACTGGAGAGTAATACTTCTAGTCTCATTTCTATTGAATTTTCATCTGAAAGTTCTTTATACTGTCACATCAGGGGGAAAAAATTCTTTTTAAATCTTTTATTGACATCAAATAAGTTTTTGTTTTTGAAGGGTCAGTAAGGTCACTTAAAAATACTCCACTACAATAAGAAACATATGATGATTGTGAATATTCTCATGAAGCCACAAATATTCTCCATTTTCAATATATTCTAAGCATTTTTAATTGAAAAAAAAAATGCCTTATGAATTTGACTTGAAAATATTTACCAAAAAATATTATAATGTCACACAAAAATGTTGTGACTAATTAACATCTGGACAGAAATGATGAAATGCAATTGAAACAGTTGGGGAAATATTTTAGACTGAATACCAAAGCATATCTCATTTTCATATGCAGACACAGATCCCACTTAAATCAGCATAACCTGGTTGTGATTAAGTAACCACTAGTAGGAACAAACTTAATGGAAATAAGAAATATGTAATAGAAAGCATAAGCTAAACCAGAATCAAGTCTGAAATTCAGTGTCTTCTTTAGCTTCATACAATTTTCTAAAGCTTTGTAATATCTATTAGTAATAATATCTATTAGTCTATCAGAACTGTGAATTATGGAGTCAGAGAACATATATCTGAGTTTATTGCCAATTTCTTCAATCCCTTACTACATCTCTGCAATTTTATATTTAAAGATCAAAATCTGTATTTCCAAATCTCTGTGTAAACAATCCTTTACAATACTACCCATTAAATATATTTTATAAAGATTTGTGTGAATATGCCCTCACTTATATCCACAGATTTTTGTAAGAAGGAACTCAAATTCAGATATATAACTTGAATTCTTCCAATCTTGATATAGCTTTCTCTCATTATCCTGGTTTGAAAGAGTTTGCTCAGATCAAGTTGGTCAAAATCACAGAGAGTTTTCTCCCTCACTCAGCTTCCATAAAAATTGAAGGTTTCCAAGCATGAAGGAAAACTCCAGGGATGATAGATAATTTCCCACATCTGTTTTGTTCACATAAAGAAAATATTTTTAAGGGAATACAGGTAAAGCTGATCAGACCTACAAGCTAACTTCAGGAGCTGAAACCAGTTCCCAAGGAAATAGAAAATTTGATGGACAGCTTTTGCTGGGAATAGTTCACTTAGTCCTTTTGAAATAATTAATCTCCTTAATTTGCATACCAAAAAATTTAACAGTTTTAATCACCTGTGTCATATTTCTCTGACTTCTCTGTGACAGAGAAGAGGCAGAGGTACAGAGTTAAGAAAGTACATTGTGGATGTTCATTTGTAAAAGAAATCAAATATTCACTTACTGATAACAGACCATGGCTATCTCATTTTTAAAGTAAGATTTTTTTTAGCATATCAAATTTAATAAAGTTGCTTGAGGCATACTGATATATTTAAAGTTAGACCTCTTGATCAGACTTTTCCCAAGTATATCTGTTGCTCTGTTCTTGATGCAGGAACAAGAGTGCCAGAGTCTAATGAAATTTGTTTGAACTTTGATTAAGATAATTGCACAGGGCTTTGAAATGCTAGCCTTGATAGAACTACTGGATCTATTATCTTCAGCTGTGTCCAGACTAGTAAATATTTGTTCAAAGGAGTCCAAATAAAAAAGCAGAAAAGCAAAACTGTACTCTCATCCTCTTGGGGAAAAAAAAAAAAACAAACCAAAAAAGTTCAGTGAGGCAGTAATAAAATTACTAAATAAATAAAATTAAATAAAATTACTTTAAAAATTCCTTTTTAATTTGGTAAGAGACAGATCTGCTGAACTCTGTCCAGTGACATCATAAATCAAGAAGATTGGTGAGAAAATGGGATTATGGAAATTATACCTTATATTTTAAAATATTCTGATTTTTCTACAGAAATCTTTGAATTTTTAGTGCTATGCTAATAATGTCAGTTGGGTCACCTGACCACTCTCCTTGCTATATAATAAACTTTTTATTAAATAAGTGAATTTCATCACAGGGCAGGTAATAAGGACTGTGTTGCACAGACAAAAATTCACATAAACCAGCAAATGTATCTTTAGGCAGAAAATATGCAAAAGATATTTCTAACCAGCAGCATTTTGAAATAACCTTTCAAAATAAAAGGACTGAAAAAAGCCTGACAACTTTTAATATATAGATTTACCAATCTGCATAAGGAAATACTGAATTATCAAAAGGCCCCTTTGTTCCAGTTTTTATGGTTTTGTTCAATATATTCTCAAAAATCAGAAAAGTCAACATACTCCCAGCAGTTATTTAATAGAATTTGACTGTACTCTGTTAGAGGTTGCTACAAAATAGAAGAAAATTATTCTTTAATAGTGGCACCTCTACAGACATTTTTCCTGATATTGCAAAACATAAACTACAAGGTGAAATAAAAGGTGACCCATGATACTATATTACTCAGAAGAATTGTTACTTTTCCTGTGCCTTTGTACAAAATATCCAGATCTTTACAGTTACCAGAACCCTCCTCCCCTCCTGCTTTAAATTAGTGTTTAAATTCTGTTTTTAGCCAAATGCTAATAACCAATACCAATATAACACAATACTGTAACTTCCAAGTTAAAGCTGGGTGATGGATGACATGTTAAATTTCCTTTGGAGGTTTTCTTTTATAGAATTATTTATTTAATGTATGTAACATCCTCCAACCCTGCTTATGCTTCATTGTAGGGACTGAAATTCCTGCAATGTTTTTCTTTAGCAAAGGAGGTCTTCTTCAATTCCAAAGTAGGTCAATAATTGAGTAAGGCAGCATTTACACTGGAGGTTTCAAGTTGCCCTGCCACTTCTGAGGATGCATTTGCTGTAAGCAATTACAGTCATCACAGATTACAATTTTCACATTGCTTTTCACAGGTAGGTACAATATTGGTGTTTTGAGAAGGTGGTTTTTGAATATTGAATGAGAAATATTCCCCAAACAGTTTTGCTTTCATCAAGCCAGAAGTAAGCTGAAAGAAACACATATCCAATACCCAAGGCTTTGTTTTTACAACTCGACAGGAGTATACAATCCTTACAACAATTACTCCAATGAAAGAAGAACAGAGAGCAACATATCATACAGATTATGATATGGGTTTTGCTACTCTGTTTGCATATTTTTCTGTTTATATTTCTGTGGCAGTGAAAATAATGTTATTGACAAAGCAAAGAAAAAGTGGAAATTAAATTATAAATGAGATTATGAAATATTCATAGAATTCACAGAATGGCTAAGTTAGAAGAGACCTTCAAAATCATTGAGTCCAACACACTCCCTAACACCTCAACTAAGCCATGGCACCAAGTGCCACATCCAGGCTTTTTTAAAACACATCCAGGGATGGTGACTCCACCACCTCCCTGGGCAGACCATTCCATTATTTCATCACTCTTTCTGTGAAAATCTTTTTTCTGCTATCCAACCTAATTTCCCCTTGATGTAGTTTAAAACTGTGCCCTCTCATTCTCTCATTTGCTGCCTGGTGAAAGACACCAACGCCCACCTGACTGCAACCACCTTTCAGGGAGCTGTAGAGAGTGACAAGGTCACCCCTGAGTCTCCTTTTCTCCAGGCTGAACAATCCCAGCTCCCTCAGCCATTCCTCACAGGGTTTGTGTTCCAGCCCCTCTCCAGCCTCGTTCCCTCCTCTGGACGCGCTCGAGCGTCTCAACGTCCTTCCCAAACTGAGGGGCCAGAACTGGACACAGCACTCAGGGTGTGACCTCACCAGTGCTGAGTACAGGGGCAGAATGACCTCCCTGCTCCTGCTGGCCACACTATTCCTGATCCAGGCCAGGGGCCATTGGCCTCCTTGGCCACCAGGGCACACTGCTGGCTCATGTTCACTCAGCTGCACCAGCACCCCCAGGTCCTTTTCTGCCTGGGCACTGGCCAGCCACACCATTCCCAGCCTGTAATGCTTCAGGGGCTTATTGTGGCCAAAATGCAGGACTCAGTGCTTGGATTTATTAAACTTCATCCTGTTGGACTCTGCCCATCCATCCAGCTGTTCCAGGTCTCTCTGCAGAGCCCTCCTGCCTTCCAACAGATTGACACACACTCCCAGATTAGTGTCCTCTGCAAATTCACTGATGAAAGACTCCATACCCTCATCCATGTCATCAATAAAAATATTGAACAGAACAGGCCCCAGCACAGACCCCTGAGGGACACCACTGGGGACTGATCCCCACTGGATGCAGCACCACTCACCACTCTCTGGGCCCGGCCATCCAGGCAGTTCTTAACCCAGCACAGAGTGCTCCTGTCCAAGCCACAGGCTGCAGCTTTTCCAGGAGTTTGCTGTGGGAGACAGTACTAAAGGCCTTGCTGAAATCCAGGTACACAACACCCACAGCCTTTCCTGCATCCACCAGGTGGGTCCCTTGGTCATAAAAGGAGACCAGGTTGGTCAAACACAATCTACCCCCTCCTAAACCCCTGCTGGCTGGGTCTGACACCCTGGCCATCCTGTAAGAGCTGTGTGATGGCACTCAATATAAACTGTTCCATTACCTTAACTATTACTGATATATCACACTTTCCCCCCTCTCATTTCTATTTTTCAGTATGAGTATTTTCTAGTTGTCGTTATATTTGCACATTACTATATGTATAATTTTATAAGCCTTAAAAACATATAGCAACATCATTATATGTTGCCATATTTGGTAAGAGTAACTGAATTTAGGAGGAAAAAAAAACCAAATTCTTTAAGAGACAAAGATGCAATTCCAGTGCATAAGGAATAGGAAATAATCAGTATTTCAGGCAAAGGATTGTTATGTAATTGGTCCTAAGTAGAATTGGTCAGTGTTTTGCAAGAAAATTTTTCCTGATGTATTTGTGGTGAGAAACTTGAGAGAGAATCAGCTGAAGTCACACAATCAGCACACATTCCACTCCCCTTATGCTGAAGTTCAATTTTTCTTTTTTTTTTTTTTTAACCTTAAAAGCCCCCTGTCACATCATACCTCCCAGAAAAAAAAACACATAATTGCAAGTTCAGGTGGAACCTGTGGAATATCACTCTGCTGATCTCAAGGCCCCACCAGGAGTAAAGTTTAGAAGAAACAGTCTTTTTGCAACATATATATTACATTTTTTAATCTTCCTTGCACTTCATATGGCACCTGGAAAGGCCTGTATGAATTAGCAAGGGGTTTCTGATGACTCCAATCTGTGTCATAGAATAAAACTAGAATCTGGAGGGCACAGGGCACAAAAGTAAAGGAACCTTTACAGATGATCCTGTGAAAATTATTTATTTTTTAAAATTTTATTTAAAATATTACAGAATTTTAAACTTCTTCATATATATATATTTTTTTTAACCTCTAGGTAATGATTTCTCTCTGTAGATTTTTCTCACTGACACTTTCTATTTTGGTATAATAAAAGACTTGCAGTACATCAATCTTTGTACACCAGGAGCAAGTGTATGTTCAAATTCTCTCGGTTTCCTTAACAACTGCAAGTGGTCTGTGCAAGAAGGGGATTTCTAATCAATTGCTGCAACATGATGTTCCACTGCAAAAAAAGTCTGGAAAAGGTGATTTACAAAGTTTAAACTTTTTCTCTCTGCATTTTCATTTCTATGATGCTGTCAATGTTCATGATGATTCAGTTTGCAAAGTGCACTTGAGAAGCACTCAGTTCCAGTTAGATTTATGTGTATCAACTACACAGTACTGAATCAACCCACAAAGACAAATGAGAGAATTCTGTTGCTGCTTTCTTCTTTTGTCTCTGCCAGAGCTGCCAAGGTGAGGTCCCACACCCTGTTTGAGATGCATTAGCCATGTCACCTTTGCTAACTATGGTACCAGCAGCAAATTATCCTTCATTCTGCCCCTGACTTCACCCTTCTAAAGTCTTAAATCTGCATCTAGGCCAACTTTAACACATCTTTTCACTAAAAATGCAGAGTGAGCAGTTGCTGCCTGTTGATGTTAACAGGTTATTGCCCTCAAATCTGCAACAAATGGTGTCTTGTTTCCTTTCCTTTCTCTCTTATCTTTCCAAGTGGTTAATATCCACTCAGACAATTTATTCAAAGTGTAACAGGGTATAATTGGGTTCTATCTAAAAGTCTATAAGTAAGTGTAATACATTAAAGCTAAAATTCAAGGACTGTTAAATTATATATATCAAATACTAGGAAGGTTGCAAATTTTCAAATGTGTCATGTGATGTGCAACATTTTCAGCTATTACTGGCATTTTCAAAGGTGAATGTTTATATTAGTTGAATCTGTAATGGGAAGTACTATTGGATCAGATGTTACTAATTAGGAAGAAGTCAAGATGAACCAGGCTGAAAACAAGCTTTAAGATAAGATGATAATTAGTATGCAGCTGTGATTATTATGATAAAGGATGACAGATTCTGCTCTCTCATGCTATGCAAATCTAGAATCATTGTATTTTCGATAATGCAGACCTTTATTTTCTCATCAAATGGCAGAAAGGAGGAAACTGGCAGAGAAAAATTAACTGAAAGGAAGTAAATATGCCTCAAAGTGGTAATATACAGTGAAATAGTAACTGAGCAAGGAAACAGAAAAAATGATTCTTCAGATTAAATATCAAGAAAATAAAACAGACTATGGGGACTGACAAAATAAAAATGCACAGTTTGATAGGACAGTGTGAAATACACTGGAAACTCAAAATATTTAAGAAGACTGGAGAAAACAGGCTTTGCTCTTAACCTTAAGAAGGCAGCTAAGGTGGAATATTATTGCAGACAGCTATCTAATGCTGGTTGTACTGGACATATTATACAGTCATGGAATGATTTGGGTACAGTGAACCTTTAAATATCAACTAATCCAATTCCCCATGTTGTGGGCAAGTCCAACTTTCTTATGTTGCTCAAGGCTTCATCCAAACTTACTTTGAATACTTCCAATGATTAAAGGGCATCCATAACTTCTCTGGGCAACCTGTTCCAGTGTCCCACCAGTCTTACATATATTCAGTTAGGGAAAAATTTTCACTGTGAAGTTTGTCAAAGTCTGGGGCAAGTTGTCCAGTGAGACTGTGGAGTCCCTTCTCTGAAATACTCAAAATTGACTGCCCAAGGCCATGTGCAGCCTGATGTGGGCAGAGGTGTGGATTAGGTGATTTTCAGACATCCCATTCAACCTGTCTTTTTCTAGAATAGAAAATAGAACTGAGATAAGGGTTTTTCAAAAGAAATGTTCAGTATCTTCTACAACAGTATTTCCTCATTTAATGACACCCAAAAGTGAGGAGAAACCTGATAGAGTTCGAAATTTTCCAGGGCTAAACTCTGAAGTCCTTAATTGTTCCTCAAACTAGAAATCATGATTAAAGACCTTACCTCTCCTTTGGGAAATTGGCTCTATTAAATGTTTCTCATGATGACTTGAAAATATCTGTATTAATCTTTTGAATCTGACTACTATTTTCTTAAGGACAAAATTAGCCATGTTCAAGTTTCTCGCTGCAATAATTTTTAGTTATTTGAATGTAATTTTCTAAAGCAAAACAAATGTGGTTTTTGTATCAGAGTAACTTAAGAATTATTATTATTATTATTATGCTGAAACTTTACAAAAATAAATTCAATTTTTTCCATCACTAGTTTGAGGATAATAGTTTATAATAGCACACTTAATATCAATAGTACTTGACCTGTAAACAAAAACAGCAAATGAGATGGAGACTGTTCTGGTGGACAGGGCTTTATTCCTGGCTTTCACATTATCCTGATGTGTAAATTGTCTTGCTTTCTGTATGTGCTTGATTTTTCACCTTTTGTTCATCTTAGACAGCTATACACTGCTCTGAGCAGTAACACTGCATTCTTGTTTGTTTAGTTGCTAGTATAATAGAGCTTCTATGTTTGGAACATCTAAATAATGCTGTAGTGAAATTAGAAAATAATAGCAATGTCACAGTCTCAGATATTTTACAAGATTTGCACAGACTCAGGCCATCAGGTAGATGTAGTACAACAGAATCATGTCCTGTGACAAGAGCTGCTGATTTATGTCACTGCACTGAACTTCTGAACTTCTGATTTATTTATGTCATTATCACCTGAACCCTTCAGCCAGACAAAGTAACTTTTTTAAATTGTCTCTTGTAACAGCTGTTAGAGTTCTCCATTTGTTGTTTTAGACACTATACAGACACAGAACAAGACTATATGCCTTACTAACAAGATCTCTAAACAGTTAGATGTCGAAGTGAATAAGGCAGATATTTTTTAAAAGAAGGCAAATGCAAAATTAGTAGATGATGAAGGAAAAAAAACAACAACAAAAAAGGTCAGATCTAAACGACACTCAATTCAGTGATCCAATACCCCATGCAAAATAGATTTTGGATTAGATTTTTAATCAGCAGAGAAGAAAATCTGTCTCCCCCACATCTGATTTTTTAACAAGTCTGTCTCCCTTGGAAACGAAAATAGCCTGATAGGATAAAACAGTAGTGAAATAATACTGTTTGATTCATAAATAGAAAATACAAGGAAAAATGCATATTTCTTAGAAGATTAAATAATGTATGAATTTATGAGCAAACATTCCTATATAAGCAGGTGACCATGTTGCTGGGAGGAGAGTGTTAGAAGTGGAAGAAAGGCCAGGGGGATGGTAGATTCACTTAAATGTCCTTGCAGGTGGGATTGCTGAGGTCTGGAAAGTAATAGTGGGAGAAACCTCATTATATTATGCCTACAGCTATTTATCATCTCTGTGTTTTGAGATGTAAAATCTCTGTGTATAGATAATAGCTGATTACAGAGACTTGGAGGCACTTTTATGGACATGCTTGAACTCCCTGTCTTGGGAGAGAGATCAAAGCATTGAGATCACAAATGCACAGAGGAGATCACACTATGGGAGGAAGCACTGCATGCTCAGGCTCTTGCTAAATTGGTGCAAACAGCAGCCCTGCCTTGCTCTGACTGAGCTGAACACAGCCAGAGCTCCCACTTGGGTGTTGCTTCAGGATCCTCCAGTTAGCAAGGCAATGAAATAAATTTACTCTGCATTTCAGCCATGGTTTTGTGGCTGTTCTGGCCACATGACTGTGTTGACTCACTCATAAATCCTCTGCAATGTCCCCTTCCACAACCCAGTTTCCTCTGCCCAGTCCTGAGATAGGCTGTCAGTCAGACTTCCAGGTTTCAGTGGATTGCTCACCAGTTTGTCTGTATATAATATTTCTGCAGTGATCTGTATCTGCCAGCCAATACAAGAAACAGCAATTGCTCTAGAAGTCTGCATCTGAATGTTTAGAAATATTTACATGTCAGCATCAGTCTTTTTTTTTTTTTTTTTTTTTTAGCAGAACTGAATTTCATAAAAGGATTTCTACAGCTTACAAGTTCTTTTGAAACCACTCTTTACTGTGCATGGCGTTTTTTTCTCACAGTGTTTAGGTGAATTTCTGTCATCACTTTGAAAAGCAGTTTATTGGTTTAAGAGGTAACCTCATCCCCACTGTTTGTTACCACACCCATAGCTCTGTTGTGGTAACCAATTTTAATGTCACCCTTAATCCCTTTGTGCAAAGCATGTTTTTGCAGCTGAAGGATACAGTTATTGTATATTGTCTTTAATGGATAAGCTCCTGTTTGAATTCCTGGACCTCTCTTCTTCCAGCTTTCTTTTCTAGTTTCATTCTGGACTTCCTTATTTCTTCAGATAGCCTGACTAAATTTGTGAAGTGCTTCTGAAAACTTAATTGGTGATATATTTTGGGAAAAGTTTTCATAGTGTCTGCATGATGCCACATTTAGATTATTGTAATCTTTATGATGTGATTTTTTTTCATTTCTAACTAAAATTGCTTGGTAACTTTTCTAAGCAGTGCTTTATACTTTTGCTCTGAAAGTATATCTGCAAAAAGATGTATTGGGAATTGAAAAGAGGAAATATGAACAGATAGCTTAAAAAGTTCTGTAAAACTATAAAAGCACGAATTTTTGCTAATGATATGGACAACTAATTTAGTTGGTCACTCCAAAATTACATCTGAATGGGCAGAAGTGGTTTCTTGAAAGGTCTTGCTTTAGAGAAGCTCTCCTGTTACTCTCAACATGTTCTAAGAGGTGGCTCTTAGAGTATTTAGTGAATTAAGAAGGTCACTAATTCATGTGTTTCTGTAGAACCACAGTCATATTCCTCTATCCCAGAGGCTAACCCAGTTAGAAATTGCTATTTGAATGACTGTGATCTGTTTTAAGATTTTTTATTTTATAATTTTAATTTATAATTTTATCCTTATTATATAAAGCAGTTATGTGGTTTGCAGGGAACACATGTAAGATTGAGGTATGGAACCAGATATGGCAAAGGTGGAAAGCAGATAGAAGGAGGCTAACAGCTGATGGAGTGATAGAAGACCTGCAGAAAGTAGTGGAAGGACTGAGGTGTTAAGGGTCCAAGAGTCTTAAGGGCATTGAAAGAGTGTGAGGGATTTTATAAATTTTGCAAACCTGGACTACCAAGGACTCCAAAAATTCTGTGGTTTGAATGAGCAAGGTGTCACCAGTTTGGGACACATACTTAAGTCACTCTTGCCATCATTCCCTGTCATCTGATCCTCATTCAGATATAAATATAATGATTAAAAAGATACAGCTGTTGCAATTTTTTTCCAAATTTATCTTCTATGGTGCCTAGAGACCTGCTATACATTTCAAAGAGGAGGCCAAAAACATAAATGTTTAAAATATTTACTTTTCAGTGAACTAAACTTTATATGAAATAATAGTGGATTGTGTTATGCCACTACAAATTTACAAACACATACAGGGCAGGTGTCTGCATGCTAAAGTGGAGCTTATTCTTTGTTCCTTCTGCAGGAAGGAGAACCCAGCCCTGAAAAAGGAGCAACCATCATTTCATGTACAGAAGAAAATGGATACATACTTCATAATATAATTTTTATGCTTTGTAAGAGTTTAGTAATTTGTTTGCCACCTTGGTCAGACCTCTCCCCATTTAGTACGTACCAGAATTATGGTAAAACATGTTCACTTATCTATTAGATAATTGAAATCTTCTGTATAATATAGTGGTCTCACTGACATAACTCCATCTTAAAATGTGTTGGAACTTAGCACAAAGATTCTTATCTTTTACACAGACAGGTATTAAAGGTTCAATATAAATTTCAATATAAGTGCTCTAAATCCACTTAAAACATTTTCATCTAAATACATGTAAATATGCATCCATTCAACAGAACACTTAGTAAAAATACATAATGCTGTAAGCACTTTCCTTTTCCTGAAAAAGAGTTTTACATTTCAATTAAAAAAAAGAAAGTTAAAACCTGAATTAACTTCGCTTCCTATAGGACTAAATATTTCAAGCTTTGATGATTTTTAAAATATTTTTTCCTATTTTTTTTTCTGTAGAATGAAAGAAGAGGTTGCTCAGGCTGTCAAGTTTTGCATAAATCTTGCTGTTCTGTACATATTGTTTCCAGAAGTATCCCATTATTTTTAATCTCCATAGTCACACTTTGATACTGTTTCCCAGAAACTGTCACAGATTTTAAACTTAAAACAAAAATATTAAGAAACACAAAATACTAGAGGAACAGTCTAGAATGCACATTTATAGCTCCAGTGTCTTTGCAGTAGCTGAGCATATTTTAGGTAAGAAGACCAAAAGACCTGGAAGAAATATGCTATGGAAGAAGAGAATAAATTTACTGAAAAATAACCTCTCCTGGGAGCCCAGGAAAATGTACACAAACTTTATATTCTTATTCCAAATTAGATCATGTGACAAACACTCAATTAATCATAGGAATGATTTCTCAATAGTGCTCTTGGTGCATGACAGGTTTTTCTATTTCATCTCTTGCCTGCAACTATGGAACACAAAATGTATGTGGCCTTGAAAAATAATTTGATGTATTTTCAACTCAGTTTTCTATTAGGAATTAATTAGGAATCAAAATACTTCAGCAAAATCTCTCATGTTCCCAAGACAGATTAAATGAAATCCCCAAGGCTTTTTTCCTCTTTCCAATAAAAACATCCTCCTGGGGACTGCACATAATTGGAACAAGTAGGGAAGCATTGGCTCAGAATTTGAACTTTTGTATTTACATGGAATTCAGAAATCTCATTCATAAACTATATAGATCTAAAAATATCTATGATTTTCTTTATTTATTTTAATTAGCTACTGTTAAAGGTAAGTTTGTATATATTGGCTTGTTAAATCTGTTAACTTACTGTGTATTTCACAACATTTCTGACATAAGCAAAAAGACAGTTCATCATTCAGTTAAAATAAATAGATATTCATTCAACAAAGGATATTCAGTAATCTGGCTATCTAAATCCACTATCTATGTGGCTGATTAAATTAAGTAAACAGTATGAGTAATAAACTTGATTTCATATGTGTGGTTAATTCTAGCAATATACAATTGCACTCAGATCACAGAATCACCAAATAGGTAAGGTTAGAAGGGACCACAGAGGGTCATCTCATCCAAATTCCCTGCATGGGATTGCATCCAGGCAGTTCCTGACTATCTCCAGTGAGGGAGACTCCACACCCTCTCTGGGCCATCTGTTCCAGTGCTCAGCCACCTGCACAGTAAAGATCTTCTTCAGGTTCATGAGCATCAGTTTTGGCCTCTTATTCTGTTGCTTGGTGCCACCCAGAAGAGCCTGGCTCCGTCCTCTGGCACCTCCCTTCAGATACTGACACACTTTGATGAGATCCTCTCTCACCCAGCTTTTCTCAAGACTGGACAGGCCCAGCTCCCTCAACCTTCCTTGTAAGAGATGCTGCATCCACTCCCTTAACCATCTTTCTCTCTCTCCACTGGATTCACTCCAGGAGCTCAGATACTGAAGATTTTCACTATCTATTTGCTTTAATTCATCATCATTTCATCCAATAAATAATTACAATCAACTAAGTCAATAAAACATTTATTTGCTTTATAATGCCTACATGAACTTCTAATCAACTGGATCTTGATTCAGAACCAAAGGATATGTATGTTAATTTGAGAAAACAATTATTGAACACATAAGGAAATAAACCCCCTTCTGATGGCAAGATATTTAAACAGCAGGATATTTAGGCAGCAATATGATACATACATGAGTTTCTTTCCTTGTTGCAATCTGACATATTGTCTATTAGCATAATACCTAATTCTAATGATTTTAGTAGGAGGTAGCATATTTTTAAAGATGTCAGGAGGTGCTAATCTATTATTATGCACAATTAAAAACCTTAAGTTAAATCTGTAAGCATATTTTAAAAGGTAGTATTAAAAATTATCTTTTTTTTTTCTAGTTCTTTGGCTTAGGAATTAAGTATGATGTGTTTTGGATTCTGACCAAAGAAATTCAGAGAACAGCTTTTTTGGTGAGCTTTCCATCCTCAGTTACTTTCAACCTACCAAGCGAATGTTGGCAGTAGTTAGTTTCTAAAAAGTGACTTTTTTAGCTTGCTCATCAGTCTACATAAACAAATTTCTGTAACTAACTTATTTTAGTGACAGACAATTAACATTTTAATTAGTAAGCCTCTGCAACACTTAAAAAAAAAACAAAAACAAAAACAAAAAAAACCATTTTGTCTTTCACTTGTGTATGTACGTACCTCAAAGGGATAAGACTGATATAAAAGTCTATCATAAACACAACATTTGGGGAATAAAAGCAATTTTATTGTTAATCTTTCCTTCTTCTCTCTTTTCCACTATGAAATATACACACAGAAAATAACAAGTTTTCTTCTACCTATTTGATACACATGCAACTACCTGCTAATGACAGCAGTAAAAGTTACACTCTAGAGCATAAGGTAGAAGTCTGACAGTCAATACTTGTATTTTAATCATAAGAATAAAATATAACTCGAGTTGAACTTAATTTGCTTTGTTCTTTCTTGCATTTGAAAAGATTTAGGAAAAAAAGACCTAGAAATATTTTAGGAAAATGGGAATAAAACAAAAAGAATGTGATAATTAGCCACATATATTCCCATGCTCTGCAATAAAAATAAATATCAAGCAATATCTAAACATAGCCACAGTAATTTTTTCCCTCAACTATCACTCAAGAAATCTCCACCAATTTGCAGTCCCTGTTTCAAATACATAGACACAGCAAGAGTTTCTGCACAGCTCTCTGCAGTCTCCTTAAACCCATCTGGTGATGTCTGAGCAGCCAGAAGACTCTATGGCTCTACAGCAGCATCAGACAAGGCCAGCTCTACACACATATGCTATATATTTACTTATGGTGTTAGGTAAGCTGGAAAGAACTTTTTCCTGAGAAACATCTTTCTTAATATTTATTGGATTATGGCAGAAAGAATGAATATCTTTTATGAATAGTTGGTGACTGAAATATTTGGTGTACATGCTATTGTTTGCTTAAATGTATATAAGTAAATTATGAGCTTCAATTAAAAAGAGAAATATAGCTATCAAGAAAAAAAGGAAAGAAAAGAGAGGAGAGGGAGAGGAGAGGAGAGGGAGAGAGGAGAGGAGAGGAGAGGAGAGGAGAGGAGAGGAGAGGAGAGGAGAGGAGAGGAGAGGAGAGGAGAGGAGAGGAGAGGAGAGGAGAGGAGAGGAGAGGAGAGGAGAGGAGAGGAGAGGAGAGGAGAGGAGAGGAGAGGAGAGGAGAGGAGAGGAGAGGAGAGGAGAGGAGAGGAGAGGAGAGGAGAGGAGAGGAGAGGAGAGGAGAGGAGAGGAGAGGAGAGGAGAGGAGAGGAGAGGAGAGGAGAGGAGAGGAGAGGAGAGGAGAGGAGAGGAGAGGAGAGGAGAGGAGAGGAGAGGAGAGGAGAGGAGAGGAGAGGAGAGGAGAGGAGCTGCAAAACACAATTATTATGTATTGGACAAGATCCTTCCTGAACTTCCTCTTCCCTAGACTGAACAATCCCAGTGCTCTCGACCTCCCCTTACAGGACACAAGCTCCAGTCCCTTAATCATTTTAGTAGACCTTCTCTCGATGCACTACTGTGTGTCCATTGTCCCTCATGTTGGGCAGCTCAGCCCTGGTTGCACACATCTGACAAACCCCTGACACAGCACCCAGATTGTGTGCAAGGAGGGCTGAGCAGAGGGGAAGCATCACCTCAGCCAACCTGCTGCAGTGCTCTGCCTGATGCAGCCCAGAATGCTGCTGGCTGGTGAATGGTGAGTGGTTAATGCTGAACTCCTTGTCCATCCATACCCCAGCTCTACCAAGTTGCTTTCCAGACACAATGTGTATGACAGCATGGGGTTATTCTTCCCAGTTTTATGAGGTTCTCGTTGGCTCACTGTTACAGCCCTTCTAGGCTCCCCTGAATGGCAGCACAAGCCTAAACCCTAAATGCACAAGTTACTCCTCTCAGTTTTGTCTTATCTGCAAACTTTCTGAGGATCTGCTTGGTCATATCATCAGTGTCATTAATAGTGATGTTGAGCAGTATTGGCAAGTATTTATCTCTGGTGTACCCCACCAGTGTCCAGCTTCCAGCTACACTTTATGCTGCTGATCACAATCCTGCTCATGTTTGTTTTTCTGTATGCTGTCACTGAAACCCTAAGGTTTACAAAAGATTGGTTGGTTAAAGACAGAAGCAAATGAGGGGAAAACAAGAATGTGTGCTTTTTTGATTTTGAAATTTTAGCTCATTTACATATTAAGGTAGAAAAAATGTCTTTAAATATAGCAGCTCAAATCAAAACAAATAATGTTGAGTTTTTATATAAATTTATTTATTAGTTTTAGTCTGTTAATTACATGATAGCTCCCATTAGTGACAAAATGTTAAAATTTCCACAGAAGTAAATAATTATTTTCCTTTAAAGATAGAAAATGATGGTTTTGAAGCATGCTTACTTCCCTTCTTACTGGTATCTATCTTATTATAAAGATTTATGAAGAGAGATAATTTAGGAACGGAGATAATCTTCCTCTATAAAGTTTATCTTTTTCAATAATAATACTGGCCTTACAGTGACACATGCAGTTCTTGTTAAAACTTGGAACTGAAAACAAGCACTCTGCAGAATGAGACCTTTTCAAGTAAACAACTGAAACCAGGGAGCTTCATTACATTTAAATCCTGTTTTCTCATTAGGACTACAACTCCTTGCCAGCTGGAAGTGACAAGTCTTTAAGAAGGGAATTTGCTCTGCTACTACTTTAATTTTTATTTGTCAGTCTGCCAAGGCTTACCTCTTGGTTAGAGCATGGTGCTAATAGTGCCAAGGTTGTGGGTTTGATCCCTGTACAGGCCAGTCACTTAAGAGTTGGACTCAATGATCCTTGTGGGTCCCTTCCAACTCAGAATATTCTCTGATCAGCATCAGCATCTTCTTGCAGCCACAGACCTGAGAATAGATAGGACTTGGCACTGGTGACTGTGGTAAAGAATGCCTCTTGTCAAGATTTCTTGAAAAAATGTAGTGCCAGAACAATTTGCCAGAGAGAAATTTGCCAGAGAGAAACCCTTTTCTTCATTTTCTTTGTTTAAATTTCCTATTATTTTCATCCTAAGAAAATAATGAAGAAAATAAACCTTTCCAAAATATGATGACAGAGCAAGATCAAACACAACAATCAACTTGAGAAACCTATCCAGTTGATCTGAGGATAAGAATCCTATTTCATAAACAATTCTGAAGCACTGCAATGTGTTTTTGCAATGGAATAAAGCAAAGACATTTACTTTTTTTTTACCAGGAAGAAAGAAACAAAAATATGGACCAAAGAGCACACAACAGCAGAGCAAACCTCAAACTGATATACCAAGAAGTCCAGTTGTTTCTGCAACTACATTTTGATTTATGAATTGAAGTGTGGTAGAGATTGGAATTTGTATCTCTCACCTCTCAGAGAAGTGCTTTTTGTTGGCCTTTTGTAAGAAGGAATATTGAGGAATGGAAGCATTGCCATAATCTACCTCTGTCTCTCCCTGCAGAAGGGGAATAAAGCTGCAATCTCTGTGCTAGGTTCAGTTTCCTAATATAATTGATTTGTCTCCTTCAGCTATATAAAAAGAGACACTGGGTCTGCTTTGGTTTTAGCTGCTTTAACAGTTTCTTCTGCCAAGATACAGGATGCATGAAAACAGATAAAAATGCATGGCAAACACACTGTCAAATGAGTTCTCACCCCACTGCCAGAAGAGCCATTTGGTTTGGGAACACTTAGACACAGGACAGTACACCAGGAACCCAGTACCCATCTCTAAGCCAGGAAGTTCAGAAGCATGAAAAAACTAAACCTATTTTTGTAAACTGTTTGTCTGGCACGTAGATTAGCCAGCACTGAGAAACTAGCTTTTCTCTCCATAGGAAATTTATTTGTCCCAGCTTTGCTGGCAGTTTTTTTCTATTCCCTTGGCATGAACTTGCTGTTCACAATTTTAGTCAAATCTTAAGGAACACATTATATGGAACACATTATTGTTCTTGTTGGTTAACATGCTATGACACATAATATCTGTGGAGTCCTAGCAGCTATAGTGAATAACAGCCTGAAATTTTACAATCTTTTAGGATGCTGCTACACAAGTGATTGTCCTCTCACATTCCTTCGCCTTTCCACTCCTAAGGATTTACTGGTACTATGACTGTTCATTGCTGGTCCAGAAAAATGTGCACTGCAGAAGTGTGAGCTAACCAAAATGGTGTTGACATGAAATGGATACACGTTTTTCACTCATACATATCACATGATTAATGATTAATGATTAATGATTAATGATTAATGATTAATGATTTATTATTATTATTATTATTATTATTATTATTATTATTACTACTACTACTACTACTACTACTACTACTACTAATAATAATAATAATAATAATAATTTTAAACACTCTTCCTTAACAGGTAATATATATAAAAATTAATATCATTTGTCAGACCAGCTGACATAGGTAAAACACACAAAATTTAAAGCAGAAAAGACCTTTCATTTTTAAAACATTTACAAAATTGTCAGCATCTTTAGCACTTATGAACGTGATTATACTGGAGAAAGACCAAAGATAAGCTATCCCAAAATATAAAACTTTTCAGTTTTCCTGCGTGACTGTCTTGACATTTCAATCTTTAGTTGTCATGCCCTGTATATTACAGATCCATACATCTCAGAGATGAGTTCTGACAACTTTGATGGAAATATAACATACATCTTATTCCAAACATCTAGTATGTCATATATCAAATATCTGTAAACAGGCAGTCAGCCAAACTGCTGTACAATGTCCAGCTTTGTGAGTTCCAAAAATTGAAGGCAGAAGTCATTGGAGGCAGAGAGTGGTGAAGAGAGAAAGAAGTTTACCTAAGTATGTATTGAGTAGAGAATGGATTGTCCAGCCAGTTTTGGAAATGAACTCTTTAAAGACTTTCAGTCTTCACTATGGTTAAGACAACTAGGTGATGTTTTCTACAGAGTAGATGTACCAACTGGGAGGACACACTTAAGAATTTCAGAAGTGAAAAGGTTTACTTGGATGATGGTGACAACAAAGTGAGTACTTTAATGGGATTTAATACACATAGAATTGTATTAAAATATTTTTTAAAGTCTGGTTATATATTTCAAAAAACTTAATGCATTTATTTGAAAATTTTTATAATGGAACAGTCTAAGAAAACAAATCTGGAATAAATTTTGAAAGCATAATAAAAGAGCATTCAAACAAAAGATGTGTTCAGTATACAACTCACAAAGATTAAAAATATGATTGCAAATTTATTGTGAGCTCAAGAGTAAAAGTCAAATGAGGCAAAAAGATGCAACAGTAACCAGAAGCCAGTTGCAGGAGGGAAAGCTAGAAGTGGGCTCATGTGCCACTCAGTGGAGAAGGAAAGCTACTGATAGTTAATACCAAATATATGAACTATTTTTTCCCATTATTTTTTATTCAATTTACTGGACTCAGTTAATTAGATAAATTCAATGTATGCAAGTTGACTAGCATTTCATTGTAGGACATTTGGGCATCTGGCTGATGAAATTTAGAGAAAGGCAAGGCCAGACTAAAGGAGGTCCAAAGGAAGAGCACAAAGATAGCTGAACATCTGGAGAACATGCTCACTGAGGAATAACTGAAAGTGTTAGGTCTTTTCTTCCTGGAAAAAGGAAGCCTCAGGACAGACCTACTTAGAGCATTCCAGTTCTTAAAGAGCACTCCCACTTCCCCAGGAGGCACATGGAGGACAATAGGTGGACATTTGCCATGGGAGCAGCTTCATCCCTACATAAAAAAACTTATTTTATAGAATAAAAACAATCATTTGGTGAAAGGGTACAAAGTCCTTGTCACTGCAGGTTTCCAAGATGTGATTGAACAGGATGTTGGATAATCTCATTTGGGCTTCCACTCCCATGGAAGGTTTCACCAGACAATATTTTGAGGTTTCTTCCAACTTGGTCTGTTCGGTAATGCTACAATTCTTTGATTCTATGGTCTTGTGGTCTCAGTTTTCCAGTGTTTTTCTTTAAAAAGTTTTGAAGGAGAGGTGAATTTTCAGAGACTTGGAAAAAAGCCATCAATTATGTCTTTTAAAAAAGAGCATCTTTTAAAAAAGATACTTACTCTTGATATTACTTTCAATTTTGAAAGAAACACTAGGTAGCATTTTAAATTAGAAACAAAATAAACAACAACAAAAAAATTCACCCCACATTTAAATATTTCAAATGGGACAATAAACCAAGAAAAAGAAAATAAAGAATAAGAACAATTATGAACAAGGCTGGACAAATCCTAATTATTTTACATAAGAAAGTAACAGCATTTGATAGGAGGAGGCATATAGAAGAGAAGAAATAAATAAAACCAAACACAAGGATGCATGTACTAGATTATGTTATCCAATAGAAAGAAAAATGCAAGTTACCACATGTAGAAAGGAAGTCCCTGAACAAACACAAGATGGTGAAAAATTAGCTAAGTAGAATCCAATGTTTAGAGCAGATCAAATCTGTAAACAAGCTGACAAATGAAATGATGCTGTTGAAAAGCTATGCTGGGCTTTGCAAGCAACAGTACAGTATGCAGGGACATAAAGTAATCTTTGTGTTTTGTTCAACATTGGTAAGACACAAAGTAATATAGAAAGATGGGAATTTACTAAGAAAATTGCACAAGAGATTGATAAAAATGATCAAAACATTCTGTCTGAAAACTTTTATCCTAAAGAAGATTGAGGAAGGATATGATAACTGCTCTGAAGCATGTAAAAGGCTCCTGTAAATGGTTCATTTTTTTCATATTTATAGTGGAAAACACAAAAAATATAGATTTAAATTACAGAAAAGATACCTATAAATAAAACATTAGGAGAAAAAGCTTTCTATTGCTAATGCTGGTGAGACTTAGAAAGGGATTGCCTGAGAAGTTGAGAGTACTCATTACGGGAAATCTTTAAGAAATCATTAAACAAACATTAGTCAGAAACAGCAGAGACATATTTGATCCTTTTCTCTGCTGGAGGCAAAGACTTTTTGATGTCTTGAGTGACACTGAAACTCAAGAAGTTATCCTAATCCTTCAGTTTAAGTACAAATGGTGCTGAAATTGGAAAAGAACTGCACATTAATGTAATATTCTGATGGTTTCAAAGGATGGTGTTCTTTGCTATAGTGCACGTACCTTGTTGCTAGCTTGATAGATCTTTATAGGGACAGAAAAGTACTAACATAAAACTGTAGTGTAAGACTGAACTGCTCATTTGTGAATGAGAAAGTTCCTTCTTTAATTCATTTGAGTATGTTACATTTAGCTTTCACTGAGCTACTGGAAATTATGGTCATGTGTTGTGCTAATATGAATGTCTGGGTCTGGCTGCACTTCCTAAACATGTAAAGGTGGAAAGAGTAAGGGAACCTTATTAGGTGACCAGGTGTTCAGGGAATGGATATAACTCCCAGCTCCAGAGAAAATCCAGTTGCTTATGCTTGTTCAACAGACTTAAAGGAACTCTTCATATCATCAAGAGCTAGTTATTTTGGAAAGACTGATTCTCTTCTGGGAAAGGAGCAAAAAAATATTAGAAAGGACTTAGGAGTGATACTTTGGGAATATTCCCTCATCTGTGTGACTTATTATTTATTTTTGTTCTTGGTGATATTCATTTTATTTCCCACTTTTATTTTTTTCCCCCAGCTCTCCAGAATAAGGCTTAGCTTCATGCGTATGAAGGACAGGAAAGAGTTCAAAATCTCCAGAGGTTTTGAAGTATTCCTCACATTAACTTCTCCACATGTCAAAAGTTTCTTTAGTGCTGTAAATGGGTTTACTCAATGGGGTTTTTCATTATATAACAACATATATAGGCTTTTCTGCTTTATTTTTAGATGTACCTTATCCCACTTGCTAACATTAACAGTTGTTCAGACACACATAATATGTAAATAAATAATTTTGTGTATGGAATGGAATCTTTTCTGCACAAGAAAAGCTTTTGGATGAAATTTCAGGAAAGATTAACTTCCAAGGTTCAGACTTCTGTAATTGAAGCCAATGGAAAAAAAAATCTTATTTATTTCACTCAACACAGTAAGAATGGTATCAAATTTGAAACAGAAAAAACCAAAAATTTACATTCCTCAAAGATCACACATCCTAATTGCAGGAATGAAAATAAAGTGACACACATTAACTCTAATATTAATCTCTAGAAGCATATCAGGGCAATGACTCCACATATTAATAAACTACTGATTCAAAATTCTCATCACATCAAAACATAGAACAATTCAAGCAGTTTAAAGTTCTATGTTAAACTTCTCTCAAAGCTCTAACTAAATAGCTTCCCTGCTGCCAAGGTAATTATGTGGAAAAAAAATACTTTTGAACATTGTTTTCACTACTGAGTAATTTGAAGTCTATTCAGAAACACTGTACTTTATTAGATGAGTTGGATGGTTGGGATTTGTGTCTGTGTGGGTTTTAGTTGTGTGCTTTATCTTCTTGGTACTGCTTTCCAATGCCTTCTACAAGTACTGCTCCTTCCACTACCCAAGCTTCAAATTTTGCCTTCTCTTTTGTTTTCTATCTGAAATACTGTTTAACATACTGAAAAAAAACAAACAAAGAAATGAAAACAAAACACACCCAAAAAGCAAAACCCACACACATTAGTTTTTGAACAAATAATCTTATTCTGTCTGTTTTGAGTAGAATCTCAGGAAAGCTGGAAGATCCTTGAATTAGATTTTTTGAGTGTCATGGTTTAGGAATGACATTCTCTAATTAAGTACTCCAGCTAAAAAGACCACATGACATTCCCCTCCCTGCTCCAATGAGAGCCAGAAAAACTGAAGATGACTGGTTGAGAAACAAAAAATTTACACAAACAGCAATGAGATGAGAAAATGAACAGTAATGACAACAATAGTAAAACAAAAAGTGTAAGACAAAGAAATGATTTACACAGAAAAACCCTTGAACATAAACAAACTTACTGAATTTCCCACCATCTCCATTGGAAGGGAAAGTGCATTTGCCCCAGTCCTGGCACCTGAGGTCATGTCAGATACAGCCCTGACCACACGCCCTCACCCACCCCCCCTTCCCAAAACCAGGATAATGAGGTATCAGTTGTAGCTGCACTGAACATGCATTTTATGAAAAATTAACAATAGAATTCTATTCAGTAAAATCTCATCTACCATAAGGTTATTAATAAGATGCTCTCAATCTGCTTGTGATTAAATTGCTACTGTAGATCAGAAGCTACTGTCACTGATCTCTGCCTTCAAATATTTACAAAGAATCTTTCATAATAAAGTCATACACATAAAAAAGTCTTCCCCCCAGTTAAAAAGTTGTTATCTAGCCAAAATATATAGCATCAAGACTTGTCTTTATGAAGCTGGATTAAAAGTGATTATTGCAAACATGCACATTATTTCAAACACTTGTGTCACATATCTGGGTTTTCTTGTACGTCAACTGGATAATATTTCTATAAGATGTGAAATGGTACTTGCTTCTTACATTTATACGTTGCAAATTCATAAAAAAATTTCAAAGCTTTATTGAATAGTATGAAAATTCAGTCCAAAACTGAGTTCCTTGCTGCAACAAGAATATATTTCTCAAGTAAACATTTAAATATGCATATTCCTCTGTTATCATTTTATAAGACTCTTTCCTAGGAGGTTGCAAATGCTTTCCCCTTTAATCCAAAAAAGTGTGTGATGAAAAATTCAATATTGTACTAATCCTTACATATAGGTAATGCTGACTGAAAGATATAAAATAAGGTTTATGTGATTTGCTGCATTAAACTGAATCTCTGGTGCTTCAAAAGAGAATGTTCGCAGTAAATTATTTCTTCAAGTGTCAAAGGTTGGAAGACAGGTATTGGAATATACTGATAATGATGGAAGTTTAATCAATAATTCATACTTTTGTTGATATTAAGAACATTCCCAGCATAAAGAAATCACAAACTAAATTTGTTTTAAGGAGATAAGTCTTCCAAAGTTTTCTATACTCTTAGAGAGAGATTCCCTCAGAGAAAAACTCAAAGTCCCTACATCAGTTTTGCATTTTGAATCACTCTTTAAATAACAGATTATTTCTATCTGTATTGTCTAGCACCTCAACTCTTAGGCTGAAAACAGTTTCTGGGAACACCACGATCCCAGATCTAGAAGAAAATTACTAAATTTTGCAACTGCAGACATAATTTTGCATTGATTTTTTTTTTTTCCTGCTGAATTTTTACGAGATTTTTAACCAAAAGTAACAACATAATTTATTTTGCCTTTTCATCTACAGCTTCCCAAAGTACTTAGGAGGAAAAAACTGGTACTTCTGTAAACTAATCTCTCCTTTCAGATCTTTATTCTCCCCATGTCATGTGGCTTAAGCTTGGACAATACATTAAAACACTGCTGAATAGAAATGGCAGTGGTAAAGCTCTCTATGCAGTGAGACTAAATATGTGTTTTGAACATTAATTTACCATCCAATTTGCATTATATTTTTTCTACTTTTAGCATACTTTTCGTCTTGACCTCCTTTTACTTTTTTATTTTATGTGTTAAACTGTTGATTTCCCCACATAATCTTAAGACTTCTTTTTCTCACTTGTTCTTTTCACACTAAAATTAATTCTAACTCTTCTTAACTAGCATCCTGAGAATTTATTACCAAATTTACAGGCTCTAATCTGAAGCTCTGAAGCTCTCTCTTGACCTTCAGAGAAAGATTGCTCAGCAATTGCTAAAAAATAAGATAGCAAAAAAAATTTAAAAAACAAAAACAGAGTATGTGTGGATTTACCATGGGTTCATCCGAGATAATTAATCACTTTTAAAGAGCTTTATATAAGAACCTTATCTGAGTTATCCAGATGATTGAGTCTACTCCTATGTGAGAGATGCTAAGCAAGATAAACATCTTCCATTCTAAATACCTTTACTATCAGGAGAATCACCAGCAGTTGCAAATCTGTTCTAAGAATGTAAAAAACCTCTATTGAATGAATGTTTAGCTGCCAGGCAATGACTATAGGTATAAAAATTGTGTGTTCATGAAATAATTGATGAACACAGGGAAATAATATCTTTATATTTGAATTTGCTACACCAGGTAAAAGGCCAGATGCATTACAACCAATTTCAACTCAAAATACTTGTCTTCAGAGGGCTTGCCCTTGAAAAGACAACAGTTCAAGATTTTTGATCACAGTACTATTTGATAATTGTAGTGTGCAAATCATTTTGTTCCTGCCACTGGCTTTCAGAAGCCATTTAGAATCATGCACTTTTTGATATGGAAATTTCTCCATTTTCTACCAACCTAGGAACACAGTCAGAAACAAAACAAAAAAATCCTCTGAGAAGTGTTGAGGTCAACTGTTGTGAGCAACAGTTCCAGTTGAGTTAATTCAAGCTGTTATCAAAAACGTTTAAGACTGATCCCTGAGTAAATAAGGCATAAAAACAACATTGGCTCTTTTATGAAATATGAGAAAGTTCGTCTGGAATTTTAGTAGGAAATCATTATTTTGTGGAACAATATTTTTAAATTAGAAAAAGAACTGTAAATTTTCATAAATTCAACAAGAAGGGAAGATCAGAAGGACATCATATAACAAAGCAAAGTACTAGCAGCCTTGGTTTTAATATTAATTTCACATGAATAGTCAGGAATTAATTTTTAAAAGGGTATGGTCACCTAAGTAAAATAATAATGAAATGCAGAGAGGAAATTACTATTTTTTATCGTTTCTAATATGCTTAGAAAAGCATATGAAGGAGCTCACATTTACTTTTCATTCAAAAGATTCCTGAGGCTTTTATCCAATATAGCTAAAAATTGAGATTCTTGACTGAATGCAGGTTAAAAGCTCAAAACATCTCACTCATAGAAACAACAGTTCATGGATAAAGAAGAAATCAGCAACATATAAAATGTCATTATACAAGGAATAAAGGTCTATTTGCACAGTAAATACATAATAAGGTTTGAAGGGGAGCAGTTCCCTGACAGTGTCTTTTACTGCAATCTACTGAAAAACCTAAGGGTTTTCTGAGCCATCTTATCAGTAACCAAAAGCCTTTCCTGTAATTATGGTGTCTTTTAGTGTTAGAGCATCATGGATATCAGACTGCGTGCACACAGTGCATTTCATTCCCTGTTTTAGGAACTCCTCATCCTGTCTCTGAACAGATGGGACATCAAACTGATTTGGGACAAGGCAACTACCTGAACTTCCAGCTACCCTCTCAGCAAAGCATTTGACTATGTAATGGGCATTGTATGTACATTTGATGAGTTCATTAATTTTCAGCATGAAGAATTTATCACTACAAGGAATTTATTGCTTCTGCAGACTCTTACCAATGCAAATTTTCTCTGTTTCTTTTGATATTTCTCTTTTTTCCTAACTGACTAAAAGACTTACACTACCTAAATCTCACAAAGCTCAGAGGCTTCTTAAAATACCTGTAAATCTTTCTCAGTGTCAATACCAGTTTATAGGAATATTGATATTAATAAACAGAAACACCTGTATTCTAATATTAATAAAGCAATATTAATAAAGTTAAAATTAAACAGCAATAATATTTATAATACATAATATTTACAGTAACTAATACTAAAAATTAATATTAATCCACATAAACATTTGGATCTAGAGAATGCATTTTCTTTTGAACCCATGGTGTCTAAATTTGCAGTCCATTCTCTAGTGGGGTATGACTAAAATTAATTATCAATATAGGTGATACTTAAATTTGAAATATGAACTAAGAAAAATCTCTTTTGTTAGCATTCTAAAGTGTACCGACACATGAGGACTAAGAATCTTTTATTTCAATTGAATATGAAAAATGCTAGTTAGATATTCCTTTCAGGTAATAGCTATGCTTTTATTTTTAAAATTATTCTGAAAAGTTCTATAAAATAAAACTTTTTTTGTATGGAATGGATTCCTTTTTCTTTTTTTTTAAATCAGATTCTTTATACCATCTTGAACTCATATTTTCTAGGTAAGTAAATTTCCCTATATGAGATTACTGACTATAATAGAGATTATAAAGGAATATTAGACGAGTATTTTATGGTTATTCAATGGAAGCTACCATAATGTGTAATTAGGTTTTATATATGTAATGTACATCAATTTTGCTGCCCTTCTAGCAAATTACATCCCCAGGAGTGATAAAGTGTTTTTGATTCTCTAATGAGACAACTGCCTCAATGGAAGAGGAAGGTACTGTGGATATTATTTATCCTGATGTCAGAAAGGCTTTCCATGTAATATCAGGATATCCTTGCAAACAGATTTTAAAACTATGATTTTAATAGTAAAACAAAGAATGGCATGTGGGAATCTCACTGTACCAATAGGACTGTGACCAGCAGCAGGAAGATGAGCTGATGTGCAGTCACCACTGGTGCTGTTAAACAGTGACCAGGGTGATGTGACAGAAGGGACCTTTTAAAAGCTCCCAGCTGATGCCAAACTGGGAAACATTTGATGTGCTGGAGGGTAAAGCTGTGATCTTAACAGATTGGAAAAGTTTCTGGCAAACTATTAATGAATTTTTGCAGAGACAAATGCTAAGATCTGGGACAAAACAATCCCATGTGACAATACCTGCTGAGAAACAACAGGTTAGGAAGGACTTTTGCATAAAACAGGCCTGAGGGTCCTGGTATACAAGATATTGAGCATGAGTAGACAGTAACCCTTGTGGCAATGGGAGAGTATAGTAAATATAAGTATTTTTCATAAATGTACCATAGAGGAAAAATATATAATCAGAAATATTGTTCTTCCGATATTTATTGTGTTTTGTGTATTTAATTTTTGTGTATTTAAAGGTACCTGAGAAATAGATTCTACTCACAGATATGGAAATGAGAAGGGAAGGGAAGTTTCAGGGAAGGGAAGTTTCAGGGAAGTTTCAGGGAAGGGAAGTTTCAGGGAAGGGAAGGGAAGTGGAAGGGAAGTTTCAGGGAAGTTTCAGGGAAGTTTCAGGGAAGTTTCAGGGAAGGGAAGGGAAGGGAAGTTTCAGGGAAGGGAAGTTTCAGGGAAGGGAAGGGAAGTTTCAGGGAAGTTTCAGGGAAGTTTCAGGGAAGTTTCAGGGAAGGGAAGGGAAGTTTCAGGGAAGGGAAGTTTCAGGGAAGGGAAGGGAAGTTTCAGGGAAGTTTCAGGGAAGTTTCAGGGAAGTTTCAGGGAAGTTTCAGGGAAGTTTCAGGGAAGTTTCAGGGAAGGGAAGGGAAGGGAAGTTTCAGGGAAGGGAAGTTTCAGGGAAGGGAAGTTTCAGGGAAGGGAAGGGAAGTTTCAGGGAAGGGAAGTTTCAGGGAAGGGAAGGGAAGGGAAGGGAAGGGAAGGGAAGGGAAGGGAAGGGAAGGGAAGGGAAGGGAAGGGAAGGGAAGGGAAGGGAAGGGAAGGGAAGGGAAGGGAAGGGAAGGGAAGGGAAGGGAAGGGAAGGGAAGGGAAGGGAAGGGAAGGGAAGGGAAGGGAAGGGAAGGGAAGGGAAGGGAAGGGAAGGGAAGGGAAGGGAAGGGAAGGGAAGGGAAGGGAAGTTTCAGGGAAGTTTCAGGGAAGGGAAGTTTCAGGGAAGGGAAGTTTCAGGGAAGTTTCAGGGAAGTTTCAGGGAAGTTTCAGGGAAGTTTCAGGGAAGGGAAGTTTCAGGGAAGGGAAGTTTCAGAGAAGGGAAGTTTCAGGGAAGTTTCAGGGAAGTTTCAGGGAAGGGAAGGGAAGTTTCAGGGAAGTTTCAGGGAAGTTTCAGGGAAGTTTCAGGGAAGTTTCAGGGAAGTTTCAGGGAAGTTTCAGGGAAGTTTCAGGGAAGGGAAGTTTCAGGGAAGGGAAGTTTCAGGGAAGTTTCAGGGAAGTTTCAGGGAAGTTTCAGGGAAGTTTCAGGGAAGTTTCAGGGAAGTTTCAGGGAAGTTTCAGGGAAGTTTCAGGGAAGGGAAGGGAAGGGAAGGGAAGGGAAGGGAAGGGAAGGGAAGGGAAGGGAAGGGAAGGGAAGGGAAGGGAAGGGAAGGGAAGGGAAGGGAAGGGAAGGGAAGGGAAGGGAAGGGAAGGGAAGGGAAGGGAAGGGAAGGGAAGGGAAGGGAAGGGAAGGGAAGGGAAGGGAAGGGAAGGGAGGTTTTTTGGGGTTTATTGGTTTTTATGGAGTGATCATATCACTTTGCATCATAAATCTGTTTCCTTGGTATTTAATTTAAAATAAAATTCCTAAGTTAAATAATATTAATTAATTCTGGATGGAATGATCTGGTTTGTGCAAATTGTCTCTTATGAATATATATGGGCAAAGCAAAATAAGTTTTGCTAGCCCTTCCTGGAAACAGCTGAACTATTTTATCTGAAATATCTACAGCAATAATTAGCCTGAGGGAAGCATACTCCATGTAAATCATCAGCCAAATGGTTACAGACTGGCAAAGCTACAAGCAGATGTATGAATGGGCGAGGTTTTAAAATAGACTATTAAAAATAATAGACTGGGAAAAATTATCTGTTTTTCAGAAGAGCTTGATGTATGTGCTATTATTGAGTTATGATACAGTTTCTTGGAAAAACAAAGCCCTGGTTCAGAAAAGCATTAAGTTTTGGTCAGCTGTTGAATCACATTTCACAGCATAGTTATAGAAAATATTTGAAATCAATAGACACATTTAATAAACACTATTAGCAGTTTCCTTTGTAAACAGTGTAGAATATCTATTTTCTTCTCTGAATATATAGAGGTCCTAGGGGTACTTAGAGGAAATTTGAAGAAAACCCCAAGAAAATCAAAACACACACACACACCCACACACACACACACACAAAACACTGAAACAAAACCAAATTATGTCTTGTGATTTAAAAATTAGGAGGTTGTCACAACTAGGATTCTGGCCACTTGATTGTGGAAAATCATTAATAAGCATCTAGAACTTTGTGTATTTTCTATTGTTTTATAGATCTTGAAAAGTGATCAGACTGTGATTTTAATTAGATACACTGGAAAGTCAAGATTTTCAAAGTTCTATCTGGAATGGCAGTAAAAGTTTCTTCTAAGTCCTTCCGCACCACATGACAAAGTATCTAGGAGATTCATTGAAAATACAAGAATTTTGTTCATTTTTTCATCTCTCTACCTTTAGTCTGGTTCTTAGGGAAATAAATAGAAAATATATAATATAAATTCCGAGATATTTCTATCCATGAAACAAAAGTAAGGTTTGAAAATAAAAACAAATTGAGTATATATTCAAACTACATTCTAAAGCAAAAGTGATGTAAATATTTTTTCTTTCGCCAGTGGAAAAGAAATTAAACCCTCTAGTTAAATGCTTAGGAATCATAAGTAAATAATATTGTCTATTTTTAATTATTTCTTTTGGTTTATTAACCTGAGACATAATTAAAGAGAGTAGCTGAAAAGCTGGCACCCTGATCTTGTAAGGAGCACATTAGCAATATTACTTCCCTTTTGCAATTAGCACAATTGCTATTGTATGTTGTCACAGCACTTGTAAGGGATTTCCATCCATTCTCCAAAAACACTTAGGAAGAATCTGTTTTTTGTTGTAAAATAGCTTTTCCTTTTTGTCTTTGTCAACAGCTATTCTTTTAAGACTAGGCCTAAGAATCTAATACAAGTGTTTCAGAGAGCTCCAACTAATTGAGAACAAGATGGTTTACCTGATAATACTGCAATTATGGACCTGTAACAGTCCTGGCCAGCATATAAGTACCATCAATGTACAAGTCACTAAACTAGTCTTAAGAATCCAGTGCTAATTATTAATTATAATAACTAATTATAATTTGCTACTCTATACATAATAACAAAAAAAAATTCCTTGTCCTTTTCAGCTAATAATATCACACATATAATCTTACTACATGTTATTTATCTGTTTTCTGCTTAATATAATTTGCTTAATAAGATATTTGAAATGTGATGTTTTTTTATGTGCTCTAGGACAACTTATTTGCAATAATTAACAAGCAAATAAATTATTACACTAACAGAAGCAGGGTGTAGCTTTACAATGAAGATAATGTTTAAGGCACACTAGTTTTCATCCCTTACCCTTTTCCTCCCCACAAAAAAATTAAGACAGCCAAAAGTACTTGTCTAACATCAAGTAGAATAATTTCTCCTAAGGGACTTTAAAAAGGATCTAATATTTCTATACTGATATTTTCCATTGTTATTCTTCTTGTATTTTGCTACTATTGGTCCTTGTAATATATCATCCTTGCAATTAACATTCTCCAGTAGTTCTGATTGAAATTCCTTCCTTCCTATTTAATAGTATTTAGTTTTGTATAACCAGCTATTAAACCAAGTATTCCCTTGACATAGGCAAATGCATCTTTAGTTTGTGGTTTGATGAGCATTTTGAAAAGTAAAATTCAATTTGGCATCTGAAATTTCTCTTTTATTCTAGAAAAAATTAATGTATCAAAGATGATATTTTGGAAAAGGATCTGAGGCAATGGTGAAACATTAGCTACTCCAAGGTTTAGTTTTCAAACAACTGAGCAGAAACTGATGGTCTCCTACATGTTCTTTTTGTTTATGCAGTGCTTTCAATGTAGTAGTCAAAGCCCTGAAGAGTTCTTAAGGCTCAAAAAAGCCACAGAAGAAAATCTCAGCTTTGAATCAAGGACCGTTTTACCAACAAAGTGCAAATCCTAGACAAATATGTTATGCATTGAAAGACTGACAGATTTCTTAGACTGAGTTTACATCAAAATTTACATCTACTTCATTAAAAGAATGTTATATAACAAGCCAAACTGAAACCATGGTATATTTGATGCTACAGGATAATGACAACTTTCTATAGAACTTGAATATTTCAGATACTAGTGAAAAAACTTCAAAGATGGTTCAGAAAAATGGAATTGCAGATACTTGCAAAAAAATCATCAGCTACCTTAATGTTTAGTCAGAGACAGGTAGAAGTATGTTTTGCATTCTGACCTACAGCATAAAACAGACAAAATAATAACTTTCATTAATTCTTGCACTGTGACCCTAATTTCTGACACAATATGGTACTTAAGAACACAACTAATCTTCAACCAATTTAATTTTTAAAATTTCACTCAATGTAAAGTCCTCTAGCTCTCTAGATACACTTCCCAAAGGTTAATTATACTCTTTGTTAAAGAATATAGTGTTTCTCAACTGAATTAGTTTCCCATTTCTACTCGCTTATCCTATTGTTGTTATACTTACTCAAAAAACAACTTTTACTTAAAAAAACAACTTTTATGGTTTGTTTGAATTATATGTATGTACTCATGACTATATTCATGGATTCATCTGAAATAGCAGGTGGAGAACATCTCGTTGGCTACAGCAGCAAAGATAGAACATTTTTAATTAAGAACTAGTCTACCAATTTGGAGTAAAAAGAATCATATTTCTTATTCTAACAATCACAAAGTTAGAATATAATTTATCCCTCATTTATCCTTTTTTGTACCACTGAAATAGTATATGGTTATGATAAGTAAACATTTCCTTCCTTGTCTCTTCATTAGCATGTTAGCATATTAACTGGCCAATGTGACACCCATTCACAAAAAGGGTATGAAAGAGGGTCCTGGCCAGTCAGCCTAACCTTAGTAATAGGTAAGGTAATGGAACAGGTTATATTGAGTGCCATCACACAGCTCTTACAGGATGGCCAGGGTGTCAGACCCAGCCAGCAGGATTTCGGAGGGGGTAGATTGTGTTTGACCAGCCTGGTCTCCTTTTATGACCAAGGGACCCACCTGGTGGATGCAGGAAAGGCTGTGGGTGTTGTGTACCTGGATTTCATCAAGGCCTTTGGTACTGTCTCCCACAGCAAACTCCTGGAAAAGCTGCAGCCTGTGGCTTGGACAGGAGCACTCTGTGCTGGGTTAAGAACTGCCTGGATGGCCGGGCCCAGAGAGTGGTGAGTGGTGCTGCATCCAGTGGGGATCAGTCCCCAGTGGTGTCCCTCAGGGGTCTGTGCTGGGGCCTGTTCTGTTCAATATTTTTATTGATGACATGGATGAGGGTATGGAGTCTTTCATCAGTGAATTTGCAGAGGACACTAAGCTGGGAGTGTGTGTCAATCTGTTGGAAGGCAGGAGGGCTCTGCAGAGAGACCTGGAACAGCTGGATGGATGGGCAGAGTCCAACAGGATGAAGTTTAATAAATCCAAGCACTGAGTCCTGCATTTTGGCCACCATAAGCCCCTGAAGCATTACAGGCTGGGAATGGTGTGGCTGGCCAGTGCCCAGGCAGAAAAGGACCTGGGGGTGCTGGTGCAGCTGAGTGAACATGAGCCAGCAGTGTGCCCTGGTGGCCAAGGAGGCCAATGGCCCCTGGCCTGGATCAGGAATGGTGTGGCCAGCAGGAGCAGGGAGGTCATTCTGCCCCTGTACTCAGCACTGGTGAGGTCACACCTTGAGTGCAGTGTCCAGTTCTGGCCCCTCAGTTTGGGAAGGACGTTGAGACGCTCGAGCGCGTCCAGAGGAGGGAACGAGGCTGGAGAGGGGCTGGAACACAAACCCTGTGAGGAATGGCTGAGGGAGCTGGGATTGTTCAGCCTGGAGAAAAGGAGACTCAGGGGTGACCTTATCACTCTCTACAGCTCCCTGAAAGGTGGATGCAGTCAGGTGGGCGTTGGTGTCTTTCACCAGGCAGCAAATGAGAGAATCAGAGGGCACAGACTTAAGCTGTACCGAAGGAAATATAGGTTGGATATTAGGAGAAAGTTTTTCACAGAAAGAATTATAAAGTACTGGAATGGTCTGCCTGGGGAGGTGGTGGAGTCATCGTCTCTGGATGTGTTTAAAAAAAGCCTGGATGTGGCACTTGGTGCCATGGACTTGTTGAGATATTAGGCCATGGGTTGGTCTTTGATCTTAAAGGTCTCTTCCAACCTAGTGCTTCTGTGATATGAAATTGTATCATATAATCAGTAAATAAAAATACTATGTAACAGATCAGTGGATTCCCCTCAGTTAATAAACTAAAACTGTGTGTCTGAACTGTGTAATTATTTTCGTAGTTTTTATTTACTTAAAAAAGACAAAAGCTGTTAGTAATCCTTCCCCTTAAGACTAATCTTTTTGCAAAACTTGAACTCCTAATGCAAAAATATTGATTGCTTAGATACCACCTGGAAATTGCCTTTCTATGAAAAAACAGACTTCTCTAACACATACTGAGAAAACATCTTCACAGAAGAGATGCTCCAGCTCTCTGAGCATCTTTGTGTCCCCCTGCTGGACTCATCTTTCTCATCATCTCAACATCTTTGTGCTGACGACCTTAGGGTGCAGAACTGCAGATGGGGTCTCATGAGGACACAGGAGAGGGGCAGACTCACCTGCTGACCTACTGGCCACTCCACTTTTGATGCAGGCCAGAATGTGGTTGGTTTTCTGAGCTGCAAGCTCACTCTGTTGATTCATGTTGATATGCATGCTGGTGCATATCATCCCTTTCTTCTGTCAGCTGAACTGCTCAGCTTTGTGTCATCAGCAGACTTGCAGAGAGAGCACTCTATCTCACTCTCTTTGTCACTGATGAAGGTATTGACCAGTACCCATCCCCAGACAGAGCCCTGGGGGACATCACTCACCACCAGCTTCCACCTGGACATAGAACCATTGATCACAGGTCTCTGGCTATGTCCATCTAGCCAATTGCTTATCCCTTGAGTACAAAACCCATCCTTCAAATCCAAGTCTCTACAGTTCTGAGGTTGTTAGCTAGAAGGGTTATGTACTTAATATTTCTAAGGGCAGAGGTGACTAAGAAGAATACATGGCCTATCTGGAGGTGTGGGCTGGACACATCAGCTTGAACTTGCTGCACAGAGAAATAAAGAAATTTTGTGATTATCCCTGCAAATGAAGAACAGCAGTCAGGCATAAACCAAATATGGGCATGACCAGACATAATTCCAGGAAACTATAGAGAGTGGTAATGAGGTATGTCCAGAAAATTATTTTTCTGTTCTTTAAAAGATTTTTTGTCCTCTGTTTTTTTTTATTGAAATGTTTAAAAATACATATTTAAAAAAAAATTTGAATCCATCTCAATCTGATATTAAACCAAGAATTATGCAGCCTGTCAAATTCATATCAGAAAAAATATTCAGATGTGTGTAGCTCCTTGCTCTATAAGCAGAAGTCTCATCTTAAAAGTAAGACCTACACTACTATTCCTAGAACGTAGATAGTAAAAATATCAGACATTTTATTCAGCAGTATTTCTTCTAGGTTTGAACTGCTTAAATGAAAAAAAGGAAAATTAAATTTTTATAAAGTAACCATTCTTAATTTCTTTTTAAATGCCACTGTTTCAATTTAAATTTAGCTGAGATAATCTAATTTTTGTAATCTACACATCAATCACATAGCATTTGTAACAGTGATGCTCTCAAACATACATTTCTAAAGTAATAAATGGAAGCCACAACAACTGAAAATACCACAGAACTTCCAATTTTATTCACATAATAAAAGCAATTTAAACCCACAGCTTTCACACATCTTAAATGAATTTCAATTTTCATGGTAATGAGGCTTGACATAAACAATGACTAAAGATGTAATTATTACCTACTACCCAATAAATTATTTCTATATATTAACTCTGTGTTTGGAGTTTTCAGAGAAAGTCTCAAAAACTCAGTTTTTAATTTAAACAGTTTTAGGTCCTTTCCCTTGAATATGATTTAGTAAGAGCACCTAAACCCTTTCTCCTGCACACCCTGGCTGGGGCTCTGGAAGGTTCTGCCTTTATGTCTCTATGGCAGAAAGGAAGGGTACACCATAACATACAGTATAACATACCTATTCTGGATTCTACTGCAAAATTGCATCTTCGTTCCACCACTTACTTCCTGCTAATATCTAAACTTCTAACAGTAAGCACCTTATGTCTTCCCAGTTTCAAGAGAGAAACCAGATGGCTTTCAAAGGCTGTAGACTGGATACCATTACAGTAAAGTTATTTCTAAAATATATAGTAAGGATCTGTCCCAATGTATGCAGCTTACACATATTTCCTTTTTTTCTTCCCTTTTCAGGAAATTATTTTGTTCTGTTTTTTAAGTTACTGAAAGCACTTCCCTTCCAACCCTAACTATTCTGTGAGCTTGATGACATTATACTTTTGCATGTTGATTTTTGGCTTTGAAATGAAAAATATTTTTGAGTTTTTGTTACAATAGACAACTTTAAAAAACACGTGAACATTTTTTAATCAGTTCCTCTTGGCCATTGTCATGCTTTGAATAGTTCCAAGCTTAAAACACTCATTACTGAGTAAATAACACCCCAAATCAGTGCTCTGATTGGCAACATTTTGGCTTTATCTTTCCAGCCCCAACTCATTCATATGTTTAAGCATTTGCTGGAAAAAATAAAGCACAGAAAATAATTATGGGAAAGTCTTATCAAAAGTTCTGAATGGTACATCTCCTTTCTATCAGTGCTTTAGCTTTCTTGAGGAGGAACCAAAGAGGCACTCTAAAAAACTTTACATATGTATAACACATTTATAGCAGGAAGCCAGAAACTAATTATAATCCAGGTAACAACTAGTTGGCCTGAGGGTAATGTGAACAGCAAGGCCACTGACAAGTTTTATAACTACCAAACTAAATGAAAGAATGAAAAAATTAGCTTGTTTTGTTCTCTTCTACATTAGAGGGACACCTTCAAAGCCATGCTAAAAACTGAGTCCAGTGCAGAACCACTATACACAAAGACCTTGAGGCACCTTCAGTCCCTAGAAGAGAGCTAGAAGACAGCTGGAGAGAGAGTGTTTACAAGAGCATGTTGTGGTAAGACAATGTCTTAGATCAGATATTAGGAAGAAGTTTTTCACTGTGAGGGTGGTGAGGCACTGCACAGGTTGCACAGAGAAGCTGTGGATGCCCCATCCCTGGATGTGTTCAAGGCCACGTTGGATAGCACTCTGAGCATTCTGGTCTAGTGGAAGATGTCCCTGCCCGTGGCAGGGAGTCTGGAACTAGAAGATCTTTGAGGTTTTCCAATCCAAGCCATTATTTGATTCTATGTACCCTTAGGTACCTTGCCAGCTACAGCAAGTGTCTTACTGCCTTGAATTCACAGTACTGGCCACTGCTGGACCAGAAGCCTCAGCTGATGAGAGTTTGCTCTGCATAGTGAGCATGACTGTGTGACACATATATAGACCAGAAATCAAAACTCACTTACTATATCTATCCTATTCAGAAAGAAAATTTTGAGGAGCTTTTTTGTTAATCATTAGAGTGTGCTTCTGTTTTTGAGATTTCCTGACTCCTAAACTGGAAACACAAAAGTATGAGTTATTTACACCATTCAGTCAACAAATCAAAACAAAGTTTCTGAAGAAATTGCAGAAGGGGGATTCTATATGCACACAATTTGGCACCTCTTGATGGTACAAGAGAATGTACACAGCTTTCTTTAGTGAAACTGTCCCACTTGCTGTTAAATTCAGGCTTGTGATAATAATGATAAGCTAATATGTAACTTTAAACATATAATGATTACCTTAAGATTGCTATCTACCTAATTTTAAGAAGTGTATGAGTTGACTTAGAATTTGTTGGCTTTGTCAAATGTAGACTAGCAGGAACACAGCAGGGTTCTGCAAGAACACAAGAAAATAATTAAATTAAAATGCTTGAGACACAATCAAATGATAAAATCTGCTCATCTAGTGGCAATTAATGAGAGAGATTCCTTCTCATTTTAAAGGTCAGCCTATTTTTTAGGGAAATAAAACCATTACTTTTTACTAGGATGTGATTGTCTAAACTGTTAAATACTTGGTTAAATTGGAAAAAAAAATGTGTTTACTCACAAATTAAAACAATCTATGTTCCTATAAATAGTTCTTACTTTGACACATAGCAATGTGACTCTTCTAAGAATGCCCTAGCACTTGAATGATTAATGTGCCTTTAGCATATTAAAAATGTAATTATGCTTCATGTAAATTATAAGCTCCCAATTCAAGTGCAAGTATGCTAAGGAAATTTTTCATAGTTAAATTTTCAGTTTCAAATTATTTATCAGCTAACAGGTTCAAATATCTCTTCAGACTTATACAAATATTATACAAATATCTGAACTAGTGAAGTTGCTTATGTCCTAAACCAAACTTTTTGCAGTGTTACATATTTGCTACCATGATTCTCTTCACACATTATTCATTTGAATTTTAAAGTTCTCATTACCTTCCAAATGATAAATCACATTGTGTTCTTGGCCTTTCAAACAGATCTATTGTTTCTCTTCTTCTCTTTATTTAGATTTGATTAAAGACAGTTTTGCATGAATAAGTTCATAGAGAAAGTGAGTGCTCTCATGTGTATTTATGACTTTGAGGTATTGATCCCTCATATTAAAACTGATGAAAAGAAGTGCAGAATTATGATTTACTATTTTCACATCAGTAGAAATCACACCAAAATCAAGACAAGATTGAAGGTTCCTTAGAAATATAAATACCTTAAGAGCACGAGCAAATAAGTCAAAAGAAAAACAAATCAAAACCTCCAAGTCCATTAACAACCCCAAACAAAAACCCAAACCAAATATTTATTTAAAGGAATATGATTTTAGGGGAGTCAATGATTATTGCTTTGACAGTTAATTTAGTCAGTAATCTACTTATTTTCCATCTTTTTTTTAGCAGTGTATTGGTAACTTTCCTACTTCTTTGTCAAATAAAGGAGTAATTGAAGAAAGATTACATTTTATCACCTAATTGCCCTAATACAACAGGTTAGGCACATTCTGCAAGTAACATTCTACTTTGGGCATCTCTCATATTGGCATAAATCATCCTAAAGATGACATTACCTCAGCACAGAGTTAATTTAGGCTCAATCAGTTCCTTCTGTGTTTAAGACATATGTACTCAGATGTTTCTGAGTGCTGTCAAATAATATGAGTTAAAACAGAAACAAGACTCCAAAAGAAATTCTGCTATTTCTTGTCCTTTGTGTTACAAAAATATTATCAAATTGCAGAGAATATTAATATCAAACCAAAACACATGTTCTGTTACACGCATTATTAAGCAAAACATTCTACTGCACAAATGTTTCTTATATAATACTGAAGAAAAATGTTTAAAACCATCAAAAATGATCTTACATCTCTAATATAACGTTTAGAAATTTTACTCTCCAGGTATACTAGAAATGTTAATATAAATGTTTTATTTGAGGCTTCAGAGGGAAAAGACTGCAAAAGACAAATGTAAAATGTATTTCTTAACCACTGAAAGAATATTAAAAAATATTTAATGCATGACTGAGTACTCTAATAATAAAAAATATTCATGTATGTGAAAGTATATGTACATATGCTTCACTGTGTCAGCATTTCCCACTTGAAGTAGGAGTTTTAATAATGTAGAATATAAAAGTATGAACCAGAAAGATATGCCATAAAAATAATTTGTTCTGCCCATTAGTCATCAAAACTGCTGCAGGGCAAGTGAAATCTAATAGCTAAAATATCAAGAACAAAGAGTGGCATAAATTGGCTTAGCTAAATGATTGAATTCAGCAAATATTTACTGAAGAAATAATGATGAAATATTTACTGATTTTCTTTACTAACATGTTTTGTCAGTAAAGGAAAGTCTTGTGAAGTACAGTAGAATGTTTAAAAAATGTAATTTCTATAACGGAGATAAATAGAGCAATCTTAAATATTTTGTTATTTCCAAGCACTAGTCAGAAAATACTTGTACAAATTGTTTTGCATATGGCAAAAGAGCAGCATTTAATACAATAAAATGCTCACCCTTTATTGTTTTAAAGAAAAACTTTTCTTCAGAAATGCTTTCTGTAAGCAATTGAGGCACAGAGGAGGGAAAGAAACTTCACAGGATTTTGCAGCAACACACAGGCAAATAAGGATACTAATTCGTATTTTCTGGATTCCAGACTAACATTTATACTACTAAAATGATAAACTCATACTGCAACTAAAGCACAAATAATTGAAAAACTTTGTCCATTTGTGAAACATCTTCCTGTAAAAGTATTTCTTTAAACTAGAATGAATTAGCCTATGCGATATTTCATAGACTGAGGAATTTCCTTTGCCTCAGTCTTCAATTTCAAGACTGTCCCCAGGATATCCAGACCTCAGAGCTGGAATTTAGGGACAGGGAGCTTAGTGAAGCCCCCGTAATCCCACAGGGGATGGTTAGTGACCTGCTATGCCGACCAGACACCCCTAAGTTACAGGTCCTTGTTGGGAAGGAAATAGAGAAATCTTATGAATATGAGTGCCTAGCAAGTTCTGAAACAATAGATGAAATAGAAGTGTTAGCAGTTTTCGACTTTGAGGCTGAAAATAGCCATGTGAAGGTTTAGGGCCTCTTCCTTTGTTTAGATGATGCCAAATGCCACAAATACCAAAGAAACAACAGACAACCTGTTCCAAGCATGGCAGGAAAGGTCTGAAGATAAGGGTTATAAATAAGAAAGCCATAAAACATGGTAATTTAGTGATTTCTATAAGTTGCATGCAAATATCAGGAAATTAGTATATTGTATTAGATTGGTTAATGGAAATTAGAATATTCATCATAGAAGAATACTTATTGTATTTTAAACGGGAAATCACTCTCTTACCCTTCTTATATTCTCTCTTACGCCTCTTATCCTCTATTCTCTCTTATCCTCTTTACTCTCCATGCTCTACTCTCTCTCTTACACCCTCTCTTACACCCATGCCCTTATAATAATCTACAAACTTTAAAACCAGAATATAGAGAGCTCCTGAGTCTGTCCTGACGACCGTCCACCAGATAAAACCCCCACAGGTCCTCACAGAAGCCACCCCAGAGTAATGAGGGAAGCGCCAAAAGAACTTGCCAAACCACTCTCAATCAACTACCAGCAGTCCTGGTTAACTGGATGTGCTGGTTTTGCATGAAAAATCACCTGAGAGGAGGAGCACAAAGCACAGAAACACACAGGGCCTGTTTTCTCTATGAGAACTTCCTCTGTGAGCTGCAGGGACCAATCGGAAAGCTGATTTAATAATTGACAACCTGGATAACCAATTAAAAAGTTATTTCGCTTTCATGATTCACTTTGGTAAAGTTAATCTCGCTCTTTTGGCTTTGGCTTGCTGGAGGTAAAGCCAGCCGGCCTAGCCTGGCCTGGCCCCCCTCCCCATGCGGCCTGGCTGGACAGGGGTGTGGGAACCACCAAGGCCTCCCCTGTTTTCAGCCAGGGGCCCTGATGGCCGGGGGGAGAGAGAGACAGAGACAGAGACAGAGACAGAGACAGAGACAGAGACAGAGACAGAGACAGACAGAGACAGAGACAGAGACAGAGACAGAGTCAGAGACAGAGACAGAGACAGAGTGTTAGACAGAGACAGAGACAGAGAGACAGACAGAGAGACAGAGAAACCTCTGCCACCGGCTCAAAGCAGCTGTGGCAGGTGAGCCTTCCCAGCGCAGCTTGAAAACCCTTGGCCCAGCTCCCTTCACCTTCTGTGTGCATTTTTAACCCTTCTAATGCTCGGATAAGACTGCAGATCTCCTGACCTCCCTTGAATGAGAGGAAATAAAAGAGGAAGTATACTGAAGTTAGTGAAGTGGGAGCTAAGTTTCCAGATGGGAAGAGATTGAGGAGATGGCATGAAAAGATTGGCTGAAAAGAACCGTTTTTGTCAGCTGTGGGGGACTGGACTACCTTGAAATTCCTTTAAATTGTGGAGAACTACTTGGGGGGTTGAAGTGCTTGAGAAAAAAGATCCTTTGCCCCGAGGGAATTGGAGCTCTCTGTTCTGGAGACTGGAAAGATGAACAAGAGATAGAGGGAATTTTTGTCTTTAAACAGCTTGTCCTTAAAAGTAATACCCCAGAAGTTTTGACATAGCCCATAACACAGCTCTGTAAAGACTGTGAAGATGGGAGAAGTTCCACGATTTGAAGATTTCCCTGGGCGGATGCAAATGTGAAAGTGAAGACACACCCTATGGCTAAATCAAAAAAGAACTTTTATCTCTAGAGTGAACTGAAATGATTATTTAAATGGAAAACTGACTGTTCTCTGTATGTTGTTGTTAAGAAATGTGGAAGGTGGTGGTGGGGAAGGAGGGAGTGATCTGAAAAATCTTATTCCAAATTCCTTATTTTCTTTGTGTTATAAATAAATATATTTTCTTTATTCCCTTTTAAGTTTTAGGCCTGCCCTGTCTTTTCTCCTAAGTCCCATCTCAAAGAGAAATTGAATATATTAAAATTGGCAAACCCAAATCAAACCAAGACACTGGAGAAGTTCTAGGCGACTGGAGATTAGCAATAGTAACATCCATCTACAAGAAGGATTGGAAGGGTGATCCAGGGAAATACAGGCCTGACCTCAGTTCTGGGCAAGGTTATGAAAAAGATCATATTGAGTGTGATTAAACAGCATGTGCAGAACAACCAGGGAATCAAACCCAGACAACATGGCTTTATGAAAGGCAGGTTCTACTTGACCAATCTGGTCTTCTATGACGAAGTGACCTGTTTAGTGGGTAAGGGAAAGGCTGTGGATGTGGCCCATGTAGACTCCAGTAAAGCATTTGACGTCATCTCCTACAGCATCTTCCTAGAAAAATTGGTTGCTTACAACTTGGGTGGATGGACTCTTTGCTGGGTGAAAAACCGTCTGGCTGCTCAGGTCCAGAGAGTTGTTGTTAATGGAGCCAAATCCAGTTGGTGTCAGGTCACTAGAAGTGTTCCTCAGGGCTGGTTTTGGGGCCAGTATAAAATCTTTACTGATTATCTGGATGTGGGGACCACCCTCAGTAAATTTGCAGATGACACCAAGCTGGGTGGGAGTGTTGATCTGCTTGAGGGGAGGAAGGATCTACAGAGACCTGGAAAGACTTGATAAGTGAGCTGAGGACAACTGCAGGAGGTTCAGTAAGGCAAAGTGCTGGGTCCTGCACTTGGGTTACAACAATCCCATGAAGCACTACCGGCTGGGGAGGAGTGGTTTGAGACCTGCTGGGCAGAAAGGGATTTGGTGGTGCTGTTTGACAGCTGGCTTAGAAAGAGCCAGCACTGTGCTCAGATGGTCGAGAAGGCCAATGGCATCTTGGCCTCCATCAGGAGTAGTGCAGCCTGCAGGACCAGGGAAGTGATTGCCCCTGTACTCACCACTGGTGAGGACACACCTGGAGTGCTGCCTTCAGTTCTGGGCCCCTCAACTTAAAAGGGACATTGAGGTACTAGAGCATTCCAGAGAAGAGTGGCTCACAAATGGATTAGAAAACATGAGAAACGGCTGAGGGAGCTGGGATTGATTAGTGTCAAGAAGAGGAGGCTCAGGAAGGACCTCATTGTTTTCTACAGTATCTGAAAGGAGGTTGTAGTCAAGTGAGGGCCAGTCTCTTCTGCCATGTCTGCAGTGACAGACCAGAGGAACTTGTTTTAGGCTGAGACAGGGAAGATTCAGATTAGATACTAGGGGAAAGAGAAAAGGCACTGGTATAGATTGCCCAGGGAGGTGCTGGTGTCACTATCCCTGGAGGTGTTAATGAGGTGCCTGAGTCTAGTGCTGGATGATCTGGTTTAGTAGTTTAGGGTTTACAGTGGTAGTGCAGGGCTGGCAGTTGGAGTGGATGATTTTAAAGGTCTCTTCAAACCTTGATAGTATTCTATGATTCTGCGATTCTATATCTACAGACTAGTGTAAGGTCTTAAGTGTAAATTATATGCTCATGCTTTGTTTCCCAGACAGATAAACTTTTTTTTTTTTTTTTTTTTTTTTTTTTTTTTTTTTTTTTTTTTTTTTTTTTTGGTTTTGGTTTTTTTTAAAGTACATTCTGATTTTGTCTGTCTGCCTCTTTATTCCTGCATACTTTTGGTAAACTTATAAAGAATAACACTAAGGATAGGGTCCTGAAGTTGAGTTGTTTTTTTTTGCTCTGCAGCTGATGGAAATCCATAAGAATTCTATATTGAAGTGGGACATACAAAATAAACTAAACAGAAGAGTTTCAAACATAAAGCATTGAGTTCTGCTATGAGAAAAGTGTCCTTTGCCATAGGGATGTCGGTACTTATATTGACAGATTTCATTGCCATCTCTCCTTTTTCCCACTTTCTCCTTTTTCAAGTTATAGTGATCTTTCTACACTAGTTTGGGGAGTTTGACTTAATTTGAAAGTTAATTTAGTTATTTATTATTTTCCATATTTTTCTTAGTAATTTCTTCTTAATTTTTCTACGTTCTTGCCAAATAAATGAGACCTGAAGAAGTACTCGTATCATATAATTGACTTAGGAGGTTAGGCACATTCTGCAAGTAACTTTCTACTTTGGACATCTCTCATACTGGCATATTCTTCACTGTGGACTAATGAAAAAAAAAGGATAAGCAGTGAGTAGAATTGTGTTTACAGATATATTTTTCTCTCTTATCTCAAAAATGTTCTTTGATATCTTTGTATTAATAGCCACAAGAAATAAAAATACTATCTCATAGCCTTCAAACTCTGAAAACATTTTTTTCTATTATCCAGTGAAGAATTTTATGCCTAGAACAATGATTCTCATTTTTCTTTGTCCTAGCATTTAATTGTCTCATTGACTGTAACAGTCTAAGAAGGTGTTTCTTATATGTAGATGGAATGAGCAGTGGACATAAGTTACAGGAAACAAAGCCTATAATAAAATGCAACTCCTTCACATTCCTGTAGTAGTTGCAGAACATTCATAATTATTGTATAGTTGCTAGTTATGGCACTATTTTACCAAGATGTTTGTTGCTGGGCTTATTTATGGTCTGAAGCTTACTTTCAGCTGATACTGTAAATACTTCTAACCTTGTTGTTTTGTCATGATTCACCCCAAGACACAAAGAGATATATTCACGTGAATATTAATGAGAAGAGTTTAATTTGACAGCAGACCCACAATCAGCACTTCCATGTAGATGTAGCTGCTAAAGTTTCCTCTTTTTTTTTTTTTTTTTTTCTTCTTATAAGTTTAACACCTTCTATAAAATACAAAAGGTATAAAAATGCTTTCTTAGGAAGGGTTTTTAGAGAGCACATAAAAATTAGCTGTCCCTGTAGATGGAATGCCACTATGGCAAATCACTGTGTCAAAGACTTTTATTTGCCCTATTCAGACTGATCTGGGATGAGAAGGTTTGCCCTAAATAAGTCAGGAAAGATGCTGAAATAGGAGTATACAGTTTACAATTCTGGACCAGAAAGAGTGTCACCTGGCCTGAAGCTAAACACCAGGCCACCCATTCAAATCCAACAGCTTATGGTTCAATCAATATTTTTCACAAAATTTCATTTTTCTGAGAGTACTGTTTTAAGGAAACTTTTCTCATTATTCTACTGTGAAAAAAAAATCAGTATATTTCAAAGCCTAAAAACTTGCTTCAGAATGACATTGATTTGTCAGTCAATTCTGGCATCACTAGACATTCAGTAGCAGAAGGTTTGGAGGGAACTTATAATTATTGTAACACCAAATACAAGACTTCAAAAATTATAAATCAAGTCTCTAGAACCCACCAAATGTTTACATGTCATTATATACTATTTCCTGAGTTGTGATTTTTCTGTTTCTGTTTTTTTTGTATATTGCATCATGTTTTTGAATCATAATTACTAGAAACTGATTTTAGTTTTTAAAGGGAGGTTTCTTAGAGAGATGACATAATTTGGAAACAGTGCCTTACAGATTCACAGGCATTTTGGTAAAATCCTAAGTCCCATTTAGCTGCAAAAAGGCATCTTCAGAACAGAGAATGACCACAAGTAAATTATTTACTCTTGTAAACTGTGTATTAAAATTTTGCCTCAAAAGTTTGTCACATACTGTGTCCTATTTCAGTTCACTGAAGCTGAAGTTCATGGCACAGTTATTTATTATGTGTGTTTAACTCTGATCATGTAAGGTTGTATTTGATTTTAGACTCTAAGAGAAGGCATTTATAAGAAATCTTAAAACTCTTCACCCATTTAGATGTATCAATAAACATAACACAGGATAGAAGTTATTTTGCACATAAGTAACCTCATCATTTTCTTTGGAGAAGCTTAATAAGGTTTGCTGTAGAAATATAAATCAAAATAATGCAAAAAAAGGTAAACAAATTTTTAAAACTGCAAATGCTGATGAAAAAAGCTGGTTATGAAAATTTCATCTTTCATTTTTGGATTTACTATATCTTACTATGTTTTCATGGTAAAATGATGTAATGACTGGCATATAAATCAGTTTCAACATAGTGATGCATTTTTAAGATTCATCAGTATCGTGATTTGTTTACAAAGTAATGTAAGGCTTATTTTTTTATGATTAAGCAGGTAGGACCCCACATTTTGAGTTATCATGAAATTTTTATTTCATTTCTAAGAATATAGAGATGCACTCTTTAGTTAGATTGAATTTTTTAAAAAAACAGAAAATAAGAAATGTAGAGAATCAATTTCACAGATAGTGACACGCATTAGAGATTAGATCATTTGCCACAACTGATAATACACAACTACAATAATTCTATAAAGTGTTCTTCTTCCCAGCTGACAGCCATGTAAATTAAAACAAACACACGGAACATAATTATAGATATAAACCAACTGAGAGACTGTGGTTTGATTCATGAGTCTTGTCACACACATAATCAAGGCAAGGCCAGATGCAGTTAGAGTAACCACATAGAGACTATACAAGGACAATATCATTGATCCAAGCAAGTGGAAGCACTGGAAGCTGTTGCTAACTGAGAGACCTCCTGACAATCCAGGTAAATCCATTCCTGTCATACAAAAATTGGATGTCCCACGAGCATATTTTAACTATCACATCTTCCTGAGGATCAGTCAGGCATGGTTGTCCTACAATACACCTTCAAGTATGAGAAAGGGCATAATCCTTGATATCCACATGTACCACAACCAGCAGTAGCCTCCTGCACACATGGAGGAAGCAAAAAACATTAATTGCCTCCTCAACACATTTCCTAAATTTGTCACCCATCTGTACATTGGGCTCCCATGTATTCTAGTTCTATTGAAAATAACTCATCTCTCTTTGCCCACATACCTCTACATACTGTATCAAAGCTCCCATTTATCTTTGCTCACTAACAACACATCTGTTAATTTGCCTTAGATGTATTGGTGCATTCTTATTGAGGCAAACAAGAGGACATTGAATTAGGGAATCCATATAGGGAGAGTGGAGGGAAATTATGCCCAGAGCCTGCTCCAGAAATATCCATCAGTACCTTTCCTACTGCAATCACATACCTGTTCTTAATTCTTTACACTCTGGGTTTAAATTTATTGATGCCTCAGCAAGTGTCTTAGATCTCTTATGTAACTGTCATTACAACTACACAGATATGAGATTCAGTCAGCCAAATTCACAGACTGGCTCACAAAAGACATTTGAAAAAGCCTGGATTCCTGCAGTTGAAGCACCAGGAGTGTGAGTGAGATTAAATTTGTGGTGTGTCTGTATGAGTGTGAGAATGAGCTATGACAGAGTTTGAAAGGTCCTTTGCATTTCTCTATCCTCTTGTACAGAGCAGAAAAACATTATTTCTTTGGCAAATGTTTTGTAATGCAAAATTCAAACTTGTCAAACACAAGCTCCTGTGGAGCCACAAGCAATTCCTTTGAAATATTGAGCCCTAAATAACTGTTTTTATTTCCAGAGCAAGAGATTTTGTAATTTTCTTATCTTTTATTTCCATCCAGTGGGCAATGCAGAGTTCCCACTAGAAGAGATAGTGAGAAGGGAGATAAATACATGAATACAGATATAACTTTTAGAACAGGGAAGATGTTGTTGTACGTGTGAGTCCTAGGGTACTCTTCAATTTTAAAAGGGGGGGTCGGAGAAAGTGAAGAAAAGTGATTTAGTGTATTATAAATAATTTTTAACAACAGCAATTTTAAAATAACAGCTTTCAGCTCTGATTTAAATAACTGCAAAAATAAAAATTAGAAAATATTAATAAAAAACATATTTTTACTGTTAGAGGAGAAATTTATCTCATAATCGTTTAATATAGAAACTGTAAAAGATACTACCATTACAAAACAGAAGAGCTCAGAAAGTCAAGACAGATAACACTTGCACATATTCTATGCTACCATGTGTGAAATAAAAGTCCAGTCATTCCATTTCAAGGACTATACCAGAAAGATGTTACCCGAATGTGTTGTCTTTTGTCAACACACCTATCGTGTCCTTAAACTAGAATTTGATTACCAAGAACAATGTAACCAAGCTATGGGCTGGCAAAGCCTGTGTGAGAAACTGAACAAACAGTTGTGACTAGACCTCCTGCTGTTGCTGCTATATTCTTCAGTTCCCCAGATTAACACTGACTTCATACATTCCCTAACAGTCTTTGTCACTTCTGTGGTTGTTTCATTTCCAACTCCAATCACAGTTCATGTTGGAACCCTGAATTCTGAGAGTTAAACTTTCTGTGCTTTCTGACACTGACCCTCAGAAGAACATTGCTTTTTTGACTTGAGACCTTGGAGAAGGCTTCCAAACTTGAGTGATAGAGTTAGAATCACTGGTGTGTAGTTTGAATAGAAGTGTGTAATTTCACACGGTGAAGGGTTTTGAATTTGGGGTTGTAGAATGTAGTAATAGGTATGGGACAAGATGGAGGTTCTTGGGACTTGTCTCTTTCTTCCTTCTTCTTCTTCATGATTTCAGGTAGTAGTTTCTGGTTGGACAGTTAGTGCTGCACTGCTGTCACAGGTGTTTGGTTTTTGGGTCAAAAGTATAAATAGTATAGATGTTAGCTCTAAATTGGATAGTTAGGTTTTAAAAGACCTTGTAACTAGCTAGATTCACCTCCACTTTCTCACTTTTGGCTTGATAGCTAAAAGTGCTGAAGAACTCTCTGTACTTTTGATAAGATTTAATAAACAACCAAGCCTGAATGAGAAAATTCGTCTCTTGAGAATTGTATCCTGAGTGAAGGCAGAAGAAAAAGAAGACAAGCAACTTGGTGCAGCTACCACTGACAAGTTCATGAGTTCATAGTGCTTCTTTTCCTCTTATGTATCCTTGATCCTTACTTGGTGAATTTATCACTGCAGAATTTCCAGCAAGGCTCCAGTGGAATTCCAGTGACCACATTCTGATCAAGTGACTTAAACCCCTCCAAAGAGCTGTAGTAAACCAATCAGCTGAACAGGGTCTGCCACAAGCTGCACCACACAAAGCCTGGGAGGATTCCTTACTGAAGGCCTCTTGAAAGAACAGCCTACCAAGGTAAGACCTGTACCTATTTGTGCACCAGGAAAAAAAATGTAAGGAAAAAGAGGTGGTGAGAAAAAGGGGAAGAGAAAGGGAGGAGGAAGAAACAAAAGGAAGGTGAGAAGGGAAAAAAAAAGCAAGAAGGAGAGATGGAAAGAGGAATGAAAAATAAAGGAGTAGGACTTTTACATAAGTTACAGAAGAGAAAAAGGAAATAGGTAGCAACATGATACAGGCTATTGTCTAATGTGTGGATTTGAGATGTGTGGTATAACATCTAGCAAGCCTGTTTACACCTAATTTATGGTTAGGCAGTTACTTTAACTAATCAGTTAGCCATGATCACAGATATTAAGTTCCATCTACACAGGACTGATTTGAACCTGTGGAAACTTTAAAACATGAAGCATTTTCCTAAAGGAAGGGAAGAAGACAGCAGCAGAGAAAGAATCTGGAGACAAAATGTGAGAGATCTTAAGCCTGGGTCTCAAAGCAGGAGCAGATTTAACCCAACAGACATCAGAGAAAAGAGATTTGAACATTTCAGAATTGTTTCAGAATCTCTTTAAAGTCACTAGAAAATGAACCTTCCTATTTTAAGCAGGTGGATATGAATGGCATTTCTTTTTCATATCTTCATTTCCTGATATGGTTCTTGATCAGGAGCTACAGTGATGAAGGCAAAAAAAACAGGTGTGCTTTTGAAGGAACTGACATCAAGGTAAACTCCATAAGGATTGCTGCTCACAGCAATGTGAAGACTACTTGAAAAGATTGCACTATAGCACCATAGAATCATGGTTTGGAAGGACCTTAAAGATCACCTAATATCAATCCCTCCTCCCATGGCCAGAGATAAATGTCATGAAGTTGGATCTCAACAAGGATCATATATGCACAAGAGCTGCAGGAATCTTCAAGTATTTTTTTTCTTCTATTTGTGGGAAAAAATCATAGAATCACTAACTTAGGTTGGAAAAGACCTTTAAGATCGTTGAGTCTAACTGTTGACCCAGCACTGCCAAGTCCACTACTAAACCATGCCCATAACTGACACATCTACACAACTTTTAAATTCCTCCAGAGATTCCAACTCCAAGACTTCCCTGGACTGCCTGTTACAATGCTTGACAACCCTTTCAAGGGGGATTTTTTTTCCTAATATACAATTTAAGCCTCCCCTGGCACAATCTGGGACTGTTTCCTCTCATCCTGTCACTACGTGCACGGCAGAAGAGCCCAACCCCACCTGGCTGCAGCCTCCTTCCAGGGAGCTGTAGAGTGACAGGGTCTCCCCTGAGCTTCCTTTTCTCCAGGATAAACAGCCCCAGCTCCCTCATCAGAGCTGCTCCTCATCAGACTTGTGCTCCAGACCCTCCTCCAGTTCTGTTGCCCTTCTCTGGACACTCCAACCCCTCCAGCCCCTTGTAGTGAGGGGCCCAAAACTGAGCATAAAATTCAAGTTGTAGCCTCAGCAGTGCTGAGTACAGGGGAGTGATCACTACCTTAGTCCTGCTGGATACACTAATAACTATTGATGAACAAATAATAACTTCCTGGCTGTACTTATCACCCATCTGAGAGCAAAATTAAAACAAAATCTGTGATTTTTTCATCCTTTCTCATATAAAAAATGGACTGGGGGGATACTAAACTTTCCAATCAGAGAAAGAAAGAGGGAGTTTTCAGAGGAGTATTCAAAAGAATATATTATGTTAGCAAAATCAAGTTGAGGTAGTTTCCCATTTGAGAGAAAATTATATACCAGTCATCTCCCAAATGTGTAATTGGTGGAAACAAGAAAGAAATAAAGTGATACTTGCCATTCTTTCTTCTTCTTTATGCCTTTAATAAATTACTTTTCTCTCTGTACTTTTCCTCATGCCAGGTAGGCAATCATAATTTTTGCAAAATTAAGTTTCTAAACCAGTAAAATAATGACTAGATCACATCAATATGCAAACTTCCTCTAAAACTTTTCCCTGAAAGATAAAGGAAGATGACACAATGAAATTTTATAAGTAAACCTATTAGGCTACCTGCAGTGCAGGATTTCTGGGTTTTGACCTCTATTTAAATATAATTCCAACTTGTTTTGCTGCTCTGTGAACATATGCTATTGTTTATGCTGCTTGCAGACAGATGGACTGTATGTTTGGCTACAGAAATTGATGTGTAATAAGAAATCAGCTCCTGAAACTTGTACAGATTCAAGATTTCTTTTCAGAACTTTTTCTTACAACACTTCTAATCAGGTTGCTGGGCTGAATTATGTCCATATGACAAAATGTGGACAGAATATATTCTATGAACTGATCTATCTCTTAATTTACACTACATAATGATGATATTTTTAATATATATTTTTGAAAGTCTCTCCATATAAATGTATGAGCTGAAGAGAGTTCATAATATGTATGATGTAGCTAATGTCCTATATTGTGAACATAAGAGCTCTCACATTCATGAAAATACTGGACATGAAATTCAAACTTTAGGAATCTAATCCAAAATTCTCTAATATTCTGCAATACTTGATTTATATGGTTATCAGCACAAAGTAGTCAAATAAAACAGTCCAGCAGATTGATTAACATTTAACAACTAAAAGTATGAAAATCTGTTTTGAATGGAACAGTACAAACAGGATATGAAGTTCTGTTTAAGTGTCTCTTGTTTCCTGACTGTGGATAACCACATCTCTGGCAATGCATCCTCCAGATCCAAGTGCTGACAAGGCAGGAACCTGTCACAGTGTCCAGCCAATTCAGTAAGCCAGAATCACTAATGGTGGATGAATGCTTCTGTTGTGCTCTTCTTAAAGCCAAGATTTCCAAAGCTGGCTGCCTAAGGTTTTAGTTAGATATATGTTTTCAGCTTCTGTTTGACTCCATTCACAGTAGGCAATTAGAAACTTAATTTAATGTGTACTGTTTTTAAAATTTGAGTCTCTCTCTTTTGTTCCTTTGTTTGGGTGTTAATAAAGGAAAAATGCATACTTTTCTTATAAAGAAATTGAAAGTTTGATTCTTTTGCAAAATAAGAATATTTTGGAATTTTACAGTTACGTTTTCTTCTACACATTTAAATCATGAACTTAATCCTAACAGCTATGCAAAAATTATTGTTTTATCTAACTAAAAATTTTAAAGCACATAAAAGAAAACAACAATGCATACATATGAAATGGCTGCAAAGACAAGATTCATTAGGAAAATTGGGCGAACTGCAATTCTGTTTGCAGTGTTCTGTATCCAGACTGGACTTGACAAATTCCCTGCTTTTGGCTGGAGGGTCCAGATTTCCATCCCCACCTTCAGGCTTGCCAAGCCTCATTCATCTGGCAGCTCTGCCATGCATCCCTCTGCCCAGCCGAGGTAACACGTCCTGCTGACAAAACAGCCAATGCAGCCCCTGCTTGCCAAGGGCCTCGGTGGCACCTGCTCAGCCTGCAGCCATCTGACCTCCTTTGCCACCATCCCCAGTCCCCTCCTGCAACCCCACGCAGCCGCAGAGTGTGAATTGTCCAAGTTTCTGCTCCCAGGCAGCAGGTTATGTACCAGCCAGCCAGCCTCGCAGCAGCCCTGTCACCCCTTTTGTCTTACCAGCCCTGTGTTTTGCCCACAGCTTCCAGTTCACCTGATCCAGAGTGTGCCTGCTGAAATAGCACTGCATGCACAAGGTGCTCAGCCCTGTTGTCAGGTTCACATCAGTCACAAGTTCCATTCTTTGAAATCAGCCATACAACAGCTTCAGTTCCTAGTGGGTTGTCATTAGCAATTTGCCAGTCTGTTATTTTCCATTTGGATTGTAATGCTTCTGAACACAGAGCTTTTGCATTTACTTGACTTCTGATTTCTAGATGTCTAACCATGATTTCTTTGTTCTTATTTTAATTGGGATTTTTAATCCAATCCAAGCTACTTCATATTTAATAGCAGGAGAAATAATTTTTTCAAAGGGAATTACATTTAAACTGTTTTCCATCATTTCTCCCTGATGATAGAGAATTAAGAAGAAAAAATTATTCCCAGTGAAAAAAAAAAAATCCCAAGTAACCTACCTGGAGCTGCAAGTTTTCCATTCCTGTGAAAGAGGAGATTGATTAGGGACACACAGACACAACCACTTGCCTTCAGCTGTGTCATATGATGCAGAAGGACATGTATTATCCTGGCTGAAGGATGGGGAATCCCTCATGATAAATCTGAGTTTGCTTGATGGTACCTTGAAGCATTCTGTATGCAATCTGATGCTAGTGTACTGATCACTGCTACAAGAAACTCTTATTATCGACCAGAGGAAGTGCTAAAATCCGTGATTCAGTAACAGCTTCGTTTACAGGTTTGCATTTGGCTTTACAGTAAATGAAAAATGGGGGAGGGTTAAGGACTGATTGAACTGCTTTAATATTTCACATGTAAATAACTGTTAATTAACCAAAATTCCATTACGAAGCTAATAGTGGACAATTATTTTAAATGAAAATGTTCTTACTATTTTGCAGTTTTGCCAAGGCATTCAGTACAGGCAACATGCTAAATAACCACATTTTCCCAAAAAGCTATTTGAAATCTGTAGCAGCCAAGTTTGATTGATGCAGTGTACCAGAGAGCATAAGTATTGCAGAAAATGCCATTTCAGAGTTCAAAGCAGTAGAAAATTTGCTGCTTAATAATTCAGCAGTGAAATGAAAATAATGCAAAGAAGATTAGCCATGATTTTTTTATTGGGTGGTATTCATATGAATATTCTCATTTCTAGGCCTGTTTTTTACAAGTTATATTTTTAATCAAATGTTATGAATCAATGCTTTGCTGTTATTGTGAGTGAGGCCAGAGGGGGGACATCTTCTAAAAGAACAAACTACCTTTTATTCAGCAATATGGCAGAAATAAAATTTATTCTGTGCATTACACATTTCTTTTGTTTCTGTCATAATAATAAGCAAAAAATTCAGCCAAAGTCTATGTCCCTCTAGAAGCTATTGTTTTCATTGTGTGATCTCTTCAAAGGCACTTGTAAACATTCAGCTGCATCCTGTTTTAATATAGCCTAGATCAGAAGTGGAGCACTAGGATAACTGTTCTATTTCAGTGTTTCTCCCATGCTCAGGGCTTCCTTTATATTCAAGATGAGCTGCTTGGCCAGTGTCTCCTACACACGCCCATTTCTACCCAGTCACATTTCTCCCAGAAATCCTGAAAAGCAGGAATCCCTGAACATTTGAAATATAGCAAATTCATGCTCTGCAGACCTATTTTTTTTTTTTATATACCTAAAGTAATAGGTTCCTGTGTCAATACCACTTCATACATTTCCAGGAATATCTAAAAATTGTGTAAATGTATACATTTCAAAAAGCAAAACAAAGTATTATCTCTTTGCAGTTATTTTCTCTACAAGTGCATCCAGCAAGATAAATATTCAAAGTACCAATTGAGCTTGCTTATCAGGCAGTTGGACAATCTGGTGAATTCTCAATTCTAAAAACTAAATTTCCACAAGTGTTCTGCAAATTGTTCAGCTTCAAATGTTCATAGGTCTGGTTGAATATTCTGGCTATTGGAAATCCAGTTTTCAGTGGAATTTATTTGCTAAATCCTCTCTATGTTTGAGAATACAAACACAGAGTACAAATATATTTTGGGAAATTGCCTCATCCTATACATTTTCCAGCATACCTTACCTGAGTCTTTTCCTATCAAAAATACAATAGAAAAATTTTCATAAGAGTAATAATTCATGTCAGAGTGTTTCTAAATTTCAACTGGTAAAAGCACCCAGTAAATTAATTCAGCAATTATTTTACTTGACAACAGGTTTATTAATGGAACTGATATGGACTAGAATTCCAAACACAGCTGTAAAAATGGAGATTGTTTTGCTGCACTGTATATCCCCTACTGTGCAAAAACATCCCCTAAGATATTATATGGTTAAGCCAGCCTAGAGATGTTGTTTAAAGAAAACTGCCAGCAGTCACTGCTCTATTTATTAGCCTGGAACAGCAGTATCTAGCAACTTCTATTCTAGTACTTTGGTGCTGCTCAGAGATTGAAAGGCACCATTCATTACATCAGTCACCCTAGATACATCTTTTGGCTTATTGTGATCTCTGATTAGATCATTCAATTTCTAAAAATCATATAAATTTATAAATACATGTTCAGCAGGTTTCCAATAAAGTTAAAAAAAGTAAGAAAAAAAGTACCCATTCCCAAATATAAACTAGCAATGTCTGTAATTTACTCTCTCTAAAGTGTTTGGAAGAATGCAGATTTAGAGATTTTTTTCTCCCCAAGTTTCCATTCCCGTCTTTCTACATTCTGCACACTTACTTATGTAAGAAAAAATTATGAATACAACTTTATATATTGTTTACAAATTGAAGGGTATAATTGAGGAAGGCTATTTTGTTTTCTGCTTTACAACGAAATAAAAGAATAAATATTCCTTCCAGTCAAAATTCAAGACATTTAACATATAAACTGCAAAGCTATTTCTCAGTTCTGCAGGCAGCCATGCATACAGGTAAAGCAGGGCATGTGCAACAGTCTGAAAACATTTAGCAGCAGGGTACCTTACAGATTAATCTGACAGAGTGGAAAAGCAGCACACAGCAAATACTTTTCATAACACAGGTGCTATATCATGGCTTGCAGTTGCCAACAAATAACTTACATTTTGTTTTAAAGAAATCAGTAGAAAAAATGCGGATGTTTTTAAACAGATAATATAATCACTTTCTGCTGGGAATATTCACACATTTAAATTTACCCAGGTGTTAGTTGCTGTCCTGAAACCATGCCAGCATGTCCAGCTTCTTTCATTATCAGGTACATTGGAAACACTACCACAGCAATTATTTAAGTTTTCAACAGAGATGGAAAACCAACTGAAGGAATACTAAATAGGTCTTGTAAAAAAACATGTTTCTTAGTCATGTATGACAAAACACTGAGAAATAAGAGCAGGGACCAGAAATTACTAATTTAAAAGAATCACTGAATTAAATAACAAGAAATACTGTTATGATCCAGTTATTAAAGTTACTAGAGTGATGCCTCTGCCTGAATTAAGATATAAACAAAACCACATGCCAAAGTCAATGGCATGGAATTTATTTAACAGTAAATGGGAGGTAGACAGCAACAGGAAAAAAAAAAAAAAAAAATGTAAGAAAAGAGCTGAGGGGGGATAGAAAGACAGTAGCAAAGACAGATTGAGTAGAAAATATCATCACTCCATGGATCCCCAACAGCATCCTGTTATCTTCTTTTTCTGGTCATCTTGGTGGTGAGGGTCCCACAGAACACGGAGTTCAAAGGATTAATGTGCCTGGGCCAGGGGGAATGCCCAGGTGCCTCCCTGGCAGGAGGGAAGCTGGACACTGTCTCTCACAGCAGCCTCTGCATCTCTGCATCTCTGCATCTGGTGCATCTCTGCATCTGGTGCATCTCTGCATCTCTGCAGTGCTGGTGCAAGGCCCCGGGAGTCAGTCTGGAGAGCGCTTTGGGGGATTGGATGGATTGTGGCACCTCTCAGCTGCTTCCCCCAGGAGCGCCTGCTGTGTCCGCCCTCCGGGGCTGGGATGGGTGTGAGGCAGGGTGGGGTTCAGTGTCTCTGCCCAGAGGTGGTGCCACACTCCCCAGGACTCTTCTCCTTCGCCCTCGGTTGCAGGACAGTGTGTGCAAGCCTGGCCTCAGCAGATGAGTCCATGGGCTCTTTCCTCCCCACCCTAAAGCCCGCTGGGGATGATTTTCAGGACAGCTGCTGGATTTGGTTTCCTTGTGGATATTTTTCTCCCTCAGTCTGGCTTACCTCTCCCTAGACCTGAGATAATTGGACAGTAGTGTCACTTTTCAAGTCACTTTACCACAAGTTCCCTCGGGCAGTTTAACTCACATCCAGAGTTCTGGTGAGGTGGCATATTCAGGGAGGGGTGGGCTTTGGTGGTTGTAGCTTCTTTAAACAGCAAACTGCCCTTCATAACAATATTTAGGTGATTAACCATAACATTTCAGTCTCTTACACCACCAAAAATTTTTTTTCAAGATTTTATTAGGAGTAAGCCTTATAAGAAATTAATCAGAGAGCATAAAAACAGTTGTGCATAGATCATAATTTTTTTCATTGAATTTGTTAAAGAACTACATATTGGATTTTTTAACACCAATTCTTGGAATACCAAATAATATTACTGGAATCCCAGTAATAAACTTAATTTTTGAAGAATTTTAGTAATCATTTTCCCTATGTAAACTTTATAAAACATTCCCATAATGTGAACTGCTTCCTATTTAATGAATGTCTTTTTAAATCAGAAGGAATTGCTCCTTTGGGATTTCAAGAGAAATATAAGAAAATGTTTATCTAGACAAATAAAGGTAACTGTAATGTTCAGAAAGCACATGCAAAGCTTTTTATTCTGATTTTTATTAAGATAATGCATTAAGATTTTGTAAACCTGTGCCTACTGGACATTCTGCAGCTAAGACTAGGTAATGCAACTGTACTGTGAATCAGCATCTGAATTTAATCTGTATTGTGATATATGTGGGTGCACATTCTTCAGAAAGCTATTTAATATGCCTCAGCTTTTACATCTGCAGAAATAAGTGCTGATTTACTAAAGTACTGATAGCTGTAAAATATTCAGTTAATGGAAAAGGTAATAGAATTACAAAATAATATTGAAATTATAGTGTAATTTTTGTTAAAAGTGAGAGAACCCAAACAGCCAGCCTGCTCAGGAGGGGTCAGGTATTATAGGTTGCCTCAGAGCGTGTTTCAAAAGCCTTTGAATGTATCCATAATGGAGTCTCCTCATTTCTAGTCAACCTGTGCCAGTATTTCACCAATATCACAGTTAAAAAAAAAAAAAAAAAAAAAAAAAAAAAAGCTTTCATAGATGAAGATTGAATCTGTCTGTTTTTTAATTTGTGGCCATTGTCTCTCCTATCACTGTCTATTACTGAGAGGAGCCTTCCTATCACATGTTCAGTCCTCCTCTCAGGTGGTTATACCCCTGATGATGATAACCATTCAGGGCCCCACCTCTCTCAACCTGCTCACTGCAGTGCCTAAATCATGTCTGTGGCACTCCACGGGTGATATCCATAGAAGTGTCTATCTTTCTGGTGCTGGGAAGTCCAGAAATGGCACAGCACTCTGGATGTGTTTCATCAGGGCTGAGTAGAGGAGGAGGATGACTATCCTTGATTGCTGGCAGCAGCCTGGGAAACCCTCAGCCTTCTTTTCCTCATGGGGCATTTCTGGCTGAAGGTCACCTTGTTGTCCACCAGGACCCCAAGTCTTATCTCTATAAATCTGCTTTATGGATAATGTAATGTGTCTATTGGTGATAAGGATGTTGCTTCACAGGTGCAAGATTTTTTTTTTCCTTTTGTTGAATTTCATGGAATTCCTCTTGGTCCATTTCAAGTCTATCTAGGCTTATGTGAATAGCAGCACAACTCTCTGATGTCACCATTCAAACAACTTATCTCACGTTTTAGATCTCTGGAATTTAAGGGAGACATCTCTGGGCCATTGCTATTTGCCTAGCTTGGAAGATAGTAAATTTTTTGGACACTGAATCCAAGGCAATAATCCACATTACAGTGGTAAAACTTGCATTGTTTTCACCTTATTCAGTGTCCCTGTCTGTGTGCAGAAACTCTGAGTTCTCCCTAATTTAAACCAGCACTACTGAGCCTACCATTAAGCAGACCTTCAGGTGCGTCCAACAACATAATGGGGGGCAAGAACAAGCCTGACAAAGAAGAGCTGACTCTGGTATTAGTCTGGGAATTACAGTCATCACCCAGAAAATGGGGAGGTCTTGTCTCTTGACCTTTTCAACCCAAAGTGATTTATACCAGCATTTCTCCTTCTTCTTACAGTCTCTTTTTTTCCAAAAGAACCCTGACCAAATAAAAAACTAAGAATCAAGAAAGAAACTTGGGAACAGAACTTAGGTTTGTCCTTTCTTGTTTTTTTTTAAACAGTTTTCAGCCTCAGCCTGGATATTTCTCTTCTGTTTCCATGATAAATGAACTCTCAAGGGTTACTTGATAACCTATTATTTAGGGAACCCTCTAGAAAAATGGTTTGGTTCCTTTTAAAAGGAGACAGGCCTATAACTAGTCTTCATTAAATGACATTTGAGTACAACAGAAGTGATACCTCCTGGAAACCTTAAAATCCTACTCAATGTATGCACTTACAGAGAATTACTTCAGCAGTATGTTCCAAGGGGATGAGCATATTCATCCTGAAAGTGGCATAAACTTTCAAAGAAGCCAGCCTTTAAGTTCCAAAATTGCATTCAGCATTATTGATATAGATAGCCCTGCACTTGGCCTTTCCTATTGATTAATGCTAGGTCAGCCCTTTCACAGTATATTCATCTTTTTGGACTGCACTTCGGAGGCGACAGATGCTTCTAAATGATTGTGTGGGGAGCACAGAGGTCTAACCCTGCCTTTCTTGGAGCATTACTCAATGAGAATGTTGAATTAGTCTCTGTGGATCTCACCTGAAGGTTGCATTTATCAGATGCTGCTCTTTACTGCCTTTGGATATAGTCCATTGTCAATATTTAACATCACTTTTAAAAGTAAGGAGAAAAAACTGTGATCATTATATATATAAAAAGCCAAGCAAGTGAGAAATTATCACAATACTAAAGGATTTGTTTTCTGATTCAGAACAACCTTGTAATACTTACATGATAGTTACAATCTTTCTTATGTTACTATCATCACTCCTATTTTTAGAACCAGAACTTTCACAGTGCAAATTTCATATTGTTTTTTTTTCCCATGATGGATTTATCTTAAGTTCACTATTCGGTCAAAGCAACCAAAATGGAAATGCAAACCAATGAACACTGAGGGAAATAATGGAAAATTTATATGATAGGCATAAAGTAAAAGTCTATAGATCTGTGACACAAATATGTCTAAGTAGCCAGATTTTCTCTTCATAAACCTGCACACTCAGGATTAAGTCCTGCAGCAGTAACACCACAAGTATATTAAAAATTAAATTCAATCTGAACTGTTGCAGAAATATTTTGTCTCTGGCTTATTACCATGATAAGGCTTTGAGTATTTATACTCAAATGTATTTATACTTTGAGGTATTTATATGTGTTCATACTTCTTGAAGAGGTGCATGAAAAGTGGGGGAAGACATGTCCTTGCCTTGGAAAGCTACCAAGGACTGAGGAAACTCTGGAGAATGTGGTTTGGTGAGGAAGCATCCTAGCATAGTCCTGAAGTCAACCTCTGAAATAAAGGAAAATCTTCGCGCCAACTTGTGGGGCCTGAACAGAATGTGCTGCTACTTGGAAAGATGATTAAAGCTGAAATGATTTGGGGATGGCATCCCCACCTGGAATGGTAGAGGTAGGCAGGAGACTTTGTGTGTTAACCCTTTGTTAAGTTACAGCAGGAAAGTCAATAATTCATAAGCTCAAGCTTTAGCCAGAAATTGCATTCCAGTCAATATTCTTTGTTATCACCCATTTCTGATGGTTTGCATTTTTTTTCCACTAAGCAGACCCTTATTATAACCACTCCCAGAAGGTGAGGATAACTTAACATCATCTTAATGGATCCCTTGGGGTGGCTTAAAGTGAAGCAAAACCGAATGATCAAATGTTAAAAAAAAATATAAATAAATATAAATATAAATATAAATATAAATATAAATATAAATATAAATATAAATATAAATATAAATATAAATATAAATATAAATATAAATATGTATGTATATGTATATGTATGTATATATATCTGTATGTATATATATATGTATGTGTGTGTATATAAATATATATATATATATGGGGTTTATATTAGAATTGGTTGCCAAGGAAAATAGATACATAGCCATTTTGAGGTTTATTTTCTAAAGTAATCTAGAAATAGAGAATATATGAATAACAGTTAGGAAAACACATGAGTGAAAGACAGAGAGAAGATAAACATTCAAAGATATTTACAGTCACCACCCCTAGCATCCAGTGGCAAGTCTTGGTTGTAGCAGTTTCAGTTTTCATTGGCCAAAGTGACAATCTTGATCCATCAGTAGTAGAAAATTCAACAATTTCATGAATTATGTGCACTCAGGTTCAGGGGAAACACCCAGTATCCCCCCGGAGGCAGGGAGTTTTACTCTGGATGATGTAATGCTGTGAGGCACAGGATACTTTTAGGAGTCCCTGATGGTCTAAGTTCTTTCAGCTGCCTATTAGGTCAGTGCAGTTGAGTCTATTATGGCCCACTGTGATCTGTCAGCAGAGATGAATATTGTCAGCTACCTGTGAATATCCCAGTGTGTCCCAGCAGGAGAGTTACCACAGATGAATTCACCTGTGTAAGGACAAAAAGGCAGTACCAGCCTCACAGGATTTGCCTCCTTCCGTATCTCAGTCAGCACCAGCTGTGGCCTGGGGTGGGGCTGTGCTCACCCTCTGCACCTGAGCAGTTTCTTTACACATCAGCAGCTTGTCCCCTGAATATTTAGGCCATCAGCATTCCAAGCTCTCTTCCAGGATCCCCTGTGGATACATTCTCCTCCCCAGACCTGGGATGACTGGACAATAGTACCTGCTTTATCTCAAGTTCCTGTCACAGGCTTGTTTGAGGAGGGGTGGACTTCAGTGGTCACAGATGAACAGCTGCTTCTTTGCAGTTTGCTATAGTGGGCAAAAGTCCATGAATTTACCAACGTTTAAGCAATTCACCATTTCAGTGTCTCACAACCAAGATACATGGATTGACTTGCCAGAACTAAGTTTGCCTGTGCCAAGAACTCTCACATCATTACCTGTGCTCCTTCCACTGCAATACTCATATAAAAGCTATCAACTTTTAATAATAAAACCAGCTGAGTTTTGCTTATGATTTTAATTATTTATAAATTATTTTAAAAAATTAAATGTTGCACATAACTAATTGGTGCAACTGAATGCTGGTGCTATAGTCACTATCATCTGCTCTTTTCCTTCTTGTGTTCAAAGAGCACATTTCAAAAAAGATGTTAATTCCTAATGGAAGCTTTCCTTTGCATGCAAAGGACTACACTCTGAAAAAGGGATTTTATAATGTGTTTATTAAATGCATTTATTTGAGGTCACAGATTTGCCAGTGAAGTAAACAACTAAATGGCATTAATGTCCTAGTGCTTCATGAGTTCACAGAGTTTCTAGTTCTATATACTTTCCCTCTATTTCCCCTGGACTGGGAAGGCAAAACAAGAATTGATGTGGTATAAATTAGGAGATTTTATAAGGAAATTAGCATTAAAAACAGCTTAGAATTCCAAATTTTAGCAGAGGTAAACAAAGAACAAGAGAAATAGCTCATTATAGTGAAAATACTTTGCAGCTTTCACTGCATCATGTTCACTTCCAACTACATGGCTGCAAGAGAAGACTTCATCTTCAAAGGGTGCTGTATAAACATAAGCTATACTTTTTTTTAAATGCAGAAGCAAGTCTTTCAGAATCAAAGGGTAAAAAAGAGATTTATGAACATAGTTTTCTGTGTAATGCTCATTCAGTGCTGATTCCAGAAAAATATTCTGAATGCATTTACAGATAGTATCCACTCTGCCTGTTAGCAAAGATTTTGCTTTGGCTTAAAATTTAAAATGGTCATAAATATTTTTGTACTATATTTATTTATGTTGTGTCAGTGCTAAAACTATTCATATAGTAAAGATCATTTTCATAACAAGGATTGATAAGTTACTTTGGTTAAAGTCTCAAAAGTACATCTATAAACCCTCAACTTACAGGAGCCTCACCTTCTGTAGCTTTTATCCTTCACAGGATGACACCACTTAAGACAACTTCTTTGTGTGTGTTCTCCTCAAAGAGGCCAACCATTCTTTTGCCAAAATCCTACTCACCTTTATCTATTTTCAAATGGTCCTTCCCATTAGATGCAAGTGTTGTTTACTTCCACAGTAAACATATTTACAACACTTTCTACACTACATTTCTAGTAATTTAGTTGACCTATAAAATCTTTTTCTAAACCTTCCTGGATTTTTATGACTGTATAAATATATTCATATCCTAGCATCTGTATAGGAAGCTCTGCAGACACGGATAAATCTTAAATTCTGATTCTGTCTGTATATTGGTGTCTACTTCAGCAGCTCTTGAGGGCAGTTGCCTGAGTGAGAGATCCACATGTCAGGCTTTTCCCTGAAAGTGGTTGTTCTTCAAGTCTAATTCGTGTAGGATGCATTAGATTCACTGTTGATATGAAAATCAATTGCTGCTTGGACCCACTGCTCTTGTGCTGATCTGCATGCATGGAACAGCCACTTACTCATCACTTCCAGAAATCAATAGTTTGTTACCTGAAAATAATAATTAAAAAACACGTCAGATCGCCAGTACAAGGAGAAAGGTTCTCAAATCTGTTGCTGAAAATGGGGTAGCTACTTTCATCTTTACTCCCCTCTCACTCTTTCTCCAATTTAGCAGGTCCAAACACAGAGCAGGCAATTAATTGAACATAGTTGAATCAACATTTTCTGTGCCTAAAAGAAATAAAACTAAATTCTTTTATATATGAATGTTCAAATCATGTGTTGTTCTGACCAACAGAAAACTTCAATGATAATAAAAAGTTTACCACATGCACTGATGTAATTATATGATATAAACAGGCACATTTGCTAAATAACTAAATGAGAGAAAACCTCCTTTTCTTCCATTTTAAGGACATAATTGAAAGAAATGTGTCTTATGTGCCACATAGGGGCAGCTGTCTCTAACATGACCATATCTTGCTAAATCATTGAATCTTCATATTTAAAGATGTCATTCAGACACAAAACATGCTTCAGAAAGGCTGAATGCTCACAAAGAATCTTGGAAACAATTAGGTCTTGATCCACTAAGGTAGAAATTAAGTAAGGTGACAGTAAGAATAATATTTTATGTTAAAATCTTTGGCTAGATTTTTCAGTACATGTTACAGAGAATATAGTAAAGCTTTAAATGGTTTGTAATGTTCATCATAGCTGGAAGCCAAATAACTTCTATGTTATCCACTTCCTAGCATATGCATTTATTTACACACACATACATGAACACATATATATATGTAGATGTGTTTGTGTTTTTCTAAGATCTAAATACAGTTAACACCCTTTTAGAGATCTGCTTTCCACCAAATAAAGTTACAGAACTGTATCAACAGAGATTTTAGTCTTATGCCCAAATTCTTTGATGCCTACCAAACTGGTGCCTAATTAATTTGGGAGCTCAGATCCCTTTTGCTCGACCCAAAATTTATAGAATTTCAAAAAGAAACCACTGTCACGAAGCAGGGATGTGACTCAACTATCAACAGGAAAAGATTAGTGAAAAGGATGGCTGTCTGGGGGAAAAAAACAGATTTAGAAAAGTTTAAAAAAAGTCAAGTGAACAGGAAGGGTTTAGACAAATGTTCCAAAAGTTCATTGAAGAGAACATAAACCTTCCAAAAATAATTGTAATATTTCTTGTAATGATATCATCTGAAAATTTCAGAAAGCAAAATTTGAGCATTTGAATAGTTGGCATGTATCTATTAATGATTTCTTTCCCCCTCATACCTCTCCTCAAAAAAATCTCTTGATTTTTTGATTTTCTTTTGAAAATCAAAAATATACAAAATTCACATAAGTCTAGATGTTCATGAAAGTCTTTGTCATAATTTTGCATTTTCTAGGTGAGTTACAGTATTAGACCTCCAAATAGCATGTTTTAAATTGATTACTGTGACAGTAAGTTCAATGTTGACAGATAATGGATAAAATAAACTTCACCTATCTTTCCAGCCTAAAGGATGGAATGTTTTTACATAATATACCTAATTTTCCAAATTTGTCTATCTTTTGATACATGGACTGACCAAATGTTACAGTGAGTGACAAAGTTATTTCCTAAAGTTTTATCTACTATCACAGTAAAGTCTTAGAAATACATGCAAATAGATAGATGAAAATAATTAATTGCAAACCCAAAGTTGTCTTTCTCTTTAAAGAAAGATTGCTGAAATCAGTATTTCTTTTGTTCCTGCACTTCTCCATAGGTAGAATACATGACTTTGGCTCAGATAAAGGGCAGATTATGGTGTGTGATGGGTAACAATGTGTGACATAAGAGCACAGTGAACAGAGGTCAACAATTTATCTGTGGAACACTTACATTTGCAAATCAAAATATCTCATGGACTTATTTTAAAAGTGGAAAATAGAAGTAAGATAAAAAAGTACTTAAAATCCGACTTGCTGACATGAATTCTTATCCTAAAAGCTTATTTTTAAAACTCTTCCTAGTAATACATGAGAAGGATTGATGCTCTGAGCTTGAGATGCACTGCTTGTAAGCATCTTCACCAATTCTATAAATTTGGTCTGGAAACTCTCCATTCACCCTTACTCTGAGAAGAGGGGGATTTTGTGTACTGGAAATATAATCTTAATGCTTTTCATTTACTTGTGAAAAATGTTCAGTTTATTCACAATTTTGTGCACTACTATTGTTTACTGTTTCAATTTAAAAATCATAAATTTGCAGAATACATACTTGGACAAGTTTTTAAATTGTTTCAAGCCTACATACAGGACAGAGGTTTCTCTAAAATAAAAACCATAGAGTAAACTTTTTTCACTGTTCTTTTGAAACATTTGGGAGAAGTATTATCTGTGGTAACAACTGTATTGATCAAAAATATAAAGAAGTTCTTAGATGTCCATTTCTAGTCTTTGGTCCTAGTTGCCTTTATCAACTTAGAGGTATTCAGTCTTTCTCTCTCAGCTTCAAAGTAGAAAGAAAAACTACAGTCAAAGAGAGTATCTGGAAAACCATTCCATTTCCTGCTAAAGGAGATAAAAGAAGCACTTCTGAAATATATTGGAATAAAAGATAAAGTCTCCAGTAGAACATTACTGTACTGGTAAGGGTCAAGTCATGGCAGCTGGAATGCATGTATAGATCAAGATATTAAACATAATGAAAAACATATAGATACATATATGTATATACATATATGCACATTTTTATTATCTATTTCAAACTTAATAAAATTACATTTAGCAAATTTTAATTACAGGATGATTTTTTTAAAAATTTTAAGATGTATTTATCATAGATTCATATAATAGGATAAGTTAGATTTCTATAATAGGATAAGTGTCCTGTCTAATGCATAAAATTAATTACTGACCACCCAAAAAAATCCCCAGCAAAACAAACAAAAAGAGGAGTATCAAGACAATAACTAGGAAAAGAGGAAATGGCAAAAACCCACCAAGCATTAAGAAGACAGAAAATACAATGCTGCTTCAGTTCTGATTTTTCTCATCACAGACCTGACACACACGACCACCTTAACAGAAGACTAAGACCCACCAACGACTGCAGTCAAAAATGCTCAATAAATGGCATGAGCTGTGGGGTGTTGTGTTATTGCATCTAAAATAGCATATGATTCCTGAAGTGTAATACTTTTTTTTTTCTACCAGTTGTAAGGATGTTCAATAGAAGCATGAACTATGAAACTGTGAAAGTGTGTTGCTTAGGAATTAATTCAATTAAGTTTGAATTGGTCTGATTTGTCAGTCTTCTAAACATTCACATCCAAATTACCTCTAATTTCTTAACTGGCATATTGATAAATATGTATGCATGAAAGCATGCATTTACTTTCAATAATGGGGAGGTAAATATTAGTACAAAGGAGCTTGATTAGTGAAAAACAGACAGATTCAATGTGTAAAATATTTCTTTTCTTTTTATATTTTTCTGTGGTGGTTTATATTCTTGGAATAGGTTCCTAAACTAATGCATACTAACTTCCTTCCTACATCCTGTTAAATATTATTAAATAACACAAGCCTAATTCACCTGAATTAATCTCTGTAATACTTAATTCCTGTGGTCAAAAAATAAGCAAAAGTTGTACATGAAGAAAAAACAAAGAAACAATCAGAAAACAAATTATTTTGTGTAGATTCTCATTCACTGCAACTGACTAGCTCATAAACCTTCATCTCTCACTTTCTCACATTCTACACTGAAAGTTTTGCCTGCAAATCCTCTACAATTGTGTGTAAATGACTGTTGATTCTGCCACAGTATCCACTTCACTGGGAGAAAATATACATTCATTCTGAATTCTTTTCTGGCCCTTTTCACCTGAGTTAGATTTATGTGTTCTATTATAAATAACTGTGATCCTTTCTTATACCTATGTGCGGCAAAAACTAAAAAAATCCTGAATCTAAGTGATTTCCCATCATTTTCTAGATTGATACAATTATCAGATTAGTGTAGAAATATTTATTCTATAAAATGGTGAGGCTGAAAACTAAATGACTATATGCAAAGTGTTTTTTTTTTACAGATCCTTTAGTATAACAATCTATTGTACATAAATTCAGAAAGTGTTTTTTTACAGTCGATTAAAGTGTTCTGTTATCACTTTATCCTGAGTTTCCATTTTTTGTTCTTCAGATGAATTTTTACTTCTTTCTTAATTAACTTGGTATTTCTAGTAGAAATATTCTCATCCAAAGCCAAAATCTGCAGTATCACATGGACTTTGCAACCTTATTAAACACACCCTCAGTAAAACTAAATCCAGCCCAGTTCAAACCTATTTTTTACCTTTTTTTTAAATTATCAGTTCATCCCTCTTACTGGGAAAAAAAAAAAAAAAAAGAAAAACCTGAACCATCTCACTATTTCATTGAAGGATGATGACAAAAGCTGATCAAATAATTATAACAGCTGACTTAGGAAAAAATATTATATATATTGGGTGTGCTTGGCAAGGTTTTGGCAGCAGGAGGACTAAAGGGGTGACTTCTGTGAGAAGCTTCTAGAAGCCTGCCCGTGTCCAACAGAGGCAATAGCAGCCAGCTCCAACAAACACTGACCACTGCCTAGGCTGAGTCCATCAGCCACAGTGGTATTAGAACTTCTGAGATGTACTTAAGGAGGAGAGGGAAAAGGGGAACAAACACAACAACAAAAACAAGCTGGCACAAAAGCCTTGCAGCCCCATAGAGAGTGAGAATATGTGGGGGAGACAGCTCTGCAGACACCAGCACCAGTGAAGAAGGAAGGGGAAGAATTGCTCCAGGTCTCAGAGCAGACAGTCTCCTGCAGCCCATCATGAAGACTGTGGTCTTGGAGGTTAACAATGGAGCAGATACCCATAGAGGAGGCCACAATGGAGTAGATGGATATGTCCAAAGCAGGCTGTGACCCTCAGAGGCTCCTGGCAAGGTCTGTAAACCCATGGAGAGAGGAGCTCACACTGCAGCAAGCTCCTCGCAGGATGGTTGACGTGGGGCAGCACATTGGAGCAGCCTATTCCTGAAGCAGTTTGTGAAGAACTGCAGCCTGTGGCAAGGAGTCATGCTGGAGAAGTTTGTAGAAGACTCTCTCCCATGGGAGGACCCCATACTGGAGGAATAGTGTGAGGAATCCTCCTGCTGAGGAGGAAGGAGGGGCAGACACAAGATATGATGAACTGACTTCAACCCCAGTTGCTGTTCTCATGTGCTGCTGGGCCAGAAGGATGCAGGGAATTTGAAAGTAAAGCCCAAGAAGAATGGAGAGGTCAGAGGAAGGTGTTTGGCAACAAATGAAATTAATTTTCCCAAGCAGAGTCTGTTTTGACAGTAATTGCTGAATGATCTCTCCTTGTCCTTATCTGGACTCCCAAGCCTTTCACTACATTTTCCCTCCCTCATCTAGTTGAGGAGAAGGGTGATAGAGTGGCTTTGGTGGATACTTGGCATTCAGCCAGTGTCAGTCCTCCACAACAAAATTTCCAATTACAAGCACAGTAAACTAGTGAGGAACTGATCTCTCATATTTTAGCTTCTCTGTCATTTCCAGTATAGGGTTAAAATTTAAAGCTAAACATGACAAGGTATTTTGGATTCTGGAAAGAGATAAAAATACTCTGCATTTTGCTGCACCACAGTTTTAGATACTTGCCTCCTAAATGTAATCCACTATGTCTATTATACATGCTAACTCCACATTTAAAGCCCAAAAGCACATAAATGCATTAGGAAAATTGAATTGCCAGAAAGGCCATATTGAATGGAAGATGCCTGAATTAGCCAGAAAAATTTCTGAGGACCAAGGCAGATGTTAAATTTTCCTGCTCTTCAGAGTTTATGCTACAGAAATATACTTTTTCTATTTTTGTTTTACGCCTTTTTAGAACCAGGTGCAGAGGACCTTTTTTACAACGGGCAGATGGCAAAATTGGCACTATTTCCTTTGCTGTGCCCTTTTATTCAGTATCTGAATACTGTTTTCAGGTGCCAACAACACCCTGATGAAATGAAAGTCACATCCACTGTTCAACAGAAGCCTGACCTAACTTCAGGGTAAGCACTGCAGACTGCTTAAGGAGATGATCCATCTTCTGTAATATAACTAAATAGCTAAAAGAAAGATACTGAAGATACTCTTAAACCAATGAGTAATTGGTAAAGTTACCATCCCTGGAGGTCTTTAAGGAAATTTAGTGCCATGAGTTGTGGCATAAATGTATTTAGTGCATTTAGTTGATATGGAGGTATTCAGTCACAAGTTGGACTCAATGTCTTGGGGTTTTTTCCAACTTGATTCTGTGATTCAGTGTCTTGACCCTCAAATGGGCCACAGAATCACTAATGATCTTTATGTCAATTTTTAATCATGAGAGTGAAAATAAATGTCAAACGTCCTTTTGAAATAAGAGAGTTTGTTTTTCAGCTAAGAAGTTCAAATAGACCCTGGGCAGTGATTGACAGGTATATTTTGTAAATGGTAGAACATACATGAAGCTATAGGTAAGTTAAAGTTGAGGACGTATTGTGAATATTATTTATTATATAATTTCTATTTCATTAAAAAAGTTGATACAGATTGAAGAAAATTGACTAGGAGATTTTTTGATTTATTAAGTCTGACTGAATGAATTAAGGGACAGGCTAACATGGGTGACACTGGGAGTTTTTACTACAGGTCAGCTGAGCAGGAAGAAGTTGATGAGGCCTTTTACAGACATCTGGATGTAGGATGTAGCCTCATGACCACAGGCTCTAGTTGTCATGGGGCTTCAGCCACCCTGGTATCTGCTGGAAAGGCATCACAGCTGAGACACAGTCCAGGAGGTCTCTGTAGAGAACTGATGACAGCTTCTCGGCATGGGTGACAAAGGAGCCAACAGAGGGAAATGTGTTGTTGGACCTTGTACTAACAAAGAAGGACTGCCTGGGGATGTGAAGGTTGGAGGGCAGCCTTGGCTGCAGTGACCACGAGATGGTAGAGTTTAGGATCCTACATGGAGGAAGAAGGGCAATTAGTAGGACTGCAACCCTGGACTACAAGATGAGTAACTCTGTCCTTTTTAGGGACCAGTTTGGAGGAATCCCATGAGATAGAGCTCTAGAAGCTCTACTCAAGGGAATCCTTCCATGAAATATTAATATTAAAGCATCACTTCACGGGCCTGCGTGGATAAGCAAAGAGCTTCTGATAAAACTCAAATGGAAGAAAAAATGTATGGAATGTGGAAAAAGAGAAAGGCAGTTTGGGAGGAATGTAGAAATATTGTCAGAGCATGCAGGGATGCAATGAGACAGGTGGATAAGGTCCATCTCTTTTATGAGGAAAGACTGAGGGAGCTGGGCCTGGAGAAGAAATTATTTTGAAGGGATCTTATCAATGCATACAAATATTTAAGGGAGGATGTAAAGAGGATAGGGCCTCTTTTCAGTGATGCACAGCAACAGGACAAGAGTTATCATGCTCAAACTGAGCACAGGAAGTTCTATTTGGAAAACTTGCTTGTTTTGAGGGTGATTGAACACCAGAACAGGCTCTCCAGAGAGGTTATAAAGTCTCCTTCACTGGAGATACTCAAACATGATCCTGGGCAACCTGCTCTTGTAGACCCTGCTCTAACAGCAGGGTTGGGTTAGATGATTTCCACAGGTCCCTGCCAAACCAAACCATTCTGTGGGATTCTGTGGTTCTGTAATTCTGTGACTAATGGAAAGGAAAGAAAATAAAATATTTATGCTACCTAGATTATTTATGACAAATGAAAACTTCTTTCTTTAAATCTTTAGAGGAGTAAGATGGACATCTTTCCTGTAGTTTCAGTAGAAAGTTTCCAGCACTGTGCTTTTTTTTTTCTATTAGAAAAAGTGTATTGTATGCTTAGAAGAATTCCAAAGAATTTTGTTCTTGATGTTATAAGTTAAATCCAGAATTACTCCTCAAAAGCTGATGATACTTGGCATCTATGAATTACCAGACAAGTGGAGCAAGCCACAGTTTCATGAATATAGTGAATAGTGGAACTTGGTAGCAATATCATAGGGAGAAAGTGCAGTACAAATGTTTTCACAAAACTGTATGCAGTCTTAGGAAGAAAATGAGTGACTAATATTTTTTTAATTAACCATATTTTTAAAAGAGTTATTAAATTGGGAAGAAAAGTCAGAAGGAGAAGTCAGAATTAAAACACCATGCAGGAACTTATGCACAGAAGAAAAATGATTACTTTTTTTAAAGATGGACTTGAATAAGCAGCAGAATGAATTCAGGCTGTAATAATAACAATAAAGATGCAGAAAAATAGATGTCACTGTAATAACAACTAGATTTTTGCTGTGTAAATGTCTAAAATTTACTTATGTTAACCAGCTGGGTCAAATGCAGACCTTAATAACCAAAGTTTTCTAATTTTATATTTCTGGCATGATTGGTTTTTTTTACCCTTCAGGTAAAAGTTTTAAAAGATACAAAACCGATAGAGTCAAAACCTCTAATTTCCTAAATATGTTCCTAAAATATCTTTTTCCTTGCTTCTCCTCCCCACCCCTCCATGTAATATGAGCTGTTCAACTTGATTTTGTGATTTTGCCATGTCTTAAACTTGCTACAATTAAAAAATGTGTTTGGTTTTGTTTCTGTGTGTGTGAAATTCAAACAGCAGTAAGTGATGCAGGAATTTATATTCCTTGAGTTTTCTAACATCATAATTATGATTATTATACATTATCACTATGAGCTGAGTGAGCAATTGCAGCATATGGTCAGCCCTTGATGCAGATCTGCTATAATTAATGTTTATGTTTTACAATTTCTGAAGCAATGAAAGTAAAAAAAGGAAATGCAACAACCAAAAAACTATAAAGTGTCTTCTACTTAATTTTTTTTACATTCATTCTCTGAAACTTTTCTAAAAAGTGAACTTTTTCAATCATTCAGTCCCAAATGTAATGTAAAAGCAATGAGTACACTAACATCAAGAGAGCATTTAATCTCTCAGAAGCATGGTGGACTGGTTTGCAAATGTGAAGGCTTAGCAAGCTCACCTGGCAAATGTGTTCTTCTTTGGGTAGTTAGAACAGCTTAAGCTGTCCAAAATCACACAGCAATGGAGAGATTAGCAATGTTTGTGTCTGTCATTTTCAAATATTCATTAAATATATTAAAAGCTTTTCAGTCTTATTCACTGTGGGAATGTTGTTTGTTTTCCCCTAGATTATACAAACAATGTTCTGCCATACTAATTGGAAAAAAATATTTGCTGTGAGTCACCTTCTACTGAAAAATTTCAAAGACTCCTGATATTACTCGAGTGCCAAAATATTGATAGAAAATGTCTGATGCACATCTATGATTCATTCTGAAGTAGATGGATTGACTGATAATCAGTTTTTAAACAATGTAACATTTTGAGATGTGAGAGTTCAATAGGATTTGGAAATATATTAAAACAGTCAAATTCCAAGGATTTTTAAGGCAAAACCCTGTTTTAATAAGAGTTATGTTACCATGTCAGAATTTTGTTGATCCTCATTTTCCTCTTCCAAAATAATATAAAAGATTTTATAAATTTAGCGACCAATGAAATAGGCGACAAATCAATATTGTGGAGAAAATATTTGTCTGAGAATACAGTTTTGAAAAAGGCATGATAATTTGTGGTGGCCACTTAAAATCTATGGAAGATAATGTTTTCCTGCTTCATTATCTTGAGGTAATTGCCAAATGACAATGAACTTAGAAAGTTAATATAAACAATTGAACATTAGTGTAGAGGTTGACTGCATAAAATTGAGTGTCTTGAGAAATAAGACACCTCTTCATGCAAGTCCACCTGAGTTACAAATCACTAGATACTTGAAACTCTCTCTGTAGCTGGAATTCAGCTTGGGCATTCAAGGTAATACTGAAACATTGCTATGTTCCTACCACACTGTACAGAATAATGAAATCTCCTTCAAAGGTAATAAATGCCCATCTAGTGTCATAGTCAGAAGCAGAGGGCTAACAGTTGCTCACCAGCCAGTGCTTTACTCACCAATTTTCTTGAGGGCCAAAGGTCAGAAGATGACCAGAGCTACCAGAGGTGATGATGCCATGAGGGTGGTGAGGCACTGATACAGGTTCCCCAGAAAAGCCCATTCTTCAGCCTTCAAAGGCCAGGCTGCAGGGAGCTTTGTGAATGTTGGACTGGTGAAAGTTGTCCTTGACCATGGCAGAAGGATTGGAGTTATAATTCCAGGGCATCATCTTTAAGGTCCTTTCCAACACAAATCATTCTTGGGTTTGTTCAGCCTGGAAAAGAAAAGGCTTAAGGATTAGTTTTGGCTTTCCAGTACCTGAAGGGAGCCTAGGAAAAAGGTGGAGAGCTTTTTACAAGAGTCTAATCAAATGGGTTTCCTTGAACAATGTTGGACACTTAAAGCTTCCATTTTTCCAGTAATTTGCAGAAAAAGTATGGTTCACAAAAACAATGTGCTACTTTTTAAAGCAAAACATGCAAATTTGTCCTCCCGCAGATTCAGGCTGGCTTCTCTTCTACTTGTAATCAATGTCCTGCATTAATAACCATGACAGTGTTACCTCTTTTGTGTAGACTGTGCTTTTAGAGAACACTTCTGAGATGTTATTGCTGTCAGTAAATAGGGGTAGTGATGCACATGATGAAAAAAATGCAGTAGATTCCAATTAACTTTCTTTTCTACTCTCTTGGCAAAACTGTGCTAACAGTAAATAATAACATTAAAACTTGTTTTCATTACTACAGCCAGTAATTATGATTCTGAATACACCACAGGGACAGTCCTCTGATATAAAAAGGTGCCACTTTAGGAGATTTTAAAGAAGAAAAAAAAAATTTAGATCTAGAGGTACACTTTCAATATTTAAACTCTAAAATGGTTATTTTAGGAATAATTACAATTAAGGACAAAAATATATGGCATACAGATTATTTTATTTTTCAATTAATCTTCTAGTAAGCTGGTGAATTTTAACTATTTGATAAATATTCAAAGAGTTAGTCAATACTAAAAATTTCACACTTGCTTAAACATTTAATTAATGTCTTTATTGTGACAAAATATATCACAGCCTTTTAAGTAGAAATATGAGTTCAAATTAACTACAGTTATGTAAAACCATCACCCCATAGACTACAGTCATCAATAACTGATGTTGCCAGATACACTGGTCCATATCAGATCCATACCAGTTAGGCACAATTAGGATGAGATTTTTACAGTTGTCACAATGCAGACTACTATTTCTATTTAGCAAAATATTGCTAAATAACAAAGAATAGTTTTCAAATTTTTCTCTCACACTAAGCTCTGTCACTTCTATCTAAATGAGATGGGATTTTCACCTGACACAAAAGTTTGAGCTCAGGCCAAAAGGCTTTTAATTTCAGTTCTAGTTAGGATCTATTAATAGAGAAAGAGTTTGGTCATATAGCTTATGTAAGATATCTTCATATTTTTTCCTTAAAGGTTAAAAATAGTTTGTTCTTATTTGGCACCAAAGGTATGTTTCTTGAACATAAATATGTCTGTGTATGAACTACCATATTTTAATTGTACACTTTAAGTCATAGCATGAACTATGTTGCAAAACTCAGTTCTCCATATAATATAGATTTAGAGAGTATAAAGCTGCTGATTTACCAATACAATGAAAGGCAGTGTTCAACCCTTAAAAATGGGGAAAAAAGGTATTGAGGATGAATTATTATGTGGCTAAGGCATGCAGAGACCCAGGGAAATAGCACTTTGAAGGAACTCCTCTGATCCACTGTGGAAATCTACAGCATCACCTTCTCAACTTAGCAATTATCATAGCAACATTTTATAGTCAAGAAGAAGAATAGGCACTCACTGAAAAATAAGTCTTATCCTAAAATGACCATATAAACCTTTATGTAAGGATTCTTTATTTGACTATAAATATAACCTAGTGACTTTCTCATCTCTTGCAGTCTACATTGCATATATCTAAAATTGTGTCACAAATTTAAAATTTATAGTAGGATTGATTTTTCCTAAATGGAGGTAGCAGGTGACATTTGAGACATTCAAATCTTCTTGTGAGCTTGGGAGGCATCACAAAAACCCTACCAACCTTGAAGATCTTGGTGTCAGGATACTTGAGGTCAGGCACTGTACGTTACATACCTATGTAATTTCCAGACAATAAAACCTCATCCTTTTTATCTTTCTATCTTCTGTGATTTAAAATAGAACAAGTGGGATTTATTTCTCATACATTTTCAAGGAGGTATATATATTACATATTTGCAATTAATATCAGATAATCTGGAGATGATAATATTGTAATAAAAAGAGATTATTTGAGAGACTTTATAAACAGTTTATAAAAGTTTAATGCTTTATTAAGTATTGTTAGCACTAAATGGCAAAATTCAGTGAGAAGGCTCAAGATAAAATAGTTTAACTTGATGGATATTCTCATACCAACAAGTATTGATGTGCTTTAGGTGGTAGAAGCTGTTACATTTTGTCTTTTTGCCAGAAGTGATTTGAATGTATTCATAAAACAAGTCTAAATTATCTTTCAAGTCTGAAAACTCAGCCAGCTACTGATGTATCATTACAGATAAAATCATGAGATTACTGATATTGATACCGATACACTCATACTCACATAAAACATTCTTCTTTCCTGTCTATTTGCTGCCTGTGAGAGTGCTCTGGAATTCTCCTGAGAACAAACTATCCCAGACTCTGACACCTGACTTCTTATGTCCATATACTACCTAAGAAAATGATGACTATTTAGTGTTGCAGATGAAATCGAGCCTTAAATAAAAGGCAAAATTCTTTAAGGCACAAACACAGAGGTGTGTGGATGATGATAGAATAAAATTCTGGTTTATATTAAGGCAAATAAAAAAGAGTAGTTATCTCTCTGCAAAGTATATGTACATGGCAAATTAAAACTTCAAATTTACACCTAAACTTCCATTATTTCAATATCTTGTTCTGCCTGTTATTTAGAATTAGGTTTGCATCCAAATACGATTTGAGTTTAAATATGGGATGTAAATTAGCTTTGGAAATTGGGGGTGTGGGGCTGGGGATGCTCTGGCTGCCCTCCAGCATTCCTCTCTCTGCTTGGGACAGTCCTGGCTGCCAGACCCAGCCCTGCTGCCCCAGGGGAGCCCCTCCATCCATCCCCAGGTGCTGAGGACAGCCCAGCCCATGTGCCCTGACCACCTGTACCTTGACATCTGCCTTGACTAAAGGCAGTATTTCACAGTTCAAGTACCTAAACGCATATCAGCAGAGTATAAAATGTTTATTATTATTATTAATTTACATTGATCCCATAAATGTCATGTAAGCTTTATGGAACAGATAAAAAGACATGGTCCATGAAATGAAAAGCTCACCATCTAATTTTAGAGAAGAGAGAGCCAGAGTAAGCAAATAAGTCATGCTGCTGAAGAGAGTCATCAGGAAAGGTTTCCAGCTGCAAAAAAAAGGTAAGCTGGTGTGGAGCAGCACATGCAAGCTAGGAGAATGACAATATGAATCTCCTTAGGCTGAAAAGGTATACTGCCTAAAGCTCAATAGGAATAATAAAAAAAAAACATATTTTCATGTGTTGGCACTGAAATCAAGCAAATTACTTTTTGTATGAGAACATCATGCATAAAAATAGGATTAAGGGAATACTGATTGTATCATTCTGGCTTCATAAATGTGCAAATTAAATAATGAAACACAGCAATTTTATTTTAACAGAAAACACACTGTGAGAATACATAGAGTTCATTTCAGAGAAATCCATTGGAGGAAATATGAAAATCTTACACTACTGGCTCTCACTAGGCACCTACATAAAGCCAGATTTTTCATATCACACATTAAATAGTTTTTGGCAGCTCATACTAGGCAGTATTATTAATGAAAAACTGTTTTAAAAAATTGGCAGCACTGGTGTGAAAGTGAAACGAATCATAATGGTGTGCTGTGGGAATTATTTCAAGACTGACAGAATTACATTTGTTTCATTAACAGAGAGTAATTTTAAAAGGTAAAAATACACAAGAAACATTTCTTGAAATAAACGGATCCAGTAACCAATTAAATGTGACAACAACTTCCTGTAAATTTGTAGTTTTATAGATACTACATATTGAGCAACCTATAAAAATATGACATGGACTAAAGCATTTGGATGATTTCCAGTTACTATTCCATTTTTCCAAACACTTTTCTTAATGCAGACAGTCCCTCAGCCTTGTTCAGACTGTCTTTGATTTCTTTTGTACATCATATAAGCATCAAGCTCAGTTCATACTTCAGGATAGAGATCAAAGATCTAATTCTTTGGAAAAATCTATGGACTTGCTTATATTTATGTACAGAGAGTTGTATGTCTGTGCTTTATAGGTAATACTCAGTGCATTAGGAGCAGATTTTATGCTTACAGCAATGGTGCAAACCAAACCAAAAACACCACCAAGGAGTAGTGGAAGCAGAGATGTTAAAGACAGGAAGGGCCATCCAACCTGCCAAGGTTTCACTGCATGTTGCCCACTCTTGCCATTTCTTGTAGATTTTCTGTTTTAACAGATAACTGATCAAATCAGATCATTTTCCAGTTAAAGAAATCATTATATTCTTGAATCTTTGCCGTTACTAACTTTAGCATTTATACCTCAATAAAGTACTCATTGTATCTTAATAAAATACTTATCAGAGTGTTCCTGATTATTGTGCAGAATATGACCCAAATCATGGATTCTTTTAGCCCCATCTCAGCTGTGAAGCTCACATTTGCCTTAGACCCCAGACTAGACCGTAACCTTTTTCAAATTTAGGGCTGCTGTAGACATTGGAAGTAGTGCTTCCCATCTCTTTTTGATATGGGAATGTGTTGAATATCTTCTGCAGTGTTCTTCTTGGGGGGAGAAACCTGAAGTTAATCATCCATGTGTGCTCCAGATGAAACTTCCTGCTCTTGAAGCTGCTCAGTTCCTCATGTTAACTACCACACCCCTGTTCCCACATTGCTGCCAGCCTGCCCATGGCTGCAGGGGGAGCAGAGCAGCTCCTTCTGTTGCTGATGCTGCAGGAAACAACCTCCATTCAACATCTGCAAGCTGCAGCCACAGCAGCTCCTGAGTCTGCAATGCCAAGCTGCATGGAAGGCTTTGCTCTGTGTTGGATGGGTTAAGATAATATATGTTTAACACAATTCAGCTCCTATATCTGAAGAGACTTTATTACATCTTTGACTGCACCTCATGGGTTTTCTTTTCCTTATATTTTACAGTGTCCAGATGACTTGAATCCAGCACATTCTCATATGCAGCACTGAAGACCTACAGTATAAATCATGACTCCTGGTGCTTTCCAGAAGATCCTAAGCCCTGTAAAGGCTACAAAGGGATATTTCAGGGCATATCCCTTTGGCCATCTGATTTTCACTGAAATAATGACAATATAGCACAGGTTTTACAGATGAAGACTGTACAAACAGAACATGTTTGTAAGAGGAGTTTTGTCCTTCTCTAATATGATAATATTTCAAGCTAAAATGGCATGAACTCCTGAAGAGTAGGCAGGTATAAAAAAAGGGGTTTTTACATACTGTGAGAACATTAGTGTTTTCCTTCAAAAAGATGTGTATCAAATTCTCAAACATCATTTTTCCATTTTATTCTAGGTCTTTGGAAAGACAAGGATTTACAGTGAAATTACTGACAAACAGATTAGTTCTAACTGTATTGGCATAACAACTAGATGTCTATTTAAATATCTTTGTAGCTTTAGTGAATTCTGAGAAGTTTCAGATTTTCACATTTCCAATGATACCAGAAGTGGACATATTATATACCTAAATATTTTCCATTAGAGAAGCTCATACTGTTTATTCATGAACACTTTTGTTGATTCATGATATGATGCACAAAGCTTATATTCTTCTGGTAATTTCAGATGAAAATTAGAGACTGAAGGATTTTACAGCATACCTTGAAAATTTGCATAAGCTTAATGAGCGGAAACTAACCATTGTCTCAATTACAACCTGAAAAATGAAACATGAGATGCTGATATAATATACAATATACACTGACCTATTTGATAGCCCTCCCTTACATTTTTAAGAACCAGCACTGTTCAATAAAATAAATGGATTGATTTCTTATATTTGTGTTAGAAATTATGTTTCCACAACTAAATACTTGATGTTGCAGTTTTCTGCATCTATAACATTATTAAAATCTTGCCAAGTATGGGCATTAGAACAAGACTGTTCCAGTATATTCTCACACAAGCATTGTTTTACCAATAATACTTTTAGCTATTTAAAGAAGACATGGAGAGTTTCCTTAGACTGTATTTTTCATGAGTTGGACATTGATATTAGAAATGATAAATTATCTGGTTCACTTACTGGGTACCAGGTAGCTTCTGTCTGCTACTTTTTGAATTATTTTAAGGTTGCTTATGTCATGGTCATTTCTGAAAGAAAAATAGGTTTGTCTTTGCATAGTAACCTGAGAGAAAGAACAACTTATCCCTAGGAATTTCACTTTGAACTGAAATAGGTTACAGAGAAAGTAGATTTCAGTTCAATTTTTGTCATTAGGGAGTTTTCTTAGAATTCTAAAGTCATATTCAAAGCATTTCTTTTGTCATAATATGTAACTAAAGTTGTAAGCCTGTATTCAGTTCTATCTTATTTCCTTTTTCTCTTATTCTGTACTCTAAATGTCATTCATCAAAATGGAAGCTTCAGAAGAAGCTTATTAAAAACTTTATCAAAATGTAATACACATTTCAGAAAAGAGATGGACTACATCTCTCAAGGAAGAGAATTCGTCAGAAAGCTTTAAAATGAAAGGCAGGTTTCTAATACCTTTCAAATGTATAAAACAAAGGACTTTGTAAAAGGAAATGTGTGCATATGGACTCTTTCTTTTTAAAAATATACTCAAATTTTGAATATTTGCAATAAATATATAACATGATACATGATATGATAGAATTTTTCCCTTTTAAAAAGTATTTTTCACTTCACTGCAATGTTTTGCACCAAAGAGCAAACTCAAATTATGCCAAAAAGGCATACAATGGCATACAGTTTACATGAGAAAACAAACAACAGTGAGTATGAAAAATAATTAATGTAATAAAGTCTCTTACCATACTTCTCCAATAATTCTGCCAACACCACAAATGCATTTTAAAGATAACTGGAAGTGGCACAAACAAGTTATGTTCAGTGTTAAAATATTGCATCAACCTATAGATTTGTCTTTATCCTTCCACATCTATAACTAAAGGTTCCACTATCTGATTCACTAGCTACGATGGCTTGTGGAAAGTTTGCTCTAATGCAGATCTTGCACAGCAAGTTTGATGTGGTACTCCCCTCCTAAACCTCATCACCAAACTTCCTGTGGGCATCTGACCATGGAAAGTACAACAGGGCATACAAACACAGTGTGAAAAAAATTTAATTACTTCTGGTTTTCAGCTTTATGGACTGTAAGTGGACAGAAATGTAAAGTAGAGGCTGGTTTATACAACACAAATAATCAACAGCAAAGGAACTGCTATGATGTTTCTCTTACTTATTATTTCTTTTAATAAAGATGAGTATGTGATTCAGCTACTTGTTAGACAACATGAGGTAAGAAAGAAAAATAATGCAATAAAAGCCAAGGAAGAAAGAAGATGTGTAATTTCAGAAGAAGGAAAAGAATTTCCTTTTGACATGAAGAAACTCTAAGAGATGGTGATCATGGACTATATTCACTACATTCATGAAGTTGTAGAGTCATTGCCTTTGGTTAAAATGCACATCTAATAAAAATTACAGACAATAATTATTTAAATGAAAGAGAAGAATTTTTTTAAAAAAACATAGTTCCAAATAACACTCTGACTGCTTTAGTTTGGACCAGTGAAAACATCATCCCCTAATTTCATTTGGAATTTTAAGGAAAAGAAAAAAGAAAGAGCAAGACTGGGCAAGAAAGAAGAACGGGTAAGAATGGGCAAGAGAAGAATATAAAATCACAGACTTGTGAATCTGGCTCAGCTTCAAGACATGTTTAGTTGTTGGTAGAATCTATCTCTGAATTTGGTATATTTAAAATATATGAGTTTTGATTCAAGGAAAGGTAAATGCAAAAATTGCATGCAGAAATACTGAAAAACCATCAGTAATTCCAGTGCTAAGCAAGAACTGAAAATATTTTATTTCTCTGTAATATGTTTTAGGTTTCAATAGGAATATCATATAAATGTATGAGCTACAGGATGTTTTACCATTTTGAAATATAAGTCTGATTATAAATAGTGGAAAATCTCATAGCAGTACTTGCAACATTCTTTAAAAATGGATGTAAAGGTATCAAATGACACTGCACCTTGCTAATAAGTCATTCATACTCTAAGGGTAAGTGCAGGTATAGAATTCAAGCTCTTTGCCTGAATATTAAATAGTTGTTAAACAGACATTCACAGACAAAGGAAATTCACCATGTGTTTCTGAATTGCCAAGCATTATATTAATATTCAATTGGTGAGCTGCTGTGTAGAAAGAAAGACTTGCTAGAGGCTTAAAATGCTAAATGCACGTCTCAATTTACTGTAACTGCATACTAAAAGCATTGCTCTGTCATACATTAGGAACAGAAGTTCAACAGCTGTTGTAATGTAGGAGAAGCCCAAATGCAAGGGACTTGGTGTGAGTTCTTAGAATTAATTGAAGTCATAAGCACAGTAAAGGAGGTGGGAAAATCCTTTGCCTACATGAATATATAGTACTTTTCTTCTTAAAATTATATCTTTTCTAGGTTTTTGTATTAATCAGTACTTTAAAGGATATCTGTTAGAGTTGAGTGAACTGGTCAGGTTGAATTAAAGCTGATTCAAACACTTTGCCACAGCTTGTACCTTTTGAACCACGCATGGTATAACTGAAATGTGCTTGGCCACAGTTTTTTTTCTGTTCTACCTAGGGAAAACAGAAGAAAACTAGTCTTCCTCCTATGCTGAGTCCATCCAGATGAATTCAATGAGATCATATGATCTCAAAAGATGCTTAGGGCAACCATAAGCAAAGATATCCCCTGTGATGTTAAAAGAGCACAGCTATGACTGGAAGGCATACCCAAATTTCATGCCAGTCATGTGCAAATCATAAGCAAAGTCTGATTAGTCTACTTAATAATCAACATTATCCTTGTAGATTGTCATCAAATAAGGATTTAGTATCATAGTAATGTTAGTAACAATGTCATTACCATCCATACCATTCTAATTGATTCATAAGTTTACATCACACTCATCAGTGCATTTCACAATTCTATTCAAATATTAAGGAAGGCTTTAACGAATTTATTTTCTTCCAAGAAAAAAATAATGCAAAAGCCTGAACAAAGCTAGTATTTTATTTCTTTGGAGGTGGCTTGTCTCTTTCTTTGCAGTTCCATTTAAAACGAAGCATATAGTCATATTGCCTCAGGAAGCATCAAGAAAAGATATTATTCTCTCACAAAGGAATGATTTCCTCCCTATTCTATCATTACTCCCAGAGGTTAGCAATTTGTTACCAGCTCTGAACAATGCCAAATGCTGTCTCAGCAACACTGAACACCACAAGGGACTTGGAGGGAGGGAGAGAGGAAAAATCATGGTTCCAGTTTTCTTTTTGTCCAGTTTCCTTACAGATACAGAGATTAAGCAAGTTCTAACTCTTCTCTTGCTCTGCTCAGAGTAGTTATTGCAGCAAAGAGGTGGGGACGACAGTTTGAAGTTTTATTTCCCAACATAAATGAGGATAATAGTAAGAGATTCAGAATTATTATGTTTGTAGATGCTGAACTAATAATTCTGTATACATGTGGGATAAAGCCTATAGTACATAACCCTTCTACCTTAATTCATATTACTTCCATATTTATTGAAATTTCTCTAATTCTTATTTGTAGTCACTTGTTTGGAGTATATGAGTGATTCATCCCCTTCCCTCCCCTCCCCTCTTTTTCTTTTATTTGAGGCTGGATGTTTTTTTGTGTTTGTTTGTTTGTTGGTTTGTTTGTTTGTTTGTTGGTTTGTTTGTTTGTTTTGTCCTATGGTAGATATGTGACTTGGTCACTTTTTGGAGGTAACATTTCAAAGAGATATTAGCTATGGTATACAGCTATATTTTAAACTCTGTGGTCAAATTTGACAATTATTTATTTTTATAATGATAGACTTGAAAGAGAGACAAGAATTTCAATTAAAGAATAGTAAGTACAGAAAACTTCTTATGAATAGTTTATCAAATCCTTTGGGGAAAAAAAAAAAAAGGAGGAAAAAAAAGTGTTGATGTGTTCATGTCTATAGTCTTGGCTAAATAATAAAAATGGGAGGAGTGACCAATTCCCTAGAGTGCTCTGCTGCCATGCAGGAGGATCTCAACAGAGTGGAGAGATGGGCTGAGAGAACATTTTGAAGCTCAGCAAAGGCAATTGCAGAGTTCTGCAGCAGGTGACAAGAGCACCAAGCCTGAGAGAGCTCAAGAAGCATTTGAGCAATGCTCTCTGGCACATGGTGTGATCCTTGATGTGGTACTGTGGAGAGCCAGATGAACTTCAGTGATCTTTGTAGGTCCCTTCCAACTCAGGATATTCTATAATTCTATGATAAAATGGAGTGAACCACAAACCACATGGAAAGGCTGTGCATGCAGCAATAGACTTGCTCTGTGCAAAGCAATGGATCTATCTAATATACCTTTCAAAGATCTGAGTGATGAGTGTAAACTGCAGTCTGAAAGTCAAGATTAATTTTGTTCAATGATTCTATCAACAATAAATATACCAGTAAATGTTTAGTTGAATCCTGTTGTTTATATGACCAGAATAGAATACAATTCATTTTCCTGCACATATATTGGCACCACAGTACTGACACAACAAGAAGGATGTTGATGTGGATCACAAAAACAGTAGATGTGAACCTGAACACACAAGAGATTCAGACCATAGGGGAAGCTTTGCCATTTATGTTTTTATAATCAGCCTAGTTAATCCACTTTCTTCTTGTTTAGGAACAGATCAAAATATTTACCAAAGTAAGTTTTAGAAAGCATGACTTTAAATACAATCTTATCTTTTTATAAAAAATGTGTGTTCTAATAAGGCTGTGCTCTAGTCCTTAGACTTGTTTCAGTGGAATAACTGTCAGTTTTCAGTCCAGGTTTTAGTGACAAGTGATTAAACCATGACAAAGTAGCCTTCTTCTAAAGCAGCACTGCATGGAAATACATTATTTTTTATGATTAATGCAGTGAAGTGTGTACTGCAAGATGCCCAATTCAGTTGTGTGCATTCAGAGAATCATCATTAATGTAATATATTAAAAGGTTTAAGCTGTGACTGAAAAATGGCTGTGAGTTACAGAGGAAAGGAGCTCTGAGAAGTCCTTTATACAACCAGGAGGATGTTCTTTTGAACATCCTAAACATACCCTGTGCACCAGGTTATATTGCACAGAAGTTCCACAGGTGAGCAGCTGTGGCAGCAGACTTCAGAGGAATTCAGTTTCCTTTTTCTTTGCAGCTGTAATGTCAAATAGTTGTCAGCTTAAAAACTTTTTGGGTGCTATAAAATAACATAATACCAGTAATTAAAGAAAATTTAGAGGTTTTAATTATTGTCCATTTGTTGCTACTATACTACCATTGATATAAGCACACCTATCAGGTTTTAAACAGAATTCTTTTAAAATAAGGAATTACAAACATTAATAATATTTTTAGAAGTTCTATTATATGAATCAGAGTATTTCATTCCCACTTCCACAGTGTAGGGGAAAACATATAAATCATAATTTATGTTGACAGCCAGACAACAGCCTTTGAGCAGGTTAGTTTTATAAAACCCTCAAAACATTGCTGAACTTCATTGTACATAGGTCTCAACACATTCAGTTCCTAAAGGATTAATTTTCTCCTAAATCTAGTTTTTCTACAAGCAACTTTAGAAAGGCCTAAAAAATGGAACAAAACCTAATTTTTTTATATATCCTGTGCTCTCAATGGCCTCTGTAACTTTTGTTATGTGTAAACAACACACTTTAAACAACAATATGGTGTCCAGGATGGAAATAATTTTCTTTATAGCAGCCTGTATGGTGCAGTGTTTTAGATTTGTGGCTAAAAACAGTGTTGCAAACACATCTATTTGGTCACTGTTACTGAGCATTATAATGTCGAGGCCAGGAGTGGGCAAGGAGTGGGAAGGGACACAGGATGGACATCTCATCCTAAACAGCCAAAGAGAAATTCTAGGCCATGTGATGTCATGTTCAGCAGAAACAAACAAAAAAACAAAAAACAAACCAAACAAAAAAAAACCAACCAGGGATTATTCAATGTAGGTGCTTTTCAGAGGCTGACTGTACATCAATCTTCTAATGGCAGATCGTTATTGCCTTTGCATCACTTGTGTGTTTTGGTTTTGTTTCATTGGTGGGTCTGGTTGTTTGCTTTTGGGTTGTTTTTTTTCAGGGGTCTGGGGAAGATATGTCTCTCTTTCTTTTGCTTACCAAACTGTCTTTATCTCAACTAATGAGTTTTCTTGGTTTAATCTTCCCATTCACTCCTCAATCCAGGAGTGGGGGAAAATGAGTGAGTGGCTGTGTGGGTGCTTAGCTGCTGTTCAGAGTCAGCCCACTGTAACTCTTGAAGTGTTTGTCAGGGTTGTAAGATGAGACTGGACTGCTGACCTGACCTTGGTCTGAAATTAACTGAGCAGGGTATGATAAAGTACTGGAGAAATCACCAGACATGACAAATAGCAGTCTGGGAAGCAGCCAGGTGTTAAAGACAGTGCCATGAAGCAGAGATGCAGCTCAAGAGTGTTTAAAGACAAACAGGAAAGCCTGAGCCTCACAGATCCTTTCAAGGAGCACTGAGTCCTGTTGGGATTGTGTTTGCCCAGCACTGCCAGGATAACTGTGCCAGTAATGCTGTGCACCACTGTCACCCATGTGGTGATAGCAAAAATATGAAATTGAGTGTAGATATAGTGGTGCTGGGATTGAAGGAGAAAAAATAAATAAGGGCAGTTCTTTATATGAGGGTGTATAGGTGATAAACAAGGGTTAATAACCAGAAAAAAATATAATAAATTATGTAAATCATGTAATTGGTGCTGTACAGAGATACTTAACAGGCAGCCCTGGGGTTAATGGCACAGGCTGTGATGGACTAAACCCTTAGGAACACAATGTCACCCCTACAATGGTAAAAGGCCCAGTGGAGATGTGCAAGGGTGATATGCCCATTAAGTTTAGAGAATAGCTTAGAGAAGGTAATTTTATCACAAAACAAAGAGGGAAGGTTTTTTTAATAAACAGCCATCAAGGTGGGTGTTTCAGCTGCTGTAAATGGTTCTCCTTGAGTTCCTTAAATGAGTATAAAGTGTGATGCTCCCTCACCAATAAATATTATGTAGAAAACTCCATGTCTCCTGACTGCAAAATCAAGTCATCTGTGTTCTCATCAGAACAGGTTTGCTGTGCTGCTCCAGGCATTGCTGGTGAGATCAGGGTTGGTCCCCAGGGACCTCCAAACAGCCCCACTCACAGGCTTTACTTTTCCTTATAGTTAAGGGTTTTTTTTCACCTATTTCCTCCTCATGGATAAACAGTTCTCCTCTATTAAACTTTTTTGCCATTTATTCCAGTTTCACTGATCTTACATACTTGGTTTAATTTTGGCCTTAGGCACTAAACCCTTGGTGAGCCAGCAGCTTCTATTTCACTATTTGTTTGGCTGCTTTGGCTTATATACAGCTCCTGATACTACCACAACTTCCATAGTTTCTACCTTTCCTGTCTTAGTAGGTTAGGCCCTGGTCAGATGGGGCTGTTACTTTTCCCCTTAAGTTTTCTGCAGGATCCAGAAAATTCTCATCTTGAAACCCTAAGATGGAACTCTGTGGAACTCCACTAATGACAGGTCACCACTCTAAGGTCACTCTATTCACTGAAATCCACTGTACCCAACCCATGAGCCAGCTGCCCACCCATCACATGATGCATTTTGCAACTCTGTGCTGGATATTTGAATATAAAGAACAGTGAACTTCTAAGTGTGCTTTGTGTGATGCTGGCAGTCACAATCAAAGGGCATTTTCCATAGTTCTAGTACATTCCAAGAGTCCTCCATGTCTAGCTCCTTAGTGATTTTTATTTTGACTAGATGACCTATTAAAGAGGAAATGCCTGCTATCACATTGAAATTGTGACCCATTGCTGTGAAACAGCCATTCAGAGTATAAGGCAGTAAAGAAAAAACGTTGAAAGCTTTATATTGTGCAAGTTTAAATTAAAAATTCTGTCTATTTGTATTTGCAGCAGTTAATAATTAAAACTTCAGATCAAAATTTCATTGTTCAATAAATAACTATAAATAATGCTTCCTTACTTTTTCTGAAATGTATTCCCCTTCAATAATGACAAAAATATCATGTCATTCACAAGAATACTGGTTGGAAGGTGAAAAATTACTTGTTTAGTTTCTTTCTTTCCTATGTGTTTTATGATCTGCTTTTTATAGGGGTTTTTTTTGTTTGTTTTCTTTACATAAATTTGCAAGGTTGATGAAGCAATTAACTAGATAGGACAGAGGGTAATATCTCTAAATTACTCCTGAGAGATCCCAGAACCCTGGAAAATCAGCTATAAAATGAAAAATCAGCTTTCATGAGTTGCAAGTGAGTTCTGAAAAATCACTGGAAATTTGTCCTGAAATAATATTAGCATGTAGTACAATTAAAAAATGCTGAGAAATAAGCTGAAACACCAGGGAGAAGAACACAGGTTTTTTTTCTTTTGTGGAGGTCACTTATGTGGGAATATTATCAACTTTTTGTTGTGAGGAATTGTGACAAAGGACACACAACCAACACCAAGAACAGTTTCAAGCATCAGCACATCATTGGTCCTCAGTACAACCTTTTATAACCTTCTCCCTCAGATGCAGAACACCTGAGTGCCCTTTCACTCTTTTGTGATTGGTCAATACACACCAACATTCCCTGCTTCTTTTCCTTCAATGCTGGTCCCCTGTCTTACACAGCTGCACCCCATTAGGGATGAGGCTGTCTCATAATCTGTTCTCCTACAGAATTGCAACTATAGGAAAAAAACTGAGTTATTGCTCAGACAGTGCAGTGATAGTGATGATAGAGTGTAAATTTTTTCCTAAAGAAACAGCAACAGAGAAGAGTTTGTATAAGGCATAAATAGCAACTTCTCTCCATAGCCACTGAAATTAAAAGGATAGGTAAAAGTGTTAGTTGAGCAAATGATATATGAGTTTTCTGTTAAACAGCTCATTAGCACAGATAAAATACGTCAAAGAACTTACTAAAATATTACTTAAGAAGGCTTATTATTTAATGTAAATATTATGCTGAAATCATACTGGAGCTGGATGGAATTTTACATTCTGTGTATCACAAATTGGAACAAAAATGTGAAATTTCAATGTTTTTTTGGAAAAAATATTATTGTATATTACATTCTATCTTGACAGGACACTTTTGTTTGGTAATGTCATAAAGTCTTGTATAGGTAAGATAAAAGTTTTACTTCAGTGGTATCATTTAGATTATATTATACAGTAGTATAAATACCAAAATGAATAACATTTAGTCATAGATGTTAAAAGATGTCCAGCACCAGTCCTGATACTGATTCTTGATGAACACCACTCATCACTATTCTACACTTGGACATCAAGCCATTGACTGCAGTTCTGAGGGCATCCCTTCACCCCATTCCTTATCCATTGAGTGGTCCATCTGCTAATCACAAAGTCACTGGGTTGGAAGAGATCTTCAAGATCATCAAGTCCAACCCATGGCCTAACACCTCAACTAAACCATGGCACCAAGTGCCACATCCAGGCTTTTTTAAAATACATCCAGGGATGGTGACTCCACCACCTCCCTGGGAAGACCATTCCAGTATTTTACTATTCTTTCCATGAAAAACTTTTTCCTAATATCCAACCTATATTTCCCTTGGCATAGCTTAAGACTGGGTCCTCTCATTCTGTCAGCTGCTGCCTGGAGAAAGACACCAACCCCACCTGACTGCAACCACCTTTCAGGGAGCTGTAGAGAGTGATAATGTCACCCTGAGTCTCCTTTTCTCCAGGCTGAACACCCCCAGCTCCCTCAGCCATTCCTCACAGGGTTTGTGTTCCAGCCCCTCTCCAGCCTCGTTCCCTCCTCTGGACGCGCTCGAGCGTCTCAACGTCCTTCCCAAACTGAGGGGCCAGAACTGGACACAGCACTCAAGGTGTGACCTCACCAGTGCTGAGTACAGGGGCAGAATGACCTCCCTGCTCCTGCTGGCCACACCATTCCTGATCCAGGCCAGGGGCCATTGGCCTCCTTGGCCACCAGGGCACACTGCTGGCTCATGTTCACTCAGCTGCACCAGCACCCCCAGGTCCTTTTCTGCCTGGGCACTGGCCAGCCACACCATTCCCAGCCTGTAATGCTTCAGGGGCTTATTGTGGCCAAAATGCAGGACTCAGTGCTTGGATTTACTAAACTTCATCCTGTTGGACTCTGCCCATCCATCCAGCTGTTCCAGGTCTCTCTGCAGAGCCCTCCTGCCTTCCAACAGATTGACACACACTCCCAGCTTAGGAAATGAAGCAGTTCTTGTTTTAGTCATATCTGAAGAGCCGAATCAAACATAAAAATCTAAATCAGTGAAATCATTTAGTCTCCCTTAAAAACTTGAGTGACCAGTTCTTAGATGAGTCATCATTTGTAACATTAATATATCCTCATGGATGTGCATAGGACCTATAGTGTTCATTTAGAAAATTATTGTTTCATCATCATGCTCCTAGTTTCCAAAGTGTCTGCATTCTAATAAGCCTTGACCATGTAAATTAATATAATGTTTCTCTGAAGTGTTAAGAGAACATAATTCTTTTTGGTGGTTAATAAAACTTCTAGGAAAGCAGAAGTGGCTTTGGTATCACATAAATATTTCTGGAAAGTAAAAAAAAGCCAATAAAACCCAGCTACACAATCCATTTACAGGACAGCAGTATCATTCTAACAGAAGAGAGAATATTTATTATTATCAACAATGATCCATGTCTTCATGTGATCCTTTCCATATTTATCTTTGAAATGCATATACCGAACACAAGTGAAAAAAATTTCAATTAAAAATACAGATAAGAAACTTGGTTGAACACAGATGGATGAAATTTTAACTAATATATTGTGTGAAAGGAAAAGGAAATATAAAAATTGTTAATGCACTCTACTACTAGAAAGTCCACCTGACTTTATAGGGGGCTGGTCACAAGGTAACTAAGACTGCTCTCTGTTTAATGGGTAGATAATTTCCCCCAGACAGAAGTAAGAGTAATCTTAAAAATATTCTTAGTGAAGATTACACACATACTAAATAAAAAGATTCTGTAAAAAACGCTGAATTAAAAACTACAGAAATTTCATTGAGACACGGCATTGTCAATCTCAAAAGTAAAAACAGTGTGTCACATTAAAAACATGGACAGATAAAAGAAATTCGCCTTAGAAGACTGCAAATTGATATAATTGATTGAAAAAAAAAAAGTAAAACCAAAGCAATAATTACCATCTCAACATATAACCCCTTAAGATTTTTTTCCTTCAAAAAATAAGAATTTTTTTCCATCAAAAATTCCTTAAATTGATATTTCAGAGGAGCATTGAGACTTGCTGTGCTTTCAGTTCTGCTGACTGACACATGTGTTTGACAAGGCATTGATTCTGGTAATTCCTTTTCACGCCAGAGACAGTAATTGAGAGCTATCCTTGTGCTTGGGAATGATGTTCCAGTCTAGGAATACACCAGAAGATGTTGGTCTGACAGTGAGACCTGAAGCACATACTTTGTGAAGAAAGAGAGAGACATTTACAAAATAGTTTATTCCCACTGAGTTTCTAAAACATACTCTTTAAAAATTTAGAATTTAGAAAAAAATTAGAATTCACTGTTTTAGAAGAAAAACTCCTCCTGTGTTAAAGAGGAGATGACAGAAGCTTTGGTTAAAAATGTTGGCTGACTTGGAACTCAGTTACAGACGTGCTAAAAGATCCTCTGTACTCTCTGTCCAGTAACTCCTTTTCTTTCTTGAACTGGACAGCCCAAAACTGTAAACAGTACTTGTGATGCAGTCTCAGCAGGGCAGAATAGAGGGGGAATGTAACCTCCTCAGCCTTGTGGCCACACTCTTCCTATGCACTCCAGAACTCAGCCACAGAACTTCTTACTGCTGCTACCATCTGCCTCACTGACTGAGTTTGTTCCACTGAATTGCTTTCCTCTGTGATCATAAATGTCAGCTAGATTACTCTTCCTGTTCATGTTGTTGATATGCTTGGGCTTTTAAGGGCTGATACTTTAAAAATTCTTTGATTGATTAACTTTAATTTGAAAGGCAATAGATGATATACCAGATTTCCAGTACCAGAATTCCAAGTAAAGGAAGTCTACAAGAAAGATGGAGAGGGAGTTTTGACAATGGAATATAGAGACTGAGCAAGAGAGGCAGCTTCAAACTGAAAGAGATTAAGTTTTGATTAGATGTTAGGAAGAAATTATTTACTGTGAGGGTAGCAAGGCAGTCTCAGGATGTTTCCCAGAGAGGCTGTGGAGTCTCCTTTCCTGGAGACATCAAAAGTCCTCTGGACAAAATCCAGGAATGCACTCCAGGAGGCCCTACCTGAGCAGATTCTGTGGTTCTATGCCCATGATTTTCAAATAGCAAATAATTTCATCAATTTGCAATTAAAAGTATTGTTGCTGTCTATTTATATATGTATTTTTAGAAACCAACTTACCATTAAATCACTTTGTAATGAAGATATTGAATCTAATCCGTTCATTCTGCAGAAAGGTGAGCTATTCACATGTATATGTTGAGTCTTACTGAATATATTTATGACATTGATTGTAAATTTTCAAATTTTTTGCATATTTTTTTCTATTTCAATAGGTGAATTTCACTTTCACTAGGAAAAAATGACTAGGGTTAAGAAAATCATGTAGGTAGTTTGTGTCTAGCTCAGTATAGTGGCACAGAGGACACGAACTTCTAACTCTATCCATAGCTTCAAAGCAACAAATCAATCTGCAGGGAGCAAGTACCATGTCTATAATTAACTTTGAAACTGATTCACATTCTTTTTCATTTTTCTTTGGTCATGCAAGCTACATGTCTTGTTAACTCAAGCAATTTCCTTGAAGACTCTATGAGCTACCAATTAAAGCAAAAGACTTCTGTTGATACAGCATTCCAGACAGCAATTCAAGTCAGCTCCCTTTACAAGCAGCAACAAGCTCCCTCTCTTTGTTGCCTTTTCAGCTGCAATTGCACTTGAAAAATGCCCCTAACTAACTACTGTGAATGGCAGTAATATTTTGAGACAGATATTTGTGTATGGCAAAGAAAGGGCAGCAGCCTTCTGCTTTTTGTCAGTGTGATTCAGCCTGGAGGCCCAAGTGAAGTGTTTAGATTTATTTTTATAGAAACATAGTCAAATTAAAGAAATCTCAAAAAGAAATGTGTATCATGAATATAAGAAAACACGTTTTGGCACATTGGATCTCTTTTTCTATTTCTATTCCTACACTATATCCTGTGTATGGGTGGATTTGCCTTACGTCACACAATTTTCAGACAAACCTTTGGATTTTGTCACTGTTGTCACATAAAAAAAAGCATTTGTTCCTAAGAAAATCACGTAGAAGTAAACTTCAGATTTATGTATCTTATGTTCTTGGCTGAATTCTGTGCTATTGCATGACTAAAAGAGGAGAAAAAAGAATATATAAATGTCACAACCTGAGTCTGAGACCAGGCTTTGTTAGCTTTGTTAGCTCTTCAAGTTTAGACATAGTGAATGTGGTTAGAGAACAAAGCAGACATGTATATTCAACATCACTGGGTTGTTTTATATCTGGAAGAGCTAGATTTGGCCAAAACATGTTCAGTATCTGTATTTTCAGGTATGGGGTAACTGGGTCACAGAAGACTGACATATTAATTCACCAAAATCTGTACAGAAATGTAAACTCAGAAACAGATCAAATACAAATGTGGGATAGGAAAAGCAGCTTAATCATGCTTAATCATCCCACGACCCTGCAAAAAATTATAGAAAGAGAGAATAAGAAAGAGAATAAATGAAATAAAGGGGGAAAAAAGGAAAAGGGAATAAATTAAGTAATGAAAAAAATCAAACTTGTAGTCCCTAAATTTTGTTTCACTGCATATGATATGGATTAGTATTTTTAGGGCAAAAATATTTATGCATTATAAATTTAGCTAACTAATTTTATAATGATTTGTTTGTTATCTGACGTGATGCAGATGTTAACTGAGAGTAAAAGTGTCAATGAATTTGCACGGCTTTGTGCAAAAATGAGTTTTCTCTTTGACCCAGTGCTTCAGTAGCAAGCACATATCATCATTTTATCCCTTTAGTGCTGAGAAATAAATACTACATTGAGCATTCCTATTGTATCCAAAGTAGTTAAAATAAATTCCACCTTTCAGAAAAACTATTAATTGAAGAAAGTGAGAGTATAATGATCTTCCTTTAATTTAGAAAAGGTAGTATTAGAATTCTCTCTGTACACTATACAAAAAAAAAAATGCTTTGGGAAAGTCACGCTGCAAAGAAATTAAATATATTAAAAGTCAAGTAATTAAATTCCTGTGAACTACTTACAAAAGGAATATCCAGCAATTTTCCTCTCATAATTAATATTTGTACATGCAAATAGAATAGTAAGATATGTTTAGAATATTTGGAAGTATTAGGCATAGTGAGTTTTTTCTGACCAACCATTTCTCTAGGGTTCAGTGTCAGCCTTATTTTCTTCATTAAAATTGTTAGGTTCTAGTTAAACAACTTTAAATTCACTTTCTTAAAATTCTCCCTTTTTTTTTTTTTTCTGAATTCTGGAAAGCAAATACCATGTTTATGCTAAAAGATAATCTTAATAATTTATTTAAATTTTTCCCCCCAAAATGTACCTCTTTACAAAAACGATTCAGTTATTATACCAGATGTTGTATTCTACATGATTTAGAAAATAATTTCTGTTTCATACTCTATGATTTACAGACTCAGAGTTTGAAATTCCTGCAAGCCACAAATCCATATTATGTTTACAAATTAAATTAATAACATTCTCAAGAACTATAATGAGAATCCCTTAATAGCATTTTGTATTACAATTAGCTGTTTTATAATGAATCTGAAGTAAAAAAGGCACACATTTAAATGAAACTAATCTGACCTATAAATAAATTAGAAATCATTGTGAAGTTTAAGTAGTCATAAACAGCCATAACCAGTTGTTTTTCGCATGTTATGTGAATAAATAGTTTAAAAATTTAAAATCTATCACTCATTAAAGAATTAGTTCTCATTGTCCAAAATTTTAGTTCAGTTTTTACTTTAAATTCTATTTTAGTGTGTTAATAATTTTAATTAAAAACTCATATTTACAAATGCAAATATAAAAACCAGTATGAAAGCCTATCATCTCTACCTGTTAATCATGTTTCTCTTATTTGTTTCCATTTGAATAATTCATTAATTGTGGCTCTGATTCCTGTGGCAGTTTTGGTTCCAATGGATCTTCATATTTACAAATTTTTTTTAAAATTCTCAGCCTACTTTATCTCAATAGCACCATACAAATTTGCTGATGTCAAATCATATAAAATCCCAGTAGGCAAAGTCATAAGCATATTATGTCATCAGCTAATGTGTTTAATTTAAAATAGCTTCATTTTGCAATTTGTCAGTTGAGGGTTTACGTCTCTTCTTTGTGGAGCAGGAGTTTGACATTGAGTTATGCTTTTACATTGTGCAGTAATATAAAATGTTCAGAGCATTTTTCTCCATTTCAGGCAACTTCCCATGATGTATCTATTGACACCGATGTTCTAATACAGCTTATTCCTGCCAGACATTTTAATCCTATCTGCCTGAATTGAAAAAAAACATTTAGGAAAAAGTATTCATCTTTTAGGCTGGCTCATTCTGCAATCTTTACAAGGGTGAGAACTTGTAACAATGTGCTGCAGTCTGAGCATTATGTGTTAGTCATCAGGTTTGATCAATATTTTGGAGCTTCACTTCTGTCAAAAGGGATAGAAACCAATTATACAGCATTACCACTGAGGTGCTATTCCAACTTGATCATGGTTTTCATTCTTTTTCTTCTTTTGCTCTAGAAATGAGTAAGTTTTACGATATTCAAAATCCTTCTACATTTTATCAATTGTTCTTTTGTCCTTCAGTTATAAACTATCAATAACAGTGTCTTAGTTGCTTAATACATTATGTGAAATACATGTATAAGATGTAGAAGACAGGTAAATGCTTCAAAATGGTGAGGACATTTTTACTTCTGTTCAAGGACACCCATATCTTTCTCCTCAGGGCTACTCTCAACCCCTTCTCTGTCCAGCCTATATTTGTGTTTTGTACTGTCCCAGCTCAGCTGCAGCATCTTGCACTCAGCCTCGTTGAACATCATGAGATTTGCACAGGCCCACCTCTCAAGCCTGGCATCTCTTCAGAGTGTTGACTGCACCCCACAGCTTGGTGTCTATGGCAAACTTGCTGAGGATCCCACTGTCCATGTCACTGACAAGGATGTCAAACAGCATTGGTCCAAAGCAACCCTTGAGGAATGCCCTCAGAACATGCTAAAGTGCTCTTTGTTCTGCAGTTTTAGGATGAGACAATCTTGCCCTTATTGTTTTGGTTACTGTTTTGCATGACATGTGTCAGTCATGGGGGGGTTAAGTTTTCTTTTAAATGTATTCTGCAATTTGACATAGTTTCAAACATCTTTTTCCCTTTTAAATTATTTATATTTCCAGAAAAAGTTGACAATCATGCCATGGAGTGCCTGTCAAGCACTGTGGGATTTGGTACTGTGAGATCCTCTTTCCCACCCCATGCCTGCATAAGAGTGAAAAGATAGGCATGGCTTCTGTGATGAACTCCACCTTGTCAAGAGGAGAAATGGAATTTATAAATGGTACATTATTGTACATACAATAGATACATATTGTTAGGTATCTAAGGTCAAGGGTGACCATTACTGAGGACTCAACTCTCAGCATTGTTAAAAAGTCATTTCAGTTTGGAGCACCCCATTATCCTGACCATACATGAATCAATAGATTTGTTCAGACCAATTCTTCAGACAGTATGACAGATCACTCCAACTGTGTGTCTAAAATGTTTCTAAGAGACTTGAGATTTATTTTCTGCTCAGAATTAGATGAGGGGTTTTCCTTGTAACCTAGATCCTCTGGATATTCTCTGTTCCTCAGAGCTGAGAGATGTCTCATGGGAGATAATCATAAAGGGACTTTAGGAGAAATTTCCATTTCCAATATCCAAGCAGACTTTATAGCTCTACTGCAGCATCATATATTTTATGTCTTGCTTTCTGTGTCCTAAAGTGTAAGGAAAGTGAGTCTATTGTGAAAAGAAAAATCTCACCTCAAGTATTAGATTGGATCTAGTTGCTTTGAAAAGATTAACATGATTTACACATATACATCTCTTGGGTTCCATGTTTTCTTTATGAAGGAATATAGGATTCAGAAGCAAGATTTAGAGGAAGCAATCTTCCTCAAAGCATATGTACATTTATAGTAAATCCAAGAGAAGAAAACAAATCGAAAAAGGGATTTTCTAAAGCATTACTTGATATAAATACTTTGGAAAAACTGTAAAGAAAATCAATCTCAAAAATGGAATACACTATTTTTAAAATTAAGCCACTTGGAATTGAAACCCATTATTTGCATAATTTCATACATATTTCCTGGATTTGAATGCAGTAAGAGTGAGGAATTTCTGCTGTGTATAAAAGACATTAAGTTACTGACAGGATTCAAGTACAAAAATGCAAGAATGCATAGATCATGGAAATTATCAGAAAAGAAATAAAACAGAAAAATTAACAGAAAAATTAAAATGTTAAGAAAACTGGTTTGTGTCAAGGACTTAGAACTAACATTTAAAGAAGAGATTAAGCAATAAGATAACCAATGAGAAAAAGATCAGGTGGAACATCCTTTAAAACTATAATTTTACTGTTCACATGTGCCATATTAAAAACAAGCAAGAGTAATGAAATCTCAAAAGAAAAAATCAGTTTGAAATAAAAATATATACAATATTAAGACTACTGCATCATTGTATTAAAAAATTCAGGGATGGATTTCAAACAAGAGTACATTTGTTTCTAAAATTGAGCCAATATTACTGAAAATATCACAAAAAAACAGTAGGTTTTTTTTTAAACACATGTGTGTTTAAAAATTAGAACTTCACTTCAAAGACTCACTTTAAGCAGTGAAATTCAGTAGAGGGTCATTGGAAGGAGTTAAGAATATGAATTAAATTTCCAAAGTTCATATGTGTTACCAGACAATATAAGAAAGGTTTAATTAACATCCTTAAGGTTTTTCTAATATATTCAAAATCTCCTTATGACAGTTATGGTTTTTTAAAGTTTTCATTGAGATATCAAATAAGCTCAATAAATTTGTGTGAGCATAAGAATAGCTGTTAAGTTCCTATTTTATTTACATTAATATATAAGTTTTATATACCTTTCTTTGTATCCCTAAGTGCTGAATAATTTTAAACATTCATTTAAATTACACCTCATTATTGATACAACAAGCAAAGACTTTCCATCAAAAGTGCATTGATAATACATGTCTGTATTTCTCATCTTACTTTCTGATAACTATCATACATTTGCTAAAGTATCTGAGTGTAATGTATGCAATGTGAGTGGAAATTTCATCAATTTAAACAATTTTGTTCAAATGAGGAATGGTTATTAGTAACTGCTGGATGAAATCAACTATTTTAAAACTCGGGGTTTATTTTGAGGTATGATAATGTTAAATAACACTGTCTACATAAAGTAAGTTTGAATAATCATCACTACTCTTCTAAAACAAATTAATTAGGTTTTTAGGTTTTTCATGTTATGAAGTGCATTTTTAAACTGTACAGATACAAACCACTATTTTAATTTATTCTTAAACTCATGTCCTTTTACAACTTATTCTATAATGTCTATCCAAGTGAAGAATGGGAGGGCAAGAACTTGGAAAAAAGGCAACTGGATGCCTCTTGGAGGAAAATGCCAAATTATGACAAACCTCTCCAAGTTCCACCAGCTGCTTCTGCTTCCTTATGGGAATGCTCATGTTCTAGGGAAGAGGTGTTGCCAGCCATATCTGGAAAAGGCTGAAGGAATAGAGAATACCCTGTCAAACAACATTTTGTAGCAATTCTTTGTTGCTCACTAATATGTCTTAATTTTATAATGTCTACTCTTTTGAATTCAAATAATAAGAGAAATAAATCTGTCATACATGTATGCCAATTCAATATACCAATGAAAACCTCAATTTTGTTACAATATATTGGGAAAGTGTTGACATACAAGACCAGCTTCATAGTCTCCTAAGAGTAATTTCCCATCAGAGTATAGATGAGCCATTGTGGGTGATAAATTGCAGTCAGCCCCTTAAACCAAACTGAAATTCTTATTCTGTGGATGAATACCCAACCTTTGAGTTTATTATTTAACACTGCACATAGGAACAAGTCAGACAACCCTACTAGAACATTTTTAATTGAAAGACTTCAGAGGAATGAAATAAACTTATACAGGGAAACAACGTAGTGGAAATCTACTCATTTCTTATTTCAGATCTCTTGACTGTTGAATTTTAATGCTTCATATTCCACAGCTGTTGGCAGAATTATATCAGTAGTCTAGACAAATAAGAATATTAATGAAGAGATATTTCCTATGAAAGAAACAGTATCCATATATTTGTCTAAAAATTATTTTTAGATTCCAAAAGCATCTGCCAACTTCTGCAGATTGTACAGTGAATATTAATAAAACTGAATACTCATATGTTTTTGTACTGGATTTACTGTGCAGGGGAGTTTCATTTGGGTCTAAAAGTCTTTAGACAGCAATGCCATCTTTTAATAACTTATATTTCCATTGTTTGAATGGAATTTAAAAAGGATGTAAAGGTTTTGAACAAGTCCAGAGAAAGGTGACCAAGCTGGTGAAAGAGCTGGTAGGCATATCTTGCCAGGAGCAGCTGAGGACTTTGGGCTTGTCTAGTTTAAAGAAAAAGAAGCTGAATGATGACCTCATCATCCACTCCTCAGCTTCCTGAGGAGGTGAAATGGAGAGGCTGACCTCTTTTCCCTGATATCCAGAGACAGGTGTGTGGGAATGGTTCAAAGCTCATTGAGAAGGTTCAGACTTGATGTGAGGAAACTTTTCTTTGCTGGAATGATCATCAAATACTGGGAAGAGCATCACAGAGACGTGATCAGTGCCTGTTAGTGCTCAAAAGGCATTTGTACAATGTCCATAATAACATGCTCTAACTTTTGGTGAGTGCTGAAGTGTTTAGGAAGAAGGACTAGAAAATCATTGTGGTCACTTCCAACTGAAAGTATTCTATTCTGTTTTGATAAATGTGCAGTTTTCTTAGATTCAGAAAAAGTTTTCAATGAATACTCACACATAAGCTCAAAGGTTCAAACCTGCAGTCAGGAAAATAATCTGTTATCAATTGTTTTATTCAGATATTCATTAGGTCTTTTCATAAACTTAGAGGCTTGACTAAAAATGTTTTCAGTTTTGGCCTTGGAAGGAGTATTAAACTTCCCTTTTAGAAGAGTGGACACGTTATATTCCTGAATTTTACTTGGAGATTTTGGGCTGGGTCACAAGGTTCTGGCACAAGTGTTAGAACAGCCTCAGTTTGTAAGTTATGCATCTTCTGGCATTTAGTAGGATCCACAAGGAGAGAAATGTGCTCTTGTGGCAGTTACAAGTTACCATATAATCTTCACAATCTAAATTTTCTTTATACAGGCAAATTATACAGTCTATTATAATGTGGTCAAATATCCTGCAAACACTTTTCCCATGTTCCTCTCTGGAATATTACGGATGAAGGTTCATTAGATTACATTGGCCTTCCCTTATGGACATTTTTTCACTGGGCTTCCTCACAGTGACTGTATTAATGCTTCCTCTTAAAATTACTGCATTTTGTGAGATGTTAAGAAATTCTTCTTAGTGATAATCCTTTGTTCTTGATACAGCTGTTGCAATAGGAATTAAATAAAGTAGATTAGCTGGTTGATAAAAATGTATACTATCCTAGAAGCAATTATGACACTTTGATTTTCTTCTTTTTATTAAAGACAAAACTTAAAGATTTAGAAAAATGCTTTAGTGAATGGTCAAGTACAATCTTGTTTTATTCACCTACTCTGAACTAAGATTTTAAGCAAAAGTCAGTGTTTTGTTTATGATCTCCATTTGTTATTCTGCCTCCCTATGTTTCTGCAGAGTTACAACCTTGATTTACAGCTGGTTTGCCTTGATTAAGTCTTTTTAATATTCTAGAATGTGTGGTCCCAGAACTCAGACATTTTTTCCTGGTAGTGAAAATTGCCAGCTGAAATTCTCCTTTTTTTATTGCATTCTGCTTTTAAACACTTGCTTCTGGGAAATGCTTGGATGCTTTTAAGCAAACTTCATCACATAAAAGACATTTGTAGTAAAAAGAGTGACTTGTCTCAGCAGGAAATGCAATTTTCAAAGACATCAACCATAGGAGATGTCTACATTCAACTATGTATTATGACAAAGAATTTGGTTGCTAGCAGCAGGAATATCTCTGAGCTGTAAGAAATCACAATGCTCTTTGAAACTGGAGAATATACAATCTCTCCTATGCTGGAGATATATTTAAGAGTGATTAGGCTTCTCTGTATTAACAGGTAGCTGAAACAATGGCTGCCATCACATAAAAAGTGAAGAGTGTTAAGGTGGTCAAAAACTAAGTGTAGGGAATAAAAATTATGGATATGGATGTGTCTGAATGTGGGAGCAATGCTAACAGCAGTAAGAGAAGCAAAATAAGATGAAAACGTGCACAGTGTTCTGGGGGGAAATACATTTGGTTTGCAATCTAGGAAGATGATTTTGGCTTCCTTTATATTAATAGTCAGAAGAACTGAATTTTGTAGCATTTTATGTATATAACAAGAACTGTGCCAAAATATTTCATCACGAATTTCTTCCTTTACTCAAAGGGACTTCAGAGCTGGCATTCATAGTAATTAATTCAGTTGAATAGGGTATGATGATAATAAACCCAAGGCTGTGGGTTCCATCCCTGTGTAGGCCATTCTCTTAAGAGTTGTGCTCAATATGCTTGAGGGTTCCTTCCATCTCAGAATATTCCCTAATTTTAATGAATTAAGCTGAGTGAGGTGCTGTGCTAGCTCACAAACTGCTAAACAACTGGTCCTATGGTTTAATTGTTAGGGTTCCCACTTGGATGTTTTATCCCACACCAAATCTCAACCTCCCAGACAGTGCCTGAGGGTGGCACAGAAGAACACTGGGCCAAAGCATAGGCAGCATGAATGAAGATTCCTGTATTTTACTCTGGAAAAGAATATAACCATATGGAGATTAATTGTATTGGATCACTTGTTCTCTGTCAAGCAACAGGACCTTTTACTTACTGGAAGAAATATAACCTATGAGTCTTCATATGACTCACCAGAAATCTGAAATTATGTTAGGTGAAAGGCTGATGTTGCACAATGCCAACTAGTTATAGCTTCAACACTTTGTCTTTTCCAAAACTGCTAATACTGCACATTTAATGTATAGAAACATTTTTTAAAGTTTCAAATAGTAATTGGCTAATTGCAGAATCACAGGATCGTGGAGTATGCAAGTTGGAAGGACTTGAATCTACAAGGATTACCAAGTCCAGCTCTTAACCCTGCAGAGAACCCCAAGAGTGATACCATGTGCTTGGGAGCACTGTCCAAATGTTGAGCCCTGTCAGGCTTCATGGTCACTGTGGACAAGACAGCTGCCAATCTTCACTTGCTCATGAGATCCACTCTGTTGACCAGCAGCAGATCAAGGATGGCATATTTCCAAGCAGGCTCCTTTAGGACCTTTAGGTTCCATAAAGCTGTCATCCAGGTTCTTCAGGAATCTTCTGGCACAGGTTGTACCAGCTGTGTGATGCTCCCAGTTAATTTTTGGCAACTTACAGCCTCCATAAGGACAAGGGCAGTTGACTTCTAAGTGTCCCTTAGTTCCCCAAAGAATGAATTCATCAGCATCATTACCCTGGTTTAGAACTCTACAGCAGACTCTTACAATGACATCTGCATTATTTGCTTGCCCTTTGATTCTCACACAGAGACTCTCAATTGTGCCAGTGCCAACTGTGAGCTCCATACATTCCAACACTTGTATTACATGCAATGACAACTCCCAGCCTCTTCTGCCCCGCCTGTCCCTCCTGAAGAGTCTGTAAACATCCAACAGGGCACTCCAGACACAGGACCCATCCCACCAGGTTTTGTTTATACCAGTAATTGTCAAATCTCTGGGACTGGGACAAAGCCTGAAGCTCCTCTTGTTTCTCCCTCATGTTGTATATATTAATGTAGAAACATTTCAAATGTGGTACATTGGAGGTAACACCTTATGAAGCAGACTGAGAAATCCCATTAGTGCTCATTTCCTCAAGTCCTGGCACACCATCCCATCACTCATCACTGGCAAGCCTCAGTTTGTCTCTTTCACCCTTTTTAAACAACCTTTAAATGAATACTGATGATGACTGTGTTATTCATCCACTTTTTTTTCAAGACATATTGAACCAGCATTTCCTTTCAAGGTTTACAGAAGTTTAAAAGAAGAAGAAAAAACAAACAAACAAAAAAAACCAAAACAAAACAAACAAACAAACAAACAAAAAAAGCAAAGCAAAACAAAGCAAAAAAAACCCAAAAACTTTTTTATTTCTTTTTGTGTCAATTTAGTTGTCCTTAAAATAGTATCATATTTAGTTTATGGTTGTTTTATGCTGCAGTAGTCCTGAAATAAATCTAATCAGTCTTCATTTACAGCAATCAATGTATGTGATTTAAACTTATATGCAGAATGAAGCACTCTTTTTTCCAGAGATCCAAACAAATGATTGTCATTGCTGTGACTGTGGAGATGATGCAGAAATTCCTTAGTCCCACCTTACAGTATTAATTCAATCACCTTTCTTGGTATTGTCCTGACATGAGATTCTAATGATTACACACACATTTTAGTCTAACCTGTCACTACCAATATTTATTATGACATAATGTTAAATACTTTGGCACCCAAAACATTTTTGACTGGCCATTTTCCAGTGGGAAAAAAGTATAGATCCCAACCTGAAGATTACAGAGAAAAGAAGGATATCCCAGAAGAGCAAACTAAAAATGCAATAACTATTAAATGCAATAACCAATAAAATTGCCTGACTAGATAAATGCTTTTCCTAAATTTAAGTTTTTTTAATGTCCCTTACTACATTCATCACTCTGCTATATATAGAGCTGCCTTGCAATGAGGTTTTCTTAGCTGGATGACCAGAAGGGTACAGCCATCCCCAGTAAAGCTTCATATATCAAAAATTCTGGTGATGACTGCAGTAAAACTTGGAAATCCCGTTGACTGTATTTTATGTTTATATCATATGGTGACAACAAAAGTTCTTATAAGGCGTTGACATAAAAGAGGAGAACACAAAAAATTGTTAATCTTCAAACCAAGCAGTCAGTGCCTGGCATCACAGTAAATCCATTGTTTTCCAGAAATGCTCATTTCTACATGCACATTTGTCCTGTGGTTTGTGCCTAGAATTAAATCTCAGCCAGTTCTACTGATCACATGGAGGACAAATGGAAAGTACATTCAAATGTATCCCCACCAGAAGCAGAGGAGACCTAGTCAGCCTCTGGTCCAACCAGTTATCCTCATTATCAGTTCACTTTTGTGTACAGCTCTCTAAGTATTATATCCTGCTAGTCTGCCTTGATGGGTTATGTAAATTTTAAGTCAGATCCATGAGCTGATGTAATTGATGAAAACAGTTAGAAATGGCTAGAAGGTAAATAAGATAGTGAAGGTACTGATCTTTCTTTCACATTCTTCATTAGAATACTACACAGCATCTAATCACAAAGAATAGAGTTATGATGAAGTTCCATGCAAGATTTAAAATATATCATGTTTAACCATGTTTCTTTCTTTCTCTTTTTTCTCTGACAATGAAGTACAGAGAAATGACATTTTTCTGACCCTGCAGGAATCCAGGAGATCAAGGAGGCAACTGAAGGCAACCTATGCCATTGGCAAGATGAACTCTTCAGACAGGAACTCTGTTAAGCTGGGAGACAGTACTATTTCTCTTAAGCATATTCTTAATTTAAACAGATGTCCTTTAAATAATTGACAACTTTGAATTTGTATAATAAGGGAATGCATACAAGCAGTAAGTATTGTGTTGGAAATTAATAGAAAATGTCATGAGGTTCAGCATCTTACACAGCACAAGTTATGACAAGCTGAAAACTCTTGCAGCCTGCCACACAAACCAGGCAATAAAGAGAGATTTTAAATAATTACACTTATTTGATATTAAATATGTCATCACATTGTGTGTCTTGTCTGACACTAAGGCTCTGAGCATCTGATTAAGGCCTCTGAAACAAGTCCATGGAATGCAGATCCCTGGAAAAGAGAATTCCAAATTTACATTAATGTATTAGCCAGGAGAATCTGTAGTTTAGTCATTATCATTCCAGACCAGCAAGACTTTCAAGAACCTTGGCTACTTTTATTTTTACATGAGGCTTTTTATTTAATTAATAGAGTCACTAAACATTTATGTGTTTCAGTTCTGCTATTACCTTCTGACAGCCGAGAGAGAGAATTTAAAATTCCCAAGAGGATTTTGATATTGTCTGGACCTACTTAAAATATATTGAAGTCAACCAAAAAAAGCACATTATGTATTGTTTCTTTCATTAACAAAACAGCCTAGAGAAGTCCTATAGGCTGCCTATATACAGCCTTTGAAACACTGCAAAAATTTGGAGATTGGACTTCAAATGCCATTCTATTCTTAAAATGTCTCCCTTCCTTAATATGTAGCAAGCCCATAGTTTTTGCTTCTTATATGAATCTTCTAAACATATAAGCCTCCTAAACATATAAGCTTTCCTATTCCTTCTTCTAGGCAAGGAATAACGAAGAAATAAGCAAAAGAAAGATTAGCTCCTTAGCTCAATGACTACTCCCCAATTCCTTTTGATTTAATATATAATTGCTTTAGTTTCTGACACTTTACTGACTAAATAGATGCTTAGTTCTGGATTCAGGACCAGAATATAAATATATATTTCTAGAAAAGTGTAATAAATATTATTATGTATCCCTGACTTGCTACTTCTTTGCTATTCTGTTAGATTTATTGCCTCTGACTATCACATCTTTAGGTAATCACTGTCCCAAGCAAAATCCAACAGAGTTTTTTGTCTTTCTTATTCTTTTCTTTGCCACAACCTCTTGAAAAAAATAAAAAAAAAGTTTTTTGAAGGGGCAAGGATTTCTGGTGAATAGGGAATGATACTTATAGGTAGCATTTCTGATGAGTAACTGGTGCAGATTGCTACAACATTGCTAAAACCTTTCTCTGCACCTCTCTCCATCCTTCACCTGCTTTAATTATCTAAACAGCAAATACTCTGAACCACTCAGCCATAGGCAATTTGAGGAATGCCCACCCATATTAGTGTTCCTTATATAGTGATTGCATTGACAGTAATAGATTAATTTTAGTCACAATCAAATATGCAAAAAAGACTGTATGGATATAGCTGAGAATAACATTTCAAGAAAATGCAGACAGTATCAAAGATCAAGACAATATCCAAATCAATTGATATTTGAAGGTTAAACTGAAGTTGTCAGATAAAGCAGTGACAGACATCTTTAAAAGACTGTGTTTAGATTATAAGAGTTCTGATCAGTTAGAAGAAGTTCCTGAATTGTTCCTGATACAGTGACTCCAACAAGAAAAAAACAAGGGTTGGAAGAGGTTACAAAGAAATAATAAAGAGACATAATGTGAAGGAAATACACTAAAAACTAGGTGGAGAAATGTAAACCTACACACACTAATCTGCTCATTAGTATTTGTGAAGTCTTAGTGTAACATGAAATAGAATTAATGTTGTGTATGAAGTATGACGGAATTTCCAGGTCCAGTTTTCAAAAACAGATTTCTAAATATAACTTTTTAATTGTATATTTAGACATCAGCCACATATGCTGGTCATAAATCAGTACTGACTAGCTAAAACACATATTTGGATGCCTAAAAAAAAAACCCAACACCTCCTCCCCCCTTCCCAAGGAGTACTTGAAAATCAACAATAGAGAATTATAGGAATTCAATTTCATTTAAAATTAAATGAAATTTTATGGATTTTATTAAATTATGCTTAAAATAAAGTACAAGTATTTGGAGCTTACATTAGAAGGTGTCAGTAAAAGTATTGATTAAGAATATCTAATCCATCCTCATTCCTTCTAATTATCTTAAGGTCAATTTAAAAAGAAAATAAAAAAGATTAACATGAAGGAAAACTATAAATTTTAGAAATTTAATAGAGTGTCTTATACAATAAGTATTTGTAAAAATATATTAAAAGGTTAATATATCATAATGTTTTACAAAAAAAGTAACCCTAAGGCAAAACTAAATAAGATTGCTGATATGGCTTAAAACCTAGAAGAAAAACTGACCTCACTCAAGCTGCACATCTTCTCCTGCCCCTTTCCAATACCAGAGAAAATACTAGGACACAACTAAAGTTGGAATCACAATTTTCCTGGAGAACTGACAATAAACACAACAATATTAATAGAAGAGGGCACAAAAGAGAGAGTGCTCTACCCACAAGAGGGTATTCATCACCCAACAAACAGAGAGAGGAGGAGGAGAGAGGAAGAGCCTGTCATTGTTTTCTAGACAAAGGCAAAATGCCAAGCTGCCCATCACACAGCACCAGGGAGAACAAAGGCAGCCTGCTGGACATGATCTTCCCACTCACCTTCCTCTCCCCCGTCTGCTAACAGTGGAAACCAGGGGCAGAACAAAAGCTGGACTAGTTCTAGCTTCTCTTTCCCTCTGTACCCAGGACAACTGCAATAGCCCTGCACCTTTTGATGTTATCAGAATGGTTTTCTGCATTGGTTTATTTTTTTATTTTTCTCAAAATCATAGATAACATGAAAAGCCTCTATTGTGTCATCTTTGAAGAACTTTACTTGGCTGAAAAAAATAGTTTTTTCAGTGCAAAGGTTTCATCTTTGCATCTCTGCAAAAGCTTTTGAATTTTTCCAGTGCATGATCAATAAGACAAGAATTCGAAGACACTACCATTTCTAAACTGAATCAATTGTGTACTATTGCATTAAAGATTAGTCTCAATCTCATCTTAAAGTGGTCCAGATATATCAATTTATGGTAGATTTAATTTTTTAAATGTTGCTCTAATTATGTATATTAATTCCAGTGGAGCAGAATTGCAAGCACCTAGAAAGCTGCGTCAGCAAGGGCATCATGCTCAATGTGTTTGAAAAAACAATACGTGACACATCTGGCTGAGTTACAATACCAATAGCACTTAAAAGGTCTTGAAGCAGTGGAGAATCCATAGCATCTTGTCACAGCCCCAAAGGCATTACCAGCTTCACCTGGGGCTCTCAGCCACCCTTGCACACAGACCTAGGACATCATTGCCTCTCAGCTTTGGGGCTATCACAGCTCTCCAAACAATACTGCAGGAGCACCAGTCTGCAGCCCAGTCCTGGTGCCCTGGACATACCCCCCAGTTCTATGATTTGGCTTGCCTTGATTTCTTCTCCTTCTGCTCTCAGGTGAGATCTTGGAGGAACTCTGAACCTGGTTCATCACTTGCCCCACTGATGGACCCTGTCCCCTGTACTCAGCTCTCTCCCTGTGTTTGGTCCTTGCAGGGAAATGTCCTGCACAGAGCCAGCCTTGGCTCCCAGATCCCATCCCTTCAGGTGTAACTGTCCTTCACCACCCCTTGGCATTCCACCCTTAAAAAACCTTCACCTTCATGTAGTCTGAATTCCTCTAGTTTTAGGTTTTTGGTAACAGTTTTCATTGTGCTTGAGCCAGCTAAGCTATCTTATTTTCTGTTACAAGCAACTACAGATCCAATGTTTGTTTTGACTACTTTGCTTAAATAATAATGCAGTGGTAGGTAAATAAAAATAGGTCAGTTTTATGTGTCTGCATTTATTGAAAATGCATGCCATGCTACAGATTTTGTGGTACAACCTGAAACAAAATGTTAGGAATGTTACTAAGAATTGAATTTTTCTTTTGGCTATAGATGAGTGAGCAGGATTGTTTGAGGACTTTCCTACAAAAACTTCTGAAAACTATTGTTTTCCAATGACACTGTAAGGATGAAAAACACTCTTGGTTCTGCTACTGCTGTAGACAAAGAGAGTTAGTCACACACAAATGGTACTAACATTTTTGAGTCTGTACTAAGCTAGAAACCAAAGTAGGCTGATAGAGGGCACAGACTTGCTAGAAACATCACATTTTTGCATGAGGCATAGCAACATTAAATCAATGACTGTGAAAGTCTCAGCTTTGTGCAGACATGAAGAACATTTAAAAAAAAAAACCCTTGGAAAACATTTACCTTCTTATATTGGAAATACACATTTCCATCTTTTTGCTAGGTTTCTGAAATACTGTAATATTTAGATGATATCTTTATTACTGAATTTCTACTCTCACTTAAGACCATCAATTAAGATTGCCTTACAACTGTCTTTCTGATACTGAGCCCTTTGTTACAACCAAAATAATTCATATATGTTCAGTACAGAAATAAGGAACCTCTCTTAACTGAGCCATGCAAATTAAATTGAATAAGTTGAAAAGAGAAAAAATCAGCAAGCTTCACTGTCTTTATCTGTAACTAAGCTTTCTGCTATGTATAATCATCAACATCATGAAGGTCATCATCATGGAAAAAAGGCAGGAGTGAGGGATCAGTGAACTGATGGCAAAAAGTTATTGTAATAGCATGCTAACAAATGGTCATCAGCCTTTTTGATGCTTTATATTGCATTATTAACATCATTTAAAATAATTTTGGGAAATAATTTTACATAATGATTTCTAACAATTTGCTTAAATATGTCCAGTAGGGACAGAATTCTCTGTTTGAAATCCCTCATGATAGGAATAGGAAATGCTCTGTTTATTTTAACCAGAGACACTGGTCAGATTCATACCTCTGTAAAATCAAAAGAGATACTTGTTATTTTGGCATTATTTCTGCTAAATAATCTGGCTTAATTGCTCAGAAGTTGTCAAGAAAGCCCTCTTGGAATATTTTCAAAACATAAGTTTCTACTGACAGTTGATGTTAGTTTACACATAGCTGTTATTTTTTCCTCTAAAAAATTGTCTATAGCCTGGTAAAAATAGAGAAAATTCATCCCTTTCTTCCCTTTCTAACAATCCCTTTTATATTTATCTTTACATTATTTTATCCATTAATGTAATTAAGTAAAATTAACAATATTTTTGGCTTGAAGTTTTCTCTTCTTGACTTTAGAGAAGTGGAAAGATTTGCTTTTTCAACCTTTATTTTTCTTCTCTCTTCCCCCTGCAAGCTATTTTATTTATATAGAAGTTATTATCGACTACAAACTCTGTCTCACTTCTATCTTTTATCTATCAATCTATTTGCTTTTACAAAAGAAGCATCTAAAATTAGAACACCTGGTTACATGACTGCCTTCTGCAGATCAAATGAAAAAACACTGAGTATATTTGTTGGTGACCATTAGTTCTGCCCTGCTGATCAAATCACTGAGTATTTTTGCCTGCATTTCTTAAAATAAGAATATTTAAAGAAGTAATATGCTAAAGTTTTTGAAGTTTCAATATGATTTCACTTTGTTGATTATTTCCATGGAGAAAGAAAATATTTTAGGTGTTGGAAAGATAGTGACCAAGATGTATTAAAAATGTAAGTCAAAGATCCATTCTCCAATAAGCTCCTTGTATTATTTCTTTAGAAATAATGCAAGAATTCTTGATATATTGTAGATATTGTCAATGCTATCTATACATTTCTTGTAAATAATGTAATGATAAGCAAGAAATAATTAGATCTACCAACATGGCTTTACTTCTTTCTCTTTTATTATTCACATTATTTACCTATAATTATAGGAAACAACCAAAATTACCAATGTAAATAAATAGGGAAATTTATATAACAATTCAGAATTATTTAAACTAATACCTTTTTTAATGCAGAAAATTTCAGGTATTTCAAAGGAGAAAATAAATAAGTACAAAATTTTATTTAGCCAAAAATTTTCAAAGGATTGTCACCCTAACAGTGTGGGACTTTCCATTAAACACATAAAAACAATTTGATTTCAAATACAAAATGCAAAGTTATTTAGATAGGAGAACAGTCCTCTTTTAGTGCCCTCAGTAATGAACAGACTTCTGTAGAAGAAATTATTTGCTTTATTTAAGAGAAACAATAAGTTATCAGTTAATGCCATTTTGTGAAGTTGCATCATAACATACAGGTTTTTTGAGGATGGGGCTTCACACATAGAAATATTGAACCATTGAGAACATTTATGTAATTTGTGTTAGGTGAGACTGTGGTACAGATGCACAGTATGTATTTTTACATAAGAAATAAATCCTTTCTCTGAATGCTTATGCTGCTGCTCTATTTTGATGACAGGTTTTACTGAAGAATTTATTTCTGGGTTTTTTGGGGGTTTTTTTTTGAGTTTAGAAACCATACACACAACACCTACTAAATGAAAATTGAAGCCAAGGTTTATGTTCCAGAAGATGAAACAGTCCCCTTGGCAGCCAATGCTATGAACCTTGATGTCACAGTTTGCATCTTGGGATTTGGCTTTGGTTTTAACAGTCTTGACATTTTTGACATCCAGTGACATTCAGCACAACTTCACTGAATTATGACAGAAACTAAACTGTAACTGGAAGTAAGAGCACATGCCAATCATTTACTGCCTTTTTTACCTTACATGGACCTTGACAATAAAACATTGAATTATTGAATATGGCCACTGGTACAAGCACTGTTGCATTAGATTTGAATGGCAAAGTTTTGTTAGTGGGGCTACAGGGGTGGTTTCTCTGAAGGCTGCTGGAAGCAGATGTTATAGAGGTCTTGGTAAGAAGTCTCTCTGTCTTGCTTATACTATTCCTATATATATGTATATATATTAAAGTCCTCTTTATTCAGACAGTGGCAATATAAACATAAATGCAAATAATATTTTGCTGTTTAGTCTAATGCTCAGTCCAGCTGATAACAATTCCACATCAAAATTTTACAGAGATCTGGTTCCAGGCATATGGTTTTGATTCTTACTGTCTTCCATTATCCTCCACTTCCACATATAGAACAGAAGATTTATGTATCAGAAATTAATAGGTAAATAATTGCCAAAAGAGAAAAAAATGACAGATTAGCATAGGAAATTTGGTCTTTAAGTTTTAAATTAAGAATGATTGGTTAAGAATTCCCCACAATGAACAGGAGGTGGGTAGCTGAAAATCTCAGTTAAATGAAAGACAAAATACAGATTTTTAATTTTTTTTTTTAATGTATTTTTCCAGGAGAAAAGATGAGGGAGAAAGGACAAAAAGAAGCAGAACATAACAGAATAACTTCCTTAAGCTTAGCACAGAATGTTTTCATGCTCACACTTTGTTTTAAGCTGATAGAATTCATGGATGATAAGCTTGATTCCCAAGGACAATGTTTATAGAAGTAGGCTAAAAGTTTAGTTTCAAGAAGTCCGTTGGCCTTATTTATTCTGAACATTGAAAACTATATAAGAAGTATTCAAATATAACTGTTTACGCCTTATATGCTGCACTTAGAAATAAACAAGAAGCTTAGAAAATTATATTTTGTACCTAAAATTACTTGCATTTTAATTTATTTGGAAGAAATTATAAGTAGACAACATAGCAAAACCAAAAGAAATAGTCTACAGTAAAAATTCAGGAGGAATTGCACCTATAAAAGAGAGAATAAATTATTAGAAATAGTATCTCTGTTATTTCTCAGAATATAGCACTATTAGTATCTTCATTTTCCATGTCCCTCTACAATTCATTACAATTTAAATTTCCTAGCTAATATTATTGTATTTAATTTTTTTTGCAGAGATTAAGTAGGCTGACAAGTGTTACATCGTAGTGATAAGCATTTTAGAGATGCAGAGTAAGCATTGTGCTCAGCAGTCAGATATCAAAACTGGAGTCTACAGAAGAGAGCTAATCCATCTTCTTGCACTAGCTAAATCCCACCGTTGCTTCATTCCTCTCAGTGCAATGATTAATGCCTCTCCTGTTGATCTCATGCATCCAAATAATGATACAGACCTATAAACAAGTTATATGAGGGAACCTAGAGGTGTCCTCTGCTCCATATAAATGTCTGTCTGTTTAGCTAATACATAATGCAGGGCAGTTTACTCCTGAATTGAAGCTGCTACTGAGAGCTTACAAATAATAATGCAGAAATCTGATGTATAATTTTTACATATGCATTATTATGTGTATTTATATATTTACTGACTTTGCTCATGTCCACAGCACCATATTCTTCTAATTTGACATGGATTTTCTTAAGTGTTTTCTGCTACTGTGTAATACAAGTATGACTTTACAGAAATAAGAACAAAGTAATTTGCATCTAGAAGAACATGAATTGATATTTGGTAAAAAATGCTCACAATATAATCTGACTTGCACGAGTCCCACAGCAAGGCAGGTGGTATTTTTATTTATTTTGTTTACCCATAAAATGCTCCCATTTATGGTTCATTACCTTTATACTTACCATCTAGGTTAAATTAATATATTTAAATGCCCGTTTTACAGACTTTGTTCTCATTGTTCTCTGCATTTCTTTGGGGTTTTTTGATCTCCGAAATGTGTTTGATTAACATCAGCATCCAGGATGATAGACTTCTATATAATAGATATATTTAAATTATAACAAATAGTTTACATACTAGAGATTATCTCCATGACCATGGATAAAAAGGCTTCACTAAAGGTATTTTGTAAAATACATGTCCATGACCTCATGCAGTCTGTAAATGCTGTCAAATGTTTGTGAACTGATGAGTAAGTGGAGTACTACATCATATATGTATGTATGTATGTAGGTATGTATGTATGTATGTATGTATCTATCTATCTATCTATCTATCTATCTAGATATATGGATATATGGATATATAGATATATAGATATATTGATATATCTATATATAGACATAGATATTGACATAGACATAGATATATTGCAATTGTTAACTATTGAACAAAGGAATAGTAATAAGGGAGCGTGAGAGGAGGAAAAAAAAATCACTTATATATTAATTGAGAGAACAGATAAAGAAAAGAAAGAGAGAAGAAAAAGTAATGAATGTTTCTGCCCTTTTAAATCTAACCAACACCTGTGGTTCCAACACCTTCCATTACTATTTTTTAAATGTATTAGTCAACGTTCATATGCTGCTTTGCCATTTGTAAGCACCCTGTGACAAATAAACAAGACTTCCATGACAGAATGTCCCTATGAACAAAATGACACTATTGTAGTAAAAAATGGTTGAGTCTGGTCTCTCTTGGACGAAACTGTTAGACATCATTTATTCTCAAAAGTATATTTACCATTTTACATAAGATGTTAAACTTTCATAGCATCTGGTGATAACAATTTAACAGAACCAGACTGCATAATTTACATCACTTAACTACTGAATTTCATAATTTTTTTTCGCCTTTATTCTCATTATGCTTCCTTCTTTCATATTTCATCCTGAAATTGTTGACTTGGGTTTTATGGTACTGGGGAGTGACATTCATCTTTATTTTCTTTCCTCCCATCCTTTTCTTTCTTACATTTATTTCTTCACCATCCAAATTTACCTCCCACTTTTCTGTTCATGTTGTGTCATTTATCAATTGCAAAATAATAACAAATGAATTATTGTGTAAATATAGAGATTTGTGTCTCTGACTTGCTGTTGCACAGGTTTATGTCTCCAGTTCCATCACAAAATAATATTCCTGAAGATTTATCTCTCTTACATAATTACAAAAGAAGTCTGAATTGGCTGACTGGTGATGTCAAGCTCATTTACTGATGTTCTCTTACATATCTTCCTCTTCATAGACATTATACATTTCTAATGATGCCTGCACTGTCACGAATAATATGCTTAATCTCAATTTAAAGGATACTTGACCTCAACTTTGCCTTAATTATAATTATATTACATTACATTTTATTCATTTATACAGCACTTTTAGTATCAAACACTAAGAATGTGTTTCATTTTCAAAAGCTGTCCTTCCAGCATCAAGCTTCATTACTTTTTACCTTGCCAATGGCTAGTATTTGCTTGATTAGTCATACTTTCTAACTGAGCTATGAACTTTTGTCTTCAATTATTAAATATGTTATCATAAACCCTCTTCTAGGATCACAGGTAAAAATGACTTTAATGAATACCTGGAAATGGACAAATACTCATGTATAAATTTAAATATTGAAAGCTATATGGTGAAATTCTCTTAACAAGTGGTTGCGTATATATATAGATTTGTGTCCTGCTTTTGGTTTCTTCTCAGTAGCTAGTAATGTGCTATGCTTTGGACTTAATATGAGAATAATGTTGATAACACATTGACCTTTTGGTTGCTGCTAGTTTGTATTGATACTAAATCAAGGACTTTTTAATAACTCCTGCTCTGCCAGTGAGGAGGTACACAAAAAAAGCTGTGAGGGAGCATGGCTGGGATAGGTGCCTGAAACTGGCCCAAGGGATATTCTGTACCATAGAACAACATGCCCAGTATATAAACAGGGCAAGTTATCTGGAAGGGGGGCTGATCAGGGCTTGGGACAAGGTCTGATGTTGGTCAGTGGGAGCAAATTTATTGTCCATCGCTTGTTTTTCCTTGGTTTGTTTTTGTTTTTACTATTTGTTATTAATTTTTTATAATTATTAAAATTTTTTTATCTCAAGTTTTACTTTTGATTCCCCTCCCCATCCCATGAGCAAGCAGATGCATGGTGATTAGTTGCCAGCTGGCTTTCAAATACAACAATCCTTTTTGGTACCCAATGTGAGGCACAATGGCTTGAGATGACAGATCTGACCATGATGTATTAATTGAAAGGTGTTATAAACATTCATTGTATTGGTTCAACAGTTGCTGGTTATAATGGGGATTCATTTGCTCTCACAGCTGTGTTTTAGCCTAGGGTTTTGTACTGTAATAGCAGTAGTATCTTACTTGTAGTATGTGTTTTCTGTGGTAGTGTTTATTATCCTTGGGGCCTGGGCTAAGATTATCATTGAGGGGTATTTTGTAGTGTTGGCTTATGATATGCTAGTGTTGCTGGTCAATAAACCAGTCTGATGAATGTATTCAGTATTGCAGATACCTTAGTATTTTGGGACTCATCTGAATGATCATATTGAATGATCCACAGAATAATTGCTAATCATACTTGTGGCCTTTTCTCCTCATAAAGACAGCCTGTGATGGAGATACATTTTACATCTTCCTTCCTTATTTCCTTCCTTCTCCTCCAGGCTGGTTACCATACTGCTTGAAAAATTTAAAGATTTTTAATATCATTTGAACACCCTTGAAACAAGCCTGGTGGTTTTAATAGGGACCAGCATTGGTACAAATGTTTCAGGTCTTGTTTAAGGTCAGATACTTAACTAAGAATATTGCCCAGAGATCAGCCCAAAGGGTGGGTAGTTCTGGATAGTGGAGGTGTGTGGCATGGTATGGACAAGTACCTAGAGCAGTGGGCACCTCCAAGGTGTTTGCACCTTACCCCTGAACAAGTGCAGAATCAAAAATACTTGTAAAATATTTGAGAAAGATGTGCTGTCAACCTGGCACCTCAGAGAGGACCCAAACCACTACAGTTTGTTGGGGCCTGACCCAGGCCTATCAAGTGATGTTCAGTGCTGGTCAGTACTCTTGGGGGAGAAGGAGGTCTCTGGATAAGACAACACACACTGCAGCTACTCTAACCATTGTGGCAGACCGTGTGGCTGCTCTGAACCCAGTGACAGATGCTGCCACTGAGCCAGAGAACAAATGTTTCAGTCAAACAGTGTCTGCTGCCCCTGCACAAAAGCAGAAGAAATGCACACAGAGGTCGTGCTGTAAAAAAGTGTTAGCAAAAGCAGTCAAGGAGGACAAGAAGGTAAAAGAGGACAAAGAGGATGAAGAAGCAGGGCCATCACAAGGGCCATTTTCAATGCCATTACCAAGGCCATTACAAGGGCCGTCATAGGAACAGGAAAAAGAGACAGAAGAGTCAACTACCACTCAATCCCTAACTTGAATAAACTGAAAGAGATACAAAATGATTTCATGGCTGGCTCAGAGGCTCAGTGCATCCTTGACATAGACTATCTCAGGGTATTTCAAGGACCTATTGTGAGCTTTTGGTACACCTGCCTCAAAGACAGAGGAAATTAAATAGCTGTCTATCTTGCCTGGTCTCCTAGACAGCTCTTCTGTTATGGGGTTGCTGAAGGAAGAAGAACAGCAGGTGCCAATCACTACCACAATAGTGTAACAGAGGCAATATCACACCAACCAAAACTCCATAACTCCCATCTACCAATTAATTAATTGACTGGAAAACCAAGGTGTGATCAGCAGGAGCTGCTCACACCCTTTAGCAGCCCCATATGACAGTGTGAAAGTCTGATGGGGAATGGAGACTGACAGTAGACTACAGTGCCCTCAATGGAGTCACACTGCCTCTGAATGCTGCTGTTCCAGACATGCTGGAACTTTGTTATGAGCTGAAGCCAAAGGCAGCCAAGTGGTGCTACAACTGATATTGCTAAAGAGTTTTTCTCAATCTCTTTTGCAACAGTTCAGGCCACAGTTTGCTTGCACTTGGAGGGAAGGTCAGTATACCTGGCATCAACTGCCCCAGGGGTGGAGGCACAGCCTGACCATCTGCCATGGACTGATTCATACTGAAGCAGTGAAGCTCTGCAACACTTGAAACACTGTGATTATGTTATTGTGTGGAAAAATACAGCAGCAGAAGTTTTTGAGAAGGTGAAGAAAATAGTCCAAATCCTTCTGAAAGACAGTTTTGCCATAAAGTAAAGAAAAGGGTCCTGCAGAGGAAATACAGTTTTTTGTAACAAAATGGCAAGATGGACATCATTGATACAATGAATGCTATTGCTGAGATAACAGCAATGTCTCCACCGACTAACAAGAAAGAAATACAAGCTGTTTAGATGTTTTGAGTTTTTAGAGAATGCACATTCCAAATTACAGTCTGATTGTAAGCCCTGTCTATCGGGTGACCAGGAAGAAGAGTGATTCCATATGAGGCCTGGAGCAATGACAATCCTGTAACAAATCAGGCAGGAAATAGTTCATATAGATAAGCCCTTGGGAGGCTAAACCCAGGTCCCAGCCACAGAGCAGGGAACATCAGCCCCAGCACCAGGGAGTCTGGCTGGAGGAAGCAGAGGGCAGCAGCATCACCCATGTGTGCTGGCAAGTCTCCATCTGCTGCTAGAGCTTCTCCATAAGTTCCTACATTTGAGGAAGGGCTTGCCACCATCTTGTCCCTTTGTTTCCCAGAGCACACATGTGTGTCAAAGGTGGGTCTAAGGCCTGACATGTTTGGTCTGCAGTTGTGCATGTGGATAAGATAATGTAGAAGAAGAACTTACTGCTTGCTGGTGAGACTAACCTTCAGAAATCAAACTGTGTATCAGTCACATGGTGGGATTTAGCCTGTGAAAGGGAAACAATATACAACAAAGCCATTGTGATCATGGCCATTGTGGCCTCCTTTCATGTGCTGGCCCCTCATGAGGTGATGTTGAAACTGGCCACTCCTGAGGAGAGATATAAGGTGAGGTCCTGGGGTGGAGGGGCAGGAGGGCAAGGTACCTTCAGGGCTTCCCCTGGATGAAAATGGTGTTCTTCATGTCATCCTTGCCCAGGAGCCATGCTCTATCTCCCCCTCCTCCTTGGCAGCTTTTCTGACATCCATCAATATGTATTTATTGCTTTGCTGTTCTGACTGCATCTTGAGGTTTTGTGCACAGGACCCACCCTGGCAGGCTCCATCTTGGACAGGGTTTGATGCCATTTTCCCTTTGTGTCCGTACACACAGTCAGCAGTGGGGCCATCCTGGAGTGGGGTGGTGTCCCACCATCCTGGGTGACCCTTCCCAAGGAGTTCATAAGATTTAGCACTTTTGCATCTAGTGATTACTCACTATTATTTTATGCCTGTAAACTGGTTTTTTTCACCTAAATATTCTCCAGTAGTTGATTTTGGTGGAAAGGGATTGGTTGAAACTATAGGGAGGCAACTCATTTTAGAGTGTCCACCTCTATAAATTGTCTTAAACTAAGGCAATGGTAAAAGAAATTCTTTAATACTTATGTAATTATTGCTTTATTGAATTATACAAAAAAAAAAAGGTATATGAAAATGGAGTAAAACTTACAAAACAAAACTTTAAAATTTAACTTATTGTAAGAGGCTAGATAATAATATAATATATAAAATGGAAGAAGACTACTTTGATAAACTAATAAAGAGCTTCTCTTTTGAAATTGTGCAGCCCAATATAAATTATTTTTTTAAGAAATTTATGCAATTTTTCTTTAGTTCTCTGTTGATAGCTCCAGAAAGGATCTTCTCAACTAATTGCTTTTAACTAATTTTCATGAGTCCTCAAACAAAATCTCACTCAGCAACTCAATATCCTTCACAAAGCATTTCTCTTTCCTTTTCCTGAAAGCTATTTTTAAAAAATAATAACAAAGTTTCCTTCCTTGAGCTGTCAGGGAAATGTTCATGGTAACTGAAATCCTATTTTGAAGGAAATAATAATGCTTCTTATCATAATTCTTACATGAAGCTTACAGCAGGCATTATATATAGGTCAATGTTTTATCTTTACAAATTTAAAGACCTAAAAGAGAGAAACTGAAAAATTAGTCACAGTACAATGAAACCAGTCACTAACCAAAAAGATATAAAAGCCTAAATTTGAATTGGTATTAAAATGCAGTAAAAAATTGTTTTTAAAAAAGATTTTTGTGCAGGTTCATATATACAATTTTACCCAATCTGTTTATTGGATAATACAATGTGTATGTCATTATTTGCATAACTAGCAAATTTAGTGTTATTTAAATATTCTCAAACACACTGATAATTTACAAAATAGGTAAGTCCCAGTTCTGTACCAATAGATAAATCACCTTTCCATGTTTAGATAAATCTTAAATCCTATGTAAGAAAAATTCCCTATCAACTTTATCATAAACACTGTTCATTTATTTCTGAATACAGTTATTCATTTCTGAATTAATTTCTGAATTCATTTCTGAATACAGTTATGTGTCAGACATTCTGATGTATTTATTTGTACAATGTAGTTGTTGAACTCACAGGGTATGATAATCATCATGACAGCTACTAATTTTTGGTCACCTTAAAACTTGTTTTAATTACCACTGTTCTTGTTATTTTGTTACTAAGACTAGTAAGAAAAACTCCCAAGAATAAGATTAACAAAAAACAGAACACTAACTAAGAACATCAATAGCTACAGCTTCAATATTTAGATATATAAGAATATAATTAAACATCTCACTCCTCAGAACTTCATATGCACACTCATTTCATCACCATTAGCCATTTCTTATCTTCATATTTTCTCCATGGTACCTTTGTATTACACCCACATGAGTGTGTGAACAAGTTTCTCAAAATGACTGGAACAAGGAGTTGACTTGAAAAATAATACAGCAAAATAAAATTAGCCTCCACAGAATTTCTCCAGATTTTTAGTTTCTGCAATTTATAGTTAGTTCCATGCTATAAAGCCTGAGAAATCCCAAAGTACTGTATAATAAGGGCATTAGAGAACTTTTATGTGTAACATGAGCCCATGTTTCCTCAGATGAATAAAGGATTTGAGTTTATATCCTTCTTGTTCCATCTAAATATTCTTTTATTCCCTGGAGCTGGTAAAAATTGGTAAAAATTATTCTCAGAAACATTTTACTAAATATTTTTTTCTCTATCTGTATGTTTTGGCTTTTTACAAAACCCTTAACTCTTTAAAGGAGTCTACCTCTGGCCAAGAGAGATTTGGCCAACCCCAAAATAATCTCTTTTTCTAATAAAAAAAACAATGCAGACAACAACATTCACAATCTATTTAGTTCTCCTGAAAACAATAAGTTTTCTTTTTTGTTTGTTTTGTTTTGGTAATTGTTATGCATGTATAATATGTAGCCACATCAGAGAAATTTTTTTGTCATAGTCTGGCCACCAAAAATTGCTCTCTGTGATAAATGCAAAGATGTGCTGTACTTTTTCCAATAGTTATCTTTACTGTTAAATTATTCTGAGTATTTTAGGGAAAATATTGATTGCCAAAAATCTATACTGCAGTTAAAACACCGCAATGAAAACTGAAACTTCTTACACTGAAATGTTTATTCTACTGAAGTGGTCTGTATAAAATAAGCAAGTTCTGATCCCCACATTATTTTAAATAGTTTCATTTCCATTGTAAGATAAGCCAGTCCAATCAGTTATAAATAAACTGTTTTACCTCTGTGTGAATTAAAATAGCAATTAGGCAAAAAAGCAAACAGGAAGAAAAATCAGAAAGCTCAGCCAGACCACTATTTTCTTCCTCAAGGACACATATGCCACTGAGTCATATCAGGTTCACATGTGGTAGAAAAACACCCTTTTTCTTACCAGTATTATACATGAGATCGATTTGAAGATTGTGAGACGTTGCTGGATTGGGTAGCCTGATGGAGATGAGGCTTCTGTGCTCCCATGTCCATAGTCCAGCCAGGAAAAAGGCTCATCACACAATCCCCAACAGGAACACACACTCACAGCCTGCTGCAAGAACAGCCTGTCACACATACACACATCCAGCACAACACAGCTGGCTGCACAGACAGCACAGAGAGAAAACAGTGCCTTACCAGCACCTGTGCAAATGTACAGCATCCACACGAATATGGACTGCACAGATGGCTTGATCCTTCTCCTCCACAGGAGCAGGGTTTAGGAAAGTCTGTTGGTAGGATGATAGAAACCCAGCTGATTGGAAAAAGACAATATGCCTTTACTCATGCCAGATTCACCTGATCACCTTCTGCAGCAAAATAGTCTATTCTGTCAACATGAGCAGAGCATTTGTTTACTTGGACTTCAGCAAATCATTCAACACCATTTCTCACAGCCTTTTTCTGGACAAACTGTCAAGGCACAGCTTGGATATGTGGTTTGTGATTTGTGTATGGAATTGGCTAACAGGCTGCACTCAGTGGGTGGTTGGTGATCAATGGTTTTCACTCAGGCTGGCAGTCTGTCCCCAGTGAGGTCCCCCAGGGATCAATGGTGGGCTCCATAATGTCAAGTACATTCATAAATTATCAGGATGATGGGATTGAAAGCAGCCTCACCAAGCTTGCTGAGGACACCAGACTGGTGGTGAGGCAGACATGGGAAGGAAGAGACATCTTACAGAGAGACCTGGGCAGGCTGGAGGAGCAAGTGAGAAAGAACTGAATGAGGTTAACAGAAGCACCTGCAAGGTTCTGCCCCTGGGATGACAGAACCAAGGAGCCAGAACAAGCCATGATGTGTGGCTGGGGAGCAGTGTCACTGAAAGGCACCTGGGGGTCCTGGTGGACAAGAAGCTGACTGAGAGTCAGCAGTGTGTGGCTGCAACAGTGAAAGCAAAAGGGATCCTGGGCTGCATCTGCACAAACATTATTAGCAGTGGTAGGGGTGTGATCATCTCACTTCACCCAAAATTTGTAATGTCACACTTGAAGAACTCTGTCCATTTCTGGCACTCAAAATTTAAAAGAAGATACAGACAGATTGAGGAGAGTCCAATGGAGTGTCACCATGAAGAGCAAAGAGGCTGGAGAGCCAGCCCTAAGAGGAGCAAGTTAGGTCATTTGTCTCTGGAAAGAGAAGGTTGTGGGAACCTCATAACACTATCCCTGTACTTAAAGGGAGTATCCCTGTATTTATCCCTGTACAGTTACATAGAGAGATGCCTCTCTTCATGGCAGAAGCCCGATGAAAAAGTCCATGCCCAGTGGGTACAAATCTTGATACAAGAGATAAATTTTTGCAGTGAGAACAGGCAATGGCTAGAACAACCTCCCCAGAGACATGATAGAGTCCTCGTCACTAGAGATTTTGCAATACATCATTAAGGGGATGCTAGACAATCTCATCTAGGCTGAGGAAATAGCATATAATTGTGTCAAAAATTTCACTATGAATATCTTAAGTAATTATTGTAAGCAATACTTACAAGTGTAAGAAACAGAAAACATTGCATTGATATCATTTTCATGTGAAAGACACCTTGAAATGAAATTTATTTGCATTATATATTTGTTTTGCTTTATTTTTCATAATATTTCAAATTTGATCATGTTTATTCATTAATATATATCACATCATGCTAGATTAAATTTTTAATATATTTATAAATTATTCTCATTTTAATTTATAGCATGCAAAAATGCTATGCATTAAAACTATTGTAGACTTCTGATTTAAAATGTTGCTTACAAATTAAAATATAGACATGATTCTTCTAAGCATTTTGAATGGTACCATAGATGCTGACATGGGAAATAAATACTGTATCAACTTCTTGCTGAAATCACTGACTGCACAGGATTAATGAGTCATTTCTTTATAAAACTACTTTCTGAGAAATAACAAAAGCTACTTAATATTAAAGTACTTCAAAAACATGAGAATCTTCCAGATAATCTTTCCAAGCCATCAAAAGCTTCATTTGTTACTAATAAAATGAATGACAAATACAATGCTTCCCAGATCTATAAAGAACTTTTAGTGAAATTAAAACTGAAACAGAACTGAGTGCTTGATATCTTGATAAACCTATTTTCCTCAATGCTTTAGCCCAATGGATTGTTAGGAAATTACTGATTGAGAAATATATTTAAGATGTGAGGAAAAAATAAAAAGCAAGCATTCAATAACCGAAAGTATTTTATATTATTAACTCTCTAATTGAAGTCTAGGCACTAGAAATAGCTGGGAACATACAGAGATCAGCTTAGTATAGCCCCCCAAATATGCCTCAGTTTTACTGCAGAGTGTTTCCTTAGAATGTCTCTGCTGCCTAGCCATGCCAGGGTCAGTCTAGGTCGTCCTCCCCCTGGAAATGTAAAAATACATATCTGGGTGTGTGGATAGAAAGGAGCCAGCACAGACCCTAAGGGGAGTGGCAGGGAACCAGGGCAGCCAGGCACACTGGGGAGTATTGACTCAGTATTGACTCAGCTCTAGACACCCACTGGAGGAAAAAGTTATGTCCCCAGTGCCAGCTCTCCTTCCAACATTTCCAATGCTTTCATTAGATATGAAACTTTTAGATAATCTAATTTTTAGCTGAATATCACATTTATGCTAAGCCACTCCAAACATTTGAGACAAGCTCTACTAAGAGACTGAGCTTTATGCAGATACATTCTTGAGATGCTGGCTGTCTTCTGCAGTTGGCTATCCCAAGTTTCTGCATCAATATGGTATCATACCAGCAATATTCATCAAAAGATTAAGAGCCTCTGAGGAAAGAAATTGCCACACTTTACAGTGTTAACAGCTATTGCATATGTATAATGTAATATATGAGTATTCTGGATTAATATACAGTATTGCAGAAAACTAGACTACCCAGCAAAAAGTAATAACAACAGATGCAGAGAATGAATTTAGTCATGAACTGCAGAACATGGGAATTTAAATCCAGCTTCAGCTGAAAGATCTTAAAAAACCTTAAGGACCTATTAACTATGGATTTAATACTTATGCCTACATATTTTTCTTTCTAAGTAGGACATTTTTTCTCTCTGTAAAGCATAACTTGATACTCATGGAATACTGTGGCTTTACACAACATGTGAAATTTTAATGACAAAAACATGATTCACAAATTAGACATCTACACAGATGTACATGATTTATGCATTGAACTGTTTCTGTGTTACACAGAAAGGACAAGCAGGTCCTTTTGACCCAAATTTGACTTTGATTTTGCTGTTTTAGCCATGACCTAATTTAGAGCTGTCTCAAGCATGTTTATAAAATACTCATCATTTAGACCATATGGTGTAGTTAGAGGCACAGAGCATCATTTGAACCTTCCCTAGAATTAGACTTCAAATTCTTTGTAGTGATAACATTAAAACCTAACATCTTAATTTAGTAAATACTATACAACATAGATGTGATCCTAAAAGCACAGAAATCCACCATTAACTCTTCAAATTCTCTGAAAAAGTCCATCTCTTTCTGATGTCTATAAATAGCATTGTTCATAAAAATAGAAGACTGATGCTTCTTAATTCATGTCTGAGTAATTAACTATACATATAACTAAATATCTGCTTCTGCTTTTGACCTAGGAATTGCCTGCAAGCACTAAATCACACATTGTCTTTAACCAACAGTGAGACATATCTACAAAATCTCCAGAAATTAATGCATTTAACTGCAAGTATTCCCATTGATGCTAAAACTGTTACTGGCATAAGCAAACAGACAAATAAAACCTGTAGGCTAAAACATTGCCACCTATTCTTACATCAATTTATATGTGCTAAGGAAAGAAGGTGCACAGGCAGGCATCTCAAGAGACTATCCAATCCTTCCAGCTGCCTCTGGCAGGACATTCTGTTCTATTATGTATAGACTGTATAGATTTAAATTTGTGAGATGCTTTTTACTCCACTGTTGAAGATCCAGTGAGAAGAATCCAAATCACTCCTAAGCAGGATTTTTAGTGCTTTGTTTTACTTACTGATTCCTGCAAACCCCCATCTTTTTGGCAGTGAACTCAAGACTACAACAGACACAATTTCCTTGCCAGATTTGCTAGAATTCCACCCTCAAGCTTTTTTATTCAAACATTTTTTTTCTCAGCTTTCCTAGTAGCATCATGAGGCAAAATGTTTAAAGATTTTAAAAGCCAAATTATATGAATCTACTACTTCTGTTCTGTCTACAATGGCTATTATCCTATTGCAGAAGTAAATTAGTGTTTTGAGGTGGTTTGTTACTGATAAACCTTTTTTTTTTTTTTTGCTATTGCCCTTCTCTTTCTTATTTACAGGTAATCCAGGTTTTTTGGATTATTTTTTCCACTTACTATTTAGAAATTAATATTAAAAGATACACAGTTCTACAGCTCCTCCTTCTCTGCATTTTCTTTAAATGTGGCATGGCAATTGCCTTTTTGATCTGTAAATTCTCAAAATAATTACTATTTGTGGTCTGATTTCGCCTTTAAATAAAATACTAATAGACTAAAAACCATCACTCTTACAATATGAAAACCTAACTTGTATAAGTAGTCTCTAGCCTATTATTGAGGCTGAAATCACTCTTTGTTGGTTTTAACTATATTTACTTCTAGGCTACACCTGATGTTTTAGTCAAGAATTCTAAAAAAATAATAACATAGCATATTGACCTTCTTATCATCATCTGCCAACAGTTTCCTACTCTCTTAATAATGGACCCAGTATTAGTAAACCAACCTTTTCATTCTCTTCATTCCTTCTTGTTATTGCAGTATGTTAATAGTCAACTCAGTGATCTATTACCACATTTTTAGGAGTATTTAATTAATTTGATGACACATAAATGTCTGTTATGACTTCACTTTGCTGTGTAGGTAATGTAATGAATCAGATACTCTTAGAAAGCAATTCAGCACATACTAACAACAGCAGACAGTGAGCAGCAATTTTCTCCTACTGCCAGGAAGAGTGCTTAGAATTACCAGCTCCCATGCAACAGTCTTTACTGTGTATATCTGTAGTTATGTGAGATTGCTCACAAAAAGCCTGACTCATGTGATCCCTCAGATTTACTGATCTGTGGGGACTCCTATTACATTAGTGTTCCTTTTGTCCTGAATCATTACCCAGAACATTTCCAAAAGCTCCATATGGAGTTTCAGTATAAGAATTTGCTCTTTATGTTAGAAGGCTGAGTTAGTCCCTCTTCTATTGCCTTTCTTTTCTAGCAAACCATACCCCTCTTTTGGGCAGAAGGGCACACTGCTGACTCACTGACAGCCTCTGGTCCACCAGAATCCCCTGGCCCTTCACAAAGCTGCTTTCCAGCCAGCCTTTCTTACAGTCCCCAGACATCTCTCCTAATCACGACAACCCTTCCAAAATGACCATGAGTGGCACAGCTGCAGTGTCTGCCAGCTTTTGCACTGCTCATGGATCCATCCTGCCAGGGCCCATCAACCCAGGGCCCAAAGAAAGGAACAAAATATAAGAATATAAAATTATAAAAATAAACTAACCCAGTAACAGCTTTAACTCAACTCTGTATTGATAAGAATAGTTAGCAAATGCTCTGCATCAACCTTTGTGGGTTTTGTACTTTTGATTCTTCACTGATAAATTTTTTCTAAACAAGTATCCCTTCCACACTTTATTCACCCTAGCATTTGCCCTCTGATATTTTAATTCATGATTAATGAATGGTTACTGAATGTTTAGTGCCATAAAATAGTTGTTGGTGGCTGGTTGCCATAGAAATGACAAATACATTTATTCAGGTTTATCCCTGGCCTCTGTGAACCTGGGGAAAAAAACCCAAGCTTTATTTTGTTGCTTCTTAGATAAGCAATATTTTTAATGATTTTTCAGCATCTTCACAAAATCTTACCACTTTTCTTCCTTAAGCTTCTTAGAAAAACTGATTTTTAAAAAAATTTATTAGAACCTATTTCTGTGATTTATGACTTTGGTGAAAAACTTCTATGATACCTTATTTGGATAATGGATGCAAAATATTATTTTCTTTTTTTTTCCACTGGAAAGAACTCCACAACCAGATGGAGTCCTAAAGAAAAATCTTGATAAAAATTAGCCTGAGGTACCAAGAAAGTAAGAGTTTTAAATTCCTCTCAGTAGCCCATATAGCTCCTTTCATATGCATTCAAGTAGCAAAGGATGCATGACTGAAGTTTTGGTCATAATGAATTCATTAGCCGTGGAACATTAAGTACCACATTTCCCTTTATTCAAATTACACAGATAATTTTATATGTTCCATATCTAAACCCTATGAATTCTAACCAGCATAGATAATGTTTGCACTGGCACAAATGGATACTAACTACAGATCTTGTCCTTTTCCAGTCAACTCCAATTTCCACAGATTTTCTTCCCTTCACTATTGTGCTGGAATTAAATATAGACTGAATCTGAGGTGAAACATTAGAAAAGTAATTGCATATAGAGTTCAAAGTTCTGAAAAACAATAGAAGCCCTTTTTGTTTCTTTGTTTGATCCTGAACCCTGCTTGTAATGTAACTTCAAAAAACATTTGCAGGTGCAACTTTTCCTTTTGAAGTGATCTGTTGCTTACAATTCCCAATAAAAAACTTGATAGTATACATTACTTCAGTTGCTGTCAGATACATGAAGATATGCCTTTTTCTCTTTGTGTTCTGTACTTGATACACTATGTTGGATTTCTATAGGGAGATAAATGCTCTTGACTTGTTTCCAAAAGTCTTTTAACACACTTTGGGAAATCTGCTAGTAATGTAAACCTAATAGGGCTCATGAGACCACTGCTGAAAATTTTCTTGAATTTCAACCTGAAATGGTCATTCGGCACACATTTATTATGTTTATATGACAAACTTATGCAAGAACCTTTACACAAGGACTTTACACAAAAATGCTCCAACTTTGGCAGCAGATTAATTTTTCTGATGAGAGCTGAGATTTTATAACACTTTTGTATTATTTCAACATCTCAGTAGAAATGTGTCATGCAACTCAGAAGCTAAGGGTCTTGATGCACTGCAAATGTCAATGCTTATTAAATTCTTTTGATAAATTTACTCTTCTCTGATGTGTAGAGGAGGTATATATACACAGAGACCAAAAAATATAAAAATATTTAAATTACGCTGCAATTTCTGTAGACATTAAAATTTTCTAATACTTAAAATTTTTTATTCACCTTGGTAACTGAGAATGAAGGAAAGACTGATGGGCAGAGATTACCTGAAAAGATTCTCAAATTTTTTTGGTCTTCCCTTGAAAAATATGGTATATGTTGTAATGATATGCTTCCAAGAGGAAAACGTGAAAAAAACTGAACCAAATAAAAATGTAAGATAATATTTCTCTTCTTGAAAGAAAGAAAAAAAAAAAAAAAAATCAAGATACTGAGTAGAATTAATATGGACAGAGTGATAGAAGTGGAAAACTGTATAAATGCTTCTTCCTTGTCTCCTCATTTGCCTTATCTTTGCCATCTTCTGCAAAGGAGTGTTATAAAGTTGGGGAATACTTTGAATTCTTATTAAACTGCCTGTCATTAAAGGAAGTTTCATGTTGCTTCCAGCCAGGACAGATTTAATTTTTCAGTAGCCAGGAGGGGTAATGACCAGGACCCAGAGGTTGTTCTGTACCCCCTCATGTCATTGCCCAGGGCAGGGGGAAGGGAGTCTCTTACAAGGAAAGGGGTTCCTTCTGGTCCAGAAGGAGTGGTAGAGTTGGGTTGGTGGCCCTGGTTTCAGGCCACAGGGAACAGTTGGGTAATGCTGGTTTCAATCTGGAGTGAGTATTGGAGCATTGTCTATTGTCAGGGCCTTTTACATTGAGCAATAATATTTTTTTACCTTGTATTCTCTGTCGTTAATATTGTTGCTGTTCAGTTTCCTCTCATTGCTGTTTCCAGGAAATTGTTCTTATCTCAATTTGTGATCTTTACCTTTTTGTGCCTCCAATTCTCCTCTCCAGCCCAACCCAGGGGGGAAGGCAGTGGAGGGACCAAGTGAGTAGTGTGAAGTTCATAATGTGTCTGTGGGAGCACTAAGCTGGGGATTATCATTCCTAAACCACAACACCTTACCAGAAAAACACAATCAACAAAACTGTGGAGCAAATACTAAGCTACAGTTCCATTTAATGGCAATGTTTACACAGGCAGCAGTGCAATATGAGACAGGAGTAATCAATCTGCAGATGAGTTTCTCAAGGATACTGTGAATCATCTCTCTATTTTCTGCTGGAGTCTTTTGTGGCCTTCTATAGAACTTGTAGACAATTCTGTCTACAATGTGATGTGTAGGTTTCATATTAGGGCATGATGGATTTTATATCTGTAATAAGCCATTTGCAAAGATAGCCTAAGAGCCTCCTGAATTTGGGTTTGGAATGGGAGGCGTCCAAGCAAGGTCAGATGTGACTTCTACAGTCTTTATATAATTTGGTCACATGCATTCTTATTCCAAATATATTAATAATTTTCTTTGACAACAACACTGCCCAGTATATATATAATTTATATAACAACACACACACACACACACACACATATATATATATATATATATATATATATATATATATATATAAAACAACATATCTAGTATAACACTATAATATAATACAATAGTACAATGATGTGTATAGCAATCTTGTGATATTGCTGTGATATTGATATCTATTTAGTTTATGACCATGTATTGATATGAGTGAAAACTTTGCTGCTTTCTGGATGTAACACTGTTGCATATATCTTGCCAAAATGAATTCTTGTTTCACTAAGATTTAGCAGTAGTAACATACACTGATTTTAAAGAAAGACATGTTGTATGTAGTTATAGTGTCATACATGCAATTACTGGACACTATGAAAAAGGATTTTTTTTATTACTTGTTTACTGTTAGGCTCGTGCATCCTCAGAAATGAAATGAGATGGTTCTGTTTTCTTGGTACAAAATCATGTCTCTTCTTTCAGGACTAGAGAACAGCTTCCCAGGCAAAATGTCAAGCATTCTTGGAATAACATATATTCAGAAATTTTCTACCTCAATCATAAATGTCTACTCCAAACAAGCACTGCTAGACTCCTCCTGAAGGGTCTACCCAGGAACAAAGAATTCAGAAGTGCTTTTCTTAGCTGTTTTTCAAACCTTTTAAAGTCAAAGACTGAAACAAACATTAACATGCTAATGTAGCTGCTAGTTTGGCAGTTAATTTTCAGCACCATCTTTCTACTCTTATTTCATTATCCCAACTGACATTTTATTCACTTAGTCACAATTACACTGCAGGAAAACTGTAACTGTGCTAACATAACTTGGAATAGAAAGACATAGAGCATCATACATTTCCACCTTTTAAAAATCAACAGTTGTTGACTTTTTACACAGTGTTAAATGCAAAATCTTTAATTCCTAAATTGTATAATATGCTTTGTCTTTGCATATTATAGTATATTTGCATATTGAAATGGATGGAAAATAAGAATAATGAATCATGTGGGAAATCTGAATATAAAGAATAAGGAAAAGAAAAAGTTCAAAGTTCTTTATTCTGTTAATCCTTTCAGGACGCAGCTTCTGTATAAAATGTTTTAATAGTGACAACCTATTTAATTACATAGGCTTCAGCAGACATTTAGACATGTCTAGATTAGACTCCAAAAATTTTCTATTAGAATGCAAAACTTAAATTCATCCCATGATTATAGCTTTTTGTCATTTTTGGAGATATATTTCCATTTAGCCCTTTCTCAGCTTTTTCAAGGCTCCTTTCTGTGTTGTCTCCAATATAATCTTCAGCTTTTAATTTCTAAATTTTTTTGCATATTGAAACCCAGTTTTCATCCAAAATGATCTTTAGAGGCCATAGAGTGCTGTTTCTCTCCTATTGATCCAAAACTACAGCTAAAGCAAACATAATGTCCGAAAGCAGAACACGAATGAACAGTCAAAACACAACCAAAACAAAATAAAAACAACCCCCCCACAACTGGAAGAGGGTTTTTTCACAGATAGAATATTCAGTCAGTTCATCCCACTTCATTCAAACAGCTATTGCCTAAACCTTCTGGCAATGTGAAACTATGTCAGCCATTGTACATTTTCTGTGCAAATCTTTAGATGACCTACTCCCAATCCATAAAATCATAATGACTCCTAAGAACTTGGACTCTTTTCTCCTCCTCATTGCATTAGATGTGCACTTCTTAGAACCAAAACTGTATTTTCAACACTTCAGTAAAATAACCTGTTTGCTGGGCTCCCACAGCTTCTACTGATGTCAAGGTTAGTTACCTTTTACATTGTCCTATTTCTTTCTCCAATACATTTACATGGCAAAGCTACAATTTTATGATCATTAATAACAGTTACAACTATGCAAGCTAACATAATTACAATAAAATTGTATGCTTCAGGGCATAAATTGATAATCTGTGGGAGTCAGGAAAGAACTTTTCTTCTCTCATTATTACATTTAACAATGGACAAGTGCTTTATGGTGGCTTTTGCTGTTATTTGAAGCATCAAGTACAGGCAGCTTCTTATGGAACCAGAATGCCAGAGTAGGTTTAAAAATGTCAGTAATCCAACATTACCTCTTTATGGTCTGATAAAGTCTCACCCATTATGTCTCTTACTGTAAGAAATAACATTGATATTAGAATGAATAGAGAGAGAATTTTTATTCTGTCATTCCTGTGTTTAAAAAAACATTCCTCGGTATTTCAGTTTGGCAAGGTTGGTTTTTAAAATTTTTTTAGGGTTTTTTCCTTTTTTGTAAATTTTTCGTTTTTGGTTTTTTCTTTTTTAAATAAGTAAATTCCAAGGGAATAATTCTGGAAGAAAATCTTAAAATGAAAAGTGAAAAGTTGCTAGGAGGTAATGACACTAATAGAGTTAAATAATTGTATATGATAAGTCTGTCAAATTGACTCCCAAAAATGTGCTCCAAAACCATGTCTTCCTTGATTCCATTTCCCTTAGAATAGAGGAAGAGAGGGAGCAAGAAAACAAGGAAAGCAAACCTTAAAAAAAAAAAATATATATAGAAACCACTATAAAATGAGAGTGTAATACAATAAACAAACCCTTGATGAACTTCTCCATTTTTTTGGAGAGTCTATTTCCAGTGAAAAATGGTGATTTTGGATAACTAGGAAAATAAAATTTTAAAAATTTTCAGTTTTAAAGCTATTGATTTTTATTCCTTCTAAATTATTATCCTGCAATATTCCTTCACAGCTTTGATCAAATGGTCAGCTAAATAAAAAATTAAGTTCAAGTTTGTAGATTTTCTTCTTAGAACTAACATTATTAACTTGATATCCAGACAGAATTTTTCAAATCATTAACTACATCTTTGTGGTATCCTTAGTAGTGTGCTGTCCCTTGGGATAAGTACCCAATTGTCTTTATTCATGACAGAGGAATCAGAGGGAAATTAAAATTAGTGGTGTACAGTTAACATTTGGGGATATTTCCACAGATTCTTAATTTTGTTGTTGAAATCAGGTGAAGTAAATTCTGATTCTTTATATGAAACATGGAAAAATTTATTATGAGAAAATAAAGCACATTATTATCGCATGTGGATACATAATAAATCAGTTCTAGTATGTTGGAGGAGGAGGTGATCAGGAAACTGTTACCTTGGTTTTCAAGCTGCTTTATCTAGTAGAGAAATCATCCAGTACCAGACCATTTACCTTGCTCCCATCCAGAAAATTGTTCTCACATCACAGTTTGATGTTTGGTTCCCAAATGAGGAATATATTCAGTCAACTTGTCTCAAGTCTCTTGAGAGTGCCATCATCATTCTCTGTCTTCAACATTTATAATTTCAATTTCAGGTAATGCTTGAAAGAAAAGATAAAATGAGAGTTTGCTTAATTCCACTGACCTATCTAAGCACCCAGATCTCAAATTCTGTGATACATTAGCTGTATTATTGCTATCAAGGTTATCTCTAACAGCCCTTTCCAATCCCCCTTTTTTTCCACGTCAGGCTGCCTGCCTGAAAAAATTCAAGTTTGCAAAAGGTATTCGTGCTTTTTAAAAATGAGAAAAATTCCTGGTTAGAAACCTGCACAAGTGAAGCTCTCTTGATAGTCCTACTTTATGCTCCTCTCGCATAAAGAGAAGACAGGGATTTCTTTCTCTCTGAAGCTCTCTACATCCGTGTTTTCACTAAATTATTTAGGAAAACAAAACCCTATTGGTCCTTTTTCCTGTGGACCCACCAATGGGAATAGCCATTCATAAAAATGTGAAAACAGAGATATGGTTAGTTCACAATCTTGTACACTGACATATGTACCTTAAATAGTCGAATCAAGAAATAGCTATAATGTGTCTATAATTGGTCATACCAAATCCACAGAACCCAAATCTGAAACATTGCATATTTATAAAATCCCGTTTGCTATTATTCTGTGAAAATGAAATCTACCTTTTTTTATAGCCCGGCTTGAGAAAAATCACTCAATGTGCTCACTAGTACTGAACAAAGGAGAAAGATTAATTTACCAAAACATTTAAATAAATTTCCAAATTCTAGCCAGGGTGAAGGCATTTACTTTTGACAGGGTCTTATTCAGATATTTTTTGGCTGCAATCTTCATGAAGAGTGTGCTAATCTATGCATAAAAGAATAATATTCAGATTCATTTGGGGGTGAAGAATTTTTACTGCTTCTAAATCTGTTCACTTGATCATAATTTACTCAGCTTGAAGTTGAAGAAGGATCCTGATTCAGTTTTCACAACTAAACTACAAACATAAATCTGAACAGGCCCTAAATTCAGGACCAGACTTTGTGGTTTAAGTATATTATTGCTTTAAAAAGCAGCAGAAATCATTCTCGGAAACAGAACATAGAAACACATAATCTATCTGAGTCGATTATTCCTTGAAGGAATATTTTATATTAAAAAAATCCCTTCAGAATAATATCTGAGAGATGGGATGGAAGAAAACATAAGGATTCTCTTTTGCATGTGCTTAATTACCCCTGCTTCACACCAGAAAAATTAACTATTCCCTCTAGGATGTGATCTGCAATGCGAGCTCTGCTAATCATGAAGGTTACTGGTGCTGATCTTTAAGGCACGACTGCAAAATTTATTCTGAATTCCAAAAAGCTGAAATTGAAATCATATGCATCTTTGGTCTCTAAAGGTTTAATGATGAGTTTATTTGGTTAGAAGGCATTGCTGCCTACTTTATATTTTCACTTACCCTTTTTTTTTTAAAGTAAAAGTAAGTGTACCTTGCAAGTCCACCTTGAGAGGACTACACAACAGCTTTATTCATAAATTCATAGAGAGGCTTATAGATTTGTCATTATATATATTTTACAACATTCATTGGTGCATAATTGTCCTGAGTGTTTTCAGTCCCAGTGAACACTAATAGTATCTAAATTTAGAGATCAAATACTTCCTCAGAAAAGTTCTACCTCTGCAAAGAAAAATGAGAAAAGGAGCAATGCTGCAAGTAACTGAGCTATAACTCAGGTAGAAACTACTGTCAATCTTCTTTGGATTAAAAAGAATTTTCTTTGCCAAAGACAAGAGCTGCAAAACAGTAATTGTTAGAGAAATTAAAATACATATTATGCATTGGTGGTTTGATATAAATACTTCAAGAAGATCTAAAAACTGACTCTAAGGTACTCAAATCTTTGCAGTAAGAAACCGTATTTTCCCAGAAAGTTTGTGGAGTCTCCCTCACTGGAGATGATCAAGAACCATTCAGATACAATCCTGTGCAGTGTGATCTTCCCTGTTTGTGCAGGGAGGCTGGACCAGATGGTCCAGTGTGGACCCTGCCAGCCTTACTAACTCTGTGATTCTGTGATTTTAGCAGGAAGTTTCTAATGCACAGACGTAAAGGCTTTTGAAATTCAGTAAGAAAAACAATAAATAAAGTAAAGAAAGTTTTAAGACACTGGCAAAATCATGCATGTGTAAATAAAACCATTCAGAAGAAAAATTATCCCATCCAGTTGAAGTAAAAAATGGCAAATGTCATCTCCAGCATTAAATGGATGCAGTAAAATATACAGCAAATATATTATTGAAAAATATTTTAAATTCTGCACAGTTTTTCATTTGCATATTGCAATCCATTGCTAGTTGAAATTGCCATGTCTGGGAGCTGGCCCACTCAGTTTCCATGCTTTACTACAGTATAAGCATTACAATCAAGTCGTGGAATGGAGTATTCTGGAATTCACATAACAGGCTGGGGAACTGTGGAGGGACCCAGCTGCCAGTGTAATATTAATCATCAACATTTTTTCTTCATTTTTACCCTGGTGTATCCTGTAAAATAAAAAAAAACAAAAAAACAAATGTAATTTTTAAAATCTGCTCTTTTCTACTTCATAGAAGTCTCGTGGTCACATAATAGACATCAGATGTACATTTAATAGGAAATAGGCTAGACTTATTCAGTTAATCTGATTTTACTGTTGCTATTCTCAATCTTTTCTCTGTGTGTCACAGAAAGAAATAATAAAAGAAAAAGGTTATTCTTGTTCTGTGTAGTATCCTCTAAAATAGAAATCAGTTCCTCAGTGTTGCCTCATTACAAATTATTATATTCTCAAACAGTAAATGGAATAGACATCAGATCTCTTTTTAAATTTATATCTTATGAATGCAAAATATAATTAACATAGTGATTTTAAGGTCTTTTAGCATCTATCATTCAAATGTAATATAGATAGTTGCATTTAAATGTAATATAATTTCGGTATTTTTGTTATGTTTTAAAGGACCCACCAAATCTTCAAATCTGCACATTTTTACTTGATTTTCTATGGGTTGGCATGGGTAAATTTTTATGTCTTTATTCAAATACTGTGTGTCTTCTGCACTAAAGGCTGATTCTATATTAACTACAAAAACTACAAAAAGGAAATCAGTCCTATGGAAAATTATCAAATTTCATTACTTTTTTTCATTTTGTATTTTAAAGAAATAAAAAAAATACATAACTTTCATACCAAAAATTGATTTATTCTTCCTACAAAAATCAGGAGAATGGGAAAGCAAGAGGAAACTAACACCCTACTATCTTCCACTATCAGAAGTGTATTCTAAAATCAAATTTTCTCTCTTGCACCGTGCCATCACCTTTCTGTAAGAGGGTATATTTAATATAATCATAGCCTATTTCATAGACTTCAAATTATTTAAATAATTTGAAGTCTATGAAAGTATTCTTCTTTTCTTTAGTGACTTTGCATAAGGCTCAAAACCATTTGTTTCTACCATTTCACATTTTTGTACATTTAACATATCCAGTTTACCTTCAAACATAATTGATTGCAATTACTATTAGCCTTTTACAGTGTTAGGTACTTGGGATGCCTCTGTGGTCAATTAAGCCATCTGTCTGGGATAAACATTGCAGAAAGGTTAGATGTGCTTGTCTCTTATTCCTAAATACCAGAGAAGCCTAGATAGGCATTTGTCACTAGATTTGTGGCAAGTAAAGAATTGTTAAATAGATCCCAGTCTGTTGATTTTGGGGTCTTCTGCATATTTAGAAATTACATCTCCAGATCCCCTAAACACACAGCCAAAATTTCATATCTCCTTAGTAAATTGTACACTGATGGTAGATAGCACTGAACTATTGAATGGGTAATCTGCTGTACATGCTAAAAAAAGTATCCTATTATTCCTAAAATGGTCTTTTGATTAACATGCTAGACAGAGACTCCAGCTATCCTTACATTCACAGACAGCTTCACTGAACAGGAAGAGCCTTTTGTTGGCCTTTAAAGCAATGTTTTAAAAGAATCTCCCTCCCCTCTTTCCATTTCTTTTAACACAGAGCTCCTTACAAATTCAAATCCTTTGGCTTGTGGCATTTTTATTAGTGCCTATTAAATTACAACAAATCACACTTGCTAATATATTATCATGCATAATTATATTGACATGTTCTCTGGATTTAATTTCAAAATAATGTTAAAACATCTACATTTATTCATTAAAATTAGGACAGAAGTAATCTTTTGTGCAACATGTGTTCTGTTATTAAAGCACTCAGCTAGTGTTCCTCAATACATGTTGGTTTTTTGGGTTTTTTGGATTTTTGGGGTATTTTTTTTTTTGTTTTTTTTGGGTTTTTTTTGTTTTCTTGGTGTTTTTTTTTTTTTTTTTGCTTTTTTGTTTGTTTTTTTGTTTGTTTGTTTGTTTGTTTGTTTTTATGTCTACAGAGCGGTAAAGAAAAAAAAAAAGGTAAAAACCCTTTTTTTCCCAGAATCACAGTAGCTAGCAAGTGCAAATGATGTATGAAATGAAAAAACTTCCATTCCAGTTTGCAGACAGAATATAGACAACGTTAGGCATTCTTAAACATTCTTAGACATCCACAAGAAAAAAAAAAATTAAGTGTGAAGAACAACAAAAAAAAAAGAATAGAATAAGCCAGAACACTTAAAGATACAACAAAAGCCCATTGTATTCACAGAAAAAACTCTTATTAACCTCAGTAGACTTTGGATGTAGTGATTCTAGATAGCTTCTTTGAAGTGGTGCCTTTTTTTATCCTTTCTGTCTGACTTCTTTCTTTGAATCTTTAAAGCTTCTTGCAGTCATACAGCTGTAATACCAATGTTCCTTTAGACCCTGTATTTCAAATCACATTCAACTGGAATAGATATATACAAGAAATTTCATAGCAAAATGACATAATCATAGAAAGGTCCAGGTTAGAAGGGAGCTCTGGGATCAGATGTTCACCTTTCTGTTGAAAGGGGGCATTAAATTAGATATGACAGTCAAAACTGTCTTGAGTATTTCCAGCAAAGAAATTGCACCACTCCTCTGGGCAACTTATTGCAAAATTTTGTTATTCCCACAGACATGATTATGTTTTTTATATCCAAATGGGATTTCCCCTTGAAGAAACTCATTCATGTAGTCCTGCCACCATATATTCTTCCAAAGGAAATATCCCCATTGTTACAGTAATGATGCTCTAGGTGTTGGAAGACAGTGATTAATCTCATACATGTCTGTCAACAACCTCCTCTTCATAAGAATGAAGCCAATTTCTTCAGTATTTTCATGCATCAAGCTCTCCAGTCCTTTAATCATCAGAGTGGTTGGCCTCCACTGGGTCCTTTTCAGTATTATAATTTTTCTTCTTATTTGAACTTGGGAAACCCTCAGCTAGACACATTCTTTCAGGAGTTGCCCATGATGTACCAAGTAGAGTGGACTAATTACACACCTTTATGTGCTGGATTTTATCTTACAGATGCAGCACAGGTTTGCCTTCCTTGATGCTCTTCCACACTGCTAATCAACGTTTATTTTCCTGTCCACAGAGGAACTTCAGCAGAACTATACCTTAACCTCTATTTCTTCTGGGGACTATTCTCCTGTACTTTCCATGTACCATTGTAAACTTCATAAAATTGTTTCTATCCCAATCTTCCAGCCCATTGCAGTATCTCCATGCAGTGGTTTGTTTTTGCATGTATCTGTCTCTTCACCCAATCTGATGCTGCCTACAGGTTTTTTTAGGAGGCATACAGTCCTGTAATCCAGATATTTTACAAGGATTTTTGATAGTATTGGTCCCATTATTGATCCTTTTTTGGGCAGAAAGCTATTCTGAAAATGCTGGTTCTTTCACAGCATGAGGACCAAAGAAAGCAGAAACTCTTTATTCTGATAGAACAATGGCCAAACCCAAATTCTAGAGGCACAGATGGGTACATCTGGTGTTAGACAGTGGGTTTTGGTGGCAGTTTGCTTGCATCCATGCTGACAGGACTGCAGCATGCACACACAGGCATCACTGATGTGCTCAGAACAGTTTCACTGCCAGTGGAGCCAGGGCTGAAGCCACAGAGCAGGGAGTCACTTACAGCCCTCACTTGCCCCATGGATGCAAGGCTCTCCAGCTGCTCTTTCCATGTGTGCATGGCTTGTGCTAGGACCAAGATCTTGTGCTAAATTTGTTGCTAATAACTATATGGTGGTCCTGGAACCATAGCAGACCATGTTAAATCAAGTGTTTGACCTTCCTTCCTTGCACTGCTTCTAGCAATATCGTATATTTATCCAACAAGGACTATTGGATTCACTGATTTGTCTGGGCTGTAAACACCTAGAATAATCCTGAAAAACAGGAAATCTTTTTTTCTTCCAGACTCTCTTAAATTCTTCTCCACAAAATACCTACTGTTTACTCAGGTAGATGAATTGTAAACTATTTAGGGCTAATGTAGCCCTGAAAATACAACATTGCTGACCACAGTGTCTAACTCTTCAGGACCTCAGGAGTAAAAATTTCCCAGATTCATCTTGGCCTGCCTAGAGGTAAAACACTGCTTCTAATAAGTTAAATGCTACCTAACTCAATCTAGCTCTATATGAATTTTCTGGTGTTCTGCACCTCTTGTTGCAATGTTTTTTATAAATTTCTGTAACAAATAGATCTTCACAGCAAGTAGGTGTTATTTTAATAACCCTAGAATAAAAATGAAATTTAGAAAATGACAGGTGTAAGATATTAGCAGAGGTTTTGAAAATGTGGGCACTACCTGAGCCTTCAAGCATATAACATCAAAAAAATTATCATATCCTGATCAACAATGGAATGCATAATAATAATAATTATATTATAATAATTATTATATATATATATATATATATATATATATATATATATATATATATATATATATATATATATATATATATATATTGTATCTTGAATAATTTCCTTCGAGAAACAGCTAAAAGTCTTTCACCTTGTGTGAAAAGACTCACTCTACAAATTAGCTCAGATCTCATATCCTCGATTTCTTAGGTTGGCTCTGTAGCACAGTACACTAGGGGTCCTAAAAACACTTTAAGGCTGCAGATCTTGAGTATTTTGAATCATAGATTTTTTTGAGTGGTGGCCATTTAATCCAATGCCCCTGCAATAACAAAGAACCTCTCCCACTAGATCAGATTGCCCATAGCCCCATCTAACCTGGCACTGAATGTTGCCACAGCTGGCCAAGTGCCACCTCCCTGGTAAACTCTTCTGGTGTTTTACTGCAGACATTATAAAAGATTTCTTCCTTCTATCTAATCTGAATCTACCCTCTTTCAGTCGAAAACCATTATTCCCTGTCATATGGCAATTGGCTCTGCTAAAAATTCTGTTCCCATCTTTCTAATACCCCACTTTAGGTTTTGAAAAGATAAAATATAGTCCCCTCCCCTCCACTCCCTTCCCCTCCCCACCCTCAGATTTGGCCTTGTTGACCCTCATGGTTCACATGGATCCGCTTCTCCAGCTTATAATAATGTAAAGATATCATGAGGCTGTAAGGAACTCAAGAACTATAAAAAAATTCTCTTTTTTTTGACATCATTCTACTCATGCTGTTGTTTTTTTTTCTTTAATATACTCCAATTAAAATATTGGTGAACTATAGATCTGTGGCTAAAATCCTAAATATGTAGGAGCTGAAGGAGTTTCACATGGAGACATAACAGCTACCCTTTGTTTTACTTGGAAGAGCATAATTTCATTTTGTAGCAACATTTGGAGTGTTTGTAACATTATTTCATGGCATTCAGTAAAACTGGTAAAAAAGAAAAGTGGTTTGATACCTAATGTCAAAAAGTTTTGAAGACTACACCACAACTAGTGTAAAATACGAAAAGTTCACTCTCAAGATGAAAAGATTAATCTCCTCCTTGAGGCTGTAATGATGTAGATAAAAGATTCATATGGTTATACCAATATCTTTCTTTTTTTCAAGATAGCAATATTTCTCTTTAGAAAAATTTATTTCGCTGTACATTTTAATATCATATATGTATATGATGATATACTTCTCTCATGAGTTTTTCAGCTGCCATTTAATGTCAGTGAAATCCAGTTCTGAATTGAAACATTTATTCTTTTGCTCTCTAAGTGTAGATTGGTTTATATCACAAATTACAGTCAATATTATATTATTATACTATATATAGTCAATATCAACATTATATATTATGAAAGTTTAAGATGTTACTGCTTTTTTTATTAGTTACTTCATAACCCATGTACACTTCTTCCAGACAGGTATTTTGTGAATAACTTCTAACAGAATGATGCAATAAAAAGAGGGAATCAGATTATGGGAATATTTTTTTCCATATGACTACAAGTTAGAAGTAAGATGCCTCTTGACAATAAACTGGCACTCAAAGGACTGATTGTTTAGTGCATAAAACATTGTTTGGTTTCTCTTCAATTACATTTTTGATATTTTAAAGTTTACAATGCAACTTTAACAACTTTTAGCCCATTGTGAATTCAAAATTATGCTGATAAAATAAAGATGTGGATCTGCTCTATTCACTGAGCACTTTAGGCTGACTTACTTTTCTGTCAGGTTGAATTGTAGTTTAACAACTTTTATTTTGTTGAGTAAACTTGCTTGACAAAGGTATACAATAAACTTAGAATTCTGGGATTGTAGTTTTAAAAGAACAATTGCATAAAATTTTATTGACGTATATTATGGTTTGCAATCTTCCAAAATGTGAAATATATAGAAAATCTTCCTTCTAATTCTTATTACAGTCAGAGATTTTATGTCCAGACTTCTCCATAGGGTACTGTACCTTTCTATCATATATATTGTGAAAGAACAAAATTGAAAAGTTAGAAAAGTGGACTAAAGCAACACATGATAAAAAATGATAATGCAAATTTTAAGGCACAATAATTTTCAAAAAAAGGGCGATTAAAGTTCCTAAGTTTATATTTAGAGGCAATTAAATCAGGAACTTTCTAAGGGTTTTATTTTCAGGAACCTTTGTCACTTCAACAGGTGTAAAAAAAAAGATTAATTTATACAAATTTTAAGATTTTTTTTTTTAACTTGGTGAACATGTTAAAGGAACAATGTGTAAAATGAGTACAAATTGATTTATTCCCCCTGTATTCCCCCTTATATGCAAGAAGTTTCATTTTTCAAAGCTAGAGGGTTAGTTTAAGTAACTCAGAAATGTCTTTGTTATTATGTTTGAATTTTATTTTATCTATTATTTATAGCTAATTTTCCTACCTTGGCTATAGAGGAGACTGTGACTTCACATGTATTTCTCCTGGCTGTATTTATTTGGAGGCAAGGACCCTCCAAATCCTGCATGTGTTCTTCACTTTGCAGCACCAGCTTTTGGTAGGAATTTTGGGGAGCTCCAGAAAAGCCAGATGAAGGAACTGATCTGCATAAAAACAATTTGGAGAGAAAGAAAAACTGAAACAAAAAGTATTTTTCCTCCTAATCCTTCTCCCCAGATAGTTGTATCAGTGGAAACAATCAGGGCAGGGCAGCTGTAAATGGCAGCAATGGAGCTAGGTAAAGAATCCTGTGTTAAACCATATCTTGACTGTAAAAGGTTCAGCCCTTTGTGGCAGCCACTTGATTGCTTTTTTCCCTTGATATTTCAATCTTCCAACAGAGGACTCTATACTATAAGCTTTACTTGGGCTAAGTAATAGCTATTAATTCAACCTTTTATACTGAAGTGCAATTCACGTTGGTTCCAGTAAATGCCACACGGGTGTATTAAGGATTATGGCACTGGCCTGTCTTCCATTTGTTCAGAAACTGTTCAGTCAGCTGACATTTCTGACATATAAATTACTCTGAATCTCAGGGGTTTGTTTGGTTTTCATTTACTAAACACATTGAAGTAGATAAAACCAAGGCAAACAAAATTAAAAGATAATGCGAAAAAGTCAGCGAGTCATTCACTTTACTGACTCAGCAGCACTTGAAATAGTAAACATTAGTATTAAAGGGAATAATAGCATTAGTAGTCCTCAAGTAGGATAAGATATTTATCTACTTATTTCAAATAATGCTTTACTTTACCATGCTCCACCCAAATTAAGGGAAATGCTTGAAAAGGATTCCTCCAGAATCACAGAAAAAAGGAGACAACATAGGGTTTACTCTGAAAAAGAGTTTTTAAGAATGAGACTTATTAAGATATGGATGGTAGAATCACAACAAATTCAAACGGTTTTATCATAGAAGAACGAAACATTTCAAATTTTCCTAATGCTTTTGTTTATTTTGCTTCCATGGACAGAGGACATATAAATTTAAAGAGATAACTAACTTTTATTGACCTAACACTGACAGTACTGAATGCTTACCTCTTGCAGTTACTGGTGATTTAATAATGGCTTGGTGGAAGATTTCAAAGGACTTTTAGCACTTTTCATTAGCAATAGCTTAGCTTCACCCTGCTGCCTCATATAATTGATTCACTGTTTCACATTATATAGTTTTATCCCGTAACAGACAACAAGGAGAACATAATTTTTTCAATAGTTCTTTATTTCTCTCACAAGCTGAAAAAAAAATAAATCCTTGCCCATCCTTAAGGGCTGGGCCATTCAGATTTACCTCTGCTGGATATTGTTGACAATTTATGGTGAATGAGCCATCATTACAGGTAGATTCCTGTTGGTTTAATCTGAATTGTGTTTCCTGGAGCCCTGATCAGTTATTAATCAGTTTCATATAATTTTGAAAATGAATTTGTATGAATCAGAGCCACAAGGAGAGGAGGGTGAGAAGGACAAAAAAAGCAATTTGGCAAGCAAAAAAGGGCAAAGAAGAAAGAAGATGAAGGACTGCAATCTTCTGGAAAATAAACACTGGAAATAAATGGAAAATGCTACTGGAAGAAAAATATTATTAGAAATTTGCTATCAAATAAATTCTTTTTATTAATTTATTATTAAGATTATTATTTACCCTAGAAATTAAAAATTAGTGAAAATATTCCAGAATTATCTCAGTGACAATGATGTAGTGAAAAGATAAATCAGATGGAAGCAAGGAAGAATGAAGGGGATGCAAAAATGAGTTTAATGATAAACTACAATTTAATAATAAACTTCAATTTGTTGGTGAAATAACTTATATGACTGGGTTATCTGTCACAGCAGATGACTCAAGAAATAGAAGGGTTTTCATAGTTAAATGCTCTGATTTGATGAATACAGAAGAGGACATAAAAAGAAAAACAAAGTTTTTTGTTGGTCAGCTTTGAAACTTGTTCATGCGTCTTATTAGGCAAGGAATCTCCTTGCACCTGTACAAACATGAAAATTAGTAGATTAGATGACAGAGAGCATTGTAGTTTCTTTTCCTAAAATGACAAGAAAAAAGCTAAATTACAATTCAAGTTGTAAATGAGGAAAATTTATGCTTTTGGATAGGTTGAAATAGGGGAACATGGAAATTAATGAAGTTCCAAAATATTAGAAGGATAAATTACACTGAATTTTATAAGCTTTTCAATAAGATGTTGAAAAATATTAGTTTTTCTGCCTCACTTGGCATAAGATTTATCATTTTATTTTTCTATCATCATTTTCTATCAGGATGCATAATAATCTTGTGCCATTATTAAATAACATGGATTTACAAAGTCCATATTTGTGAGCCTGGATCAAATGTACTTGCCATTTAAAGCCTGACTTGATGAGTTTGGGGACAAGGACACAACCATATGTGTCAACAAACCCCGTTGCACATATATTTCTTTTGTTTTATTTCAATTTAGAACTGATTTACTTTAAAAATTAAAAGGATTTCAATGTTTTTATTATTTGAGGGTAGTAAGAAAAGATATGCTTATGATATATATTTAAGTTACATCTTTCTTATAGATGTAGGACAAACAGAACAAATTAAACTGCTGTGATCGATTTATTAGTACAATTTATTTGCTTTCTTTTTCTAAGCAACAGATGCAAGGGACAATTGAGTTTATAAGGGATCACTCACAATTTCTCTTTTTCCTGGGACACAGCAATGAGGCTGAGTTAGAAGATCTAAATTCCAGCTTCTCTTGAGAAGTGCACTGCTGCAGAATACAGCAAGAGGTGAGCTAAACCACAGATAGGAAAAACAGGTTGGAAGGAGGCAGAAAAACCAAATCTTTCTAGTTCACAGAGGCATTAGTTAATTAAATAAGTTCTAGGATTCCTCTGAAGCCTTGCATGTAAGCTAGAACACTGAATCTTCAGCAAAGGAATCATCCAGGGCAGGCAGAAGGGAGGGGAGTTTGATTCTCTCTAGTCCTGTAGTATGTGCTGCCCATAGTGTCTCCAGCAGTGCTCCTACTTAATTCTTGACTCATATGATAGCTCTATCCATTCTTAATTAGGAGATGAAAAGCATAGTCGTTTATAATTCACTTATTTCCCTTTTATCACCTGCAGCTTCCTCATTTCTCAGGGAGTTTGGCAGAGGCAAATCACTCCAAATTCAGTGCAGGTCCTTTCTATTTACACATTAGGCCTTATTCTGGATGAACATTAGTAAAAGCAGTAAAACATTTGCAAAAGCAAAACTCATCGTATTCCAAAGAAAGTTAGGATTCATTCCATTTTTATCTCTTCAGAAATTACCTCAGAGAAGAAATTAAAAGACACACAAATTCAAAAAACAAAGATCAATACAGGAGACCTTCCTCTCTCTAAAGCACCATAGAAAAACTGGCAGCTGAAGGGAAATACATTATCAGTGGTCACCAGGGAAGTTAAGACAAGGCTTCAGAAAAGGAAACAATATGATTTAGCAACCATAAATAAACTTCCTTAGAAAGAGTTTAAAATAGAGAATCCAAATGAGTTTAAGAAATATTTTAGTTTGTTTATGGGTAGCAAGAGATGAAATGGAAAATTACTATTATCACATCACTGCAAGAGAAAAGTCTGTGGTGACAGATACCTATTCTGATCTTTTGAGTTTCTCTGTTAGAATATACTACAGTAAAATTATGGAATTGACAAAATGAGCTGCTGTATCAAAATGACTCATCACCTCACATTTTTTCTTTATTTTTAAATATTTTTTCCTTTGCTTTTTAAGATGGAGGATCTATTAAATTATTGATATCTTTATTCTTCCTAATGTATATAAATTTAATATCGAAGTCTGTGTGAATTGTTTAAGAAGCATTGCCATTTTCAGTATAGATTTTCTTGGTGTTTAACACCAGCAAACCATGCTGTGCTGGAAATAGAAGATAGGAAGCTTCTGGTGAGCTACAATACAATGATTGATTGCACTTTTCTAAAGTGAGCACAATTTATCTGCCATGCTAAGATTATTTACTTTGTCATTTACTTCAGTTGTTTTGTTGATCAAAACTGCTGGCAGTAATTGCTGTCAATATACAAACCCATTGCTTAAATCTTGAAACTTAAACACTGCATTTCTGATCACCAGTGTGAGTCTTCCTATACTGAGTTTACATTAACTTATTTTTGAAGAATGAAGTTAATTTCTCTGTTTCAGAGACTCAAAATTAGAAAAGATACTTCCTTAGATTTATAATTGGAAAAATTGAGTAAATGAGTAAGATGGAATGATTTGGTATTAATCTTCATCTTCTTGATCATATGCAAAAAAAACCCTATACAGCAACACAGGGCCTAAAGTTTTTATTTTGCTACTTGTGTATGTCAGAATTAATTATTTACACAGCCCTGCAGTGGTTTTTGCATCCTAAGACTATTCAATTATTGAGGAACATGCTAGTACTGTGTTTTAAAAAGTTATTGAATTCTTAAAAACAAAAATACATTCATTCAAGATCCACCAGGGAGAAGAGACCATAATCTGATAAATAAAGATAAATTACATTATAGAGAAAATTCCAATGATCTTCCTTTCTATATTTTTTATCTCCAAATAGACAATTTCACATACTTTATTTAATAGAATCGTGGTCTCAGTAGGGTTGGAAAAGACCACTAACATCATCAAGTGCAATCTTTGACTGAACACCATCATGCCAAGTATTCCTTTAAATGAAGTTTACCAAAAGGATATTTAATATTCCACAATATTCCATGTATCATCACAGCAGTACTGAGCAGTGTATAATGTCATGATATTCTGTTGCAGACAAGAGATTGTTGTGGTTTTACCCCAGGTGGCAGCTCAGTTCCTCTGATGGAATGGGGGAGAGACTCAGAAAAGTGAGAAAATGCACCATTTGAGATAGAGACAGTTTACTAGGGAACCAGAAGGTGCACGTGTAAGCAAAGAAAGCAGGGAATTCATTCACCACTTCCAATGGACAAGGAGATGCTCAGGAAAGTAGGGCTCCATGCATAAAGGTGACTTGAAAGACACACACCACCACTCCAAAAGCCCCCCTCACTCCTTATTGCCCAGTTTTATGTGCTGAGCACAATGCCATAAGGTCTGGAATATCTCTTGTGTCAGTAGGGATCAGCTGTTCTGGCTGTGTCCACTCCCAGCTTCTTGTGCACCCCCAGCACCCTCGCTGGTGAGTGGATGAGAAGCACAAAAGTCTTTAGTTCTATGTAAGCACTGCTCAGCAATGATGAAAAAAATTGTGTTATCAACACTGTTTTCAACAAACATCCAAAACACAGCCCCACACCAGGTACTGTGAAGAAAATTAACTCTATCCCAAAAGAGAGATAAAAGATAAATGTTAAATTGCACGTCAGAAAAGATGCCTGTGATAATTAAGACTTTGAAATTTGCTATTCCAAATGCTACATTTCTATTAGGTAAGACTTTAAAAATTGAAAGCCAAACTGTCATCTTGTTGTCTAAAATCTAAATGGTTTTTTCAGTTCAGTATTTTGCCAGAAAAATAGAAATTATACCAAAACTTAATTTGCTTATCAACCTATGCATAAAGACTAGTAATTTAATTTTAAAGGAAGAACTATGTCTTTTCATTCTCTTCAATAATCATCATCATTGTCATCATCATCATATTATTTTGTTCTGTTACTGTTTGTATAGTTTTACTGCTTGTATAGTTTATGGCTGCTTGAGGAATTCCCCTGTAAATATTCCCCTTTGAAAAAATGTTCACTCTAAACTGGAAAATAAGAATTCAACCTGCATTAAGAAAAAAATAAAGGAAAGAAATATCGCTGTATAGAGTAAAGTGAAATGAAGAAAAGATTAACTTTTAAGTATAAAACACCCCTCACAAAGAAGAAAACACTTCAACAAAAGTAGATGTGAGAATGTAGACATTTTAGAAAAATTTCACTTGGTGGAATTTTGCTATCATGAAAATAAATATAAGATACAAAATTAATTTTATTTGCTTTCCTTTTTTTTTCTTTATTTTCACTTATATTTGTATAGCATAGCCACAGTTTTTATACAGATAAAAGTCAAGCATGGGGGTGGCAAAGAGACAGGACATAAGCTCCAGATCCCAGGGCTATAAACAACTCAAAATAATGCAGAGTTTGGTTTGGGGTTTATTTATAAAGAGAACAAAGGAAAACTACTCTATAAAATGCACCATATGTGTGAAATGGTTACAGACCACAGGATAGAGATCAAACTGCAAAGTGGGTTTAACAAGGGCATAAAAAATTGTAAATTCAGGAGAGAAGAAGGAGGAAGAAACCATCATAATTAACACCATACTCCTCCATATGAAAGGACTTAGGATGCTGATGAATTACAGTACTCCAATTAGATTGAAGCCATTTACCTCAGGATACAGAGAAACAGTGAAAAGATGGTCAAAACTCAGAAAAAATGGGTTAGGCACCAGGATGTGTGCATAATAACTTCAAGTGTATTCTTAAATATATTTATTTTTTAATAAAGGTATTACTCCTTATTTTCTTACTCTACAATAACTGAATCTGATAATAAATAAAATAAAATAAAATAAAATAAAATAAAATAAAATAAAATAAAATAAAATAAAAATGTTTGAACAGACTGTTAAGATTTCAACTGTATGAACAGTAAACTTTTGGCTACATATATTAAGTGTTTATCCATAATAAGATTTCAGCCTCTGGTATCATTCTGTGTCCACTCATCTATACTATGTTTTATTCAGAGACAAATTAATCTGCACAGAATAACTACTTCTTCTCACTATAGGCTAAAACAAATTCTTAAGTTACCTGGTAATTAAACAACTGGTAATATATCTAAAAGAAGACAAATACAAACACATCTGAGTCCTCAAAACCTGTGGCCCCTCTACCTGTAATGGAAATACCCTTATTTACAGAAGATGTTTGGATAAAGTGAAAAAACACAGGGGAGATGACATAGAAAAGTAATTGATAAAGAGAGGAGAAAAGGAGTAAAAGGTGTGAGGGGTAGGTATACCTTGGGGCTGAGATGAAGAAGCAATGAAGACTCTTGTCAGTAGCTCTGACACTGAAAGAGACCAATGTTGGTGCACAACACTCCAGCACCATGTCAAATACTACTGCAAAAGCTGGGGAAGAAGAGGGCATCATTCTTCATTTTGAATTTACTATCATGGGCAGTCACCAACTGCTATATGCATAATTGTCACCTTTGCCACTTTAGGAAAACTTACCATTTATTTGCCTACTTATCATAGTTAAAATATCTACTTGTCAAAATAAGAGCTAGCCACAACTAAAATTAGATTGGGACTTTAATTCTTTTATCCCCAAGTGTGTAAGGTTTCTGAGACTCAAGTTTAAGTGTATTTGTTCCTTGTCTCTCTCCAGAAGAACTGGAATCAAGATAAGTGAACTAATTAAGTGGCAAGGTGACCAGATACCTCTTAGTTATATGAAGCACACTGATTATCCAAAGGCTATAGAAAAAGTTTAGATTTTCTAACATATATAAAGGATAATATATAGATATATATCATATATATCTATATCTCCTTTTTATATATCCTTTATATATATATATTTATAAAGGATAAAATATACCTAAATAAATTCTAGTAATTCCTGCACTTCTTAAGTGTAGCTCAACATACAGAAGAGCTCTCAGTTAACAGTGGGAGCTAAGCCCCACTGGAATCCTTTTCAATTCCACTGAAGAGACATATAGCTCTTGGTAGTGATAAATTATTTCATATCTACTCGGAAGAACTTCACAACCTTTTCTAAATTAATTTTAAAAATCAATATAAAAAGCCAGCTGTAGGTCCAAATACTGGAATTGATGTGTCACCAGAAAAGAAAGTTAATGAAGACAGGATACCACTAAAAGGATTCAAGGTGTTACCAATGAATATTAAGGGCTCAGGCCTGACATCATCCAGACTTACATCAGCTTTTTATCAGCTGAGGTCCTGACCACGAAGTTAAAAGCAATCCAGGGCCAGATCCAGCCTACCTACCACGTGAAAGTGGTTTCCTGGCTCCAGCAGGACCACCTAAGGAGGCAGCCAGACTCCTTCCACAGCTTCCCAAAAAACATTCTCTGGAGAAGTTACTTTTCTTCACCAACTTATTTCTCCACCTGCACTTCCAAAGGCTGTGTCAACTAACAGAACAAGGCAACAGAAAACATGAGTCACATCAAAATACTCTTTTAAGAATATTTTGTCAAGTAGGTTTTCGATCAAACAGGACCAGTGGAACAAACATAGCAATTCTTTCACAGGGCAGCCTTGTAGTAATAGCACCTTAGGTACTGAAAGTAACAGAATTGAGATATTAAGTCTTGCCTGCCCTGAGAAGCCTTTAACCCATAGCTGTGCTTTCTGAGACAGTGTCTGAATTTACAAACTGCAGAGCCTGGGGCTGAGCAGTTAGCCTTCCTGAAAATAAGAATATAGTTACCAGGATAGTCATACAGAGAGTAAGCAAAAAGAAGCCTGATGGCTTCCATATGACAAGGTCTCTTCTGAGATTTAAGATTTTTCTTTTATTTTTTTTTAACAATGTTGCCAAGGATAATCATGCATTTTGTCTAATTAACTTTAAACATGAAGTTCATAAACAGTCTTTAACATAGAGTTCTCATCCCCTCCCACCTTCACACCCACCTTGCTGAGTGACACAGTAAGAAATCCATGTTGAGAAGTATAAAATCAGATAGCATAGCATGACCAAGGGCAAATTAAAAGTTTGCCATTACAGGATTTTCTCCCAGGTGACATTGTTCATTGGATTTGCCCTAAATTCACAAATTTCACTGCTTAGCACATTTTTAAAAATATTGATCATATTTGTAAAGCCCTTTTATTTGACTGTACTACTACTACTACTACTAGTAATAATAATAATAATAATAATAATAATAATAATAATAATAATAATAATTATTATTATTATTATTATTATTATTATTATTATTATTATTATTTACAAATAATAATTCTATAGACATTATGTCTTTATTTGGATTTTAACTTTTGTGGGGATTAGGGGATTTTTGGTGGTTTTGACTGTTTATCTGGACTTTTTTTGGCAGCATTCCCTATAAAATTAAGAACTTATTTTGGTATATGTGAATACATTCATAAAATGTATATTTTGTACAGTGAAATGTTATATTCAACATTAGATGTTTAGTAGATACACTTAGAAAGAAATGTTAGATAACATTTCTTCATTATAATTATCAGTTTAAGGAGCTGTAGTATGCAGGTGTATTTCAATGGGTAACATGCTTAGATTCCAATAGTCTTCTCCCAATGCAAGATTTTAGACAAACTTTTCCATATTATACCATGCACTTCATAAATTAGACACAATATGTATTCATTATATGTGTGGTTTTTCACATAACTGAAATATGCATAATGCATATAACTTATTTATTCTTTGAATTTCTTTTGGGCTTAAAGCCATGAATTTAATTTTCTTCTACCCCAGATATGAAAACTGATTGGACATCCCAAACTTATGGCGCAGCTTTTGTGAAGGTTTTTGAGTCTGGTTTGCATTTTTGAGGTGGTTTCTTGGTTGCATCAAGATAATTTAGTTCTGCTCCTATTAGAACTGGCTATGCTTCTGAATCAGAGCTATCCTATAAAGCTGCAATCAGTTTGCAACTATGACTTCCTCCACAACCCTGTTTTGAATAAGGAAACTCTCCAACCAGTGTAGGAAACAGCTGGAATAAATTCAGATATTTGCTTTGCCTCATTCAGTTGAACAGGATATTCCTAAACTCCATAACCTAGCCACACTATATCCTGTGAGCTATGGGTTTCTCTGCCTCATCTATTGATCACATTCTATTGATCAGGAAAAGAGACTGAGAAAAGCAAGACAAACCAGTATCCAAAGGGTCAAAGCAAACAAAATGTATTTAATGAATAAGATTCCTTTAATGTAAGAAGACAAAATAACAGGAAGACTTGATCTGAATGTTTTCAGCTATGAAAATACATGAAAATATATTCCAAGGTTTTCTCCAGCTCCATATTTCATGATCTTGAGGTTTTTTTTTCTATTTTTTTTTTTTTTTTTTTTTTTTTTCTTTTTGTTCTGAAATTAAATCTTTGTCTTGGTTACATTTTACATAAAATTACTCTGCTTCTCTGGATGTCTGTTGTCTTGACAAACTCATATTGTCTAATACAGTACATTTTGTTATAATACTAGTGTCTGCTTATATTGTGTATACCAGCTCTAATGATAAATGCATGCCTGCAAGCTTCTCAGAATGATGGGTTTGAAGGGTCCTGAAGGAACAAAGCTGAAAAACCCCATCTTTAGAGTTAGAAATATAAATAAAGAATCCCTGCTGCAAAATACTAATTTTTCAGATAACAGAAGAGACCTAAAAGGAAAATAAAAAATATGCAAACTAATAGTTAATCTAAATTATTGTTTTATATGCAGTGTGACAGTTATTCTTGGAACCCTGGTGTAACATTCTTCAGCATTTCAAGACAATCTTATTTGACTGTATGATAGAATTCTGTGTGCAAATAGATTAAACTCTGATAATGTAACATGAATTCCCCATTTCAATGAAGCAGCTTTCAACACGTTCAAGAAAATGAAAGATTTATTTTTGTAAAGGCCCTAACAGCAAAAATTATTCTGATTCCAGCCATATTCAGCCCTAAATAAAATTCTTAAATTCAGTCCATAGATTGAATATTTTAGGATTATATCCTAAAAACCAGATTAAATACTCAATTACTTTTACTTACTCCAGTATATTTTGCAAGCTAATGTCTTTATCAAACTATATTTAATGCTGAGCAGCTCTTCTCGTGGTGGTCTGCTAAAACAGATTTTTTCTTCTTCTAATTAGAGTTTCATTTGCATGAAGAGTATCTTTGATTAGAAGCATTTAGATCTTATTTTTTACCACGGCCTTCTGTGAAATTATAATCATTTTCATAGCAATAATTTGAGATATGACAAACACAAGATTATTCATTCAAGTAGAGACAATAAGCAGATAAAATCCTGTTTTCATTCAAGTTTGTTGGCCATATGGAAAATAAGAAAACTGCACAGCTTCAGCTGATACTGCAGTGAGTGCTGTGGACACTGATGTTGATCTGCAGAGCAGGTGTCACTACTTTTGGCTTCTCAGATATACTGGTAGGTGTTTCAGCCTTGTTTTGGAAGAAGCATATCTAAGAGAGTAGGAAGGTTGTTGACTTACTTTGTTCAACATGAAAGGGTGACACAGAAGCCAGTTATGAGAATAACACCTTCTGAAAAGCATTTGATGAATCACTGTATAGCTTGAGAAAAGTAGAGATAATATAATTTATTTTTTATTTTCATATTCTAATTTGCAGGAACAAGTGTGCAGACACTCTGTAGCACTCTTCAGGCAATGTTTTTTTTATGAACAATGTAAAAATTCTTTAATTTCATTTTTAAAAACTTGTTTCTTCGTGCAGTGTTAGCAACCAGTGTAAATGTAAATAGGATCTTTATTTTCTAACAGGTCATCTGTTCAGCCTGAATTTGTAATCATTCGCCTGTGGTAATATAAATAGTTGGATTAGCTTATAGTTTTGAACTCTTAAACATTTTTCACTGTTGGAAAATATTTTCATTTTAGTGCCTTGTAGTATTCTTGAATTTTAAGGCCTTTCCGATCAAAGTTTTTCATTAATTTTGGTTATCTTTGATGTAATCTTGTAAGAGAAAGATTGTTTTCTAGAAGTTCACAAGAGTAGACAGTGGGCTTAAATTATAAATTATTTTATCAAAGGTATTAAAGTATCAAATTTTATCACATATATAGCATTATTACCATCTATGAATTATATGATTTTCACAAAAACTGATCCTGTAACTAATTTAATACAGACTTTTAATTTGCACTTAGAATTTTAAAATCATAGAATTGCTTAGGTTGGAAAAGACCTCTAAGATCATTAAGTGAGTCCAACAATTTACATAGATGAGTACTCCAAGTCCCCCTCTAAACCATCTCCTTAGACACCACATCTACACATCTTTAAATACTTCTAGGGTTGGTGGCTCAACCATTCCCTGGGCTGCCTTTTCTGATGTTTGACAGTCCTTCAGTTGAGAGTTTTTTCCTAATATCCAAATTAAACCTCCCCTGGTGCAACTTGAGGACATTTCTTGTCTTACTGCTTATTATTTCGGAGAAGAGACTGATCCCCACCTGGCTACAGCCTTCTCTCAGGGAGTTGTAGAGTTAAGATCTCCTCTGTGTCTTCTTTTCTCTGGATTAAACAATCCCAGCTCCATCAGCAGCTCCTCATCAGACTGCTCCAGACCCCTCCCCAGCTTTGTTGCCCTTCTTTGGACACACTTCAGCCCCTCAATGTCTTTCTTGTAGCGAGGGGCTCAAAACTGATTTGTGTTCCTACTTTAAAAAGTATTTATTCCCATCAGAATTACAGATCCATCACTTCTCTCATAAAAATGAGAGGGCCAATCTGTAACAGCTTTTAAGTATGGAGTATTTCCTGTTCATGGAAGCACAAGGGCACAGAATCAAAAGCTAATGATTTACAGCAGCTTTACAAGTCAGTGTTCATGAGGTGAGGTACAATAGCCCATATATGCACACTTAGCTCACCCTATCTTCTGAGGTAAAATGCATTAGTTTAAAGTAATTTCATGGGGGTATAAATTTTTCCTTATCTTTTGGCAAGGTTCAGACGACACATAGCCCATTGCAGTGATATAGCATCTGCCTGCTGACTTGTTGGAAGGCTGTAACTCAGTCTGGATTGATCCAGATAAAGCTCTTAGACTATCAGCTTGACTTCTGTAAAAAGGTAATTTTTATTGATCTCAGTGATTGCATACTGATAAATCATCTCTTTAAAAAAAAAAAATCAAGTCTTTATTCAAAGAGTCAGAAAGAGGAAGATTTACCATTTGTGAGAGATTAGAGAAAATGATTCGTGTCTCTAAATAACTGAAGTGGGAAGGGGTGGGGAGCAGTGCAATTCTCTGGAAGTAGAGATACTTACACTGCTCCACACCCCATCCCCCTGGCGCCTCTGGTGCAGCCCAGAACAGTTGTCAGCTGCTGGCACAAGGGAAGCAATGCCCTCACCCACCCCTGCAGCCCCAGTGAGCCCCAGAGTGGCCACATGTTGGGTGGGGTGGCAACCAGACAGCCCAGAGCAGAGAAAACTCATTGCCCTGAGACACACTTGGTTGCATCCCTATTGTCCTTGGATTTTATGGCAGCTGAAACCACACCAAGGCACTCACTGTGTCTTGCTTTTCCTTCTTTCTTTTTCTCTCTTTCTCTTCTTTCCTATTCCTAATTCCCTCTTCTTGATATACGGGAAATTTAATGTTGGATGAGTAGAGTTTGCTAAGTCTGTTCTCAGTGAAATACTTCATTTTGATTTAATGGGGTTTTTTGACATTTTGCCAAATTCCTGATCTACTGAAATTTGCCAGTAAAGTTTGGGTTTTTAACCTCCTAAGAATGTTGTTGAATATCTCCCATGTACCCACCTCAGGAACCTCAACACTCTTTTAAATAAATTTTCCCAGTGAGGACTGTGGCTCCACACCATTTTCTACATGATTTAATTGCATCTTCCATTAGTCAAAATATATATCTTTTATTTCTAATTTCACTAGATTTTATAATTTCAAGCTATGATTCCTTTTATACCTGTCTCTAGCAGATAAAAAAAACCAACACAAAACCAAAAACTCACCAGAACTTTCTGTACATTAAGATATTTATACATTATTTGGAGTTTCTTTGAAGGTTGCTTTGTGATACACGTAATTTGTAAAATAGCCTTTGCTGGTTTTGTAAATAAACTACTTTTCTCTATATTGTTTGTGAGTTTTGCTTCAGTAAAATTGTGACTCTAACATTTTTAAACTCTCACAGTCTTGTTTTCTTTGGTTTTCCCCCAGGGGTGGGACTCGAGCAGTCTTAACTTTTCCCCAGTGAGTTTTTAAAACCAGTACAATCATCAATATATTTGAGTTGTCACTTAATACTGACTATAAACATCAGTCTAAACACAGCTTCCCAGTTCAGTAGCAAAAATAGACACCTATGAATAGTTTTTCCAATATATTTGTAAAATGCAAGATTTTCAACAAATACAGGAATATGACCACACAATTGACTTTTTTCCTGTCCTCATTTTTTCCTGTTTTCCTACTTTTGGAATTAACAGAATCTTGTTATATTCTTCCTGAAAGCAGATTATGAATGCAGTTACTGGTGAAACTATATGGAAATATATCTTCCATTACTTTTACCAGTTGCAACTGACAAATTCAATATAAATTTTCAGATTCCATAATAATAAAAATCCTCATATAATAATAAGTCTAGGCACACCAATTAACTTTTCATTTTGCCATGTTTCTCTTAAAATATTAAAATTTTCTAGTCTAATTTTATTTTTACTCCAGGATCTTACAATCATCGGAATAATCATATTTTTATTCCTAAATTCCCTATATAGACAAAGGAGCCAGAATAGGGACTTGTAAGCAATATTACATTGTTTCTGAATGAAGTACCATGAAATTCCTTCAACTTGAATATCTTCATTTCTGTGTGAGATTCCATAGACTAAAATAGGAGTTTCTACAGTAGACTGAAGATGTAAGAATGAGCATAGCACATAAAAATGTGGTTCTAATGATAATCAAGACATGTATGAGTTCAGAGAATTGCTCTGAAAACTGTAATCAAAGAACAGCTTGTTCTTTCCTGCAGCCAGCTTGTCCAGGCAGTTAAAGGTCTTGTTAATCCTCACTTAACACCCAATTTTTATAATGACTGTGTCTCCTCTCAGGATGGTAGCAATGGACTGAGAATGCATTAATGCCATGTTACTTTTTTTTCCCATTGTACAATGAATGCTTACATACAGCTCAGTAAATGTTCATCTACTTAATAAAGTGTACCCTGGCACATAATGAAGAAAGCATGATGTGAGACATGAAACCTCTGTTCCTAGGGCAAAAGAACAAGTGTACAACATGCAATTAACAAGTTTTCTTGCTGTGCTGAGATGCAACGAAATCTAACATCAGTATCTTCAAGATAAAGAGTTAGCTAAATATAAGTTATGTTTTTCCATTGCTCTGTACAATGACCAATTAAAAATCTGTACCATCAGAGTGCCACTTTATCAACTTGAGACCTTTCAGAGTTCTATTGAATATTTTAAATTTAGATTATTTTACACTTTAGATACTGGATGTAGCACGTATATGATTTGTTTTATAACAAACAAAGTAAATTATTTAAAAGGAAGCCTATAGTTTTGAAAACAAGTTGATGCTTTGGAAAACTGCCTTGCCTTCCAGTGTCAAGAGACAACTGCCACTAGAGAAAGAATCTTGTAAACCATTTATGTTTTAAAAATTTTGAGTTGAATTGCTGAATAAAACAACCAAAAAATGTTAGCTCTCCATCTTATAAAATCTTCTAATATTTTCATGAACTGCGGCAAAATAAATATGTGACTATATAAAACACCTGCACACTTAAATATTGTCATCACATATCTTTGTGTTAAATACTAAGATAACAGACCTCTAATAATTCTGCAGAGATATTGATGACCCACAAGTAAGGCACAAACCATGTGATATTAAAGGGATGCATTTTTTCAGAAATTGGCAACAGTGAGTTGAAATTATTTCTAAATAATTGGAAAGTAGTGAATTGTCTATCCCTAATGCCATTCATTTCATTTACATTCATGATACACACTAGTTTCAGCAGAAAGCTGAGCACATACTTACGTGCCCTATTGAGTTGAACAAGATTACTCAGTACAACACAAATGCTACTTAGCAGATGACAGAATTCATCATTTTGTAAAACAGAGAACAACTATAATATTGGAGCATTTGTAGTCCTGTTAAATGAAAACTTACGGGTACTCTGAAGAACAGGTTATGAAAGAGATTTATTTTGGGTTTCTCCAAAACACAGATGCTTCAGAAAAAAAAAAAAAAGCATCATTAGGTGTAAATAGAATCTTTTTCGTGCACAAATATCAAGTTTTATGGTTGTAAGAAATTATTCAGTAATAAATTAAAATGAAATAGATTGTATTTTCTAAACAACAAAAAAAACCATCTCAAATATTTTATCATTTTCTGTGTATTTAGAAGTTATGTAAGTTTTTTATTACTTAAAAATTTATCAGTTGAGAGGTTGTAGTAAAGAAAAAATAAATCCTAATATTTAGGATATAGAAATATGGTCCATAGAGTTATGGTATTTAGTTCTTTTGCATTTTAAATGTTATATTATTTCCAAAAATTAATAGCATTTCTTAAATGTTTCAGTTATTCACATAGTCCTTATATACATAAAAAATTGATTAGCCAAACTCCCCAAAGACAAAGCAATAACAATGATCAGGGAATAATTAATCAATAGCACTGGGACTATGAATTTGCTCATCTGAACTGTTCAGCAGAAAGGTGAAAGGAAAGACATTCAGTGTCATCAGGCTATTTAAGCAAATAATCCTCAAACACAGATTACAGGAGTGTTTTTTTCTCTGCACATAAAAATTTATTCTCTTTACCTTAGCAGACTTTTTTTTAATAGAACTATTAACCTTGATAAAAATAAAATTATAGGCATACTTAAAAGTCTTTTTACAGAGTCTGTATATTGATTCAATTCACAAAAAAGGCTGCTAGCAAACAGACACTGCAAAGGTAGCTGATTCCATGCTTAAATTTTTAATATCCTTAGAGCTTCTAGACCTCTAATTACAGTACTGCTGCCAGGATTTCTAAAAAAGAAGCTACTTATTTAAAGGTTGTCCCTAAAATTATACTCTGTTGCATCAGACTAATTAGCTGTATGGGTCATATCCTCATGGACTAGAAGATCTTCTTTTATTTGAAAGTAATTGGCTAGTTTTAAAGTCCTTTAAACAAATAATAGTTTATTATACTCTTTTTTATGCAGGTTGGTCTACTGATTTCATAAACTACTCTAAGATCTGGCTAAGCAAGGCTTCAAGAAAAGAGAAATGAGGTATATTTCCACAGAGCCTTTAAGAGTGCTGTTGAATTAAACATGTTCCAGCAGAAAATAAATAGATAATATAATGGTTGAAGAGATGCCTATTCATGGAGTTTTGTGGTTCTCCAGAAAGAAAAGTTAATGTTCCTCTTGATTTTTTGTGAAGTAGATGCCTCCTTCTACTAAAATGCATTTATGCATGTATTTGTGTACAATTTAGTGTATCCAATATCAAACAACACTTGACCTAGACAAATTAGAGATGCAAGAAAAGTAAGCAATCAGTTGATTAGTTTCACATGTTGAATGTGTGCAGGGAAATCAGATATATCTCTCTTTCATCTAAAGACTGAAAATATTTCAGTGAAAATTGTATTATATTCAGCAACTTTTGAAAAAAATGCAAGGTATTATGAGGCAAACTTCTTTAGTTAAACAAACCTCAATAAAAAGAAACAGCCATTTGATAATAAGTCATATTAGTGGCTCTTGGACTTATGTCTGATAATATTTAAGAATGTAATCTATGCACTCCTTACAAGTACTCTGTCATGCTTGAGCTAATAGTACTATGAGCCCAGAGGATAACTTCATTAGGTATCCATCTACAATTATTTCCAGATAAAACATATTGATTGGTTGAAGATGCACTCCTAGAAATACATATTTGGCTGGTCTGCCTATATTTACTCTGCTAATTAATATTTTCTTTCCTCTAACTTTGTCAATCTCTGGTTTGTGCTCTCCAGAGAAAGAAAAGAAGTCACTTGGAAGTTTATCTGGGTAAGAAATATAAATCAAGTGGATGTAAAAAAATTCAGAAAGCATCTTCAAACTATTTTAAAGGATCACTTTATATTCCAGATTTTTGATGAGTGATTCATATTTTTAAGTTGAGCAACAAAAAGCCATCATCTTTGTAACAGGAAATCTTTGAGCTCCTAGATGAAATTTCTCATTGAAGAAATACTTTGCACTTAAAGGCCTTGGAAACTTAGATGTTGCATCTTTTTAAACATTTTCCACAGATGAAAGTATAGGCTTTGTAGCACCTAGTGATGGGGAAAAAAAAAAAAAAAAAAGAGAAATTTATCAAATCACAGCAAGTATGTTGTCTGCCCAGCAAAAATATTCTACATCTCCTGCATTTGTAAAGTCACAGGGTGTTACTGAAGATACAAGAGAAATACAGTATTTTAGTGTTTAAATAAGATCCTAAAAAACTGTAAGAATAATTGGAGATAATGTTTTATTAGCTCAGGACTGGCAATTTACTTACCAGATTTGGACCTGAAATTAATTCATGTGCATAACTTGTGAAGATCCATTCTAAAAAGGAGAGGGAATGCCAAGATTCTTCTGTACTATGCAATGGTTTTATGTTTCTGTGTTCTGCTTTTTTGTGGTCTTTGCTATTTTCATTCTCCAAATAATTTTTCTTTTCTTTTGATCCTGTTAACTAACCTTGAACAGCTCTATGACATCCTTACCTCTCTACTGAACTCTAAAAGTTAAGCAAAGTCTTTATTGGCCTACATACTGATTAAGTTTTGAGTTTCCTAAAGTTTAGCAACCATTTATTTGATTTATACTCTTCAATTGCAGTCAGTTTTTGAACGAAAAAAAAAAAAAAATCCAAAAAACATAAAAAAACAGCAACAGGGAGTTTTCCTGCCCTAAGACGAAGAACATTTGTATGATTTTAATGAGGCCTTTAGGTACAATCATAAGATGAACATCATAATTCACAATAACAGAAAGATATTAAGCATATGACTTTAAATAGTGTTTGTGTATTTTTTTCTCCTTTCAGTTTATGGACTTCATATACCGTGTCAAGCAAAATTCACTCTGTATTCTGTAAAGCAAAGATAATTTATTTACTCATATGCAAAAGTAAACTACTCAAAGCATAACAATAGGTGATTGGAAAGGAGCTATTGCTCTGCATTTTAGATGGCATGCTATAGTATGGGGTACTGTGTATTTTTTAAAAAAAGAGGATATGTCTTGCACTCTTGTTGCAGTGTGCTAAAATGAAGCAGGTACAAATAAATAAAATAAATAAAATCCTTGTATCTAAGTAGTAATTTATGATGAATGATCACATGGCTCTTGCATAAATGTCTTCTCTCAAGGATATATAATACCTACAGCTATGCATTTATGTGTGTATGCACAGAAACCTTAATAGGTTGACCTGCACACCTGCTTGTGGAAGCAGCCCTTTTGCCATTACAGACCATAAAGTTTTGTAGGCATATTTCAATGAATTCATGTAATTAGCTGTTAAATCTTATTAAAAACCACACATTATTATTCTGAAGGCTTCAGAATGGAATTCTGGTTTCATTCTAGCAATAACTCTTGTCTGTTTAGTAAGTGATATTTTTAGGAAAGGGGTGAGGATGATTCTTCCCTCAGGGTATTAATGATGAAAGAGCTCTAAAATGCCTAGTTATTATAAACACTTTAGCATTGGCAGGTAGAATCCATCCCACATAGAAAAAAAATAAAGAACAAAAAGTATTAATTTGATTATGTGGCTCTCTGAGATTCTCTGGGGAAGTTTTTCAATATTGTTCCATCTCCTTCAAGAAATTCACACGTTTCATTAGATCACTGCTGTAACTGCAACCTGTCTAAAAAGCTTAGCTATTGCAAAGGACAGACATTTTACCTTTAGCTCATTAATATTTTACTTTTTTACCTGTAATAATTCTTTATTTTGTGACAGGTCTCAGAACAAGTATGTCTGTATTCTATTACATTGTTCCTTAGTTTAACCTTATAAAGACAATTATACAATTCCAATGACTAGTGAATAGGAGCCTCTTTAATATTTTAGATGTTGTTCCTTAAACTTTGCAAAAGCTCACATGCTGCTGGCATTCATTACCTAATACAATATTATGTTTATTTTTAATTAAAAGTCAATGGAACCACAAACTATTCTGCTTCTGAAAACTAGTAGATTTCTCAGTCATTACTTCTGTTAAAGGAACATATCAACCAATTTCTATTCAAGAACAGAACAAAGAGGTATCATTAAATATATACTTAAAGAAAACTCTATTGAACTCACTTTGCTTTCTGCCACAAAGGTATGCTCTTCTGAAACACATTTGTTTGTGCTCAGTTAGCAACATTACCCACAGTTTCTATTCTTATATGATATCATCTGAATCCTAGACTGTGAACTTAGCCTATTGAGTAAGCTCAATCAGGTTGTGTTACAGCAGATAAATTGTTCCAAAAAATATTGATTGTAGCAAAACTCCAATATTTTTAGGCACGTGCTGAAACACAAAAATCTATATTGCTAACACTGTTATGTGAAAATTTAAGAGCAATTAAAAAATTTAAAATATGCCTTACTGGAAACTTTAATAGGTGTTGTGGTTTAACCACAAGTGGCAATTTAACCCCACACAACTGCTCCCTCCATGGTGGGATGGGGGAGATAATTGGAAGGGTAAAAGTGAGAAAGCTCATAGACTAAGATAAAGACAGTTTAAGAGGTAAAAGCCATACACAAAAGCCAAGGAAAGCAAGGAATTAATTAACCACTTCCCGTGGGAGGGCAGGTGTTCAGCCATCCCCAGGAAAGCAGGGCTCCATCATGAGTAACAGTGACTTGGTAAGACAAATGCCATCACTCTGAATGTCCCACCCCTTCTTCTTTGTTCTTCAGCTTCATGTGCTGAGTGTGATGCTGTATGTTATGGAATACACTTTTGGTCCTTTGGGGTCAGATGTCCTGGCTGTATCTCCTCCCACCTTCTTGTGCACTCCAGCCTCCTTGCTGGTGAGATGTGGTAAGAAGCTGAAAAGGCTTTGGTGCTGTGTAAGCACTGCTCAGTGGTAATGAAGACATTCCTGAATTATTAATGCTGTTTCACCTGAACCTGCCCTGCAGCTTCTTTGAAATATTCCCAGGTGTCCTGTCACCGGGTACCAAAGGGAAGAGCTCAGCATCTCCCTCTCCCCTTTGTAGGATGTTGTAGAGAGCAACAAGGGGTTGCCTTTCAGCCTTGTCCTCTACAAGCCAGGCAAATCCAACATCCTCAGTCTCTTCCTAGAAGATGCTTTCTGGCCCGTCCACAAGCTTAGTAACCCTCATTTGGATGTGCTCAAGTACCTCAACATCCTTTTTTATTGTTGGGGGCAATGTATGGGATTGTACTCCCTAGAGAATGAGAATGCAATTAGTAAAGTTGAAACTGTTTCAGGATGTGCTATGTCAGAATTAATTTGCCTTGTATGGCCCTCTGCAGAGAGCAAAGCATGGTCCTAAAAGTGGCCACTCACGGCAAGAGAATGAATGTCTAGCCTCGCTCTACCTGCTGATGTATCAGATCTGTGTTTGGACACATGCAAGGGCCCATCTTGTCACACTCAGCTTGAATCAAAATGTTGAGATTTTTTAACTGAATAGACATAGTTTGATTGCTTTCTCCACTTCTCAAACCTGTTTTGAAAACTATGTGTGTGCTAGAAGATTGTTTTATTTAGTTTTAATAATAGGAAGAAACAGAAATAAAAATATTTCCTTTTGTATCTGAAAAATATCATCAGTTAATTTCATCACATCAAGATTCTCAAGTAGTTCCAGGTGGGCATTCAAAAACCCTAATATTCTGTCCTTTTTTTAGGATATCTTAGAGGTGCATAGGGACTCCTACAGAGAAGCCTTTCAGTGTCAGGTGATCCCCTTGCCAGCCACCTCCTCATCCACATCAGTATTATCAATGAGAACCTTACTCTTCACTAAATGCCTGCAGAATTTCATTAAATTTTAGTAACCTTTATGCACACTTCTGGAGAATAAAGAACATTTACACTAACTGCATCACACTGACCACCACTGTTAATTTGCTGTAGATTTTTTCAGTGTTTTGGCTGATCTGGCACTTTGCCCAATTAAACTTCCAAATGGATGCCAGCTGTGGTTATTTTCTTTCCTGAGGGGAAACACCCATTGTTAAAGTGACTAGATGAGTCAGCAGTGGCATGTTCAGAGTCCACTCACACAGTGGGTGCTCACTCAGCCCGGGGAGGGCTGGATCCATGGGTCATGGCCATGTGGAGCTGGACTCTGGCAGGCTACTGATGGGTGATCTCAGGCTCCACCCTTCATGAGGTGATCTCAAATAGAGGTAACAGTGAAGCTCTTGATCAGGTCTTCTGAATTTAGATTGCACAAAACTATAGTTCAGGAAATAGGTTTCCTTGTCTACTTCATAACCTGGATTTCATGGCATCCCTGAGACACAAAAACAGCTGTATCTCAGCCTTTTGTAGTGGGAGCAAGCTCTGCACTTCCTTTGACTCCCTTTCCCAGGTGTTCTTATGCAAAACAGTCTGTGCTTGGATGGGCTCCAGGCTTGCTGCACCATCAGGAGCTGCCACTTTTCAGCTCTCTGCATGCAGTACCAGCAGGGGCAGGCATGACAGCACTTCTCATGCATCACTGCCCGAGATGCACAGCAGAGCAAGGCTTTAAAGGCAAAAAGTGGCTTGTCACCCGTGTCATACTTTCAAAAACACCTCAGAGAACCACACATCTCTTCAGTCTCACTGCGGTCACTCCTGGTCATCATTCTTCAAGTTTCCACTTTTTGGGAGATAGGAATGATTGGTCTTGTCTTGCTCCTGCTGCATTTTGTTGCTCTGTGAATTGCCTTTGTCAGACTGCAAGAAATATTTTTTCCAAGCTAAACTGAAGAATGAATCAGCCTGCTCTTGGCTACATCACTTTGTGTTAATGCTAATGAGCATTGGCTCTGAAACAGATTCAGAAAAAATAAGATAAAAATAAAATAAATAAAATAAAAAATAAAGTAAAAGTTTCCACTTGTAATCTTTGTGATATGTGTCTTTGAAAGTGTTTTTGGAGCTGAAAAAACCCTTTCATTGCATCTCATACAATTAATAGTCTCTTCATCATTTGACTCATGGTGAGCTCAGGGGATGGGATGGGATGGGATGGGATGGGATGGGATGGGATGGGATGGGATGGGATGGGATGGGATGGGATGGGATGGGATGGGATGGGATAACACAGAACAGAATAGAATAGGCTATATAATTCATGACAATCTCAGACTTAGGTATGAGGGGTCTTCCCAGGAGCAAAGGTATTTACAGTGTAGATCCCATCCGGGAGACAAGATCAGAGACGAGCACACATACAAGATAATTCCAGCAGGGACTGAAACAGTCCTGCATTGTCAACACTGGTTTTAGCAGGAACCAAAAACACATCCCCACACAACCTACCATGAAGAAAATTAACTCTATCACAGCCAAAAGCAGCACAATAGGGAATGATTGCTGGTTTATAATGTCCCATTGAAAATGCATCTTAATGTTATTTTCACATTGTACTGAAAGTGTTCAAAATACTTTTTCTAATTAATTGCATTTCTACTAGCAACATTTATAGTAAGAACACTATATGAACACAAATTGTATTTGTACTTGCATTTCCTTCATCAATTTTTCAGTGCTTCATCAAGCCATAATAAATCATGCTGAAATTCTGTTTTCTGTGACAGCCTCTAAGGACAAAACTAGTGAGAAACATGCCTATCATCAAGCCAGAGGCAGAAGGTGAAACACACTTTTGACCATTTTATTTGAGTTCTAGTTCTGCCTTTGTGTAGTTGTGGAAGGAAAAATGCACATTCACTGTCCCCTGTGGAGCTCAATATACAGAAAAAGATTCAGCAACACTTGTTCTTTTTTTTTTTGGCACATACTGTCTTTGACAGTACTGGATAGATGAGTTAGACAGGAGATTTAAAAAAAAAAAAAAAATCACACTCCACAGTAAAACAAAACTTTTATAATCCAAAAATGTCTAGGGTATAAGAAATTATAGTATGACATGAACTTTGTGGCTTCTAGCATTCCAGAATTTAAGAAGTTGGATACATACAGGTTCAGAAGTCAACACATCATGAAAGAAAGTTTCATAAACTTTGGTAGGCTTGGTGCCATGACCTGGGGAGCCTGTTCCAGTGCCCAACCATCCCCTGGGTGATGAACTTTTTTTCTAATATCCAACCTGATCTCCCCAGACACAGCATCATGCCATTTCCTTGGGTACTATCACTGCTCACCAGAGCAAGGATATTGATGCTTTCTCCTTTTCTTCCCCTTGTGAGAAAGCTGCAGAATCCTCTGAGGTCTTGGTCTCCTCCAGGCTAACAGACAAGTGACCTCAGCCACTCCTCATGTGGCTTCCCCTCAAGACTCCATCATCTTTGCTGCTCTCCTTTGGGTGCTCTCTAACAGCTTAATATCTTTCTTTTATACCCAAAGCTGCCCCCAGCACTGGAGGTGAGGCTGCCCCAGCTCAGAGCAGAGCAGGACAATCCCTCCCTTGCCTGGCTGGTGATGCTGTGCCTGATGCCCCCAGGACAGGGCTGGCCCTCCTGGCTGCCAGGGCACTGGCTGGTTCATGTTCAACTTATCATCATCCAGGATCCCCAGTCCCCTTTCCATGGTGCTGCTCTCCAGCCTCTCATTCCCCACCCTGTCTGTACACCCAGGGTTGCTCCATCCCAGGTGCCCTTAAACTTCTCATGGTTGGTGATTGCCCAGTTCTCCAATTTGTTGAGGTCTCTTAGTCTTTGAGAGAGTCAACAGCTCCTCCTAGTTTTGTATCATCAGGGTACTTACTTGTAACAGAGTAAGATTTATTTTGATTGTTCTTTAGAATGCTTACTACAAAATGCATTTTTAATTTATTTTTTTAAACACAATTAAATATATTATGAAAAAGACCAGCTAGTTAGGATCTACCTTCTTTGACTCTGCTGGGAGCATATTGATTTATGCTGATTATCTAGAAAACTATTTTAATTAAATTAGTTAATATACACCATCTTAAATTAAGAATGTACATTTCTTTGTATGCTTTGAAGCCTTGCACTAAGTAGCAACTACCAGTTGAATATGGAGCATCTAGGTTTTTATAATCTCAGTATGTGAATACTACAGGAAAAACATCTTCCAACGTCAAAAGAAAGATTATGAGTATCAACTCATACTGAAAAGTCTGTCAATTATGAAAGAAAATCAAAAACCCCAGAGTACTCATAGTTTCTATTAATTACTGAAGAATAACTTTGTATAGAATAGTAATAGAATCCTTTATATAAAATATGCTAGTTATGCAACACATAGTGTAGAAATCCTCTGATATCAAAGAAGGTAAGCACAGCTTACTAGTCCATTTTTTAAATTTCTGTATACGTTTTGCCCAGCTGACTTTTTTTTTGAAAATTTATCATAAAAGAAAATCCTTTCATTTCTAGCCATGGTACATGGAGCTCTGGTACACAAAACTGTGTGAAAATTTCAACTTTGTTTTAAGGCCCTTCAACATCATCACTTACTTCAGAACACTTGGCTGAAATCTGAGTGTGTGCCTACAATACATTTGAGCAGACACTACTCATGTCATGGAAATAATTGTTTCTGTGGCTTTTATTTCTTACACATGTGCTCAGGTAAATTATTCCATAGCTGCCATCTCCTTACAAAATCTACACATAGGGATTGCAAGTACTGGATAATTTGACTTTTATAACATATGAACGTTTTTATTATTTTGCTGGTTTAGGAAACAGTCTCTAATGAGCATCAGTCTCACACTAGAGGAAAAAAGATGTGTAACTCTAAGGTTTACAATGTTGGCTTCAGGCTTTTAAAGCAGAATACTTTTTTTAAGTCCCCTGTGAAAGTTCTTTTTTTTCCTTCTTTTTCTTTAAACCATTTGATGAAAAGATGTGTTGTGATAGGAATGGAAAGTAGGTTTCTTCTATGCTTATAGCAAGTGTACAAAGACCCTAAAAATAAAGTAAATTTAAAGCAATTAATTTACCCAATGAACTCATTTCATATGTCAGCACTTAATGATTTAAATGATACTCATTTAAAGTTTCCCCTTTCTTCTTTTTTTTTTTCCAGGTATGAAAGTAAAAAGATCTGTTGATTATTAGACTCCACAGGTACTAGTATTTATGCATTGAACATCATCTACTTCAAATCCACTGAGGGGTTTATGATCCATTTCAGTTTGACTTTGCCTTTCAATTTCCTGATAAACCAACCATCAGAATTGCTAGATTCACACCAGTAGAACCTTTAGAAACATATTGCTGGTAATGCCTGCAACCAATCCAAAACTAACTGAAAATGTATGTCCTTGGTTCTTCTTTCCCCTGCTAACCCAGAACAGCAAATTCTGCATTTTTCTTGCTGCGGTTTTCCTACTTTTCACTGAGCATCACAATCAGACACAAGGGGCTTTGCATGGATTCATTAAAGGGCTAAAAGCTGTTCCAGCTCCAAACTGGATGGCAAGAAATCATTGTGGAAAGATACAACAGCATGAAATAATCATTCTTCAATATACAAAGTGAAACAGAGCCATTCCATGATTACTATCTGTTGACCTAAAGTTGAAACAGAGAATAGATATACCCTACACTTCCTCCCTAATAGAATATCTTCAATGCCATCTCCATAATGATAGCAAAGTTAATTAATTCCTTGCTCAAAGGCAAAAAGGGGTCAAATCAAGAGGGGAAATAATTAACAAACCAAAACCCTCCACTGGAATTAAATCTCACCTTCTGTCTTTTCTAGAAAAGATATATATAAGCAGAAGACTAAGTACTCTTTGGTGAGGACTGTCACAACTTTTTCTGCTATTTAGACCCCTTATATTCCTCATTGAATGTATAAAATTTTTTCTTATCTTGTTTGTTGGTGTTCTCTCATTCTCTCTTCTGTGAATCAGTACTGCACACCACAGGAGTGGCAGCAAATGGAGAATGGGCTGTAGGTCACAATGTCCACAGATAAACAGCCCAGCAGCTAGAGTAAACCTGACTGAGTTTATCTTTCCCCAGTGAATTTAATCCTCAGTGTGTGTGTGTGTGTATGTGATTTCTTAGCACGTTTAAACCCTTTGTGTGTGTGTGAGAGAGAGAGTGTGTGTGTGAGCATGTGCTCACACGTGGGCTCTCTGGGACACAGGCTCAGCCTCACTTGCTGCCAGACCTGCAGACAGAACAGTCGTGGAAGTGGGATGGAGAGACCCCTGGGTTCCTAGGCTGTACCTGAGAGTGCTTCAGCAACTGCAGGGAAGAAACCCTGGCCCTGAAATCCACAGATCTTAACAACTCAAAAGTTGCAAAACATTTTCACTTTTACTACCTTTGCATTAGACAAGCTAGTTTTGATTTTATTTGCTTTAGACAGCTTTTACGCAGATCCATTAAAAATACAAAACAACATTATTTTCATCTGTTTGACTCATATCTTTTTCACAGGAACACAGCATCTGATGTAGAAGATCAGAGATCCATTTAATCTAATTTTCAAACACTATGCAGTGAGAGGCTATGAAAGCTGTCATGTTCAATGGTTCTGTTAATAAACCCCTCATTTTAGAAATTATTAAATTATGGATCTCAGATTCTCTGAAGACTGGTAAGAATAGAAAACTCAGCACTAAGCATGGAACAAGAAGAGTGTCCTTCTGAGTAAGCAAGTATCCACAAGCTGAACAGCTGCTGCTTCAATGAACGTTACCAGCAAAAACAGAATTTCTGGGTTCTCAGATGGATAAGAGGTGACAGCAGCAGTGAAGAGTCTGGGTGAAAAAGCAAGACAGGGTACAAACTGAGACCTGGGGAATCCAGACATGGATACAATACCTGGAGAAGATGAGTTGGTTGAAAGACAAAACACAGTGCTCCTTGTCCAATGGTCAGTGCTTCAATGTTCAACTGTTAGGTCATTGCAATTGAACAAGTATCTGCTTATATATGTATGTGCACATATAAAAATATATATGTGTATTTACTTTTTTGTTAATTAAAAGAATGCTACATAGGTTCAGAAGACTGACAAACCGGCCAGTTTTAAGCTTTAAACCCAAATATTACTAAACTTATTCATTAACAACACATTTTATGTTAATAATTAGTTTTTCCATATTACCGATCACCACAATGTATACAAAACTGTCATCAGTAACATTAATATGGCACTCATTCATATCTATATCATTTATTATGATTATACAACACCCACAATTTCAGGATGACACTGTTGGCTATGGTAGTTATTGCTTCTCAGTTGCTGAGATTAAGATGATTAAAACCAAGAGACTTTGATGAGAGAATTTATAACTGAAGGACATTAATTTTATTTCTTCCTTATATTTTCACAATGTCTAATGTTTCTAGGCTAGTTGGTACTCTCAAGGGGAAACAGACTCTCAACTGCTTCAAAAACTGTTTATATTGAGTTTTTTTCTCATTTTGTACATCATTGTGATAGTAATGGAAATGGCTTCTTGAGTATTCCCCAAATCATTCTGTATGCAACAACACACATCTTTGTCCCTTTGATGATCACAGTCCTCACATATTTTGTGGTTATGAACAGTTCTGCCATCACAGCACTAACCAATACATATAATACATATTAATGCCTTATTTTAGCTTATTTTAGCACCCTTACACTCGAGTTCAAGGCAAGTTAATACAGATTACAGCATTTACAGTTTCTCATTGACATCAGCCTCTGCTTTGGCTACAAGGTATCTGGCACCAAGATAAGTTATTTAAACCCTAAGCTCAAAGTCTTTGCTCCAGGCAAAATGCACAAAGAGACCTGGGCATTCAATAATCAGATGCACAACAGCCAGTCCTCTGACTAGTTTCCAGAATTAGCAATTATAGAATGATGAAAAAATGCATCATGAGTTTACACACCTGATTCTCATCCAAAGGGAAATTATTTTATAAGGATTATCAGCCTAGAATTCTCTCATGGACCTTGTTTCTTAAACAATTTTTTTAAAGAAACACAGATGAGTAATTTATTCCAAAGGATGCCTGGAAGGAATTCTGCTTAGCACAAATCTCAGGAGTAGACAGCTTGCCAGGATTTGGGAGTCAGACTGGATGATCAGCATAGGAGACAGACTACCTAGAAAGTATGGACACTGATCAAAGGAGAAAAACATGCTTTGCCCCCTTCAGAAAGGCTCATGAATAAATATTAGATGATTAATTCACTTAAGAGAATAGAAACATGTGTCTAGTCCTAGTAAGTAAGACACAAAAATCTTACAGTCATTACAGAAAGTAAAATTTACTGAGTTACAACTTTTCCACTGTATTCAGTAATATTTTCTCATCTCTTCTATTTTTTCCATTCTATATTCACTCTATTTCCCATAAATTCTGTACTTACTGATATGGGTCTCAAATGAGTCAATGGCACCTCCCAGTTGGGTATCAGCAAACTTACTAAGGGTGTATTCAACTCCTGCACTCAGGTCACTGATAAAAATATTGAACAGAACTGGCCCTAGATTTGAAACCTGAGGGACACTTGGTACAGCCAGATGTAGCCCCACGCACTGCAACCTCTTCAGCAAGTTATTCATTCAGTTCACTGTGGAACTCACTCATCCTAGAGGAGGACAAGTGTTTGAGAAAGATGCTGTGAGGGACAGTATCAAAAAACCTCACTGAAATCCAGGAAAACTACTTCCACTGCTTTCCCTTAATCCACTGTGTGGGTGACCTTAATCAGAAAGATATTAAATAAGGCAGGACTTTCCCTTTGTAAACCCAGTTTACTGTGCCTTATGATTGCATTGCTCCTTAAATGACTTTCAATACCACAGTATAACCTTCTCCATATTTTCAGGACTTCCATGTCTGCAGTTCCCTGGGTCTTCCCTCACACCCTTTTTGTAGGCTGGAGCAACACTGGACAGCTTTCAATCAGCAGGGACCTCGATAAACGACCAAGACTTTTGGTAAGTGATCAAGAGGGGTGCTTCTGTAACATCCACACCTTCAGTACTCCAGGTCAAATCCCATCGGGCTCATGCACTTACAGACATTCAACTGCTACAACTGCTCCCTCAAAACTTCAGTGTCCATCAGTGGAAAGTCACTGCTTCTGTATCTGTGGTCCTCCAACTCAGAGGACCAAGTAGCCCAAGGGCTTACCAGTATCATTAAAGACTGAAGCAAAAAGCCCCCAACACTGAATGCCTCCAACCTCTTCTTCATCCTTATTTGTCAGGTGACAATCAAGTATCAAACAAACATTTTCCTTAAACCTCTCTTGCTATTAGTGTAGCTCAAAATGTCTCCTTTGTTTTCAGACATAACACTGGCCAGTTTCAAATGTAACTGAGGTTTGCCCTTTTTTCTCCTTGCATCTGTGAAGTACATCTCTGTAATCTCCCTGTGAAGTCTAACCTTGTTTACAGAGATCACACAATTTCTTTTTCTTGATCTCCAAGAGGAGTTCTCTGTTCAGGCAAGTTGGTCTACACCACCTGCTTGCTTTATTATACTATCTGTTAATGATACTGAAAAATTATGAAGTTCCTATGATATATTTTGCAGTTTGCTATTTATTTTCCATCTGATTCTAGCCATACTCCAATATTTTAATGTTATGAAACCAAATTAATAATAAATAAATAAACAAATAATAAATAAATACATAAATAAATAAATAAATAAATAATAAATATTCAACATTATTTCCAACATATTTTCTTGAAATAATACTGGAATATTTACATTAAAATTTAACTCTCTCCATTTAATGATTATAGAGGTACTAAAGATTCTTTTACAGTCACCTGAGTAATTGCCAATTTTTCAATATATTCAATATTTAAGGATCACATTATTTTCTTTACTTGTAGTCCTTCAATATTTCTAGTGCAAATATTTTTTTCTCATTTAGTATAAAGTCTTTGTATACCATTTATTGGATCTCTAAAATAGTCCTGCCAGAGGCTATTGGAATTTCAGACAAAAAACTACTTGCTTATAAATGAAACTATTTTCTTAAAAAGATGAATAGGCTGAGATGCATATAGTCATACATTCAGCAAGACAATGTACTACAGTCTTATTTTTCTTTGTTTCTATAATAATGACAAACACATATATGGATAGACAATATGCCAGAAATAAAAAATGTAACTGATTACTCTTTCAGAACTGTAGCTAACACTTCAGTGGGAAACTGGAAATTCTAAAGTAGTAAAAAATACATAAGTATGGAAAATTAAAAATTAGTGCCTCTATATATTAATACTATATTTTATTGAAGTACTTTATTTTTAATAACTGAATTTGGAGGATTTAAAACAATAGTTCATTCATGAGAACGGGTAATACAATATATTCTATATTTTTATGGAAAAAGCAGTAATTACAGAACTGTTATAGAATCAAAACTAGTCCACATATCACGTCAACAAATTTTACTACTTATGAATCCAATAAAAGGTAAGAAGCAGCATATTCAAGTGCATCAAACTACATAAACCATAGATGTATAAAACTGAAAAGTGTAGCCCATCACCTGAAACACAGACTAGGGTGCCAACCAGCAAACTGTCAACAGGTTCCCTCTATCTTCTTTTTGCACACTTGCTCCTACCCAAACTGGCTCGATCCCTTCATCTGCCCACCTTTGGTTCCTCCCCAGCATGTGTTTCCCTGTGAAATGATAATGTATAATGCATAATGAGCCCTGTCCCGGGGGCAGGGACCCCTCAGTCTGTCATCCCAGAGGATGACCCCAGGGACTTGTGGTGCTGTGTCTCACTGGGGCTGATGCTCTCCCAGGACAGCCCTGAGGAGATGAGAGCAAGGGCTCGTGTGTCCATGCTTCTCTGTGTGGGGGAAGGTGAGATTTCATCACATACCTTGACATGGGTCAGCTCAGATCTGCATTTCAAGCTGCACAAAAAATTACAGCATCACCACATCAGCACTCGTTACTTTTAGCTCATCATTCTCCAAGTGACACGATGCCCATATAGAGAGTGAAGCAAGAGACAGAGCTGGTTGTGAAATGCTATTTAAAATCAGCACCAATATACTCTTTGCTGTAATACTGCACTCAGCTAAAAAGGGGAAGGGATTCAAACATTATAAATCATTTTAGAATGGAGCACAGAGAGAAATAGATAGCAAAAGGGTCTAGCTATGTTCATGCATACCAAGTATCTAGCTGAAACAAAATAGCTTGATACTAGTCCAATATTCTTTCCCACACACTTTCTTTGACCCTACCTCAGCTTCTGATCAATGTCTAATATTAAACAATATTGAAAAAAAGTCTGAAATAGTTTACTTGGCTACCTTGAACACTGGGACAAATTAATAATGCAGTTGTGAATCAAAATTACATCTTAGCTGTTTATCAGATATCCTTAAATTTCAGTTTTGCCTGTCTTTTCTTCAAGATTAGTAATTACAAATGCTACCAAAATTTCCTACACTATCTGTAACTTTAAAATCTCAGCATATGGCACCTAAAAGCCATCAGTATATGTTAGTTGCATGGCAAGAAATGTGTCTCTAAATCAGGTTAACAATTATCTGTAATGCCAACAGTCTTTATATTTTTAAGTGTTCATTAAAGACTACATGGCAGGTAGACAGAATGCCTGTCTTCTTTCCAGCTACAAATTACTTATAGATGTTCTTTATGTAATTTTTATGCCTTAAATTAGAGTCAGGGTTACCAATATTTTATGGCCTTAGTTTACATACAGCTCCATGCACAGAATTCTGGTTCAAGCCAAAAACTCTTCATGAAGAATAACAGAGATACAGAAGCCTACTAGATTTGTTCTAGATTTGTTTCTTCTCTCTGGCATATGCCAGAATATTTATATCCATAACTTCTGCAAGTATTATCGAGAATAATGAATAATTTTATAACTGCAGTGCTTATCTTCCCTGAAACTTCAAGAACCATACAAAGACCTTGAAAACATTACAACAGATAATACAGAAAAAACAGTCACAGAAATAATGAAAGCAAAACCTGAGATGCAAGAAAAGTTTTTGTATAAACAATTCTTTTCACCCTGCCAGCTAACAAGTTGAAGTTTACTGAGAAAATCTACTCACCAGTGGAATGAATTTCAGATTTGATCAATGAAGAATGATTGTACATAGACTGCATTTCATTATTACTGAATTACAGTAAATGACTGACATGTTTAATATATCTTAACTATATCTCAATCCAATGCAAACAGAAAAGTGGAGTTTGGAAGGACAGTTTAACGTCTTCCCACTAACTCACTAAATTTATTACCTATGAAATCCACTAAATAAACAATTTTTTTTCTTCCTGTTGCAGCACCTCACCCTTTCCTGATTTCTTTTCCTGTACATACTGCAGAAAAAAAAAAAAAAAAAAAAAAAAAAAAGGACTATTATGACAGAAAGATAATATTTGATGCAATTCTGGATAATACCCTTTTACCTATTACATTAGTGACAAAGCACAGCAATTTCCCAGCACACTTTTTTCCCCTGCAATATTTACCTTCTCTTTTGTTCTACTGACACTGTGTGCAGTAATTTCCTATTATGGAAATTCCCTTTTTTATGTCCATGGTATACAGAACTCAAGGTGATAATCTGTCTGGAAGTATATACTAAATAATTTATTTGGTGAAATGATCATATTAAATGTATTTTCTAAACTTTCACCATGCAAGCTTTCATTTAGAAAGCTTCCACTGCACAATGCAGTACTGTATCACATCCATGTGGGAGCTATCACATTGTTGTTATACTATCTTTTACTTTTTATCTCCACAAAACCAGTGCATTGGGCAGAATAAACATTGGTATTTTTGGTCACAGACTGAAAGCCCTAAATTACTGGAGCTAAGGGGTAATACAGCTAGTGTTTGAATAGGTATCTGAACAGAAGTCACTCTATTAGCAAAGACAGGGGGATCAAGATATAAATTCTGCCAAAGCTAATTGCACTGCATATACTATGTAAAAAGTCATTCTACCTGTGTAAAGAGCTCAGACACTTCTGCTTTTACATACCTTATAGGATTTCCAAATCATCAAACTCTGCTGACAAGAGATGGCAGAACATTACAGTAGCAACAGCTTTTGCTGAGAATGCCAGTTGTCTAAATATCAGACAAACTACACACCAACATCATCTTAACTGATCATGACTGATACAGTACAATAAATTTAGTCACTAAGATAAGAAAAATCTTGTAGCAGTAGAACAAAACTAATTCCTTGGATTCCACTTGAGAACTAAGTGTTTTATGGTACAACATCTAAATCAAAAGAGAATTGCATTCTCGCTCTTGTCTCCAAACAAATTTCACATCTGGCCTAGAGGCCATATCATGTGGCCTCTAGCAGAATACAAGGAACATCTAACATGGAGTTAACAAAATCACAGCTAATTGTGATACTAAAATATCCTAATCCCATCTCTCCGTGCACAGTGCATCTGAAGGAAATATTCTTTCTTTCTTAAATCAGGACTGTGGTGGGTACTCTTGAATATTGCTGCTATTTAGTTTTCTTGAACAGAGATATTTTGTGTTAGAGGAAGCTTAGAACCTTACTTAGAAAGCTTAAGCAGTCAAGAGGAGTAACAGCACTTTCCCCTCCAGCTGTTGCCACCACTATATTTGCCTTAATCCATCTCTTCATTGTTTGGGTTGTATTATACTTAATCTTTACACTATGACTGTATCCTCTATGTGAACATGAAGCACTAACAGCAGCACATGGTAGTATCCCAATACTTGTGGAATGATCTCCACTCGTTTCTATCAAAAATTCATTATCTGTTTCATGCAGCAAAATTATACTAGCCTGAGTGAAGCGGGGGTGGCACAATGGTCTCCTCCTCTTTGTGACCTCCCCTGAAGGACTCAAAGACATTTTCAAAAGCCTAAGTAAGGAAATGGAATTTTACAGCATATCTGTAATACTCTCCTACCGTTTTGAAGAATGTTAGGTCTCACTGATAAACATGCAGTCTGGGTTCCTGGTCAGAGTTCGGACCAAAAACCACACTGACATTTATAACCACATGGACTAAGTTATGGGAATACACAACATTCTGCATTCTATCAGGACATTCACAAGAATTATATTATATGAGTGAATGAGTTTTGTATCCCAAGTCAAATACTCATTTTTAAATATCAATGCCTATGTGCTTTACAAGTGCCTACACATACCTACATATGCTGTCTGTGCTTGCAAGCACTGTGCACCGTATTATTCATAGCATTATTTGTCACAGAAGACCCCACTGCATTTTTTAAAGCAAAGAAACCAGTCTATCCACAATTAGAGTGAAGTTATCTGGAAGCAAAATGTAGGAGCTATTTAACAAAATACAGCTACCTTACACGAAAGTATATGACAGTGAATGAAGAATAACAAATGCAGCTGAAAATGTAGGAGGAATTCGTAATGTAATTATCAAACTTAAATTTTATCTGCCTTGGCAAAGTGAACAGGGAACTGTGAACAGGGAAAATGTGAATACCAATAGTAACACATTATTCCGTAGAACTATTTTGGTGTATTTATTTCTTGGAGGTTGTGAGGCGAGAGTGCCTGCTTACAGATAGTGTAACTAAGGCATCACAGCCTGTCAGGTCTGTGATACAAGTTTTCCACTAGCAGGGCTGATATTCATGTGCCTGACAGGTCAGACAGTTAAGTGTCTGCCCATTTCTGATTTCAGCGCATTTTAAAATTCTTGGGAGCATTTAATCATCGTGATTGACTTAATGATCCTTGCCAAGTCACTTTCATCCTTGACTGATACCCAAATGATCAATAAGCTTGACCATGCCAAAAGTGCGAGAGAAGAGAAAGAGGGGAAAAAAGAGGGTGAGAAAGAAAAAGAATGAGGAACAAAAATAAAACAAAGGAAGGAAGAAAAACAGTAAAAGAGCACAAGACGGAAAGAGAGAAAGAAGGGAAGAATGGGAAGGAAAGAAGTGGAGGGGAGAAATAATAGAAGGAGGGGACAGAGAGAGGGAAGTAAGACAGGAAGGAAAACTAAGATGGAGGAGGAAGACACACCATGAATATGAAACATACAGCATAATCTACAACTTGAACCCAGAATCACACAAAACATTATGGGACACCAGTACTGAACAACAAATCAATCACAAGAAAAATGCAACACCACAGTATTGGAGGGTTGGGATGGGGGGTGAACTGTAAAGAAATTCTAGACCATCTCTAGCATGAATACTACTAAATGTTCCTAACATTTGTCTTAGTAGCTGAAGTGATATTTTTAAAATGTATCTAAATTACTTGGAAAATTAAGGGTCATTGAAAATTAGTAGGGATTTCACCACAAAAAATCTTTGATCCATTTTTTAACTGTAAGCATTTATTTGTTCGTGTTAATTTGGTTCATCTAACTGATGAACCAAAATTTCATTTTCAGAAGTAATACAGATAACTTGCAGCATAAATCTTGCTGGATGTCAAACAGATGTGACTTCTAATGACAGTAAAGACCTCTAAATAATTTAGGTATTGAAGTAGTGAGCAATGCAATGCATGAATTAGAAATAACAAGTCTATAATATTCAGTATCTATTTCTTATCCTCTACAACCAATAAAGTATTTACCCCAAGGGATTTTGAATTTCAGAACTAGAAAGTGTTCTTGGGGAAAAAAAGGCAGAGTTTTATTTGAAGGACACACACCACAAAACATGAATACTCAAGGTGTGGCCATCTATGCTGTTCTGAAAGCATAGGTCTCCAGTTTTGGAGTTTGAATTCAGTTTTAATTTCTCTTGAAAAAATGAATTTGTTACATACATAAATGTATATGTTACATGTATATAGTAAAGAGAGTGATTCTGTAATTCATAAATACAGTTGACAGCTTTATAACAGAATGATTTTCAACTATCTCACTTTAGCTAAAATAAGGACCACTTGTTTTAAAAATTTGTAAATTTTTAAATGAAATTTTGTTATAACCTTGGTCCTAACATGACACTGCCCTTAACACCAACACAAGGCTCACATCACTTGTGAGATCACATTCTGGTGTCACTGCAGAGGAAGCAAACAAGCCTGCCTACAATTACAGCAGTCACACTTCAAGAGTTGTGTCAGCAAGAGAAGGCTGTGGATGGTACACGAGGCTGTGAAATATACACCTTTGCTTCTCCCCAGTCAACAAACGCAGGGATTCGATGGGGCTGGTTAGTGTCAGCACTAGCAGCTGAAGGTGTTCTTTCGTCATGCATTAGAGCTGCAGAGGCGAGCTCAGCCAGCCATACGCCGAGCCACCCTCTGAATGGCTGCTGCCCTCACTGAAAGAGGGTTTGGCTTTAAGTACAGGTGGAAGAAAGGCATGTACTGCTCACCCTGACACCTCCATGGGAGCAGAATTACAGCCACGCAAACCTCCTCTTTCACACTGTGCTTTGGAAGTAAAGGGTGAATCATTTCCTTTCCAGATTTTTTCAATACTATTATCTATGGTACTGTGGTACTATTACATATATCACGTATATATAAAAATATGGAGCCATACAAATTCAAACACGCACCTACACCTATATAGTAGAAAGCCCCAGCTCATAAAGTTCCTAAGCAGGAAATATCTTTCCACAAATGCACTCCATGCATCTAAGACACACCCCTACACACTTCAACACAGGGAAATGCAAACCCACCCGTGGACACACTTGTAAGGATCCATGCTTTGTGACTGGCTGCCAAAATTTCCCAGCTCACACACCCATGTCCATCGGCACCTCAGATAATGCACTTACACAGCTCATGCACCATATGCACATCCATGCAAAACTTACACAAACCTATATGAATGAACAGTCGTGTGAACAAACCCGTGCGCACACGCAAGACAAAAGCACGTCAGAGGCACATATACTGACAGGTAAGAACCCATACGCACAAATACACGTGAACAAAACGCACAGGTACCGAAAAGAATCCATGCACACACACAAACACGGAAATGTGCACATATGCACAAAACACGCGTGCACACACCCGCACTGAACCGCACGGGCGCAATCACACACCACACGCGCGCTCTCACCCCACGCGGCAGCGCACACGAGCACGCACAGACACTCACACGGGCAAGCGCACCCAAACACGCACCCCGCCCCGAGGGAATCCTCCCACGCACGCACTGCGGGGCCCGATACGCGCACCCCAGAATGCACCCCCGCCACCCCCGCGCACCTGGGACAACACCCCCGCACACCTGGGACAACACCCCGCGCACCTGGGACAACACCCCCGCACACCTGGGACAACACCCCCGCGCACCTGGGACAACACCCCCGCACACCTGGGACAACACCCCCGCGCACCTGGGACAACACCCCCGCACACCTGGGACAACACCCCCGCACCGAACACCTGCGCGCCTCCGCACCGCGGGCGGTGCCTGCGCGCCCCCTCCACGCAGCAAACCGCCTGCCCGCGCAGCTTGCGCGGTGGTTGGGCGGGCAGGAGGGCAGCGCCTCGCGCGGTTCAGTCCCGCAGGCCGGGCAGTGCCGGTCCCGCTCCCCCGCCGGATCCCCTCCTCTCAGCTGCCCCGCTCCCCCGCCGGCTCCCCTCCTCTCAGCTGCCCCGCTCCCCCCCATCGCCCCATCGCCCCCGCGGAGCGGCGCGGTCCCGGCGGCGCGGCCGGCAGGTGGCGCCATCGCTCTTCCCGGCGGAGCCGCGGCCGCGCCGCCCCCGCTGCGCTCCCGCCCGGCCCGGCCCGGCCCGGCCCGCTGGGAGCCGCCGCCCGCCCGCGGCACCGCCGGGCCCGGCCCCCGCCCGCCGCGCCGAGGAGCCCCCTCACTGCGCCGCGGGGAGCAGGGCTGTGCCCGCCGCTCCCCCGCGCCCGGCCTGTGATTAGTGTCCCCGCGCGGAACAATCGGGCCGCGCATCCCCGCGGGCCGCGCACGGTGTGTGCCCGAGGCGCGGGCGAGCCGCGCTGCGCCAGCCCGGTGGCGATGGCAGCCCCGGGCACCGCGCGTGGTTCGTAACGGGGCTGTGGTTGCTGCCGCGAGCGGCGGGATGGGCGAGCCCCAGGCTGCTCCGGGCGAAGGGGGGACCCCGCCACGCCGGCAGCTCCCGAGCCGCCCTCCCAGGCAGAGCTGATCCTCTGGAGGGAACAAGGGGGTGGGGGGAGAGTCTCAATTGCAAATGCTGTTCGGAGTTTATCGGAGGGAGCGTCTGAGCGCTGAGGTGCTCTCCCGTGGCTCCCGGTGGATGCAGGGAGGAGGCAGGATTGTGGTGGGTTTCGGCTGTGCAGGGAGTTGGGGTAGCGGGGGGGTGGGGGGAGGAAAAGACACGATCGAGAGTAGCTGAGACTTTGTGCCCCCGTTGGAGAGATGGTTGAGTCCTCGTCAAGGTTGCTGTGGTATCCCAGAAACACCATTCACTCCGAGCTGTGACCGCGCACCATCAACAGCAACAACTCCGCTGCGCCTGGCCGAGGAATAGGAATTAGGAGCTCTCAAGAATAATATGAAAGGGATCTGCAGAGGGGAAATCCGTGCAAAGGAATCGAAATTAGCAGACTTTTGGGAAAGGGGATGTACTAAATGTGGCCGGCTGGACTTCATCCTGGTGAAGAAAATGGAGATTAAAAGTGGATTTACATTTTGGAACCTCGTCTTTTTATTGATGGTTTCGTGTGTGAAAGGTAGGGTAGTATTTGAGTGGTATATTTTTAGGGGTCTATTTGCTTTCGGTCAGGGCGTTGCAAGCTCTCGCCTTGTACCAAGGTGTATTTCAAAATATATTTATCTCTTATTTTATATTTTTGCCCTTGGTACTTTGCAATGGAAATACATAAACGATCGCTAAAGCGGGGAGGAAAGAAGGAGTTGATTCAGAGCTCTCTTCGGAGATAGGAAATGTATTTGCTTGCCAGAGCTGGCGTTCAATGCAGTGACTGAGCTGGGGCTCAATAAATATTCTTGCAGTATGCTCAAACGGAGACGTGAGTTGGTTCATATAGCCTCTAACTAGTGTATATTCAAACAAATCCCACTGGTTCACTTTTTTAAGGTGACGATGATGTTAATGCGGGGTGTGTGGGGGGATTACCTACGATTCTGGTTTTCAGTCGAGCAGCGGGATCTTTGCGGGAATGCCTGTATCGATGCACTTATTAGTTTAACCCGTTGCGTGGGGAAAGTTACGGAGGAGCCCAGCGTACGCATAGCCGTCTCACAGCCCGAAATGCGCTTCACTCAGCTGTCTGTACGCATGCAGGGCTCCAGGCTGTCGGAAAGGTGCGTTGGTAATTCAGCCTTGGAGGCATGGTCTGTCGCTAGGTGCAGAGATCGACACCTTTTCTCTTCCCTCCCTTGGTCCCTTTTCTCTGATGTATGTGAGGGAGTTTGACTGGTGGTTTTTGTCTCTTTTTTTTTTTTTTTTTTTTTTTTTTTTTTCCGAGGCAGGGGCTATTTTGCTTTCTTATTGCTTCAGTGTTGGTGAAAGAGGAGCAAAAAGGAAATGTCTAGTTAGCGACATAAATATCTTCACTAAGTCTGTGCTTGCAGACAGTTAAGGGAAATGCTACACACAGAGAAAAGAAGAAATATGTGGCTTGAATAATGTGCACCTGCCGAATTGCACGGGCATCGCTAAACAGAGAAGTGCCGATCCTATCACGCGTGCCTTCAGTAAAAGGATCTATTCTGCTACTCCCCACAGTCGGCTGCCTACCCGAAATAATCTCCCCTTGTTTGTGGCCAGTGATTAATATCCGATTAATCACCCTTTTATCCCCCTCCTCATCCTTATCCCTCCTCCCCGCCACAGTCATACACTCCCAGAATATTTAGTAGACATTATCGATCCTCTCCGAGTTTTTAGACTTGGTTATCGCCTACAGAGATTGCCTGCACGGGTGGGAAGGAGGTGTCTTGTGGGGGTGGCATTCAAAGGCGTGCCTTCCTGAGCTGGCGCTGGCTTGGATGAAACAGTTTATTGTAAAGCTTTGCAGCTGCTTTTCCCCCGATTTGCATCGCGTTGAAAAAGACAATTCGCGTTTCACGGGGAGGGTCTGGAGGGCTTTTACCTCATCCCGCGTTATCCTGACGCGGGGTATCCATGGGGAAGGGGCTTGCCTGCCACGTTTATGCACGCTGTAATTAAAGGCAGCCTTTCTCTGTTTGCATCTATTGAAGGGAGCCGCTCCCGGCGCTCTGCCCCGGTCTGGAGACGATTTTCTATCAGCACCGACCCGCGCCTGTGGGGGTGTTTCTTTTCCCCGGTTCAGGGTTCTGCCGTGAGCGCGTTCTCGGTGCTGGTGCGAGGGCTCGCCGGCCCGGGCTGGACGCTGGCCCGGCTGGACTCCGGCCAGGCGCGCCGTGCGCTGCGCGGAGCGGGCGCGGAGCGGGGGCGAGCGGGGGCGAGCGGCGGCTGCTTGGCGAGCGCGAGTCGCGGGGCGGCAGCATCCGACCGAGGGACGAGCGGAGCGGCTTCCCCGGCACCTGTTGAGAGCCGCCGCTTGCCCTTGGGGGTGGGGGAAGGAAAAAACGCCGGGATGAGGCACCAGACACAGCCCAAGAAACAGCGAAAAAATGGGTTTTGCAAAACTGGCTGTTTCTCCTTCTTCCCGTTGTCAGGGCCTAAGCTTCCCCGGTGCCAACCCTGGCAGTTTCCATAGACTTCCTTTGGACTGGGGCGGTTCTCCCAAAAACTGCCGACCCGGGAGGTGAGATTTTGCATTCTGGATGCGGGTTCCTTTAGGCAGCCAAGCCTTACAGAGCTGGCTTACACTCACTGCAGCACTGCATCTATTCAGAGCGTTTAGATTAATTCTCTCTCTACTCCCGTGAATAAAAGCGTTTTACTTCGATTTACATTCCCATTGTGTCAACACCTCTTGTCTCCAGAAAGCAGAGGCAAACGATGAATGAATACCTGCCCACGTAAAACGTTCCAGATGTTGGGAGCAAGATGACTCCCCAGATCCTACATCTGCTCTACCATTGCCTGGCGAGGCCTTTTCACCACACCCCATCTCCACAAGCTCTAGCCCATACCCTTCCTTGCTTAAACACTTCTACTGTGTCCAGCATCACATCATAACACCCAAACTGTTGCTGTCATTCCTGTCAGCCAGACCACTTCCACAGCTTTGCTTGATATCTGTTTCTCAGGCTTTTCCTATTTTTGCTATTGTCCTGTCACCATTTCCCCAGTCTTGAGCCACAGCTCTCCCATCATTACAGGTGTCAAACTATCCTAGAATGCTTAAAGAGCCATGTTCATATCTGAATAATTTGGCTTATATATTAATATAGACAAAACAAATCTTTCATGTTTATCTATAAATTCATGTCTCCTTGGAACCTTCAACAATACCTGAAAGCAGTTAGAAAAGGGAGAAGAAAGCAGAAGGCATAAGAAAGGATATTGTCAGAACTGCAGAGGAAGGAGTGATAGGAAAATCTAAGTAAAGAGGAATTGTTCCTTTTTCAATGAAAATCTTGTTTACACAATCTCCCATTATGCAATGGAACCATCTCCAACAAAATCTTCCTTCAATAGGCATGGAGTAAAAAAGAAAAAAAATTACACCACTGAAAACTGAGAGGCATGAAAGGCATTAAAACAAACACATCCACTATCCAGCCTTTAGAAAAGGCCAAGTAGAGTGATTTCTGATCAGCTACAGGGAGTAGTGAATCCTGTGCTTTTCCCTTTAGATGAGCAAGACACCCAGGAAAACTCCCTCCCCTCACCCCATGGGAGAAATAAGAAGCACCATTGAGGCAAGGGAGATACAAGCAAAGTTTAAAGGAATAGGGAATGGAAAACTCTGCTGTCCAACTCCCTTACAGAAGGGGGGAAGAGGGCATAAAATAGGGGGAAAATATTAGGCAGCATCAGTGAGCTTTGCCTCCTGGGATTTAGGAGAGAAGTAACAGATACTTGTATGCCTTCGGTTTGGCACCTCCCTCCACCAAAGAAAAAAAAAAATGCAAGTGATCTGTTAGTGGAGGCAAAACAGAGAGGAAATCAAGGAAAATGCCCATATTCCACAAGACTCTCCATCTCTTCTATTTGGCTATCGCTCCAATAGATAGAGCATCAAGGTCGACTTTTGTCTGCCTGGCTAAAATGAAGCTTTGCCGCTGCTGTTGTTCCTCTGTTCCCCTCTTGCAGTTGTGACAAGCGGAACAAGAGCAGCTTTTAAACTGAAAGGGAGATGAAGCACTGAGATTTTAAACGGCTCATTGACAGGAGAAGTGATGAGAAAATGAAAAGCATTTCCATTTCCAGTATTTCCAGTGATGGGTACCTGGCATGTGCAGTATTTAGCAGGGACAAAGCGTGCCCTGCTTCTTTTAGCCACCTCTGCAATCTCCCTTTTCCTTCATTCCAACCTCAATCCCGCTCCCTTCATGCTCTGCCAGCCCCTCCCCACCGCTTCCTTCCCAGTCACTTGATTTATGATGTTACTGACGATGGATATGGGATTACTGGCGGATGGCTTTCCTCAGTGGGGCACGGCTGGGCGCAGCGAGGTGCTGGCTCTGTCCCCGAGGTGGGAATGGTCGGGACAGCAACAGCAGGTTCAGGTTTCCTCATTCCCAGATGGTCGATGCCGATGCTGCATCTTTGTGTGCGTGTGTCGTGTTAGTTCGTGTGTTTGTGTGAATGTACCCATGCAGGGGGGCAGGGACACACTGACTGGAGCAGAGCCAGCCTCGTCCTTCCTTTTCAGCTCCTCCACACCCGCTCACCTCCTCTAGGGTGTCTCTGCCGTGAGCCCCCGCAGGTCACCTAGGGCTGGCTGTGCTCAGCGGGCTGCCCACTGTGACCCTCCTGTTTCCGAGCTACGCAGTTCTTCAGGGCTGCAGGCAAAGTGACCCTCTCTGCCCCCGCCTTTCTCAGGGCTGAAACACGCGGCTGTGCCCGCTAATCGCTCGGCTCCTCCGCCTCCTGTCCCGCAGGGCAGCAGCGGAGGAGCGCCCCTTCCCTCCCAGCAGCAGCGGCCGGACCGGCCCTCCTTCCCCCGCCGGTGCCGCCGGGACTCGCGAAGGGCACGGAACACCCTCGCCTTCACTTTGCTCTTTTTCATTGAGAGAGGCAGCAGTCGCAAGGCGGAGCCGGGTCGGAGGGGCGGCTGCCCGGCGGCATCCTCCCCCCGGCACCAGCATCAGCACCGGTACCGGCACCGAACCCGGCACAGGCACCGGCACCGGGCCCCGCAGCCGCCTGAGGTGACCCTGGCACAGTCCGGGTCCTCTGGCTTTGCTTACTCTGTCTCGGTCACTCCTGCACGTCTCCGGCTGACAGGTCCAAGGCAGCTCTAGGGTGCTCGGCTGGTTGGTTTGTTTGGCTCACACACAGAAATCGCCCCTCACTCCCAAGCACAGCCAGCCCGTTCCTCTGTGAGAGGCTCGGCACTTCAGGCAGCCATACAGGATGGAGAGGGACAGGTTGTAGCTTCAACTCCATTATCGGCATCTCAATTTGCAAGCACCAGTGCATGAGACCTAAAAAATTCTGAGGATGTGCTTTAAAATTCCTCCTTTTCCAAGATTCCTGTGCAGAAGCATAGCATAAACCTGTGTTTTTTTTGATTATTTGTTTATATTGGGGGGGATGTTTTTGAGCAACAAGTCTAGCAGGATGGTTGCACATCTAGCTTAGTGCCCTTTATCTCCAGCCATCAGAATTAGCAGCAGTCTAGTGAAAGACTGGAGAAACACAGCAAGTGGAGTGACTAGCACATCCTGGATTTCAGCAGCCAACAGCTTTGGGTCTCCTTAGATATAGGCTGCTTTTGAAACATTGCATTTGGAAAGGCATGGACTGGCCTGCATTCCTCTTATTTGTCCTCTTTCATTCTGCTTCCTTTTTCCCTTGCCTTGCTTTGCCTTGCCTTGCCTTGCCTTGCCTTGCCTTGCCTTGCCTTGCCTTGCCTTGCCTTCCTTCCCTGTTCCATACCATGGCATTCCTATAAATCCTGCATTCTTTACTCTCTTCATCTGGCTAAAATCACTGGCTTGTATGGACATTTGTGATAAAATCGGTTGTTGTTGATGTGCTGTGAAGGCCTACCCATAAAAATTGTGGTTTGAAACCATTGAATGCACGTGTAACAAGAAAGAAAAACACACACTTGTCCAGAGAAATTTGAAAAAGTTTTAACATACCCTGTGGGGGTAGCTCAATTTACCTGTAACAACTTTTCAGAGAAAATATTATGAAGAATAAGATAGTCTTGTAGCTTTTTAAAAAAGTAATGTCTTAGACATTGATTTTCAGAGGTATTGAGCATTTACAATTTCAGGTGGCTCTAGTAAGGGTCTGGGCGACATGTTAGCACCTCTGAAGCAAGGCCAAGTGAGTCCATCACTATGATGTTGAGACAGAGAGAAACAGTATAAGTAAAAGGAAAGCATCTATAAACTAAATTAAAATCATATTTTAATTCTATAGAATCTGATAAAATGGAATGGTAGGAACAAGAAAGTCTTTATGATATGCTGTAAAATTAGTTTGGTTTTTTTTCCCCTTTTCCACTAATAGGAAACTTCAGTTCTAATTCCATGGGGTTGTGACATCTCAGCTTCAACTACTTGCTGATGTTTATCATTCAGCTTGTGTTTCTGACCATAATGGTTAAGGTTGAAAGGATAGAACAAAGCCTTTGAGGGAAATTAGTTTATCAGTAACTATAAGGCAATTTCCAGGAAAGAGCTGTCAGAGAACAGACAACTTGATCTAAGCTGTTTTTTTTCCTTAAACCCCTGTAATTCTAAGACAAGTCTTACTATGTGAGATATTTGAAGAAGCAATGTCTGATAAAAGTAATTATTGCAAGTTTATAAACCTTACCTCATAATTTTGTTTATTTAATTTCCTTGCTAGAGTTTATTGCAAAAATCCAGAACTCTTCCACGATTTAGACCCATGCCTTTCAATCAACTTTACAGAAGAATGTTTCCTTGTCAATGAAATTATAAAATTTCTCTACAAAAAAAGATAATATTTTTCTTTATATAAAATTCAAGGAACAATATTTGGCAATTATCTTAGACCTACATAGAACAGGGACCTAAATAGAACAAACATGTAATGCACCAGTTTTCACACTCCTTTATTTTAAAAAGAGCCTAGTAGTATCAGAAAATGTTGAAGATCTCCTTCCCAATATCCAGCTTTTCTTCTGGGAAGTAGAATGGAGAAGGATACTGGACTATAAGGAGGAATTTTTAATGCATACAGACACACCATTTCCATTTTTACTTGCTTACATTCCGTTGTTTACCTTTCCTGGCCAGATTTACAATCATTGTTGCGTTGCTTTGTCCTCACAGAATGTGTGAGATTTACTATGGCTTCATAATTTCAGCATTAGAGATGCTGAGTACTGTTGTAAATGTCAAAGAAAGAAATAGTGGGAATTCATCATGTCCTTTCCAGGGTCTGAAATCTTAGTTGGGTAAGTTTATAGATTTAGGAACAGTGTTACTCATAAAGGGTGAGCCTCGGGATATTGGAAAATGGCAAACAAGGGATTCCAGCAGGGCTGGTCCTCTCATAGAGCTCTGTTGTTGAAAAATAAGATGGGATGCAGCAGCACAGACATAGAGAGATGGACTGCCCATTTTCCCTTGGATTGTACAAAATGCATCATAGTGTCATGTGTCATATTTGCATTGTATCATAGAAATAAGGAAAATAACTGTAAGTAACTTAACCACAGAAGCATTCCTGGGGTGATGAATTCTCATCCCCCAAGGCCTGTAAATAAGACAGACTGTCTTTGCAGTAGAACTGAAAGAATTTGGAGGCTTGAGGCAGAAATGACTGAGTTGATTACTTGGATTATAAAGCTATTGAATCTCTATTTCTGACCTTGAATTCTGTTCTGTTTCCCCTATTTATGTATCTTATTAGCCTTATATATCTTTATGTATCTAACTTGTTTGATTTAATTTTCATGGAAATATGTATACCTATATATTAACACATGCATATATAATATGCATGTGTAGAAATTATATCCACATATTTGATTATGTTATGAAGAAATTCAACAGACTGCATTGTTACCTTGCAAAGTCACAGGTAACAACTTGAAATTTATGTGCTTCCTAAGTTATCTATTACCTTTTAATGTATTGTGTATTTCCAATCTCAGAAGGAAGTTCTGCTGTAATACATAATTGATTTCACTAACAAAAGAAGAGTGATAGTAGTGATAGCTATGAATACTTGTTAGGAGGAAGGCTTGATGAAAAGAAAAAAGACTAGTTACTAAAACCAGTAATTAAAAACTGATCCTAGCACATTAAAAATTGACTGATATATTTATTCCTACTGATTTAGGAATTTTTTTTTCCGAATATAGTTTCTATAAACTGTTTTTAGCAGATTTAAAACCTCTAAACAGCTTTCAAGTGCAGAAAAAATGAACATTTCTGGGCTATTTTCAGGTTTATTTTAATACTGGTATTATAATTTGAAAAGGCTGACATATCATATATCAGAGGTGGCTGTATTTCAGTAGCAGTTAAAATGAACCCTCTGCCATCATTATCTCCTCATAGAGCTGTTTTCAAACCCAGCAAGCAGATACCTGCAAGTGTAGTCCTTGGTGAAAATGAACCACATAAATGCAAAGTACAGATATTCTCATTGAACATAGTGTTGAGCTACTTGAATTACAAAACCTTTCCTCCACTATTTAATCTGACCCATTACTAAAACTTCACAGTTTACAGTTAGCTTCCTTGATTGCTGCGCAGTTTCATTTGGGAACTGAAGCTTAGTCTAATTAAAAGTATTCTTTTAAAAGCCTGTACTAATAGTTACATTTTTACTTCTGTATATGAGCTTTGATCCAAAGGTAAATAGAAGTTATAAAACAGGATATAAGAAACACCTCTAAATTGTCTGCTGTTTGAGCTCATTGAAGGCAAAAGGAGAGTACAGAATAAGATCTCTGAGAAAAGATTTTCCTATTTCTTTTCATACTAAGTTTTGAATTACAATTTTCAGTACATATGTTTAGTTTGACTTATAGATATTAATTATAAGAGAAACCATATTTTAATTAGAAGTGGTCTTTGGAAAACACTTATTATGTTGTAAAGCTAAGGATTACACAATAAATTGTTTAAGTGAAAATAAATGATATATTTGGATACAGTAGGAAAATACTCTTTTCGCATTTCATTGGTGGTCACATCAGCGGTTCTCAGTATGAGTCCACTGGATTCAGTGTAATGATAGTGTGCTAATACAATGTCAGGTGTAGTCCTTAGAACCCCAGAATAGTCCTATTTTTTGTCAGGACATATGGTGAATTACAACAATTTTTAACCCAGTTTCAAGATTTCTTTTTTTCTTTTTCTTTTTTTTTTTTTTTTTTTTTTGCCACTGTCTTAATTTAAAGACATCTAATATGCTGAGTCAAAACCACAAGAACTGAAATATAGTGGAAAACAAAAGTCCAAATCCTGACTTTTGGGAAGCCTACATGGTTAAACAAAGATTGGGGGAAGAAAAGGTCTTTGTCCCCCTCACATAATCATACCCATTGGCTTTGTGGTAATAGATGCTTTTTCCTTGCATCTCCAGGGGCATGCAGGAACACAGACACATCAGGACTTCTGGTAGCAGGCATCTGTAACTGTGTCCTCTACCAAGAAGAATTATGCCTAATTCATGACTATGCTCTCGTCTTCTGTGATTTCCCTTGAATATGTCTGTGCTGACACTTCAGTTATATGACTCCTGCTGACTTGAGCAATGCTTGTTGCATGGAATGGCAGAATTGGGTGGGTTGGCAAAGACCTCAGGGACCATCAAGTCCAACTCTTAACCCAGCAGTGCTGAGTGATGAGTGCCATGCATGACATGGCAGTTTTAATGTCCATGAGAGAAGAAATACATATGCTTAATAACCCATAATAAAAGGGCAGTCTTTGCATCAATATAGTGCTCACAAAGGTTCTCACCTGATTGGAGAGTTTTTATCACTATGATATATTGAAGTGTATTGGCATTTGCACTGTCAGCTGTGGAAAGCTGCACCAATCAACCATATAAGACACAGTCTTTTTGAAAACAAACTTATGATTTGCAAGGCTCTTTATCTGATATAGAAATGAGCAACAGAATCAATGTTTAATAGAGAGCAAGTTCAATGGCATTGCTGATTCCTGCATGCCTAGCTCCATAACTTTCCGAAGGATATGCTTCAAAATTCCTAAATCTTTCTAGTACTACAATTGCAGTCCTTTGAAGCATGTATGAGTTTCTACACTATTTTCAGCTACTTTTAAATTAGACTACTCATAAAACCCCCACCATTCTCCTAAGCTCTATCTATATATTTTTACTATACTCAAATCTAGCTCATCAACTAGCTCCTATAATTTTTCTGAATTTATTCAGCCTCCTCTGCACTTCTGGGCTCTCTTCCCAAATTCTCTTCCCACTCCACAAGTACCACTGGAGAAGTCCCAATAACATAAAGCCTGCAGTAAAATATAGAAAGTTCTCTTCAGCTTCCATGTAATTTTTAAAGGCCTTTTTTGGCCCAAAGTAATAATCATGTAAGGGTAATAGGCTCGGAAATGAAATATCCTCCCAGCCTTACAGTCATAGATTAAACTTACTTTTTCAGGCAGTTCTTTGGATTTTATATAATCTCCAAGAAACCAAGATTGGAAGAGTAGTTTTTCATCTGTATTTCTTTTCGTTCTTCATTATATTGTGTCTTTTTATCTGATTATTGTTTGGTAACCAAAATAATACCCATTCACCCCAAAGAAGAAAACTTCAAAACACATTATTAAAAAATGTTCAAAATTTGATAGTGAGATACTCTTACACTTACTTGTGTATTAACAAACAGTATAGAATTAGATAGTTAAAACTGGAACTCTTGATATATTTTGGAAATCAAAGCTCTAATATATACAGTTAAATTGTCCAAGTGACATGGTAAGAGAAATTTTACAGATCTAATATTACTCCTGTATCCTTTATTAATACTATTGTTCTGGGATGACCACAAATGAGTAGCTGGGACTGGATTTACATAATATTGTAGAAAAATAAAATCATTAAAGAGGAAAGGAGAAAAATCACATACAATAAAACAGGGTTAGATTTGTAGGGGTAGTGTTACGTGCTTGTTCCCATTGACTTTGTGTATTCCAGTGAAGTCAGGAGAGTTTGCTGTGTATCTGACTTGTGAAAGGGACTGTTCCAAATTGCTCCCTTTGGGACCTCCTGTATTCCTCACCTCTTTGAAATCTATTGATAGCTGAGTTAACACAAATCTGAGAGTCAGAGTGTGCCACAGATACCAACTAAGGAGAGAAACTACTCATCAGAACCACTGTAATTATTAAGAAAACATTAATTACGTTCTGGAATTTACAATAAATCTGAGGTGACTATATGGAAAATGGATAGTTTATTTTAGAATATTGTATACAATACAATGAACATTGAATCATTGCTTCTGAAAACATAACTGCTTTGTAATGTTGAGGTGTTCTCTGAGGAAGGTTTTCTTTATTCTTACAAATTTTAATATTGTGCATTATTAAGCTAGTACACAGTGTCCTGTAGTTAAACATCCTCTGGCCAAACTGATGTGGATATATTTATTTGATCATCTGTTTCTCCTCATCTAATTCCTCCATGCTTCATGTGTACAAAATTTACTTCCATTATCTCTTTTCTATCATACCTTTTTTGCGCTTTTAATTCACAGATTGTTCTGGGCAAGGTTCCTATTCTTTGTCTGGCACACCTGGATGATTGTGCACTTTTTAGAAGTTGTATCTTATATTATTCCTCTTTTCTTGTCTCTTGTCAGTATTACAAATAAGCCCATTATCTACTTGAATATCTGTATTTTACAATCCTAATGTCTTTTTTTTTCCTACCTGACAATACTATTTTTTATTTCATTTCTATTGACGGTCCAATTAATGTACCTAACAGTGTTTCTATTTCACACTGCTTGGTGGCTCTAAGTCTTCCCATTCAAAGCTTCTTACTTCTCAAGTGAGAAGCATACTTTTGAAAAAGAGTGATCATCCATTTAATTATAACCTTGTTGAAGTATTTACTAGTAGATTAGTTTAGAGCTTGTCCCTACTGAACTGAAGAAAAGATTTGCCACTGACTTTTAGCAGAACAGAGCAGATTGATGCTAAAAAGCACAATACTCATTTCAATGTAGAGGAGTTTATTTAGGATGTGACAGCTGTACAGAACTGTTTATGCTTTGCATGGGACTGAACTGATGAAAGGGAAAAGCTGTAACAGTTGAACTCCACCAGATTCTTTTTTGCCAGTACCCTAAAATGGTATTAGATCTAGGTGGCTGGGCTACTGAAACTCTCAAAAACCTTTCAGGCTTTATTCTATTTCTGTTCACTGTCTCATGAAGTGAGTCGACAAAAACAATGTTTCTGATGATAAGATTGATATCAGGTTTTATTATAGTTTTCAAATCCTATTCTAATTCATTATCAATTTATGAGGATGGCAGAAGGAAGACTACAGTTGCAAGATGACAAAAATCTAAAATCCTTTTTAAAGCTTAAAGTAAATAATATCAAAATTTTAGAAGACAATGAGTCAACAGTTTATTAACCAATCACTTTTTTTTTTTTTTTTTTTTTTTCTTTTTTACTGATTTGTTTTAGAATTTGGCAGAAACACATGAGAAGCCCTGAGAGTTTAAAGTTTCTGGCTGATCTCTAAATCTAAAACAGCTGAGCAGATTTAAATATTTTGTGTAAACAAATTTGCATCCAGGCTGCTAATCTGCATGCCATCCTTCAGCTTGACATTTTCTGAAATGATGGAAAAATGCTAAGCCCCTAATACTAAATGGAGTTCATAATGGAAATGCTGACAGACCCTTAATTACCTGTATTGTGATTCTGCTGAAAGCTTCTTTATCTGTCTAATCTTTCACAATACAGTTAAATATATAAATTCTTGAGAGGAGGAAAAAAAAAAAAATTGTGTTGGAAATACTGAACTGTAGTAATGCTATATTTTCTTCCAGACATCCACTTATGGAGGCAGCAGTGACAAAAAAAAATATTTTAAGAAAAACGTAACATTATCTGTGCGAATGTAAAGGCAGCCAGCGATGCTTAAAAGTTTAACTTAATCTCCATTTTACAATCTTTTTGAGTCACCTTTCTGGCAAAGTATGACTAAACAGATAAAATCAACCATTTTTAATATAATAATGAGGTATTATCACAGAAGAAATTTCTTATTGACTTGATAGGCAAAAAATCACAAACAACAAAAAATACCCAAAGTATCGTTCCATTGCCATAATGGATACTTTTGCTTATCTCTTTCTGCACTTAATGGAGGAGGAAGTAGAGGATAATATGAGAGGAAGGTCATTGTCTGGACTTTAGTTTACAAATTCTGTAATGTAGAAACTCCACTGTCTGCCAACTTTAGAATACAGTCTTTAAGATTCTCTGGAAGAGCTTTTTTTTTCAATTTTTTTCCCATTTCCCTCATGAAAATCTTCCCTTTTGTCCAGGCTATAACCACCTGAAAAAGTAGACAGTATTTGCTCTGCAGAAATTGCTTAGGTTGGATGACTCAGACATATCAGCCCTGCTCCAGCTCCACACAATCTCTGTGCCCCAGCCAGGGCACACAGCTGTGCCTGTAGAGCAGCTTTCACACATGACACTGGTCCTTCCAGGAAACAGAATATCCTCTAGCATTTTTGCCTTTGTGGTTTGCTGGGCGAATGAAATCTATTTCTCCAAGGTTCCCACAGCAACGACTGACAAAGCTCAAAGAAAATATCCTGAATGAAAATGAGAAACATACTACTCTGATACCTTCTTTCCAGACTGCTGCCTTCTCCAAAAGAGACCTGTAACTTTAATTTTTTTGCTTGTGAAGAACTACTTCAGTTCCAGGATCAGCTATTTGCCCATCTCTGTATCTTTTATAGTATCATTCTGCTTTTCTTGGCATAAGGAGATTAGAACTCTGGGCAGTGCTCAAGATAGGGGTGAATCAGTGTTTTCTGTAGGGGATAAGTTTCACTCTGTTTTACTCTTCCTGATTGTGGTAGTGTCATGGAACATGAAGTCAATAATTTCAAAGAAATTTCACTGATGTGTTTGAGGTCAAACCTCTGAGTTCCAAGTTCAGCATCATGCAGGTATAATTTAGTTATATTTTCATATATGCATATTAATCTCTAAAACTTGCCTACTCCCACATTTGCACACCTATTGATTTTGTGAAGACATTCTGGAGTACCTTGACATTAGAGTACCTTGGTGCATCATTTGGTTACCCAAAAGATTTTAACATATCCATTCTTGCAACTTTCCATACATACTCCTTACTCTGTTGAGGATAGAGATGTGAGGAAAACTGATCCCATCACTAATCTGAAAGCAGTAACTCCACTTTTGCTTCATCATCTAAGCAAGAGATCATCATCTATTTATTGTATGTTACCTTTTAACAACTTTAAGTTTGTAAAAGGATCTTTCCATCTGGTTGTGGTAAATTTTTTTTAATAGCTTTTGGTGGCGAGCCTTGTCCAGAGATTTTTGCATGTTGACAGTGACTAAACTTAAAAAGATTATCTTTTCTGATTAATGCACTTATACCCAGGATTCCCTTCTCCAGTGTGACAGCCTTAACCAGGAGAAGAGCTGCCTGTGTATGTTGCCTTCTCTGCTATGCAGATGACCCAAAAATATTTTTATATCAGGACACTTTTCATAATACTTTTGAGGTACAATAAGACTGTTTTGTACTTTAAAAGCTCACTTAAAAATATATTACTGGAAATGGCATATATATTGCAGGAAATGGTGCTGTTTCTATTGGAAGCACTTTCTAGAATTTGGACTAAACTACCATTCCAAGCAAAATATTAGAGACACTGAGCTCTTGCAGTTGTCATGTTCCAGATGAGATGTTTCTGGCGTGTCTGGTCCTGAAAGATTGCATGGTATTTTTCACAGAAGATTATTATTAGCCTTCATCTGCTGGCTGAATTCCAATTTGGATAATTACAGTCTGCTATCTAAATTTTCTACACAGAGTGTTGCAAATAACCTTCTACACTTCCTTTTCTGATCTTCTGAGAGGCATTTCTGAGAATTATTAAATAATAGATCTATTTAGTCTAAAAGGCAGCTGCTTCCAAATGCTAGGGGAAAGTTACTGTTTTAAAAGGTGTGTTGACAATTCTGTGCTCAGTGATAAATTACACAATGGCATTGGTGTAGGAAATGCTCCTTAGCACTGTATAAAAAAAAAAGGAAACTAGTTCCTTAACAAGATTGCTGCAATTTAATTAAGAGTTCGTGGAAACATTTTAGATAAACAATACAATATGCTCTACCAAGACCAGGAGTATAAGCCTGGAGAAATCTACATAGAATGTTTTGGAAAAGTTACAAGTTATTGAAGGTTGAAATAAAGATTTCTTATTCAAGATGAAGGATTAATACACACAATAGTGGTACACAGGAGAATATAGAAAAGTGCAAAGCTGTGCAAAGCTTTGAACTTCCTCAGATAGAAAAAAAATCAAAGGGAGAAAATGGGTCAGTTGGACCAGTCATGAAGTCAAGTCCCAGATTTGAAATAACTGGATGAAAAGGAAACATTTCAGATGTAGTTGAGTAGAACATTTTGCTAAGTACATACTAGTTCTGTTGTTTGTTTCAATGTGAGAAAAGACAGGAAGGGAATTCAATATTAATCACAATTGCTCAATATATTTTTGAACATGTGTAATTATTTGACTAGTTTAAGGATAATTTGTTAAGCTCATTGGTCCATCAAAAGTGGTGTTTGCTGCTCCCTCTTGGCCTCATGGTGAGTAGCAGCATTCAGCAAAATAAGAAAGAGATAGGAAGCAGAGATGCCACAGAAATGTCTTGATTCAAAAGGTGCACTCATTTTCACTATCTCCATCTTTTCTTGGTGCCTGTTGACACGGATGTGTTAAACTAGGAAAAACCCTCTCCTGTACTTTCTTCCAACCTTGTTTACCTCCCACAGAATGCCCTCTATCAAGCCCAAAGGGTTTTGCTCTCCATGAAGAAAAGATGACAGTGTCAACATTTTTGCTCATGATTGTTCCACCCTGCATTTTGAAAACTCTGTACAGGTTCATGGTAAAACATTTTTTTTGGGGGCGGTTTACAGAGAACAGTACAGCATAGTTGATGCTACCACATAATAATTCTATGACTTCTGGTATTGTTTGGCATTATTTTAATTCAAGAAAAAAAAATTATACCCACTCATGTGTGCTGAAGCTATTTCTAAGCTCAGTCCAATCTGTTAAAAAAAGCACTATAACAAGATCATTTTACATAATGTTATGTGCAAATTAGGTATTCACTGGGTTGATGCATGTCTGGATTGAATGGAAGCAGAGGTGGTTTATAGCCCTTTGAGAAACCACTTAAATCTGGTTCTAAGAAAACTCTTATTACAATGCAGGTGGTGAGTTGATTGCGATCGTGAAGATTAAGGATATCTCTATTTCTCTGATGTTACAGAAACACAGAAGGCTTTTTGGCCTGATTGACACTATGACTTACCGTTGCCAAAAACTGCATTAGCTGCTATTTTGGAGCTTCCTCAGTACAGAATTTTCATTATCTTAGTTTCTTGTATGAATACAAAATTAGTAAATATGAGTGAAATACAATATGCACGGTTCCAAACCAAGTAGGAGCATTCTTAAGATAATGATCAGGAGAAAAATGGAATGAGTTAATTTCTCTGTTAAACAGCTTCATTATCTGTTGGGTAGTGAAACTTCAGGTACTTTAGTGTGCAATTTAACACTACATTGCCAAAAAGACTCACTATATATATGGCAGTTCAAAATGCACTTTGAAGTCTTCGTTCTTTATAGTTGTGTAAGAAATTGGCTTCAAGGGAATTGCTACTATCCTTTGCTAAGGAAGAAACAAAAATAAAATCTTGAAGTTAGTGGGTCAAATATCATCCGCTTTAATTACTTTAAACAGATGGAAACCATGAATAATTATTATTCATAAAAGCCTTTTTATATGCTTTTTCAAGGGGTGTTATTGCAAGATTTTTTTCAGTTACATAAAATAGCAAAGTGAAAAAGAGCAAGTAATATCACCTCATGTCTGCACATTAAGAAACAGCAATAAAAGGTTTGTTTTATAAGTGCTCTGAGAAGCTGCATGGGTCCAAGACCCATGCAGACAGCACAAAAAAAATTCTAATGTTTGAGATCAAACTTGATTGAAGGATTTATTTCCAATATTTAATTATTTCTTCGTTTTTTATGATTGGGTTTCACTCATGCATGCCGTTAAGAGGGCAAGGGGGAATTAGTTTCTGGGAATTTGATTTTTCACTTGTAGAAGAAAACATACCTCTTTTCAGATAAACTTTCAGATAATGCTTGATTTCTACCAGGTGCAATGAGATTTAAATGCACACTTTACTAGTCTTTCAGTATTTGGCTTATGAATCTGCTACTGGACAGTCTGAGAATGAAACTGTGCAACATTTTAAAAACTGACAGAGTAAAAGTTCATTCACAAACAAAAGATTTTTTTTCCTGACAATTGCCCCACTTTCATAATTGTACTACATTTCAATTTGCATTTATATGTGGGTTATTTCTGATTTTGGTCTCACTAACATACCATGTTTTTGCATCTAAAATCAAACATTTTCCTGCTGACTAGTGGACTGAACATTCTTATATAAAATGCTGAAACATACAAAAAATTAAAAACACAGCCAAACAACTGTATCACCATAGCTGTTAGACCCATGCATCTCCTCAGTGTCTCACCCTTCTGAGCTGACTATCTATATTGGCTTCTGAAAATTTCTCCATGTCATGTATACTGGTATAAACAAACTTACACAGTTACAAGTGCTGAAATAATTTACTTCCTACAGTCCGTCAGCCCATTCAGCTAAGAGGCAGGAGGTTCTTGAATTGCTATTACACAACTACAGAATAGACATATGAGAATGTCTGATTCTTCTTGCACTCACTTATGGTTGTGAATTCAGACCTCTGTAATAGCATACCTTTCTTCTTCTTTTTTTCTTTTTTTTTTTTTTTTTTTTCTTTTTTTTTTTTTTTTAATTTATTTCTGGTAGTTCCTAAAAAAAAGAGTTTGAGTTTCAGAAAATGGAAGAAAAAAGGGAGGATTCCTCAAGTGACTCTCATTCTCTAGATTTCAAAGACTAAAAAATCTGAGAAAATATGTTCTATATTTGCAAAAATAATAAGCAAAAATAATTGTTGCTTGTTTCTGCACTTTGATAAGAATGCACTGTATGTTGCTAGTTAATTACAACTAAATTACAAATTGCAGTTTTGCCTTTGATATATTACTTTTCCTTCCCAAGACAATACAACACCTGTTTATCAAAACTGCTTAGGCAACCTCACCAAAATTAATTTTTTGTTACTGTTTGCATTATAAATATTGTGGCAGGTTGGTTGGTTGGTTGGTTGGTTGGTTGGTTGGTTGGTTGGTTGGTTGTTCTGCTCTTACTCGAGAAGGGGTCTAGGAGTTTTTTTGTCTCATCATAATTACAAGATTTCACAAACAATGGATGACTTTCCCAGTTGGGAGTGAGAAAGAAGGAAAAAAGAGCCAAATAATCCTTGTGAGAGCATTTAGGGCAACATGTTCTGGCCTGGCTCCAGGGATGCTGCTCTATAGAGACAGTTAAAGGGCAATTTAAATTTCATTTTGTTGAACAGTTTGTGGTCCTCTGGGTTAAAAGCTGCTACTTCCATGTAAGCATTACTTCAATAGGAAGCCTTACAATTCTTTTAGGTATCTTCCTATTGTTTTCTCTGCTCAGCTGGGAGGTTTATCTGCCAGTGAGCCAGCCTAGCTGCTCACCTGTAGAGAGCAAGTGGATGCTCCTCCACAGAGCACAGAGCAGCCATGCACAGTGGAACATCCTCTGTGCTAACCAGGCTGTTTCCCAAAGTATTCTCATAATTTCACACCACATTATACTGTGAGTCTTAAATGATTGAATGTCTCCTTTGAACATTCAAAGGTTCCCTACTCTACTAGCTCAATGTTATCTTTTTTTACATTGCCTCGTGGCAAATTAGTTGAATATACTGTAAGAAAAGGGAGATCATCAGTATCTTATTTGCATACAAACATCATATTATTTTCAAATTATCTTCTTTAAGCTTCTCATTTTCCTAGGATGTTTTCTTCTTTCTGTATGAAGTTTTCTCATTCCATATGCACTCTTCTATTAGTGTTTTCTTGCATAACAGATTTTCCTTTCCACCTTTATTCTCTCCCTGGATATAAGTGCTAAACTATACAATGGTAAGAACATCAGCAATACTTCACAATTAAGTTTTACTGACTTATACCAAGCTAGTCAGAAAAGTTAAGACAAAAGTGATACAAAATTTTAAAAAAACAAAAAAACAAGCAACCTCTTCACTTTCTCACTGCATAGGAAATGCTTGTATGGCTTGAATATTTCTATCATTGTCACTTTGCCTAAAACTTACAAAAAATTTCTCAGGCTCATAATGCCTTAGGCAGCAGCCCCTATGTTTTCCCCTCCCACAGAAAAGAAGAAAAGGCTTCCTTACCCTACAGTCTTCATGGGTGTCTTTGGCTCATGCCAGTAAATGTATTGTTTTTGTCTTGTATAAAAAATTTGTACTTTGAGAGGTACATACTTTGAGGGACAGGGGAATGGGAGGTGATTTTTCTAAGAGAAACATAATGAAAGCAAGTTAATCTCTGTACAGTTACAAGTGTTCTCACTGCTGACAATGTCTGAACAGCAGACATGCTGAGATGTAATGGGGAATCACAGCTTCAGGGAGCCATCTGTAGATCTCAATGCAAAATCATTCAACCCAGCAAAGCTAAAGCAGAAACAGATCTATTTGAATTTTTTTTCTTCAGCTGAGAAAAGACTTTCTAAGGAAGATTACAGGAGAATTAATAGATTTCAACTCTACCTTATTTCTTCTTTATCTTGACCAAACTCCTTTAGACAATGATCTGGTTTTCATGCAGTACATAATATTAACATTGTACCTCTCATCAAGAAAATGTTAATGTTATTCCTAAAAGGACATTTTCATTGCAGCTTTGAAAACATAGAGAAATATGTAATTATGAATTTCCTTAACTTATATATTCTGGAGTTCACTACCTGGAAAATATCTCAGGTGATATTTCTATCAAATTTCTAAAGGGAAGTGTCGGAACCTTACTGTGTTAGAAAAAGTTAAAATGTTCTTTGAACCAGGATTCTGTCCATTGCTTCCTATCTCTACGTGACAGATTAGCAAGGACCTAAAGTATGTACAGAAAGAAATGAAATACTTATTTGCCTTATTGCATACATATTGAAACTGTTATTTGCTTCATATATTCTATATATGATAGGAACTTTAAAAGTGGAAAAAATAAAATTAAATGAGATCCTATGGCAAGTCTTTGAAACAAAATGTCTCACAAAGATTGCCATACTACCCCACTGTTTCTGGATTTCATGTACTTCCTTTCACTGTCAATGACCAAATATCACTATACTTAGCATTGCTAAGTTTATTTGGCCTGTTGCTGACTTCCCAGGCTTTCAGGTCCATAGCAAAACAGATGTCACAGATACAAATAGTCAAACATATGTAAATCCATCACTAATTGCTTAGAAAGATATTTTCTTTTCATTGCTAAAAAGGAATTACAATGTAAGAACATGTAATCATTGTCTGATTTTCAAAATAAACCACAAACCTTCTATGTTTGAAGTGATGGAAAGGAAAATAGATGTGTAGGGGAGAAAGCAGCACCTGAGCAGATTATCTGCCCAGTGATTTGGTTATTTTTATTCCAAAATACAAGTTCTCTCTACCTCTGATTAGGAACAGCATGTTTAAAAGCTGCAGTTCGTGTGGTGTCAGCTAAATATTGTCACTGTTTTGAGATGTGAGTAAAGAAACATCTTTCAAAGAATACTGGTTTTCTAATAATCTCTGGCAGTTAATTTTTTTGTCAAGGATTTTATTAATGCTGCATATATAAAAATGTGATAGTCATTTCTAGTTAGTGAATGTTGAAGTACGTTTTAAAGACTCTGAAGCTGATTATGAGGGCTTTAATTTGCTGTTGTTTTCCAGTCAATACATTAACTGTCACATAAATTTATACTATTAGTGGGATGTAACATATTTGGTGGTAATTAAGATTCAGGTCCAATTTTCTTAGTGGCCTTTCCTCCTTGTATTCTCCATTTCAAAGTGATTTATTAAAACCAAGATTATTTGCTAGATTCACTCTCTTTCCTAATAAGAATTGCCTTACGTTACCCATTTCTAATGGAATTATTTTATTCACACTCCAAAAGTGGATTTCTCCATTCCAGGATAACAACCTTACTTTCAAATACTGACAAAACATCAGTGACACAAAGTTACTGTTGTGAGAAATCCTGGTCCAAAATACCTCTAAGATAATATGAAATGTTAGTAAAATACAAATGCAGTATATTTGAAGCAGAACTGGTAAGAAGAAAAAAATAATAGGAAAAATACTTCCAGAAAACATTCTGAAGGTAGCTGATCCAAAACAGATTGGTTAGATATATTCTGTCATTTTCTAAGAATATTTATGACTTTTTAAACTCTCTCCTGCATTGTATTTTTTATTATCTTCTATCATACTATTTATTAATAGTTTTTGTTTAATCAGTACAGTAAGTCCATGCAAAATCTTCTGTCATTAGCAGTGCCATGCATTAAATTCACACCTATTTCAATAGACATTTGAAGTGTTCTTTTGGTCTGATCAGTAGTTACAGAGAAAAGAGGGTGGCCAACTCAGGACAAACAAACAAAACAGTAGAGACAAAGATATGCTTTGAAATTGAGCACATACATATATTGGCTTTTAGTATAAAATACCTTTGTTGCTACAGAATATCTGATAGATAAATAGTGCATCAAAACGAAAGGAGAAAAGTAAAATACCTAGAGCTAAAGTGTTAGTCTAATGTGTGAATGCAAGTAAATTGGTACAAAGTACAGGTGATTAGAACAGCCAGCACACCAGATCATTTAAGATCTTGATTGAAAGTTTGGTTTCCTTTTTGTTTGTCAATCTCTGAGATTCTTTCAACTCTTCTCAAGTTCTGTTCACACCTTTTTTTCAATGCACTTAATCCTTTTTGTCGCAGTCTGTAAAGCACCTTTAATTCTGCAGTGTCATCTCTGGTACAGGCTGGGCACTACTGTCTGCAGTTTTCTAGATACCACTGCACCATTAATATTATGAAATGACATTTTTTAATGATCTGTCTTACATATTGATGCACCATCCCTTGCTTTAATATCTAGCAGTGCTATAATCTTTAATGCATGTTTCCATATACCAATGTCATAAGGGAATACTGTTAGTTGTTACCTTGCTTGCAGATAGAAAATCTTTCTGCAAGTCAGTTATGGGCCAGATTTGTTCAGGGTATTTAGGTACCTAATGATCCAGGCAAGTTCCTAGCAGAACTGACAGAAGCCTGAATGTGTAAGACCCATTATTTCAATAGGTATTAGGTTCTACATTTTTCAAAGTCATGCTGCGCCCTATCTGGAAAATACCTTTTAAAAATCTTAAAGTATTTTAAAAATGTCCCAAGTGACTTCCCAAAGTTACAGAAGTCTTTCATCAAGTAGAAAGCTGAAGCCATGTTTCCTGATTCCAGGGCACCTCTGTTAACAGTGATCCATGATAAATCCTTTTCTATGAGTAAACATAAAATACTAACCATGCTGTTACTAGGTATAAAGGAACAATGTCCAGTGGGGGAGGTTTATATTTTTAGAAATTTCTGTATTTTTCTAAGAAGATGTTAGGTTTTATGCCACTTTTCAGTACTGATCTGCCTTCCATATTAAATAATCAGTCTAGTGAAATAATACATGAAATGGAAGTGACACAAGTCTTTAATTACTAGGTGCTACTTTTTCTGGCAAACTTTAAAGTTTGAGTAGACATATAAACATATACAGTCAAAGCCAAAATTGGAAAAGGACACAGTGAATGCATATGCGAATTATTAGTGTTGACTAAAAAATGCAAATAACTGTACTTCCATAGCATATGTGCAGGATCTGGTAAAGGAGACTAGTAAAAAAGGAATTAATATGGGGGGTTTTAACATGCACTAAGAATGGCTGCTTTTTGAGATGTTTCTTTGCTACAATTTCTCAAATGCTGGTACATGTCTGGCAGCTGATGAACTTAAAGCACTGCACTTCATGGTGATCAGCACCATCTCATTGTTTCCTTGTGCTCCCCAGTCTGCATGTTCTTGTGCTAGTCTACATGCCCTTGCACTATCCTGCACTCTAGTCTGCAGTCTTCTCAAACTGAAATTGGTGTCCTTCCTGTCAGTGCAGTGTGCAGCACAACATGCACCTTGTATATAGCAATACTTTGGAAATATTATCACAAAATAATGGCTGAAACTATAATGGGTCTAATTATTGATTGCTTATCATCTTTGAAAGGCAGAGTTGTTATAAAATACAACCAAATCATAATTTTGCATACAATAGCAATTTATGTCCATTTTTCAAAGACATTAATGGCAAAGGACATTCACAGAGATGAAAGATCAAATCTCATCTCTGTGGGATTCTTGGCCTGGAAATAAACTGGACTTCAAAAGTTTTTAATCTCTTAAGCATGTTTCAGTAGACTGATTAATGATTAATCAAAATGCGTGTAACAATGACCTAATTATCTTCAAAGTTAGTTTGCTTTTTTTGGGATTTATTAATTATATTAAAGTCCAAAATGGAAAATATTTTTCTTGAATGTCACAAACAACTTCATATTTTAACTGCAACTTTTTAATAATCAATTATTTCATAATAATTTCATAAATAAGTTATCAGCTTGCAATGAAGAAAAATTTGGTCTTTCTTGAAGGTTTTAGTTTTTAAGCATGAATTTACAGCAATGAATTGTTGCATTATATGCTATATATGCATTAAAAATATACCTACCAGTCTGCAAATATTGTGATTTCTCAAATATGCATTGTGAAGGTCTGCATTCTTGTCCACGTTCCACTTAATAAAAGTGGAACACACCTTTGCCAAACATTAATGATAATTTTGATGTATACACACTGAACTTCCATCCCTGAATTGCAGAGAAATGCAACTAGCTATAAAATACACTGAAACATGCAGAAATCTCAGAAAAAATGGGCCAAACTTTCTTTACTCCCTTGGTATTCATTCTAATATGTATGTAAAGAGGCCAACCAAACAGCCAGTATGGAATTCACTCTTGTAATAAAGAACATACTAAAGTATTTATTATTAATATGCTTCTTGATTCCATTGCTATGGTTTAGTCATGTCTCCAAGACGCTAATTATTTTTTTAGTTCCGTTATTACATTGTTCTTATAAAAATTTTACAATGATAAAAGGGGCTGCAAGGTTGTAGAAAATCAGACCAGATGCAAAGTAATGAAGACTTAGATTCTGGTATTTATCTTGCACTTTTGCATAGTGGTGTCTCAGGTGTATGTAAATATCCTATCTTGATATGTATTTGTTATATCCATTACAAGCTCAAAATACTATAAACTTTAAATTATCTCTTTTTTCCCTGAAGTTTGGAGGGTTTTGTCCATGTTTGCTCTAGTTGTATTGGTCAACAGCTATTAATACTCAAGGCAGGAAATCCTACTTATGATTTTACAGCCATCTTTTGGTTTGGTATATGACTCATGAGACTAAGAAAGAAAATTTATTTAGCCACAGAAAAAAAAAATTATTTAGTGCTTGAAGCAATGAAATTTTCTGGCTTGTATTCCTGATCTTCCTTTTGTGTCCAAATGTATATATACTTTTTTTTTTTTTTTCCACCTTGTACCTTATTTTTTTGCCAAATCACAATAGCAAATAGTGACTACAAGTGAAGGACTGGAGAATGTCCAAAAATCATAGTCTGGTGTTTAGGAAAATATAGAAGGCAAGAGAATTGCTTCATTGTAGTGTTTCTACTTTTTTGTTGTTGTTGTTGTTTTTCTCCTCTTTGGGAGGCTTTTGAGACTAGAAAGAGAAACAGAATGTTATATTCAATTGATGTATTTTGAGTAAAGTTGTGAGTCTCATAACATTTTCTAAAAATCACAGAATCACAGTCATCAAGCTTGTAAAAGACCTTCAAAATCATCTAATCCATCTATCCAGCACCATGGCAATAACCCCTAAGCCATATCCACAAGTGACACATCCAGACCCCTCTTGAAGACTTCCAGAGACTGTGACTCTACATCACCTCCCTGGGC